>NC_086446.1:119837038-121037038 GCF_028390025.1 Pseudophryne corroboree
CTCAAGGACCAGCTGACAAGGCTGGAAAATATAATAAAAAGTATATACACACATACTGGTGTTATACTGCGGCCAGCGATCGCCTCAGCCTGGATGTGCAGAGCTAGGGTGGCTTGGTCGGATTCCCTGACTAAAAATATTGATACCCTTGACAGGGACAGTATTTTATTGACTATAGAGCATTTCTATATATGCGAGATGCACAGAGGGATATTTGCACTCTGGCATCATGAATAAACGCGATGTCCATAACTGCCAGAAGATGTTATGGACACGACAGTGGTCAGGTGATGCAGATTCCAAACGGCACAGTATGGCCGTATAAAGGAAGAGGACTTGTTTGGGGTCGGTCCATCGGACCTGGTGGTCACGGCAACTGCTGGAAAATCCACCGTTTTTTACCCTAAGTCACATCTGCAGAAAAAGACACCGTCTTTTCAGCCTCAGTCCTCTCGTCCCTATAAGATCATATCTGCCCAGGGATAGAGGAAAGGGAAGAAGACTGCAACAGGCAGCCTATTCCCAGGAACAGAAGCGTTCCACCGCGTCTGACAAGTTCTCAGCATGGCGCTGAGACCGTACAGGACCCCTGGATCCTACAAGTAGTATCCCGGGGGTACAGATGGGAATGTCGAGACGTTTCCCCTTCGCAGGCTCCTGAAGTCTGCTTTACCAAGTCTCCCTCCGACAAGGAGGTAGTATGGGAAAAAAAAATTCACAAGCTGTATTCCCAGCAGGTGACAATTAAATTACCCCTCCTACTACAGAAAAGGGGTATTATTCCACACTATATTGTGGTACTGAAGCCAGAAGGCTAGGTGAGACTTATTCTAAAAATTTTTTTTTGAACACTTACAAAGGTTCAAATTAAGATGAAGTCACTCAGAGCAGTGATAACGAACCAGGAAGAAGGGGACTATATAGTGTCCCGGGACATCAGGGATGCTTACCTCTATGTCCCAAATTTGCCCTTCTCACTAAGGGTACCTCAGGTTCGTGGTGCAGAACTGTCACTATCAGTTTCAGACGCTGCCGTTTGGATTGTCCACGGCACCCCGGGGTCTTTACCAAGGTAATGGCCGAATTGATGATTCTTCTTCGAAGAAAAGGCGTCTAAATTATCCCTTACTTGGACGATCTCCTGATAGGGGCATAGTCCAGGGAACAGTTGGAGGTCGGAGTAGCACTATCTCGGATACTGCTACAATCAGCACGGGTGGATTCTAAATATTCCAAAATCGCAGCTGATCCCGACGACACGTCTGCTGTGCCTAGGGATGATTCTGGACACAGTCCAGAAAAAGGTGTTTCTCCCGGAAGAGAAAGCCAGGGAGTTATCCGAGCAAGTCAGGAACCTCCTAAAAACAGTGCATCATTGCACAAGGGTCCTGGTAAAAATGGTGGCTTCCTACGAAGCAATTCCATTCGGCAGATTTCACGTAAGAACTTTTCAGTGGGATCTGCTGGACAAATGGTCCGGATCGCATCTTCAGATGCATCAGCGGATAACCCAATATCCAAGGACAAGGGTGTCTCTCCTGTGGTGGTTATAGAGTGCTCATCTTCTAGAGGGCCGCAGATTCGGCATTCAGGATTGGATGCTGGTAACCACGGAGCCCAGCCTGAGAGGCTGGGGAGCAGTCACACAAGGGAAAAATTTCCAGGGAGTGTGATCAAGTATGGAGACTTTTCTCCACATAAATATACTGGAGCTAAGGGTAAATTTATAATGCTCTAAGCTTAGCAAGACCTCTGCTTCAAGGTCAGCCGGTATTGATCCAGTGGGAAAAACATCACGGCAGTCGCCCACGTAAACAGACAGGGCGACACAAGAAGCAGGAGGGCAATGGCAGAAACTGCAAGGACTTTTCGCTGGGCGGAAAATCATGTGATAACACTGTCAGCAGTTTTTCATCCCGGGAATGGAAACTGGGAAGCAGACTTCCTCAGCACGACCTCCACCCGGGAGAGTGGAAACTTCATTGAGAAGTTTTTTCCACATGATTGTAAACCGTTGGAAAATACCAAAGGTGGACATGATGGCGTCCCGTCTGAACAAAAAACGGGACAGGTATTGCGCCAGGTCAAGAGACCCTCAGGCAATAGATGTGGACGTTCTGGTAACACCGTGGGTGTACCAGTCGGTGTATGTGTTCCCTCCTCTGCTTCTCATACCTAAGGTGCTGAGAATTATAAGACGTAGAGGAGTAAGAACTATACTCATGGCTCCGGATTGGCCAAGGAGGCCTTGGTACCCGGAACTTCAAGAGATGCTTACAGAGGTCTTATGGCCTCTGCCGCTAAGAAGGGACTTGCTTCAGCAAGTACCATGTCTGTTCCAAGACTTACCGCAGCTGCGTTTGTCGGCATGGAGATGGAAAGCCGGATCCTAAGGGAAAAAAGGCATTCCGGAAGAGGTCATTCCTACCCTGGTCAAAGCCAGAAAGGAGGTGACCGCACAACATTATCACCACGTGTGGCGAAAATATGTTGCGTGGTGTGAGGCCAGGAAGGCCCCTCAAAGAAATTTCAACTCGGTCGTTTCCTGCATTTCCTGCAAACAGGAGTGTCTATGGGCCTCAAATTGGGGTCCATTAAGGTTCAAATTCGGCCCTGTAAATTTTCTTCCAGAAAGAATTGGCTTCAGTTCCTGAAGTCCAGAAGTTTGTCAAGGGAGTATTGCATATACAAAACCCTTTTTTGTGCCTCCAGTGGCACTGTGGGATCTCAACGTAGTTCTGGGATTCCTCAAATCACATTGGTTTAAAACCAGTCAAATATGTGGATTTGAAGCATCTCACATAAAAAGTGACCATGCTCTTGGCCCTGGCCTGGACCAGGCGAGTGTCAAATTGGTGGTTTTTTCTCAAAAAAGCCCATATCTGTTTGTCCATTCGGACAGGGCAGAGCTGCGGACTCGTCCCCAGTTCTCTCCCTAAGGTGGTGTCAGTGTTTCACCTGAACCAGCTTATTGTGGTGCCTTGCACCTACTAGGGACTTGGAGGACTCCAAGTTGCTAGAAGTTGTCAGGGCCCTGAAAATATGTTCCAGGACAGCTGGAGTCAGAAAATCTGACTCGCTGTTTATACTGTATGCACCCAACAAGTTGGGTGCGCCTGCTTCTAAGCAGTCGATTGCTCGTTGGATTTGTAACACAATTCAACTTGCACATTCTGAGGCAGGCCTGCCACAGTCTAAATCGGTTAAGGCCCATTCCACAAGGAAGGTGGGCTCATCTTGGGCGGCTGCCCGAGAGGTCTCGGCATTACAACTCTGCCGAGCAGTTACGTGGTCAGGGGAGAACACGTTTGTAAATTTCTACAAATTTGATATCCTGGCAAAAGAGGACCTGGAGTTCTCTCATTCGGTGCTGCAGAGTCATCCGCACTCTCCCGCCCGTTTGGGAGCTTTGGTATTATCCCCATGGTCCTTTCAGGAACCCCAGCATCCACTAGGACGATAGAGAAAATAAGAATTTACTTACCGATAATTCTATTTCTCGGAGTCCGTAGTGGATGCTGGGCGCCCATCCCAAGTGCGGATTATCTGCAATACTTGTACATAGTTACAAAAATCGGGTTATTATTGTTGTGAGCCATCTTTTCAGAGGCTCCGCTGTTATCATACTGTTAACTGGGTTTAGATCACAAGTTGTACGGTGTGATTGGTGTGGCTGGTATGAGTCTTACCCGGGATTCAAAATTCCTCCCTTATTGTGTACGCTCGTCCGGGCACAGTACCTAACTGGCTTGGAGGAGGGTCATAGGGGGAGGAGCCAGTGCACACCACCTGATCCTAAAGCTTTACTTTTTGTGCCCTGTCTCCTGCGGAGCCGCTATTCCCCATGGTCCTTTCAGGAACCCCAGCATCCACTACGGACTCCGAGAAATAGAATTATCGGTAAGTAAATTCTTATTTTTTGGAACCAGGATCGGCCCAAGAGCCCGGTGCTGGTTGTCTAAATATGGGGAACCCTACTCCATTTTTCCCCGGTATTTAAACAACCAGGACCGGCTCAAAGAGCCCGAGGCTGGTTATGCTTAGGATGGGGACCCCACGCAATTTTTTACTTTAAACTATTTCAATACTGTACACAATGAAGCCCTGCACGGATCACACTGATCCGGACGGTCTTCATTGTGTTAAGCCCGGCAGTGTTTTACTATTCTCTCCCGTAAAACACTGCCAACTGTTGACAATTCATACCAAACAATTTAAAAAGTTATCAAATGGGGTATATTTACTAAAATTTGCATTTCTTGCCTGTTGGGCCAACATATCAGCTGGGTACACATCACTAGAGTATGTACCAAGCTTTACTCTAACCTCTGTCCGCAGCCTAACCCTAAAGTCAACATTCTGACAATGTCGACATTTCATCTGTTGGCATTCTTAGGGGGAGATTCAAATGTTTGAAAAGTCAGTTGGGTGTCTGTTTTTTCCTATCTCACAGACAGGAAAAAACAGACACCCAACCGACTTTTCAAACATTTGAATTCCCCCCTTTGAATGTTGCAATGTTGCCTGTCGACATTTTAACAAGGTCGACGTTATGAATGATGACATTGTTATTGTAGACATTTTGACTCTGTACCCTTTTTAAAGTATGCTTTTATGTATTCTGTTACACTTGCCGTATAGCAGAATGAATTACTTATTGTACATACTGCATTCAGCTATGACTAGTGCTAGTGTGCGGAGAGGATGGTGGCACTGACCCTTACATTTCTAAACAACAATAAAGCCATTATTAATACAAAGATGGTACAAGTTTCCAGGTACACTACCTATAGTAGACTGATAGGTGGCCAAGTGAAAGAATATGGAACAAACGTTAAAAGGACATGTGCCTAATAGTGTAGTAACAGTGTAGTAATATATTTCGGACAATATACTGTACATACTGTAAAATTGTTGTGGCACCCCTGGGGTCAACATTCATGATGCTGACAGCAGAAAGTTGACATTGGAGGGTTAGGGTTAGGCTTAGTATTAGAGATAGTGTTGCCATTAGAGTTAGTTTGTTGCCCACAAATGCTGTACAGTTTTAGAATTACTCTTAAATTTAGATAAGTTAGGAGGCGCCCCTCCCAAATTTATATCTCTCTGCACATTATGGGGTATATGCAATTGCGGTCGAATTCCCGAAATTGTCGAAAAACGGGACTTTTTCGCCCAAAAAAAAAAATTCGACAATGCAATTCAGTACTTTCCGTCAAAAAAACGGACTTTCAAAATTCGACTTTTTGAAATTCGACATTTGTCAAATTCGACATTTCTGAAATGGTACAAATGCAGCAAATCGCCAAAAGTATATTCAATTGAAGTTTGGAAATTCGACAACAGTGCTTTTAGACAGTAAATTCGTCATTTTCAATCCGCCACACTTTGGTGGGGGAATCTAATAAAAAAAAATTAAAACATGTTTTTTTTGGTGTTTTTTTATTGGTAATAGCATATCTATTTATATTAGAAGGGATTAGGTAATTGGTTTGTCTATTTTGGAGGCACAAGTATTATTTATATATTTTTAAAAATATATATATATTTTTTTTTTAATGGAATGGTAAAATCCCGAAAAAAAATGGCGTGGGGTCCCCCCTCCAAAGCATAACCAGCCTCGGGCTCTTCGAGCCGGTCCTGGTTCTAAAAATCCGGGGGGAAAAATGACAGGGGATCCCCCGTATTTTTAAAACCAGCACCGGGCTCTGCGCCTGGTGCTGGTGCAAAAAATACGGGGGACAAAAAGCGTAGGGGTCCCCCGTATTTTTTACACCAGCATTGGGCTCCACTAGCTGGACAGATAATCCACAGCCGGGGGTCACTTTTATACAGCGCACTGCGGCCGTGGCATTAAATACCCAACTAGTCACCCCTGGCCGGGGTACCCTGGGGGAGTGGGGACCCCTTCAATCAAGGAATCCCCCCCCTCCAGCCACCCAAGGGCCAGGGGTGAAGCCCGAGGCTGTCCCCCCCATCCAAGGGCTGCGGATGGGGTGCTGATAGTCTTGAGAAAAGTGTAAGAATATTGTTTTTTCCAGTAGTACTACAAGTCCCAGCAAGCCTCCCCCGCAAGCTGGTACTTGGAGAACCACAAGTACCAGCATGCGGGAGAAAAAGGGGCCCGCTGGTACCTGTAGTTCTACTGGAAAAAAAATACCCAAATAAAAACAGGACACGCACACCGTGATAGTAAAACTTTATTACACACATGTCGACACACACATACTTACCTATGTTCACACGCCGACCTCTGTCCACTTGTCCAAGTAGAATCCACGTGTACCTGTGAATAAAATTATACTCACATCAATCCAGTGTCCAGATTATAATCCTCGTACTTGGCAAAACAACAAAACGAACACCCGGACCAAACGGACTGAAAGGGGTCCCATGTTTACACATGGGACCCCTTTCCACGAATGCCGGGACCCCACGTGACTGCTGTCACAGAAGGTCCCTTCAGCCAATCAGGAAGCGCTACTTCGTGGCACTCACCTGATTGGCTGTATGCGCGTCTGCTGTCAGACAGCGCATCGCACAGCTCCCTCCATTAGTTTCAATGGTGGGAACTTTGCGGGTAGCGGTGGGGTTACCCGCGGTCTGCCGCTGACCGCGGGTGACCTCACCGCTGACGCAAAGTTCCCACCATTGAATATAATGGAGAGGCTTTGCGATGCGCTGTCTGACAGCTCAGACGCGCATACAGCCAATCAGCAGAGTGCCAGGACGTTGCGCTCGCTGATTGGCTGAAGAGACCTTTCTGTGACAGCAGTCATGGGGGGGTCTCTGCATTCGGGGAAAGGGGTCCCATGTGTAAACATGGGACCCCTTTCAGTCCGTTTGGTTCGGGTGTTCGTTTTTTTTTTTTGCCAAGTACGAGGATTATTTTAACAGATCCGGACACTGGATTGAGGTGAGTATAATTTTTTTCACAGGTACCCCGGATTCTTCAGTGATGAGGGGGGCGTGGCAGTCGGCGGGTCAACATAGGTAAGTATGTATGTGTCGGCATGTATGAAATAAAGTTTTACTTTCACGGTGTGTGTCTCCTGTTTTTATTTGGGTATTTTTTTTCCAGTAGAACTACAGGTACCAGTGGGCCCGTTTTTCTCCCGCATGCTGGTACTTGTGGTTCTCCAAGTACCAGCTCGTGGGGGAGGCTTGCTGGGACTTGTAGTACTACTGGAAAAAACAATATTCTTTCAAATTTCTCAAGGCTATCAGCCCCCCATCCGCAGCCCTTGGATGAGGGGGACAGCCTCGGGCTTCACCCCTGGCCCTTGGGTGGCTGGGGGGGGGACCCCTTGATTGAAGGGGTCCCCACTCCCCCAGGGTACCCCGGCCAGGGGTGACTAGTTGGATATTTAATGTCACGGCCGCAGGGCACTGTATAAAAGGGACCCCCGGCTGTGGCATTATCTGTCCAGCTAGTGGAGCCCGATGCTGGTGTAAAAAATACGGGGGACCCCTACTCTTTTTGTCCCCCGTATTTTTTGCACCAGCACCAGGCGCAGAGCCCGGTGCTGGTTTTAAAAATACGGGGGATCCCCTGTCATTTTCCCCCCCGGATTTTTAGAACCAGGACCGGCTCGAAGAGTCCGAGGCTGGTTATGCTTTGGAGGGGGCACCCCACGCAAATTTTTTTCGGGTTTTTTACCGTTTTTTCCCGTTTTTTAAAAATCGGATCAAAATCCATCAAATCGGCTGTTTTTCGACAGCGGGACTGTCGAATCCGTTTTTTATTGAATATGGTAAATTTCGGCACACACTTGCTGGAATTCGACAGTCAAATTGTGTCGAATTAAAAAACGGGCGAAAAATTGCCGCGATTCGCCGCTAATTGCATATACCCCTATATCTGTCCCACCTGTAGTGCAGCATGATATTACTACAATGCTCAGTTACTTGCTATTTTTGCACTACAGAATCAGGTTCAACAGGCCGGATGTAATGCTGTCCGAGTTGGCTGGAGCTGCGTGTTGCCGGCCTAAATCAGACGGTTTTTTAAAGGGCAATCATTTAGAATGCATGGTTTTGCCTTGTAATTGACTGCCCCTTTAAAAAAATATCCAAGTTTGGCCGGCAACCCACTGCTTCGGCCAACTCAGACAGCATTACATGTGGTCCAACGTGTGAGTTAAAAGTTAACAATTAACAAAATATCTTATAAGTTTTAAGAAACTAATTTGTATGCTTCCAAAAATATATATAATGTACTTTTATTTATCAAATGTAGAGATGTGCACCGGACACTTTTCGGGTTTTGTGTTTTGGTTTTGGATCTGGATCTCCGCTAGTGTTTTGGATCTGGATTGGTTTTGCAAAAACAACATAAAAACAGCTAAAATCACAGAATTTGTTTTGTTCCTATAGTATTATTAACCTCAATAACATTCATTTGCACTCATTTCCGGTCTATTCTGAACACCTCACACCTCACAATATTGTTTTTAGGCCAAAAGGTTGCACCGAGGTCGCTGTATGACTAAGCTAAGCGACACAAGTGTGCGGCACAAACACCTGGCCAATCTAGGAGTGGCACTGCAGTGGCAGACAGGATGGCAGTTTTAAAAACTAGGACCCAAAGGTGTGGTCTTCAGGTTGCCAGCGGCCGGGCTCCCGACGACCACCATACCGGCGCCGGAATCCCGACTGCCGGCATACTGACAACTTTTCTCTCTCTTGGGAGTCCATGACCCCCCTGGAGGGACAATAGACAGATGTGCCCACAGCGCGGCGAGCGCAGCGAGCCTGCAAGGGGCTCATTTGCGCTCACCCAGCTGTTGTTATGGCGGTGGTCGGGATTCCGGCACCGGTATGCTGGTCGCCGGGAGCCCGACCGCCGGCAACACATACTACACCCATCCCAAAGAGCACATAATGCAAAGAAAAAAAATAGGTGCAAGATGGAACTGTCCTCGGGCCCTCCCACCTCCCCTTATGTTGTGTAAACAGGACATGCACAGTTTAATAAACCCATCATTTCAGCAATAGGTGGTCCCCCTGGAAAAAGCTTGCCAAGTTCTTCGAATCATAGCTAGCTACAAACATACCACCTCCATATTTGATGGCTTTTCACATTATGAGAAGAGGCAAGAGGAAGAGGACAGTGTCAAGGTGGTGATAAAAAATTAGACAGGCACACGCAATCAGGAACAACACACAGGATTTCACCTCTACTCCTATCTTGGTGGGGAACAGAAAGGACTTTAATCAAGCAAATATATAATTACCACGTTACTGGACAAACTGAAAAACTAGGGGCCATAGCCAACGTATTTGTACCCCCTTCTCCATTTTCACGGATTACGATAATCTCAGATTTAATGCTGGGATGCAAATAAACTGATGTATACCACAGGATGAAGATTGAATATTTTCCCCTCCACAGAGTCTGGAGACTTATTTTGTGAAAATCTCGTGGGTTTCTTTTTCTCTTACGTCCTAGAGGATGCTAGGGACTCCGTAAGGACCATGGGGTATAGACGGGCTCCGCAGGAGACATGGGCACCTATAAAGAACTTTTAGTATGGGTGTGCACTGGCTCCTCTCTCTATGCCCCTCCTCCAGACCTCAGTTACATCTTGTGCCCAGAGGAGAAGGGTGCACTGCAGAGAGCTCTCCTGAGTTTTCTGTGGAAAAATAATTTTGTTAGGTTTTTTATTTTCAGGGAGCACTGCTGGCAACAGGCTCCCTGCATCGTGGGACTGAGGAGAGAGAAGCAGACCTACTTAAATGATAGGCTCTGCTTCTTAGGCTACTGGACACCATTAGCTCCAGAGGGAGTCGGAACACAGGTCTCACCCTGGGGTTCGTCCCGGAGCTGTGCCGCCGTCCTCCTCACAGAGCCGGAAGATAGAAGCCGGGTGAGTATGAGAAGCAAGAAGACTTCAAAGGCGGCAGAAGACTTCAGATCTTCCTGAGGTAAGCCGCTGCGCGCCATTGCTCCCACACACAGAGCACTGATGGGTGCAGGGCACAGGGGGGGCACCCTGGGCAGCAATAAACCTCGTTTTTGGCAGAAATAGACATGCAGCAAATAGATAACCCCCACCATTTTTTATACTAATTGAAGCGGGACCGAAGCTTGATCCCTCAGCACTAACCAGCGCCATTTTCTCCACAGAAGCTGCAGCTGGCTCCCTGGACTTTCCCCTGCTGAACACATCAGAGGGCTGAAAAAAGAGGAGGGGGGCACATTACAGGCGCAGTGAGTGGGAAAATCATATATATATATATATATATATATATATATATTTATAAAAGCGCTATCTGGGTTTTCCAGGGTCAGTTTGGCGCTGGGTGTGTGCTGGCATACTCTCTCTCTCTGTCTCTCCAAAGGGCCTGGTTGGGGATTTGTCCCCTTATAGGTATATCCCTGTGTGGGGGGGGGGGGGGGGGTGTTGGTACGTGCGTGTCGGCATGTCTGAAGCGGAAGGCTTATCCAAGGAGGAGGTGGAGCAGATGAGTGGTGTGTCCCCGTCGGTAGTGCCAACTTAGGAATGGATGGACATGTGGCATATGTTGAATGCAAGTGTGGCATCTTTACATAAGAGGCTAGATAAAGCTGAATCCAGGGAGGCATCAGGGGGTCAATCCTCGGATTGGACCGACTCACAGGGCCCGTCGGGGTCTCAAAAGCGTCCCTTGTCACAAATTGTTGACACAGATACTGACACGGACTCTGATTCCAGTGTCGACTATGATGAAGCTAGATTGCACCCTAGGGTGACAAAAAGTATTCAGTGTATGATTATTGCAATAAGAGATGTGTTGCATATTGCCGATGAACCCTCTGTTCCAGACACGAGGGTACACATGTTTAAAGGAAAGAAACAGATAATAAACTTTCCCCCATCTCATGAACTTAACGAGTTATTTGAAAAAGCTTGGGAGACTCCAGATAAGAGACTACAGATTCCCAAAAGAATTAATATGGCATACCCTTTCCCTACACAGGACAGGGTACGTTGGGAATCCTCTCCCACTGTGGACAAGGCTTTAACACGCCTGTCCAAGAAGGTGGCGCTGCCGTCTCCAGACACAGCGGCCCTCAAGGATCCTGCGGACCGCAGGCAGAAGACTACACTAAAGTCTATTTATATACATACTGGTGCTTTGCTCAGACCGGCAATTGCGTCGGCATGGGTATGTAGCGCAGTTGCAGCTTGGACAGATACCCTGTCGGCTGACCTTGATACCCTAGATAGGGATACTATTTTGTTAACTCTAGCCCATATTAAAGACGCAGTCTTGTATATGAGAGACGCTCAAAAGAAGATTGGGTTGCTGGGTTCCAGAGCCAATGCCATGGCTATTTCTGCGAGACGATCCTTATGGACCCGCCAATGGACGGGTGATGCGGATTCGAAAAAGCATATGGAGGTTTTACCCTATAAGGGTGAAGTGTTGTTTGGGGATGGGCTCGCGGACCTGGTTTCCACAGCTACCGCAGGTAAATCTACCTTTTTACCTTTTATTCCCCAACAGCAAAAGAAAACTCCACAATATCAGATGCAGTCCTTTCGGTCGCAAAAGTCCAGAAGAGGTCGGGGATCCTCCTTCCTTGCCAGAGGTAAGGGTAGAGGAAAGAGAACACATGCTTCGGCTGGTTCCCAGGAACAGAAGTCCTCCCCGGCTTCTACAAAACCCACCGCATGATGCTGGGGCTCCCCTGCGGGAGTATGCACCAGTGGGGGCACGCCTTCGACTCTTCAGCCAGGTCTGGGTTCGGTAAGACGTGGATCCTTGGGCGTTGGAAATAGTTTCCCAAGGCTACATGCTGGAATTCGAAGAGGTGCCCCCACGCCGATTTTTCAAGTCGGCCTTACCAGCTTCTACCCCAGAGTGGGAAGTAGTGTTAGCTGCAGTTCAAACGCTGTGTCAACAGCAAGTAATTATCAGGGTTCCCCTGAGTCAACAGGGAAAAGGGTACTATTCGACCCTCTTTGTGGTCCCGAAGCCGGATGGTTCGGTCAGGCCCATTTTAAATCTAAAATCCCTAAACCTGTACTTGAAAAGATTAAAATTCAAGATGGAATCGCTCCGAGCGGTAATAGCCAGCCTGGAGGGGGGGGGGATTTTATGGTGTCACGGGACATAAAGGATGCTTACCTTCATGTCCCCATATATCCCTCTCATCAGGAGTACCTGAGATTCGCGGTACAGGATTGTCATTACCAGTTTCAGACGTTGCCGTTTGGGCTTTCCACGGCCCCGAGGATTTTCACCAAGATAATGGTGGAAATGATGGTGATCCTGCGCAAGCAAGGAGTCACAATTATCCCATACTTGGACGATCTCCTGATAAAGGCGAGATCAAAAGATCAATTACTGAAGAACGTGTCACTCTCTCTGAGAGTGCTCCAGCAACACGGTTGGATTCTCAATCTACCAAAGTCACAGTTGGTTCCAACAACTCGACTAGCGTTCCTAGGTATGATACTGGACACGGAGCGAAAGAAGGTTTTTCTCCTGTTGGAAAAAGTCCAGGACCTCCAGAACATGGTCAGAGACCTGCTAAAGCCAAAAAGAGTGTCAGTTCATCAATGCACTCGAGTTCTGGGAAAAATGGTGGCAGTCTACGAGGCCATTCCCTTCGGCAGGTTCCATGCGAGGACGTTTCAATGGGACCTTCTGGACAAATGGTTCGGGTCCCATCTACAATTACATCAAAAAATAACACTGTCCCCCAGGGCCAGGGTGTCTCTTCTATGGTGGCTGTAAAGTGCTCACCTTCTAGAGGGTCGCAGATTCGGCATTCAGGACTGGGTTCTGGTAACCACGGAAGCGAGCCTCCGAGGATGGGGAGCAGTCACCCAAGGTAGAAATTTTCAAGGACTATGGTCAAGCCAGGAGTCCTGCCTGCACATCAACGTATTGGAATTAAGGGCCATATACAACGGCCTTCGACAAGCGGAGAGTCTTCTTCGCAACCTACCGGTGCTGATTCAATCAGACAATGTCACAGCAGTGGCTCATGTGAACCGCCAAGGCGGGACAAGGAGCAGAGTCGCGATGGCAGAAGCCACCAGGATTCTTCGCTGGGCGGAAAATCACGTAAGCGCTCTGTCTGCTGTCTTCATTCCGGGAGTGGACAACTGGGAAGCAGACTTCCTCAGCAGACACGATCTCCATCCAGCAGAGTGGGGACTTCATCAGGAAGTCTTTGCAGAGATAATGGGTCTTTGGGGAGTTCCTCAAATAGACATGATGGCGTCACGCCTCAACAAGAAGCTTCGGAGGTATTGTGCCAGGTCCCGGGACCCTCAGGCAATAGCAGTAGATGCTCTGGTAACGCCATGGGTGTTCCAGTCGGTCTATGTGTTTCCTCCTCTTCCTCTCATCACAAAAGTGTTGAGGATCATAAGACGAAAAAGAGTACAGACAATACTCACTGTTCAGGACTGGCCTCGAAGGGCCTGGTACTCAGATCTTCAGGAGATGCTCACAGAAGGGGCCCTTCATGTTCCAAGACTTACCGCGGTTACGTTTGACGGCATGGCGGTTGAACGCCGGATCCTAGCTGAGAAGGGTATTCCGGAGGAGGTCATACCTACTCTAATAAAGGCTAGGAAGGAGGTGACGGCAAAACATTATCACCGTATCTGGCGGAAATATGTCTCTTGGTGTGAAACCAAGAATGCTCCTACGGAAGATTTCCATCTGGGTCGTATTCTCCACTTCCTACAGACAGGAGTGGATATGGGCCTGAAGTTAGGCTCTGTTAAGGTACAGATTTCGGCCCTGTCGATATTCTTTCAGAAGGAATTGGCTTCTCTTCCAGAAGTCCAGACTTTTGTAAAGGGAGTGCTGCACATCCAGCCTCCTTTTGTGCCCCCAGTGGCACCATGGGACCTGAACGTGGTGTTGCAGTTCCTAAAATCACACTGGTTTGAACCCCTTATAACGGTTGAGTTAAAATTTCTCACCTGGAAGGTGGTCATGTTATTGGCCTTGGCATCTGCAAGCCATGTGTCAGAATTGGCGGCCTTGTCTCACAAGAGCCCCTACTTGATTTTTCATGTTGATAGAGCGGAATTGAGGACTCGTCCTCAATTTTTACCTAAGGTGGTGTCTTCATTCCATATGAACCAACCTATTGTGGTGCCTGTGGCTACGAGTGACTTGGAGGATTCCATGTCACTGGATGTAGTCAGGGCCTTAAAGATTTATGTAGCCAGGACGGCTAGAATTAGGAAAACAGAGGCTCTGTTTGTCCTGTATGCAGCCAACAAGATTGGCGCGCCTGCTTCAAAGCAGACTATTGCTCGCTGGATCTGTAACACGATTCAGCAGGCGTATGTTACGGCTGGATTGCCGTTACCACATTCAGTAAAGGCCCATTCCACTAGGAAGGTGGGCTCTTCTTGGGCGGCTGCCCGGGGCGTCTCGGCATTACAGCTTTGCCGAGCAGCGACTTGGTCGGGTTCAAACACTTTTGCTAAATTCTACAAGTTTGATACCCTGGCTGATGAGGACCTAGCATTTGCTCAGTCGGTGCTGCAGAGTCATCCGCACTCTCGCGCCCGATTGGGAGCTTTGGTATTTATTATTATTATTATCCTTTATTTATATGGCGCCACAAGGGTTCCGCAGCACCCAATTACAGAGTACATAAACAAATAATCAAACAGGAAAACAGCAACTTACAGTTGACGACAATATAGGACAAGTACAGAGTAAATAAACATAGCTACATCAGCAGATGACACTGGAATAAGTATCAGGTGGCAGAAGACTGTTGGATTTGGTGCAGCTGAAGATTATTAAAGTAAGAAAAGGGTAAGCACATGAGGGAAGAGGGCCCTGCTCGTGAGAGCTTACATTCTAAAGGGGAGGGGCAGACAGACAGGGGTGAGACAGATGGGGTACATAGAGAGCGTGGAACAGAGGTTTAAGATGAGATTTGGCTGGGTTTGGTGAAGAAGTGGGTCTTGAGAGCCCGTTTGAAGTTTTGTAGAGAGGTGGAGAGTCTGAGGGGGAGAGGTAAGGAATTCCAGAGAAGTGGTGCAGCACGTGAAAAATCTTGGAGGTAGGAGTGGGAGGAAGTAATCCGTAGGCAGGAGAGTCGGCGAGCATTAGCAGAGTGAAGATGATGGGTGGGAGTGTAAAGCGAGATAAGATCAGAGATGTAGATGGGAGAGGAGTGGGTGAGGGCTTTGGCCCTCATTCCGAGTTGTTCGCTCGGTATTTTTCATCGCATCGCAGTGAAAATCCGCTTAGTACGCATGCGCAATGTTCGCACTGCGACTGCGCCAAGTAACTTTTCTTTGGAGAAAGTATTTTTACTCACGGCTTTTTCTTCGCTCCGGCGATCGTAATGTGATTGACAGGAAATGGGTGTTACTGGGCGGAAACACGGCGTTTCAGGGGCGTGTGGCTGAAAACGCTACCGTTTCCGGAAAAAACGCAGGAGTGGCCGGAGAAACGGTGGGAGTGCCTGGGCGAACGCTGGGTGTGTTTGTGACGTCAACCAGGAACGACAAGCACTGAAATGATCGCACAGGCAGAGTAAGTCTGAAGCTACTCTGAAACTGCTAAGTAGTTAGTAATCGCAATCTTGCGAATACATCGGTCGCAATTTTAAGAAGCTAAGATTCACTCCCAGTAGGCGGCGGCTTAGCGTGTGTAACTCTGCTAAATTCGCCTTGCGACCGATCAACTCGGAATGAGGGCCTTTGTAAGCAAGTGTGAGAAGCTTGAAATGGATTCTGAAAGGGAAGGGGAGCCAGTGAAGGTCTAGTAAGAGAGGAGAGGTGGACGTAGTGCGTTTGGTGAGGAAAATGAGCCGGGCAGCAGCATTGAGGATAGATTGGAGTGGAGAGAGGTATTTGTCAGGAATGCAAGTCAGGAGGAGATTACAGTAGTCCAGTCTGGAGATGACCAGTGAGTGGATAAGAGTCTTAATAGCATCCTGGGTCAGAAAGGGTCTGATCCTGGAAATATTTTTTAGATGAAAACGGCAGGTTTGTGAGAGGTGCTGAATGTGTGGTTTGAAGGAGAGGGAGAAGTCAAGGATTACTCCAAGACAGCGCACTTGGGGGGTAGAGGAGATAGTAGTGCCATCAATAGATGAGATTGTAGGAGGTGAGGTTATGCGGGAGGGAGGGAAGATGATCAGCTCGGTCTTAGACATGTTAAGTTTAAGAAAGCGCTGGGACATCCAGGAAGAGATAGCAGAGAGACAGTTGGAGATATGAGTGAGGAGAGCAGGGGAGAGGTCTGGAGAGGAAAGATAGATTTGAGTGTCATCAGCATAGAGATGATATTGGAAACCAAAAGAACTAATGAGCTTACCTAGTGAGGACGTATAGAGAGAGAAGAGAAGAGGACCAAGGACAGAACCTTGGGGTACCCCTACAGTTAGTGGAAGTGAGGGGGAGGTGGAGTCATGAGAGGAGACAGAGAATGAACGGTCAGAAAGGTAGGATGACAACCAAGAGAGGGCAGTGTCACGCAGACCAATGGAGTGAAGGATTTGCAGTAGGAGAGGATGGTCCACAGTGTCAAAAGCAGCAGAGAGATCAAGTAGAATAAGTAGAGAGTAGTGTCCCTTAGATTTAGCAGCATGGAGGTCGTTGCATACTTTTGTAAGGGCAGTTTCAGTGGAGTGGAGAGGACGGAAGCCAGACTGGAATGGGTCAAGCAGTGAGTGTGAGGAAAGAAAGGAAGTAAGGCGGTTGTAGACAATACGCTCAAGGAGTTTGGAGGCAAAAGGGAGGAGAGAGATGGGTCGGTAGTTGAAGAGAGTGTTTGGATCAAGGGTAGGTTTTTTAAGAATAGGAGAGATGAGTGCGTGCTTGAAGGCACAGGGGACAGTGCCTGATGAGAGGGAGAGATTGAGAAGGTGGGAAAGATGGGAACAAGCAGAAGAAGAGAGGTAGCAGAGGAGGCGGGAGGGGATAGGGTCAAGTGGGGAGGTGGCGAGGGGACAGGAACGAATGAGGGCCATGACTTCCTCTCCAGATGCATGGGAGAAAGATGACAGAGTTGGTGCGAGGGATGGGGAGGGTTGGTAAGGGATGGGAGAAGGCTGGTTACTGATGGTCTGGTGTGATGTGATGTCCTGACGTATGGAGTCAATTTTGGATGTGAAGTAAGTGGCAAAGTCAAGAGCAGAGAGTGAGGAAGGGAGACGAGGTGGAGGTGGGCAGAGAAGTGAGTTGAGAGTGGCAAAGAGGCGCCGGGGGTTGGAAGACTGGGAGGAGAAGAGGTTCTTGAAGTATGACTGTTTAGCAAGAGAAAGGGCAGCACTGAAGGATGTGAGCATAAGTTTGAAATGGAGGAAGTCTGCCTTAGAGCGTGATTTCCTCCAGTGTCGCTCAGCAGTACGTGAGCATTTTTGCAGATATCTGGTGCATTTGGTGTGCCAGGGTTGAGGTGTTAATTTGCGAGGGTGAATAGTGGTTGGTGGAGCAACAAAGTCAAGAGCAGAAGTAAGGGAAGCATTGTATGTGGAAGTGGCTTGTTCAGGGCATGAGAGAGAGAGAATAGGAGAGAGAAGTGAGTCAAACAGGGAGGAAAGGAATGTGGTGTCAATAGCTTCAATGTTACGCTTAGTGATGGTAGCCTTGGGAGGTAGAGATGAAGAAGTCGAGAGAGATAGGTTAAAGGAGAGTATAAACCTCATGTTCCTTACGGAGTCCCCAGCAACCTCTAGGACGTAAGAGAAAATAAGATTTTAAACCTACCGGTAAATCTTTTTCTCCTAGTCCGTAGAGGATGCTGGGCGCCCGTCCCAGTGCGGAAAATCTGCAAGACTTGTATATAGTTGTTGCTTACATAAGGGTTATGTTACAGTTAGAATCGGTCTTGGACCGAGGCTGTTATTTGCTCATACTGTTAACTGGTTATGTGTATTCCAGGTTATATGGTATGATTGGTGTGGGCTGGTATGAATCTTGCCCTTAGATTAACAAAATACTTTCCTCGTATTGTCCATCTCCTCTGGGCACAGTTCTCTAGCTGAAGTCTGGAGGAGGGGCATAGAGGGAGGAGCCAGTGCACGCCCATACTAAAAGTTCTTTATAGGTGCCCATATCTCCTGCGGAGCCCGTCTATACCCCATGGTCCTTTACGGAGTCCCCAACATCCTCTACGGACTAGGAGAAAAAGATTTACCGGTAGGTTTAAAATCTTATTTTTTCCGTTTTTCAATTGCATTTTTATTTACATATTTTGTGGCAAATGCCTTATTTTTGTTGTTCACAGCTCCCCGTTACGCGCATGTGAGCATACCTGTGTGTCCCAGTTACACGCATGTGAGCATACCTGTGTGTCTTGTTTATTTTATTCAGATTTTATTTTTAAATAAAGCAGCCCCTTAGATGTTTTAGCAGCCCCTCCTGAGCCCCCACAGCAGCCCCGAATTGGGCAAGTTGAGTTCGGTTGGGTTCGGTACAGTACTAAGCAGGACTGTGTAGTGAATTTTTGTTATTCAGCCCCTGCCCTAGTGGAGCTTACCACTCTAGTCCAAATTCATTTCATATTACAAGTAGGAGTGTGGGAGGAAGCAATGCTAACCTCTGTGCCACCAGCAAGCCAGACAGCTTCCTGGCTGTAAGCCACCATGAGACTCCATACTGGGCCCTTATTCAGTAACTGTTTGTGCCTCACAGGAGCTTCTGGCCCATCTAGTGCTGCAGTGCAATGGAAAGCTGATGCAATGCAAGATCACTGAAACTCTGTGCAAGGTCTTGCGATAACCCTATGCAGTCCTTACATTGTACAATTATTAAGGAGAAAAAATGTACAAAATAAAGGAAAAGAACCCTGTACAAATGCGCATCTTTTAAATAATCCCAAAATGTGGAACATCGATAATTAATCAAAATTAAGGTTGACTAATTGGAGCCATTCATTTGAGTCCCTAACATGAAATAATTGTGAAGAACCTCTCTATTGCTGGGTACACAGTGCACACTAGAAGATATATCTACTAGAGATGAGCGGGTTCAGACAGAGCACCCCTGGAATTATACGGCAGTGCCTCTGGACTTATACAGCAGATCGGCAGCACCCCTGAACTTTTACAGCATATAGGAAACACCCCGAGACTTATACAGCATAGGCAGCACCCGTGGAGAATTACACAGCACAGCAGATAGGCAGCAGCACCCCTGGACTGATAGGGCAGAGGGGCAGCACCCCATATAGGGCAGTACCCCAAGAATGATGTGGCAAAAAAAAGATGTGCAAGATGGAATTGTCATTGGGCCCTCCCTCCCACCCTTATATTGTATAAACAGGACATGCACACTTTAACAAACCAATCATTTCAGCGACAGGGTCTGCCACACGACTGTGGCTAAAATGATTGGTTTGTTTGGGCCCCCCATAAAAAAAGAAGCAATTCATCTCTCCTTGCACAAACTAACTCTACAGAGGCAAGATGTCATCCTCATCCTCCAATTCCTCACCCCTTTCAGTGTTTACATCCTCATCCTCACAGAGAAATGATTCCACACTGAAGAGGTGGATTTTTTGGTATTTTGCCCAGGCATGTCAATGGGCTTTTTCATCCCATAGTCAATAACTGTCTCCACTGGTGCCTTATTCAAACAAACCACATCACCATCAGACTCCTCATTGTCAACTTCCTCCTCAGCACCAGCTACACCAATATCCTTCTTATCCTGGTGTACTTCTAAAGTGACATCCTCAATCTCAATATCAGCAACTGGACTGGCGGTGCTCCTCCCAACACTTGCAGGGGGCATGCAAATGGTGGTAGGAGCCTCCTCTTCCCACACAGTCTTGGGAAGGTCAGGCCTAGACATCGCAACCGCGGACACACTTGGACTCCCCTTGGGGATTTGTAATATCTCTGAACGCACAGTTGTTTGCTGTGCTTTAACAAGCTTTATTTTTTACATTTTTTGAGAGGGAGTAGGGCTTCCATCTTCATGAGAAGCTGAACCACCAGTCATGGACATAGGCTAAGGCCTTAGCCTTTCCTTGCCACTTTGTTTCATAAATGGCATATTGACAATTTTACATTTCTTATCAGATAAAAAAATATTTTTCCGGTTATTAATTTTTGCTTCTTGGATTTTACATGCCCCCTATATCATTGGGCATTGGCTTTAGCAGACGACGTTGATGGAATTGCATCGTCAATGTCATGACTGATGGCTGCAGCAGCTTCAGCACTAGTACTAGGAACTGGAAGTGGTTCCTGATCTTTCACTATTTTTTCCTCCAAATTTTTGTTCTCCATTTCACAGGAAAGCACCCCTTTATTATTACAGCACACAGAACAGTGCCCCTTTATTTTCACAACACCCCTGTATTTTTATTAACACCCCTGTATTTTTACAGCATACAGGACAGGGGCAGTGTACCTTTATTATTACAACACCCCTGTATTTTACAGCATAGAAGACAGGGACACAGCACCCCTGTATTTTCCCAGAACCCCAGCATTTTAAGAAACACCCCTGTATTTTTCACATTTCACATTTTTACAGCATACAGGATAGGGACACAGCACCCCTGTATTTTCAAAGAACCTCTGTATTTTTACAGCAGACAGGACAGGGACACAGCACCCCTGTATTTTTACAGCATACAGGACAGGGCAAGCACCCTTGTATTTTAATAACACCACTGTATTTTTACAGCATACAAGACAGGGACACAGCGCCCTTGTATTTTCACAGCACCCTTGTATATTAAACACACCCCTGTATGTTTACAGTATACAGGACAGGGCCAGTGTACCTTTATTTTTACAACACCCCTGTAGTTTTACAGCATACAGGACAGGGACAGTGTACCTTTATTATTACAACACTCCTGTATTTTACAGCATAGAAGACAGGGACACAGCACCCCTGTATTTTCCCAGAACCCCTGTATTTTAAGAAACACCCCTGTATTTTTACAGCATACAGGATAGGGACACATCAGCCCTGTATTTTCACAGCACCGCTGTATTTTAACAACACCCCCAAATTTTTACAGCATACAGGACAGGGCAAGCACCCCTTTATTTTAACAACACCACTGTATTTTTACAGCATACAGGACAGGGGCAGTGTACCTTCATTTTTACAACACCCCTGTATTTTACAGCATACAAGACAGGGACACAGCACCCCTGTATTTTCAAAGAACCTCTGTATTTTTACAGCAGACAGGACAGGGACACAGCACCCCTGTATTTTTACAGCATACAGGACAGGGCAAGCACCCTTGTATTTTAATAACACCACTGTATTTTTACAGCATACAAGACAGGGACACAGCGCCCTTGTATTTTCACAGCACCCTTGTATTTTAAACACACCCCTGTATGTTTACAGTATACAGGACAGGGCCAGTGTACCTTTATTTTTACAACACCCCTGTAGTTTTACAGCATACAGGACAGGGCCAGTGTACCTTTATTTTAACAACACCCCTGTATTTTTACAGCATACAGGACAGGGCCAGTGTACCTTTATATTAATGACATGCCTATCTTTTTACAGCATACAGGACAGGGCCAGCACCCCTGTATTGTTACAGCATACAAGACAGGGACACAGCACCCCTGTATCTTAACAACACCCCTGTATTTTTACAGCATACAAGACAGGGACACAGCACCTCTGTATTTTCACAACACCCCTGTATTTTCACAACACCCCTTTATTTTTACAGCATACAGGACAGGGCCAGCACCCCTGTATTTTAACAACACCCATGTATTTTTACAGTCTACAAGACAGGGACACAGCACCTCTGTATTTTAACAACACCCCTGTATGTTTACAGCATACAAGACAGGGACACAGCACTCCTGTATTTTCACATCACCTCTATATTTTAACAACACCCCTGTATTTTTACAGCATACAGGACAGGGCCAGTGTACAGCACAGGACAGCAACACCCCTGTGCAGCACCCCAAACAGCACAGGACACCCCAGGACAGCACCCCAAACAGCACAGGACACCACAGGACAGCACCCCTAATAGCACGCAGGACAGCACCCCTAAAGAGCACACACTGACCCCACCAGACGCCACCACCCTCAGAGAGACAGAGGTTTGGCTCCCTCACTTTCCAAGTCCAGAGTGAAAATTGCGGCAACACGCAGCTCCTTATATGGAATCCAAAACCTGTGAGAATCTGACAGCGGGATGATGACGTTTTGCCTCGTTCTGGGATACCAGTATGGCGGGAAGTCTCAAGCCGGACTCGGTTCCCGGCTCAGAACGTGAAGTTCTGATCTCTGAGATCTGACCCCGCTCATCTCTAATCAAATGTAACCTAAAAACTGTTAGTGTCAGCTGTAACCACTGAGATCACTGTTTCACTTTTCTTTCTAACGGCTGACGTCTGTTCAACAAATTTTTAATTTACATACACCAAGGAAGCCTTAAAAATGAATAAATTAGAGCTATTCAGCACAGTGCTAATGCAGGATACATCACTGATACTGTATATCAATTACCCTTCACCTTAAATTCTTTCATCAAACTTCGAAAAAAATCTCATCATGTTTTAGTTTTAGCCATGTCTTCTGCTTGGAAAATACCCGCAATTCACGGGTCTGCAGGTAGGGGCAGGGCTAAATGCATTGATTCATGTATTTTAGCCCCACCCCCTTCACACCATCATTTCGATTGCACTGAATTTATCCCCATCCTGCCCACTTCACTAGGAAGCGGACAGGATGTGGGAGAGCCACCTACGATTACGGGGTTGCAGAGGACTATCCAAAAAAAAATGTGAGTCTCCCACAGCGTCTGAAAAGGTAGGCAAGTTTGACCATATAGGAGGGAGAATGGCAGTCATCACTTGCTGGCCTGTGTTAGATTTATTCCCTCATGATCCTAAGGAAGCACTTGCAGTTTCTCCTTCCTCAGTACTTCCTCCTGCATACTGTACTATCCTGAATGGCCCACTGCCCTCCTCTGCCTGGCATCTCTTCCCTCCTAGTTCCTCCAGGCTTTTTACTCTTCAGATACTCCTGGTCTGCTCCTTAATGTTGCATGGGCTGATGGATCCTTAGCTTGATACCCTACTTTAAAGTAGAGATGAGCGGGTTCGGTTCCTCGGAATCCGAACCTGCCCGAACTTCAGCTTTTTTTACACGGGGCCGAGCGACTCGGATCTTCCCGCCTTGCTCGGTTAACCCGAGCGCGCCCGAACGTCATCATCCCGCTGTCGGATTCTCGCGAGGCTCGTATTCTATCGCGAGACTCGGATTCTATATAAGGAGCCGCGCGTCGCCGCCATTTTCACACGTGCATTGAGATTGAAAGGGAGAGGACGTGGCTGGCGTCCTCTCCGTTTAGACTAGAGTACTAGAGAGAGACACAAATTTTGGGGAGCATATTATTAGGAGGAGTACTACTTGCTGCTGATAGTGTGACCAGTGACCACCAGTTTAATTAATCCGTTCTCTGCCTGAAAAAAAACGATACACAGTGTGACACAGTCACATACCATATCTGTGCTCAGCCCAGTGTGCTGCATCATATGTAATACTGTATATCATTATCTGACTGTGCTGAGTGCTCACTGCTCACACAGCTTAATTGTGGGGGAGACTGGGGAGCAGTTATAGCAGGAGTACATATTTTAAGTACAGTGCACACTTTTGCTGCCAGAGTGCCACTGCCAGTGTGACTGACCAGTGACCACTGACCACCAGTATTGTGATTGTCTGCTGACCACCAGTATATTGTGATTGTCTGCCTGAAAAAGTTAAACACTCGTCGTGTGGTGTTTTTATAAACGCATTCTGCAGACAGTGTCCAGCAGGTCCGTCATTACATAATATATACCTGTCCGGCTGCAGTACTAGTGTGATATATAAATATATATATATATATTTTAATTTTATCTCATTATCATCCAGTCTATATTAGCAGCAGACACAGTACGGTAGTACACGGCTGTAGCTACCTCTGTGTCGGCAGTCGCTCGTCCATCCATAATTGTATACCACCTACCCGTGTTTTTTTTTTTTTCTATCTTCTTGATACTAGTAGCTTACTTTAGGAGTCTGCAGTGCTGAGTCTGACAGACAGTGTCCAGCAGGTCTGTCATTACATAATATATACCTGTCCGGCTGCAGTACTAGTGTGATATATAATATATATATATTTTAATTTTATCTCATTATCATCCAGTCTATATTAGCAGCAGACACAGTATGGTAGTCCACGGCTGTAGCTACCTCTGTGTCGGCAGTCGCTCGTCCATCCATAATTGTATACCACCTACCCGTGGTTTTTTTTTTTTCTATCTTCTTGATACTAGTAGCTTACTTTAGGAGTCTGCAGTGCTGACAGACAGTGTCCAGCAGGTCCGTCATTACATAATATATACCTGTCCGGCTGCAGTACTAGTGTGATATATATATATATATATATATATATATATTTTAATTTTATCTCATTATCATCCAGTCTATATTAGCAGCAGACACAGTACGGTAGTTCACGGCTGTAGCTACCTCTGTGTCGGCAGTCGCTAGTCATCCATAAGTATACTAGTATCCATCTCCATTGTTTACCTGAGGTGCCTTTTAGTTGTGCCTATTAAAATATGGAGAACAAAAATGTTGAGGTTCCAAAAATAGGGAAAGATCAAGATCGACTTCCACCTCGTGCTGAAGCTGCTGCCACTAGTCATGGCCGAGACGATGAAATGCCAGCAACGTCGTCTGCCAAGGCCGATGCCCAATGTCATAGTACAGAGCATGTAAAATCCAAAACACCAAATATCAGTAAAAAAAGGACTCAAAAATCTAAAATAAAATCGTCGGAGGAGAAGCGTAAACTTGCCAATATGCCATTTACCACACGGAGTGGCAAGGAACGGCTGAGGCCCTGGCCTATGTTCATGGCTAGTGGTTCAGCTTCACATGAGGATGGAAGCACTCAGCCTCTCGCTAGAAAAATGAAAAGACTCAAGCTGGCAAAAGCACAGCAAAGAACTGTGCGTTCTTCGAAATCCCAAATCCACAAGGAGAGTCCAATTGTGTCGGTTGCGATGCCTGACCTTCCCAACACTGGACGTGAAGAGCATGCACCTTCCACCATTTGCACGCCCCCTGCAAGTGCTGGAAGGAGCACCCGCAGTCCAGTTCCTGATAGTCAGATTGAAGATGTCAGTGTTGAAGTACACCAGGATGAGGAGGATATGGGTGTTGCTGGCGCTGGGGAGGAAATTGACCAGGAGGATTCTGAAGGTGAGGTGGTTTGTTTAAGTCAGGCACCCGGGGAGACACCTGTTGTCCGTGGGAGGAATATGGCCATTGACATGCCTGGTGAAAATACCAAAAAAATCAGCTCTTCGGTGTGGAAGTATTTCAACAGAAATGCGGACAACAGGTGTCAAGCCGTGTGTTGCCTTTGTCAAGCTGTAATAAGTAGGGGTAAGGACGTTAACCACCTCGGAACATCCTCCCTTATACGTCACCTGCAGCGCATTCATAATAAGTCAGTGACAAGTTCAAAAACTTTGGGCGACAGTGGAAGCAGTCCACTGACCAGTAAATCCCTTCCTCTTGTAACCAAGCTCACGCAAACCACCCCACCAACTCCCTCAGTGTCAATTTCCTCCTTCCCCAGGAATGCCAATAGTCCTGCAGGCCATGTCACTGGCAATTCTGACGAGTCCTCTCCTGCCTGGGATTCCTCCGATGCATCCTTGCGTGTAACGCCTACTGCTGCTGGTGCTGTTGTTGCTGCTGGGAGTCGATGGTCATCCCAGAGGGGAAGTCGTAAGCCCACTTGTACTACTTCCAGTAAGCAATTGACTGTCCAACAGTCCTTTGCGAGGAAGATGAAATATCACAGCAGTCATCCTGTTGCAAAGCGGATAACTGAGGCCTTGACAACTATGTTGGTGTTAGACGTGCGTCCGGTATCCGCCGTTAGTTCACAGGGAACTAGACAATTTCTTGAGGTAGTGTGCCCCCGTTACCAAATACCATCTAGGTTCCACTTCTCTAGGCAGGCGATACCGAGAATGTACACGGACATCAGAAAAAGACTCACCAGTGTCCTAAAAAATGCAGTTGTACCCAATGTCCACTTAACCACGGACATGTGGACAAGTGGAGCAGGGCAGGGTCAGGACAATATGACTGTGACAGCCCACTGGGTAGATGTATGGACTCCCGCCGCAAGAACAGCAGCGGCGGCACCAGTAGCAGCATCTCGCAAACGCCAACTCTTTCCTAGGCAGGCTACGCTTTGTATCACCGCTTTCCAGAATACGCACACAGCTGAAAACCTCTTACGGCAACTGAGGAAGATCATCGCGGAATGGCTTACCCCAATTGGACTCTCCTGTGGATTTGTGGCATCGGACAACGCCAGCAATATTGTGTGTGCATTAAATATGGGCAAATTCCAGCACGTCCCATGTTTTGCACATACCTTGAATTTGGTGGTGCAGAATTATTTAAAAAACGAGAGGGGCGTGCAAGAGATGCTGTCAGTGGCCAGAAGAATTGCGGGACACTTTCGGCGTACAGGCACCACGTACAGAAGACTGGAGCAACACCAAAAACGCCTGAACCTGCCCTGCCATCATCTGAAGCAAGAAGTGGTAACGAGGTGGAATTCAACCCTATATATGCTTCAGAGGTTGGAGGAGCAGCAAAAGGCCATTCAAGCCTATACAATTGAGCACGATATAGGAGGTGGAATGCACCTGTCTCAAGCGCAGTGGAGAATGATTTCAACGTTGTGCAAGGTTCTGCTGCCCTTTGAACTTGCCACACGTGAAGTCAGTTCAGACACTGCCAGCCTGAGTCAGGTCATTCCCCTCATCAGGCTTTTGCAGAAGAAGCTGGAGATATTGAAGGAGGAGCTAACACAGAGCGATTCCGCTAGGCATGTGGGACTTGTGGATGGAGCCCTTAATTCGCTTAACAAGGATTCACGGGAGGTCAATCTGTTGAAATCAGAGCACTACATTTTGGCCACCGTGCTCGATCCTAGATTTAAAACCTACCTTGGATCTCTCTTTCCGGCACACACAAGTCTGCTGGGGTTCAAAGACCTGCTGGTGAGAAAATTGTCAAGTCAAGCGGAACGCGACCTGTCAACATCTCCTCCTTCACATTCTCCCGCAACTGGGGGTGCGAGGAAAAGGCTCAGAATTCCGAGCCCACCCGCTGGCGGTGATGCAGGGCAGTCTGGAGCGACTGCTGATGCTGACATCTGGTCCGGACTGAAGGACCTGACAACGATTACGGAGTCGGACATGTCGTCTACTGGCACTGCATATGATTCTCTGCCCATTGAAAGAATTGTGGAGGATTATATGAGTGACCGCATCCAAGTAGGCACGTCAGACAGTCCGTACTTATACTGGCAGGAAAAAGAGGCAATTTGGAGGCCCTTGCACAAACTGGCTTTATTCTACCTAAGTTGCCCTCCCACAAGTGTGTACTCCGAAAGAGTGTTTAGTGCCGCCGCTCACCTTGTCAGCAATCGGCGTACGAGGTTACTTCCAGAAAATGTGGAGAAGATGATGTTCATTAAAATGAATTATAATCAATTCCTCCGTGGAGACATTGACCAGCAGCAATTGCCTCCACAAAGTACACAGGGAGCTGAGATGGTGGATTCCAGTGGGGACGAATTGATAATCTGTGAGGAGGGGGATGTACACGGTGATATATCGGAGGATGATGATGAGGTGGACATCTTGCCTCTGTAGAGCCAGTTTGTGCAAGGAGAGATTAATTGCTTCTTTTTTGGTGGGGGTCCAAACCAACCCGTCATTTCAGTCACAGTCGTGTGGCAGACCCTGTCACTGAAATGATGGGTTGGTTAAAGTGTGCATGTCCTGTTTATACAACATAAGGGTGGGTGGGAGGGCCCAAGGACAATTCCATCTTGCACCTCTTTTTTCTTTCATTTTTCTTTGCGTCATGTGCTGTTTGGGGAGTATTTTTTTGAAGAGCCATCCTGCGTGACACTGCAGTGCCACTCCTAGATGGGCCAGGTGTTTGTGTCGGCCACTAGGGTCGCTTAGCTTACTCACACAGCTACCTCATTGCGCCTCTTTTTTTCTTTGCGTCATGTGCTGTTTGGGGAGTGTTTTTTGGAAGGGCCATCCTGCGTGACACTGCAGTGCCACTCCCAGATGGGCCAGGTGTTTGTGTCGGCCACTAGGGTCGCTTAGCTTACTCACACAGCTACCTCATTGCGCCTCTTTTTTTCTTTGCGTCATGTGCTGTTTGGGGAGTGTTTTTTGGAAGGGCCATCCTGCGTGACACTGCAGTGCCACTCCTAGATGGGCCAGGTGTTTGTGTCAGCCACTAGGGTCGCTTAGCTTACTCACACAGCTACCTCATTGCGCCTCTTTTTTTCTTTGCGTCATGTGCTGTTTGGGGAGTGTTTTTTGGAAGGGCCATCCTGCGTGACACTGCAGTGCCACTCCTAGATGGGCCAGGTGTTTGTGTCGGCCACTAGGGTCGCTTAGCTTACTCACACAGCTACCTCATTGCGCCTCTTTTTTTCTTTGCGTCATGTGCTGTTTGGGGAGTGTTTTTTGGAAGGGCCATCCTGCGTGACACTGCAGTGCCACTCCTAGATGGGCCAGGTGTTTGTGTCGGCCACTAGGGTCGCTTAGCTTAGTCATCCAGCGACCTTGGTGCAAATTTTAGGACTAAAAATAATATTGTGAGGTGTGAGGTGTTCAGAATAGACTGAAAATGAGTGGAAATTGTGGTTTTTGAGGTTAATAATACTTTGGGATCAAAATGACCCCCAAATTCTATGATTCAAGCTTTTTTTTAGTGTTTTTTGAAAAAAACACCCGAATCCAAAACACACCCGAATCCGACAAAAAAAATTCGGTGAGGTTTTGCCAAAACGCGGTCGAACCCAAAACACGGCCGCGGAACCGAACCAAAACACAAAACCCGAAAAATTTCAAGTGCACATCTCTACTTTAAAGTTGAGACACCTAATGGTAGTCAGCATCCACTAACTGCTGCTAACTAAGGCAGTGGACAGCAATTTGTTTTTTTATTTATTCATTTATTACATTTATTCTTTTAATTTAGTGCTAAGATTAGGGGATGCAGTCAATTTGCAGACGGTTAGTATCCCGGCGGTCAGGGTACCAGCGCTGGAATCCTGACCGCTGACAATGTTGACAGAGGCTAACAGGGGCTATTCCCACTCGTGGGTGTCCACGACACCCATAGAGTGGGAATATAACCTGTGGAAAGCGCAGTGAGCCACCGAGCCCACTAGGGGAGTCTTTGCGCTCGCCCCGCTGCCGGCATACTGACGGCCAGGACACCGTTGTCGGTATATTATACTGATCCCAGATTAAGAGTAAAATGCAGCATTTTTGAAAGTTAGAGGAGTGCTCAGGTTGCATACCACTGCCTCAGTGTGTGTATATTCTTAATACCTTGCAAACTACCATCTACAATTAATCCTACCATAGTTACTCTATACAGTATATCCTGTTGCACCTAATTCCTTCCCCAAGTACTGCTGACCAACCTTTACATTCTTTACCTTATTTGATTGACATTTAATGCAGGGCTTGACAATTTTTTTTAAAATGTAGGAGCCAGGATGAAAGTGTAGGAGCCAGACCAACTACCTTCAGAAGGGAGAGAGGGGTGGGGTTGGGTATCACTGCCCATGGCGAGGGCCATTTTAACATCAATGTAGGCCCTGGGCAAAGCAATGCACTGGGGCTCCTACACAATCATTCATGGGAATAAATTGAAGAAAATAAATCACAACTTACCCCTGCTGCAGTTCCCCCTCTACTGCTTGCTACTATCTCACTGCTCTTCCCTCTGTTCCACGCTATGTCAATGTAAGCTCTGGCAGGAGGAGGAGAGGGGGGTCGGGCATTACGGCCCGTGCTCAATGTAAGCTCCGGCTGGATAGGGAGAGTGGGGGTTGGCCATTACTGCACATGCTCAATGTAAGCTCTGGGAGGAGGGGGAAAGAGGCATTACCGCCCGTACTCAGTGTAAGCTCCGACATGAGGGGGAAAGTGGGGGTTGGCCATTACTGCCCATGCTCAATGTAAGCTCCGGCAGGAGGAGGAGAGGGGGGGGGGGTCGGGCATTACTGTCCGTGCCCAATGTATGCTCCGGATGGACGGGGAGAGTGGGGGTCGGCCATTACTGCACATGCTCAATGTAAGCTCTGGGAGGTGGGCGAGAGAGGGGAGAGGGCATTACCGCCCGTACTCAGTGTAAGCTCTGACAGGAGGGGAAGAGCCAGGGAGGGATGAATGTTGGAGAGGTCTCCACATGGTACCCATTTGCCTTGTGGCCAGACAGCACAACCTCTCAGGGAAAGAGACCAGGACGGCAGTCAGTCAGCGCATGCACTAAAATGGCTGCTGCAATGATTTAGGCATGCCCACAAGCAGGATCTGCTTTCTCTCTCCCTGTAAAAAAATCTAGTCACCAGGAAGCAGAATCTGGTCGCAATGGCGACCTGGCCCCTGGGATTTGTCAAGCCCTGATCTAATGTTCATGCTACTGTGATATCGCTATAAAGTGGGTTCGTACCTGAAGGTCTGTCGTTTTCGTGGTCGGCCGTATCCACTCTTCAACGATGTCGGGGCCAGCGACTATTCTTGTACATCACCTGTAAGGCTGGGACAGAAGGACCAGGAGGACCCCGGAAGGACAACCCAAACAAACTATACCCAAGGACCACTACACATGGAGACGGTGACAACCATTTATTGCATTGAAGATATCAGTCACCGCTATAACTCAATTCTCACTTCTTCCAATTGCATATAATAAACATCATCACAATACCCTATTTCTTTCCCTGTCTATAACAGTATTCACAGTTTAGGAATCTCAAAGGTAGAACAATACTTTGGTCAAATAATCGTACATAACACATACAATAGCAAACGTTTGGAATGTAATAATATTCCGGGGTAAGAAATGTCCTGACAGTAGTTTGGCAGTATTTCCTAACCTGTCCATAAGGTGGCGTTACACGCCGGGCACTAATGTTCAATTCCTGCGCCTCAGCGGGCGTCTGCGGTCAATGTCCCCTTTGACAGAACTCTTGCACCCTAACAGAGAACTCCTGGGAAGACGTCAGTGGACGTTAAGTAAGTATTCGTAGGAAAGTGTGCAGAACTAACTGTTGGTAATACAACACAGCAGCAATGGCTAACGGTACCACCCATCTTTGTATCCACGGAAAAGTAAGGCAGAGTGAGTAACACTATTCTAATAAAACACCGTTCCAGGCAGTCGGGTACTCCGTGTAAGCGGGTGACTTCATAAACAGATTCTGGCTTTTGAAAGGGGATCATATAAAACAAGCGCAGGCATGTTGTCCCTGAATAGGCAAGGCATAGTTAAGCATAGGGAGAACTTTTGTACTGGGGTGTTTCTGGGTAGGGGCGTCCCCCTTTTTACCCGGGATGTACCGTTACAGATGGACCCCACTTGTATGCAGGAATGTATGGGTGACCCGGTACCTGCTATAGGAGTGGATGCTCCTGTTGATTGTCTCCTGGTTATCAGCTGCAACAGTGTCCTCTGTGTGGTTCTCCCTTCTGTGGTGGCTGTAAGTGCTGCGGCGTTGCTTCTAGGGACCAGCTGCCAGGCGGCTCCGGCTCCCCCGGCTCCAAGAGTGGCTGTGATGGGCGGCTTTGCGCTGCTGCCAGCCCTGTCTGCGTTCCGGCCAACCGCGGCTCCCTGCACACACGCGGCAGGTCTCTCTCTCTCCTCACACCAGACGGCTATTCTCCTCGTCTTAGCGCGGGTCCCAGCGCGCGGCTGCTGCGGGCGGCTCTCGTCTCTTCTCCTGCGCAGTGCAGTGGCAGCGTGTCCCGCCTCTCTCTCTCGTCTCTCTTCACGCGCGCTTCTTGTTCTCTCCTCCCCGTTCTTCTCTTGGCGCGCAGCTCCCGACCAATCCTCCGGGTCCAGGACTTTCCGCTCTCAGGATCTGACGGCCGGACTGCCCTGGGTCCTTGTGTCCGCTTGCAGGGGGAAGGTTAACCCTCTCAGCGCCGGGGTTTGTGAAGGCAGCATTGGCTGCAGTTAAAGCTATAAGGGGGCTGCTAGGGGTATCCCCAAACGTGCGTACCACACTACCACTGTTCACTGCTGTTGACTGCATTGCCAACCCAACAGCGGTACATAGACTCCACTGCACAGAGAACCCATTGCATAAACCACTTTTTAAGTCTACTTTTCAAATCTGTCTTTGCCATTATTGCAAATGCTAAATGTAATAATTGCAGATGAAATGTAAAAATTAAGAACATGTCAAGAGAAATTCTATAACAATTAGTGTAGCTATTTTACTGTACATACCAATGACGTGTTTTATATTCTTGATATGACTGATTTGTTTATGTGGTAGAAATATGCTATTTTTTTATTTTGCTTTTTTTTTCTCTCTCTCCATTTACAGATATTTGTGATACAGAATGATGTTGTGATTTCAATGCCTCCTTCGGTATTTTCAGCGACAGCTCCACCATTTCCACCACAACAACAAGCACCACCACCACCTCCGCCACCATATGTGGTCGAAGAAGAAGACAAAACTAAACCAATAGAGTAACAATGTTTATTTAAAGCATACCTTATTTTTGGGATCCGGTCTCTAGGTCGACAGTAATTAGGTCGACAGTAACTAGGTCGACCACTATTGGTCAACAGTAACTAGGTCGACAGGGTCTCTAGGTCGACATGTTCTAGGTCGACAGGTCAAAAGATCGACATGAGGTTTTCACAATTTTTTATCTTTTTTTTTTAACCTTTTTCCTACTTAACGATCCACACGGACTACGATTGGGAATAGTAACTTTGCCCAAAGCATGGTGAGCAAATCGAGCCATGCGAGGGTACATGGTGCACTAATTGGGGTTCCCGGTCACTGTACGGAGAAAACGACAACATAAAAAACATTAAAAACTCATGTCGGCCTTTTGAGCTGTCGACCTACACCATGTCGACCTAGAGACCCTGTCGACCTAGTTACTGTCGACCAATAGTTGTCGACCTAGTTACTGTCGACCTAGTTACTGTCGACCCTGCATACCACACCCTTATTTTTCACATGATAAAAAACTTATTAATAATGCTTATAAAATAAATAATATAATAGTTGCGAAAAATTAATCATGTAAAATGCACATTATAAATTATCAAAGAAATGTGGATACGGTGATTCTTTATCAATAAGAAGAAAACACTATTCAGCAATTATGGAATACAGTCAGGGGACTACAGCCCATTGTTGTTATTTTCTGTGTATAGGACCTGACTCAGAAATGCAGCAAATCCGTTTTTTTACGCAGTGGAAACATTTATAAGTGGGAAGCGCATGCATCTAAGTCACACTGCACATGTACTGAGATTATGACATAGAGGATTTATTCCCCATTGACAGCCATGGTGTGTTTGGGGGAGGTAATGGCGGAGTGGTGGCAAAAACGCAAGGGTGTGGTGGCATTTTAGAGGCATGTTACCGCTTGTGGTTGCAATCCCAAGCGCAGTAAAACTGGCTCCAGTGGCCATACTTCATGGCTTAGGGTTCCCGAGAGGGTCAGTGTTTGAATTAAGTGCTTCCGTTGTCAGTGTCTTGCAAGCGGAGGGACAGAGAAGCTGATTATGGGCTTATTAATACAACTCCCTGCGGCTGCATATTTTTGCACAGCCGCTGTGTACAAACACACAGCTGCGGCGGCATTTGCAAACATCTGTGAATCAGGCCCATTGTTGGGATACAGTGTCAGACTGAGCCATGCAGTGGAAACATTGGTAGAGGCCCGTAGAAAAGCAAACATTGCTAAAGAGGGTATGACCAGCCCATTGTCAGTCCCAAACCTAACCCTAATAATAGCACTTTAATTAAAACATATAGCAACATAATACAGTACAACCTTTTTTCTTTACTTAAAGTATATACAAAATGTGTCCACATACACCTATCCTCAAATTGTGCTAAATACTGTAGCTCCATTTAACGCACCATGGACTAGGTACACTATTTGCAAACCAAGATGCAAAATTGAGGAAAAAGGAGCACAATGAAAGAAAAATTGCCATATACAGATGTGTCCTCTTCCTTTTTTTGCTGGCAGCATGGCAAACATAAGCGCTCAACGTGGCAGGCAAATTGCTGGGCATGGGGGCGATATAGTATGCCACGCTGTAGCACTATTCACTCCATGTAATCCTATGAGATCGAGGGTGCAAGTGCAGTGCATGTGCCCACCGGGTGAAAACCATAAAGACATTTTTGGAAAGACGTTGGGGAAACAATTATTTGCCTGCATAGTGTTCTATATTGAATGGCATTCTGGAACCATGGTATGTGCAGCCAAGCATTTGCATATCTCCCAACATTTAGACACACCAAATCTGGAAAGTAAAGCACTACTCTCTATTCACACAAAGTCTACCTTGAGCCATCCAAATAGCCCCCTATCCACTTTTGCTTGAAACTTCGCCTCTTATGAAGTCCACGAATAAGGATTATCCAGCTAAAAACAGGACAGTTGGTAGGTATGCATTTGTTATGGGGCCTAGGGAAAGATTTACCAAATCTTTGAGACTTTGGAGAACAGCCTGCAAAATGAAAATTGGAAGCTGATTGGTTGGATCTCCACCATCGAAGGAACATAGCCCCACAATGTTATTTTCTTCCCTTGTGCCGGGACATGGAGCAAAGCTCTGCCCCCGATGTGACCTATGAAGCCTGGCCCCCAACTCTGATTGGCCTGCTGTTCATGAGTAATAGAGCAGCTATGATCATTGGGGGGTGAAACCATCGATTATCCCCCATCAATGGTTTCATACCATTGAGATTAACCATCGATAGTTAACTTACCGATGGCCATCCCTGGTCCAGAGTTAGGAGTGCATCAGCACTCCAGGAAGAGCTCTTGATTGTTACACGAGAAAAAACATTACAATATATAGGTGAAACTCAGAAAATTAGAATATTGTGCAAAAGCATCCTGGTCTTCCATAACACCTCAGCAGTGCCACAGGCTGATAGAATCCATGCCACGCCGCATTGAGGCAGTAATTCATGCAAAAGGGGCCCAAACCAAATACTGATTACATATGCATGATTATACTTTTCAGAGGGCCAAGATTTCTGTATTTAAAATCCTTTTTTTAATGATTTTATGTAATATTCTAATTTTCTGAGATTTTGGATTAGGAGTTATCTTAAACTGTAAGCCACAATCATCAAAATTATAACAAAGAAAGGCTTGAAACATCTCACTTTGCATGTAATGAGGCTACAGTATATAATATATTAGTTTCACCTTTTAGGTTTAATTACTGAAATAATGAACTTTTGCACGATATTCCAATTTTCTGAGTTTCACCTGTATGGTGAGATGGAATTTTCATTTTTTTTTTTTTTTTTTGGGGGGGGGGGGGGCACAATGAAAATACTGATAATTAAACACCTACATATTAGTCAGTGTGTCTTATGGATAGTGCTTTGATATATTTGGAGACATGAAGGCATGGTATAATGACAATAAGAAAATCTGTACATATGCATATCAGTGTCTAATAAAATGATTCTATACTTATGATAAAGTTGTAATGGTTGTGTCTGTACATAGACATGTATGTTCGTTCCGGCATCACACAAAAACTATAGGATGAATTTGGATTGCGTTTTCACTATGGTAAAGCTTATTCACCTAGAATGCTTCCAAGGCCTCCGGTAGTTCCACCACTTCCTCTGTAACAAGCTAACCAAAGGTATCAATGAAACAACCTTCTACATGAGTAGGGTTAAAGGGTGATTTTTCAAAGAATTTTTTAAGCAATACACAGCCCTAAGGAGTACATTTCCCCAAACCAATTATGTTATCACAGTACACCCTGCCATGTTGGTGATGAACTGTAGCTGCTGACGTGCCCATTAGATGCAGAAATCTGATCATACTACGCACCTCAATGTTTGGCCGGGATGTCGTTATGTGACCTGCGGTCAGGAGACGGCCGGTCACAATACCTCCACCCACATCCCGCACCCTCACAATCCCGATGCCGACCAACAGGGACTATTCCCACTCGTGGGTGTCCACGACACACAGAGTGGGAATAGAACCCGTGGCTTGTTGCGCTTAGACACACTGTTACACTCGCATACATAATGCACACACTGTCACACTCGCATACATAATATACACACACTGTCACACTCTTATACAGAATATACATACACTGTTACACCCCCATACATAATATACACAGTCACATAATCATACATAATAGACACACAGGGGTATATTTACTAAGGTCCCGATTTTGACCGAGATGCCGTTTTTTCTTCAAAGTGTCATCTCGGTAATTTACTAAGCAAAAATCACGGCAGTGATGAGGGCATTCGTAATGTTTTGGAAGTCCTAGGAAAAAATCACAAATCAATACACCATCGGTCAAATACGCCTGCAATTTGGTAGAAATCGGTCATTTACTAAAAAGTGCAAAACACAAACACTGCCGACAATAGCCAAACAATGCCGTGATAAAATACAAATCGTGAAAAAGTGCTAAAAAAAAAACAGACCTGCTTTTTTATTAGTGATGAGCGGGTTCGGTTTCTCGGAAACCGAACCCCCCCGAACTTCACGCTTTTTACACGGGTCCGAGGCAGACTCGGATCTTCCCGCCTTGCTCGGCTAACCCGAGCGCGCCCGAACGTCATCATCCCGCTGTCGGATTCTCGCGAGGCTCGTATTCTATCGCGAGACTCGGATTCTATATAAGGAGCCGCGCGTCGCCGCCATTTTCACACGTGCATTGAGATTGATAGGGAGAGGACGTGGCTGGCGTCCTCTCCGTTTAGATAGAGAGTGAGACACTTGATTTACTGGAGCATTAGGAGTACTCAGAGAGTGCAGAGTTTTGCTGATAGTTATACTAGTGGTGACCACCAGTTTTATTTATTATTTAATATAATCCGTTCTCTGCCTGAAAAAAAACGATACACAGTCACATACCATATCTGTGCTCAGCCTCAGTGTGCTGCATGATAATATCATCTATGTATATCTGACTGTGCTGAGTAGTGCTCACTGCTCACACAGCTTAATTGTGGGGGAGACTGGGGAGCAGTTATAGCAGGAGTACATATTTAACAGTGCACACTTTTGCTGCCAGAGTGCCAGTGTGACTGACCAGCAGTGACCACCAGTATATTGTCTGCCTGAAAAAGTTAAACACTCGTGTGGTGTTTTTTTTTTTAATTCTATAAACGCATTCTGCTGACAGTGTCCAGCAGGTCCGTCATTCATTATATTTCTATCTTCTTCATACTAGTAGTTTAGGAGTCTGCAGTGCTGACAGTGTCCAGCAGGTCCGTCATTATATAATATATACCTGTCCTGCAGTAGTGATATATATATATTTTTTATATCATTATCATCCAGTCTATACTAGCAGACGCAGTACGGTAGTCCACGGCTGTAGCTACCTCTGTGTCGGCACTGGCAGTCGCTCGTCCATAATTGTATACCTACCTGTGGTGGGTTTTTTTTTTCTATCTTCTTCATACTAGTAGTTTAGGAGTCTGCAGTGCTGACAGTGTCCAGCAGGTCCGTCATTATACAATATATACCTGTCCTGCAGTAGTGATATATATATATTTTTTATATCATTATCATCCAGTCTATACTAGCAGATGCAGTACGGTAGTCCACGGCTGTAGCTACCTCTGTGTCGGCAGTCGCTCGTCCATAATTGTATACCTACCTGTGGTGGTTTTTTTTTTTTCTATCTTCTTCATACTAGTAGTTTAGGAGTCTGCAGTGCTGACAGTGTCCAGCAGGTCCGTCATTATACAATATATACCTGTCCTGCAGTAGTGATATATATATATATTTTATATCATTATCATCCAGTCTATACTAGCAGACGCAGTACGGTAGTCCACGGCTGTAGCTACCTCTGTGTCGGCACTGGCAGTCGCTCGTCCATAATTGTATACCTACCTGTGGTTTTTTTTTTTTTTCAATCTTCTTCATACTAGTAGTTTAGGAGTCTGCAGTGCTGACAGTGTCCAGCAGGTCCGTCATTATATAATATATACCTGTCCTGCAGTAGTGATATATATATATTTTTTATATCATTATCATCCAGTCTATACTAGCAGACGCAGTACGGTAGTCCACGGCTGTAGCTACCTCTGTGTCGGCACTGGCAGTCGCTCGTCCATAATTGTATACCTACCTGTGGTGGGTTTTTTTTTTCTATCTTCTTCATACTAGTAGTTTAGGAGTCTGCAGTGCTGACAGTGTCCAGCAGGTCCGTCATTATACAATATATACCTGTCCTGCAGTAGTGATATATATATATTTTTTATATCATTATCATCCAGTCTATACTAGCAGATGCAGTACGGTAGTCCACGGCTGTAGCTACCTCTGTGTCGGCAGTCGCTCGTCCATAATTGTATACCTACCTGTGGTGGTTTTTTTTTTTTCTATCTTCTTCATACTAGTAGTTTAGGAGTCTGCAGTGCTGACAGTGTCCAGCAGGTCCGTCATTATACAATATATACCTGTCCTGCAGTAGTGATATATATATATATTTTATATCATTATCATCCAGTCTATACTAGCAGACGCAGTACGGTAGTCCACGGCTGTAGCTACCTCTGTGTCGGCACTGGCAGTCGCTCGTCCATAATTGTATACCTACCTGTGGTTTTTTTTTTTTTTCAATCTTCTTCATACTAGTAGTTTAGGAGTCTGCAGTGCTGACAGTGTCCAGCAGGTCCGTCATTATACAATATATACCTGTCCTGCAGTAGTGATATATATATATATATAATTTTTTTTTTATATCATTATCATCCAGTCTATACTAGCAGACGCAGTACGGTAGTCCACGGCTGTAGCTACCTCTGTGTCGGCAGTCGCTCGTCCATAATTGTATACCTACCTGTGGTGTTTTTTTTTTCTATCTTCTTCATACTAGTAGTTTAGGAGTCTGCAGTGCTGACAGTGTCTAGCAGGTCCGTCATTATACAATATATACCTGTCCTGCAGTAGTGATATATATATTTTTTTTATATCATTATCATCCAGTCTATACTAGCAGACGCAGTACGGTAGTCCACGGCTGTAGCTACCTCTGTGTCGGCAGTCGCTCGTCCATAATTGTATACCTACCTGTGGTGGGTTTTTATTTTCTATCTTCTTCATACTAGTAGTTTAGGAGTCTGCAGTGCTGACAGTGTCCAGCAGGTCCGTCATTATACAATATATACCTGTCCTGCAGTAGTGATATATATATATATTTTATATCATTATCATCCAGTCTATACTAGCAGACGCAGTACGGTAGTCCACGGCTGTAGCTACCTCTGTGTCGGCAGTCGCTCGTCCATAATTGTATACCTACCTGTGGTGGGTTTTTTTTTTCTATCTTCTTCATACTAGTAGTTTAGGAGTCTGCAGTGCTGACAGTGTCCAGCAGGTCCGTCATTATACAATATATACCTGTCCTGCAGTAGTGATATATATATTTTTTTTATATCATTATCATCCAGTCTATACTAGCAGACGCAGTACGGTAGTCCACGGCTGTAGCTACCTCTGTGTCGGCAGTCGCTCGTCCATAATTGTATACCTACCTGTGGTGGTTTTTTTTTTTTCTATCTTCTTCATACTAGTAGTTTAGGAGTCTGCAGTGCTGACAGTGTCCAGCAGGTCCGTCATTATACAATATATACCTGTCCTGCAGTAGTGATATATATATATATATTTTATATCATTATCATCCAGTCTATACTAGCAGACGCAGTACGGTAGTCCACGGCTGTAGCTACCTCTGTGTCGGCAGTCGCTCGTCATCCATAAGTATACTAGTATCCATCCATCTCCATTGTTTACCTGAGGTGCCTTTTAGTTGTGCCTATTAAAATATGGAGAACAAAAATGTTGAGGTTCCAAAAATAGGGAAAGATCAAGATCCACTTCCACCTCGTGCTGAAGCTGCTGCCACTAGTCATGGCCGAGACGATGAAATGCCATCAACGTCGTCTGCCAAGGCCGATGCCCAATGTCATAGTACAGAGCATGTAAAATCCAAAACACCAAATATCAGTAAAAAAAGGACTCAAAAATCTAAAATAAAATCGTCGTCGGAGAAGCGTAAACTTGCCAATATGCCATTTACCACACGGAGTGGCAAGGAATGGCTGAGGCCCTGGCCTATGTTCATGGCTAGTGGTTCAGCTTCACATGAGGATGGAAGCACTCAGCCTGCGATGCCTGACCTTCCCAACACTGGACGTGAAGAGCATGCGCCTTCCACCATTTGCACGCCCCCTGCAAGTGCTGGAAGGAGCACCCGCAGTCCAGTTCCTGATAGTCAGATTGAAGATGTCAGTGTTGAAGTACACCAGGATGAGGAGGATATGGGTGTTGCTGGCGCTGGGGAGGAAATTGACCAGGAGGATTCTGATGGTGAGGTGGTTTGTTTAAGTCAGGCACCCGGGGAGACACCTGTTGTCCATGGGAGGAATATGGCCATTGACATGCCTGGTGAAAATACCAAAAAAATCAGCTCTTCAGTGTGGAAGTATTTCAACAGAAATGCGGACAACATTTGTCAAGCCGTGTGTTGCCTTTGTCAAGCTGTAATAAGTAGGGGTAAGGACGTTAACCACCTCGGAACATCCTCCCTTATACGTCACCTGCAGCGCATTCATCATAAGTCAGTGACAAGTTCAAAAACTTTGGGCGACAGCGGAAGCAGTCCACTGACCAGTAAATCCCTTCCTCTTGTAACCAAGCTCACACAAACCACCCCACCAACTCCCTCAGTGTCAATTTCCTCCTTCCCCAGGAATGCCAATAGTCCTGCAGGCCATGTCACTGGCAATTCTGACGAGTCCTCTCCTGCCTGGGATTCCTCCGATGCATCCTTGCGTGTAACGCCTACTGCTGCTGGCGCTGCTGTTGTTGCTGCTGGGAGTCGATGGTCATCCCAGAGGGGAAGTCGTAAGACCACTTTTACTACTTCCACCAAGCAATTGACTGTCCAACAGTCCTTTGCGAGGAAGATGAAATATCACAGCAGTCATCCTGCTGCAAAGCGGATAACTGAGGCCTTGGCATCCTGGGCGGTGAGAAACGTGGTTCCGGTATCCATCATTACTGCAGAGCCAACTAGAGACTTGTTGGAGGTACTGTGTCCCCGGTACCAAATACCATCTAGGTTCCATTTCTCTAGGCAGGCGATACCGAAAATGTACACAGACCTCAGAAAAAGACTCACCAGTGTCCTAAAAAATGCAGTTGTACCCAATGTCCACTTAACCACGGACATGTGGACAAGTGGAGCAGGGCAGACTCAGGACTATATGACTGTGACAGCCCACTGGGTAGATGTATTGACTCCCGCCGCAAGAACAGCAGCGACGGCACCAGTAGCAGCATCTCGCAAACGCCAACTCTTTCCTAGGCAGGCTACGCTTTGTATCACCGCTTTCCAGAATACGCACACAACTGAAAACCTCTTACGGCAACTGAGGAAGATCATCGCAGAATGGCTTACCCCAATTGGACTCTCCTGTGGATTTGTGGCATCGGACAACGCCAGCAATATTGTGTGTGCATTAAATCTGGGCAAATTCCAGCACGTCCCATGTTTTGCACATACCTTGAATTTGGTGGTGCAGAATTATTTAAAAAACGAGAGGGGCGTGCAAGAGATGCTGTCGGTGGCCAGAAGAATTGCGGGACACTTTCGGCGTACAGGCACCACGTACAGAGGACTGGAGCACCACCAAAAACGCCTGAACCTGCCCTGCCATCATCTGAAGCAAGAAGTGGTAACGAGGTGGAATTCAACCCTCTATGTGCTTCAGAGGTTGGAGGAGCAGCAAAAGGCCATTCAAGCCTATACAACTGAGCACGATATAGGAGGTGGAATGCACCTGTCTCAAGCGCAGTGGAGAATGATTTCAACGTTGTGCACGGTTCTGCAACCTTTTGAACTTGCCACACGTGAAGTCAGTTCAGACACTGCCAGCCTGAGTCAGGTCATTCCCCTCATCAGGCTTTTGCAGAAGAAGCTGGAGACATTGAAGGAGGAGCTAACACAGAGCGATTCCGCTAGGCATGTGGGACTTGTGGATGGAGCCCTTAATTCGCTTAACAAGGATTCACGGGTGGTCAATCTGTTGAAATCAGAGCACTACATTTTGGCCACCGTGCTCGATCCTAGATTTAAAACCTACCTTGGATCTCTCTTTCCGGCAGACACAAGTCTGCTGGGGTTCAAAGAACTGCTGGTGACAAAATTGTCAAGTCAAGCGGAACGCGACCTGTCAACATCTCCTCCTTCACATTCTCCCGCAACTGGGGGTGCGAGGAAAAGGCTCAGAATTCCGAGCCCACCCGCTGGCGGTGATGCAGGGCAGTCTGGAGCGACTGCTGATGCTGACATCTGGTCCGGACTGAAGGACCTGACAACGATTACGGACATGTCGTCTTAGACATCAGTCAGAGGGGGTTTCTGGCATTCGGGGAAAGGGGTCCCATGTGAAAACATGGGTCCCCTTTCAGTTCGTGGTCGGGTATCCGTTTTTTCATTTTTTCAAGTACGTGGATTACAAAAGGATTACAAGCAGAGGAGCCTTCAACCATGGATTATGTGAGTATAATTTTTTCTACAGGTACACCATGGATTCTACTGGAGAAGAGGACCGACCTGCGTGGGAACATAGGTAAGTATGTATGTATGTTGGTGTGCATGTATGTATTAAAGTTATACTTTCAAGGTGTGTGTGTGATGTCTTTATTGGGGTATTTTTTTAGTAGTAGTACTACAGGTACCAGCGGGCCCGTTTTTCCGCCGCATGCTGGTACTTGTGGTTCTCCAAGTACCAGCTTGCGGGGGAGGCTTGCTGGGCCTTGTAGTACTGCTACTAAAAACAATATCAAACACTTTTCACAAAGGCTATCAGCCCCCCATCCGCAGCCCATTGGATGGGTGGGACAGCCTCGGGCTTCACCCCTGGCCCTTGGGTGGCTGGGGGGGGGGGACCCCTTGATTGAAGAGGTCCCCACTCCCCCAGGGTACCCGGCCAGGGGTGACTAGTTGGATATTTGATGCCACGGCCGCAAGGCACTGTATAAAAGTGACCCCCGGCTGTGGCATTATCTGTCCAGCTAGTGGAGCCCGGTGCTGGTTTCAAAAATACGGGGGACCCCTACGCTTTTAGTCCCCCGTATTTTTGGAACCAGGACCAGGCGCAGAGCCCGGTGCTGGTTGCTTAAATATGGGGGAACCCCTGTCAATTTTTTTCCCATATTTTTGCAACCAGGGCCGGCTCAAAGAGCCCGAGGCTGGTTTGGCTTAGGAGGGGGGACCCCACGCAATTTTTTTTTAAAGTTTAAACATTTTTTTTTTTTTTTTTTACAAGGTGCACAATGAAGCCCTGCACGGATCTCTCAGATCCGGCCGAGATTCATTGTACTAAAGTCGGCAGTGTTTTACAAGTCACTCACGTAAAACACTGCCTAAAAAAACGAATGACATCGACATCGGAAAAACCGAAAATGCAGAATACGGCAGCTTAGTAAATTAGTCGTAATCAATTCAAAAAGTTGCATATTTACACTTTCGATGTCATTCGTGATTGAACTTTGACCTCAAACGGGAAAATACAAATCTTAGTAAATTTACCCCACACTGTTACACTCGCATACACACATTGTCACTAGAGATGTGCACCGGAAATTTTTCGGGTTTTGTGTTTTGGTTTTGGGTTCGGTTCCGCGGCCGTGTTTTGGGTTCGAACGCGTTTTGGCAAAACCTCACCAAATTTTTTTTGTCGGATTCGGGTGTGTTTTGGATTCGGGTGTTTTTTTAAAAAAACCCTAAAAAACAGCTTAAATCATAGAATTTGGGGGTCATTTTGATCCCAAAGTATTATTAACCTCAATAACCATAATTTCCACTCATTTTCAGTCTATTCTGAACACCTCATACCTCACAATATTATTTTTAGTCCTAAAATTTGCACCGAGGTCGCTGGATGACTAAGCTCAGCGACCCAAGTGGCCGACACAAACACCTGGCCCATCTAGGAGTGGCACTGCAGTGTCACGCAGGATGGCCCTTCCAAAAAACACTCCCCAAACAGCACATGACGCAAAGAAAAAAAGAGGCGCAATGAGGTAGCTGTGTGACTAAGCTCAGCGACCCAAGTGGCCGACACAAACACCTGGCCCATCTAGGAGTGGCACTGCAGTGTCAGGCAGGATGGCCCTTCCAAAAAATACTCCCCAAACAGCACATGATGCAAAGAAAAAAAGAGGCGCAATGAGGTAGCTGTGTGACTAAGCTCAGCGACCCAAGTGGCCGACACAAACACCTGGCCCATCTAGGAGTGGCACTGCAGTGTCAGGCAGGATGGCCCTTCCAAAAAATACTCCCCAAACAGCACATGACGCAAAGAAGAAAAAAAAGAGGCGCAATGAGGTAGCTGTGTGACTAAGCTCAGCGACCAAAGTGGCCGACACAAACACCTGGCCCATCTAGGAGTGGCACTGCAGTGTCAGGCAGGATGGCCCTTCCAAAAAACACTCCCCAAACAGCACATGACGCAAAGAAAAAAAGAGGCGCAATGAGGTAGCTGTGTGAGTGAGCTCAGCGACCCTAGTGGCCGACACAAACACCTGGCCCATCTAGGAGTGGCACTGCAGTGTCACGCAGGATGGCCCTTCCAAAAAACACTCCCCAAACAGCACATGACGCAAAGAAAAAAAGAGGCGCAATGAGGTAGCTGTGTGACTAAGCTCAGCGACCCTAGAGGCCGACACAAACACCTGGCCCATCTAGGAGTGGCACTGCAGTGTCAGGCAGGATGGCCCTTCCAAAAAATACTCCCCAAACAGCACATGACGCAAAGAAGAAAAAAAAGAGGCGCAATGAGGTAGCTGTGTGACTAAGCTCAGCGACCCTAGCGGCCGACACAAACACCTGGCCCATCTAGGAGTGGCACTGCAGTGTCAGGCAGGATGGCCCTTCCAAAAAACACTCCCCAAACAGCACATGACGCAAAGAAAAATGAAAGAAAAAAGAGGTGCAAGATGGAATTGTCCTTGGGCCCTCCCACCCACCCTTATGTTGTATAAACAGGACATGCACACTTTAACCAACCCATCATTTCAGTGACAGGGTCTGCCACACGACTGTGACTGAATTGACGGGTTGGTTTGGACCCCCACCAAAAAAGAAGCAATTAATCTCTCCTTGCACAAACTGGCTCTACAGAGGCAAGATGTCCACCTCATCATCATCCTCCGATTCATCACCGTGTACATCCCCCTCCTCACAGATTATCAATTCGTCCCCACTGGAATCCACCATCACAGCTCCCTGTGTACTTTGTGGAGGCAATTGCTGCTGGTGAATGTCTCCATGGAGGAATTGATTATAATTCATTTTAATGAACATCATCTTCTCCACATTTTCTGGAAGTAACCTCGTACGCCGATTGCTGACAAGGTGAGCGGCGGCACTAAACACTCTTTCGGAGTACACACTTGTGGGAGGGCAACTTAGGTAGAATAAAGCCAGTTTGTGCAAGGGCCTCCAAATTGCCTCTTTTTCCTGCCAGTATACGTACGGACTGTCTGACGTGCCTACTTGGATGTGGTCACTCATATAATCCTCCACCATTCTTTCAATGGGGAGAGAATCATATGCAGTGACAGTAGACGACATGTCCGTAATCGTTGTCAGGTCCTTCAGTCCGGACCAGATGTCAGCATCAGCAGTCGCTCCAGACTGCCCTGCATCACCGCCAGCGGGTGGGCTCGGAATTCTGAGCCTTTTCCTCGCACCCCCAGTTGCGGGAGAATGTGAAGGAGGAGATGTTGACAGGTCGCGTTCCGCTTGACTTGACAATTTTCTCACCAGCAGTTCTTTGAACCCCTGCAGACTTGTGTGTGCCGGAAAGAGAGATCCAAGGTAGGTTTTAAATCTAGGATCGAGCACGGTGGCCAAAATGTAGTGCTCTGATTTCAACAGATTGACCACCCGTGAATCCTTGTTAAGCGAATTAAGGGCTCCATCCACAAGTCCCACATGCCTAGCGGAATCGCTCTGTGTTAGCTCCTCCTTCAATGTCTCCAGCTTCTTCTGCAAAAGCCTGATGAGGGGAATGACCTGAATCAGGCTGGCAGTGTCTGAACTGACTTCACGTGTGGCAAGTTCAAAAGGTTGCAGAACCTTGCACAACGTTGAAATCATTTTCCACTGCGCTTGAGACAGGTGCATTCCACCTCCTATATCGTGCTCAGTTGTATAGGCTTGAATGGCCTTTTGCTGCTCCTCCAACCTCTGAAGCATATAGAGGGTTGAATTCCACCTCGTTACCACTTCTTGCTTCAGATGATGGCAGGGCAGGTTCAGGCGTTTTTGGTGTTGCTCCAGTCTTCTGTACGTGGTGCCTGTACGCCGAAAAGTGTCCCGCAATTCTTCTGGCCACCGACAGCATCTCTTGCATGCCCTTCTCGTTTTTTAAATAATTCTGCACCACCAAATTCAAGGTATGTGCAAAACATGGGACGTGCTGGAATTTGCCCATATTTAATGCACACACAATATTGCTGGCGTTGTCCGATGCCACAAATCCACAGGAGAGTCCAATTGGGGTAAGCCATTCTGCGATGATCTTCCTCAGTTGCCGTAAGAGGTTTTTAGCTGTGTGCGTATTCTGGAAAGCGGTGATACAAAGCGTAGCCTGCCTAGGAAAGAGTTGGCGTTTGCGAGATGCTGCTACTGGTGCCGCCGCTGCTGTTCTTGCGGCGGGAGTCCATACATCTACCCAGTGGGCTGTCACAGTCATATAGTCCTGAGTCTGCCCTGCTCCACTTGTCCACATGTCCGTGGTTAAGTGGACATTGGGTACAACTGCATTTTTTAGGACACTGGTGAGTCTTTTTCTGAGGTCTGTGTACATTTTCGGTATCGCCTGCCTAGAGAAATGGAACCTAGATGGTATTTGGTACCGGGGACACAGTACCTAAAACAAGTCTCTAGTTGGCTCTGCAGTAATGATGGATACCGGAACCACGTTTCTCACCGCCCAGGATGCCAAGGCCTCAGTTATCCGCTTTGCAGCAGGATGACTGCTGTGATATTTCATCTTCCTCGTAAAGGACTGTTGGACAGTCAATTGCTTGGTGGAAGTAGTAAAAGTGGTCTTACGACTTCCCCTCTGGGATGACCATCGACTCCCAGCAGCAACAACAGCAGCGCCAGCAGCAGTAGGCGTTACACGCAAGGATGCATCGGAGGAATCCCAGGCAGGAGAGGACTCGTCAGAATTGCCAGTGACATGGCCTGCAGGACTATTGGCATTCCTGGGGAAGGAGGAAATTGACACTGAGGGAGTTGGTGGGGTGGTTTGCGTGAGCTTGGTTACAAGAGGAAGGGATTTACTGGTCAGTGGACTGCTTCCGCTGTCGCCCAAAGTTTTTGAACTTGTCACTGACTTATGATGAATGCGCTGCAGGTGACGTATAAGGGAGGATGTTCCGAGGTGGTTAACATCCTTACCCCTACTTATTACAGCTTGACAAAGGCAACACACGGCTTGACAAATGTTGTCCGCATTTCTGTTGAAATACTTCAACACTGAAGAGCTGATTTTTTTGGTATTTTCACCAGGCATGTCAATGGCCATATTCCTCCCACGGACAACAGGTGTCTCCCCGGGTGCCTGACTTAAACAAACCACCTCACCATCAGAATCCTCCTGGTCAATTTCCTCCCCAGCGCCAGCAACACCCATATCCTCCTCATCCTGGTGTACTTCAACACTGACATCTTCAATCTGACTATCAGGAACTGGACTGCGGGTGCTCCTTCCAGCGCTTGCAGGGGGCGTGCAAATGGTGGAAGGCGCATGCTCTTCACGTCCAGTGTTGGGAAGGTCAGGCATCGCAACCGACACAATTGGACTCTCCTTGTGGATTTGTGATTTTGAAGAACGCACAGTTCTTTGCTGTGCTTTTGCCAGCTTAAGTCTTTTCATTTTTCTAGCGAGAGGCTGAGTGCTTCCATCCTCATGTGAAGCTGAACCACTAGCCATGAACATAGGCCAGGGCCTCAGCCGTTCCTTGCCACTCCGTGTGGTAAATGGCATATTGGCAAGTTTACGCTTCTCCGACGACGATTTTATTTTAGATTTTTGAGTCCTTTTTTTACTGATATTTGGTGTTTTGGATTTTACATGCTCTGTACTATGACATTGGGCATCGGCCTTGGCAGACGACGTTGATGGCATTTCATCGTCTCGGCCATGACTAGTGGCAGCAGCTTCAGCACGAGGTGGAAGTGGATCTTGATCTTTCCCTATTTTTGGAACCTCAACATTTTTGTTCTCCATATTTTAATAGGCACAACTAAAAGGCACCTCAGGTTAACAATGGAGATGGATGGATACTAGTATACTTATGGATGACGAGCGACTGCCGACACAGAGGTAGCTACAGCCGTGGACTACCGTACTGCATCTGCTAGTATAGACTGGATGATAATGATATAAAAAATATATATATATATCACTACTGCAGGACAGGTATATATTGTATAATGACGGACCTGCAGGACACTGTCAGCACTGCAGACTCCTAAACTACTAGTATGAAGAAGATAGAAAAAAAAAACCCACCACAGGTAGGTATACAATTATGGACGAGCGACTGCCGACACAGAGGTAGCTACAGCCGTGGACTACCGTACTGCGTCTGCTAGTATAGACTGGATGATAATGATATAAAAAATATATATATATCACTACTGCAGGACAGGTATATATTGTATAATGACGGACCTGCTGGACACTGTCAGCACTGCAGACTCCTAAACTACTAGTATGAAGAAGATAGAAAAAAAAAACCCACCACAGGTAGGTATACAATTATGGACGAGCGACTGCCGACACAGAGGTAGCTACAGCCGTGGACTACCGTACTGCGTCTGCTAGTATAGACTGGATGATAATGATATAAAAAATATATATATATCACTACTGCAGGACAGGTATATATTGTATAATGACGGACCTGCTTGACACTGTCAGCACTGCAGACTCCTAAACTACTAGTATGAAGAAGATAGAAAAAAAAAAAACCACAGGTAGGTATACAATTATGGACGAGCGATTGCCGACACAGAGGTAGCTACAGCCGTGGACTACCGTACTGCGTCTGCTAGTATAGACTCGATGATAATGATATAAAAAATATATATATATCACTACTGCAGGACAGGTATATATTGTATAATGACGGACCTGCTGGACACTGTCAGCACTGCAGACTCCTAAACTACTAGTATGAAGAAGATAGAAAAAAAAAACCCACCACAGGTAGGTATACAATTATGGACGAGCGACTGCCAACACAGAGGTAGCTACAGCCGTGGACTACCGTACTGCGTCTGCTAGTATAGACTGGATGATAATGATATAAAAAATATATATATATCACTACTGCAGGACAGGTATATATTGTATAATGACGGACCTGCTGGACACTGTCAGCACTGCAGACTCCTAAACTACTAGTATGAAGAAGATAGAAATATAATGAATGACGGACCTGCTGGACACTGTCAGCAGAATGCGTTTATAGAATTAAAAAAAAAAACACCACACGAGTGTTTAACTTTTTCAGGCAGACAATATACTGGTGGTCACTGCTGGTCAGTCACACTGGCACTCTGGCAGCAAAAGTGTGCACTGTTAAATATGTACTCCTGCTATAACTGCTCCCCAGTCTCCCCCACAATTAAGCTGTGTGAGCAGTGAGCACTACTCAGCACAGTCAGATATACATAGATGATATTATCATGCAGCACACTGAGGCTGAGCACAGATATGGTATGTGACTGTGTATCGTTTTTTTTCAGGCAGAGAACGGATTATATTAAATAATAAATAAAACTGGTGGTCACCACTAGTATAACTATCAGCAAAACTCTGCACTCTCTGAGTACTCCTAATGCTCCAGTAAATCAAGTGTCTCACTCTCTATCTAAACGGAGAGGACGCCAGCCACGTCCTCTCCCTATCAATCTCAATGCACGTGTGAAAATGGCGGCGACGCGCGGCTCCTTATATAGAATCCGAGTCTCGCGATAGAATACAAGCCTCGCGAGAATCCGACAGCGGGATGATGACGTTCGGGCGCGCTCGGGTTAGCCGAGCAAGGCGGGAAGATCCGAGTCTGCCTCGGACCCGTGTAAAAAGCGTGAAGTTCGGGGGGGTTCGGATTCCGAGGAACCGAACCCGCTCATCTCTAATTGTCACACTCGCATACATAATATACACACACTATCACACTCGCATACATAATATACACACACTGTTACACACACATACAAAATATACACAGTCACACTCTCATACAGAATATAAACACACTGTCACACTCGCAAATGCTATTTACATACACTGTCACACTCGCATACATAATATACACACACTGTCACACTCGCATACATAATATACACACTGTCACACTCTCATAAATAATATACACACACTGCCACACTCTCATATATAATATATACAGTCACACTCTCATATATAATATACACACAGTGTCACAATCTCATATAATATACAGTCACACTCTCATATATAATATACACACACTGTCACACTCGTATACATAATATACACACACTGTCAAACTTGCATACATAATATACACACACTGTCACACTCGCATACATAATGGGGGTCATTCCAAGATGATCGTAGCTGTGTTAAATTTAGCAGCTACGATCATTCACACTGACATGCGGGGGGACGCCCAGCACAGGGCTAACCCGCCCCGCATGTCAGTGCCGCCCCCCCCCCCCTCCCCCGCAGAAGTGCACAGCGGCGATGCCTTTGCACTTCAAGAGTAGCTCCCAACCAGCGCAGTTTTAGCGTGCTGGCCGGGAGCTACTCATCGCTCCCCGGCCCGCAGCGGCTGCGTGTGACGTCACGCAGCCGCTGCGGCCCGCCCCCCCATTCGGTCCGGCCACGCCTGTGTTGACCGGACCGCGCCGTTCCGCCCCCTGCGCCCAGCGACCACCTCTGCCTGTCAATCGGGCAGAGGCTATCATTGCAGCCCGATGGCCTTCGGCCGTCTGGCATGCGCATGCACAGTTCTGACCCGATCGCACTGCTGCGATAAACTGCAGCGTGCGATCGGTGCAGAATGACCCCCAATATACACACACTGTTACACTCGCATACATAATATACACAGTCACACTCTCATACATAATATACACACACTGTCACGCTCGCAAACATTATTTACACACACTGTCACACTCGCATACATAATATACACACACTGTCACACTCACATAATTTCTCATACGTCCTAGAGGATGCTGGGATCACTTCAAGAACCATGGGGTATAGACGGGATCCGCAGGAGACATGGGCACTTTAAGACTTTCAAAGGGTGTGAACTGGCTCCTCCCTCTATGCCCCTCCTCCAGACTCCAGTTTAGAATCTGTGCCCAGGTAGACTGGATGCACACTGAGGAGCTCTACTGAGTTTCTCTGAAAAGACTTTATGTTAGGTTTTGTTATGTTCAGGGAGAGCTGCTGGCAACAGTCTCCCTGCTTAGTGGGACTTAGGGGAGAGAAGTCAGACCTACTTCTGTGAGTTTCAAGGCTCTGCTTCATTGGCTACAGGACACCATTAGCTCCTGAGGGTCTGATCGCTAGGTACGCCTAGATGCTTGTTCCCAGAGCCCGCCGTCACCCCCCTTGCAGAGCCAAAAGTCAGAAGACGGGTGAGTAGAAGAAGATCAGAAGACTTCAGTGATGGCTTTGAGGTACCGCACAGCGATCGCACGCTGCGCGCCATGCTCCCACTACACAGCGGCACTACCAGGTGCCGAGCGTGAAGGGGGGGGGCACCGTGGGCAGCATATCTAGCCTCAATAACTACCTGGCAAGAGCCAGGGCACTGTCCGGACCCCCGCCAGTATAAAAAAAAAAAAAAAACATTTAGAAAAAGAGCGGAGCTTAGCCCTCACAGCACACATTAAATGCAATATAGCTATTGAATATGTGAAAGAGGAATAGGTGGCATTTCAGAGCGGCATCAAATTGCCTGTTTTATTCACTAAAAATGTTGAAATCACTTGTTTAAATATAATGCAGTCAATGAATATGTGATATAGAAATAGGATCACTCGTATTGATAGAACTATAACCAAGCCAGATAAGGAGGGAGCAGAGAGAGCTATTAAGAGAACCACATACATGTAGCAAGGAATAGTGCATGCATATTGCTAGCAATAGATCTGTTAGACCCACACAACAGGTATCACATATATATCAGCAGGTGCTACAGTGAGGTGCTGATTAACTGAGAGAGCCACAGGGTCGGACAGTAGAACCTATGCACGCGCCACAGACGTACATAGTGTCAGTATTGAATTTGGTGAAAAACAGCATAAATCACACCCAAAACAGCTGGCAGTGACACACTGATGGGAATTATAACACCCGCAATAAAATAAGTACGGGTACCACTAACGTCAGACGCGGGGGAATCTGTATAGTACACACTCGCAAGCAGAACAGCTGTTGCAGGCATACACCAATGGCGGTTAAATCATAACACCAGCAACAGAATAAGCACTGATCCCCTCAGCAACGAACCTAGGGGGGAATCAGCAATTTAAACAGCTGCTGCAATAACACCCTGACCGCGGCTAAGTGATAACACGCTTAATAAAAACCACTGCAAACTGTGTACGGCCGGACGAATACATGTAGAAATAACATATGTCATATATCTCAGTGGCTTCGTACCTTCATTTTATGAGAAACATATGAGAAATTAATTATAATATTAATATCGTATGCCAAATCAGACGACATAGGTGTGAAGGGATTTAACACATACACACACGTGTATAATTCTCAGTTACATGATATAAAATATTGTGGTTACCCTCAATGGCTCTTTATTACAAAGGGATAAAACTATAAAGACATATGTATGATGCTGAATACAAAGCATAATATATATTAATTTATCCCACTGAATATAAAACATAATATATATCAATTCATCTCACTATATCCACGAACCTCCTTACTACAGGAGAGAAGTAAATAGTCAGAGAGTTGTGTCAATTCAAAAGGGGACAGCAACATTGTATGATTCAATCTATTACAGTGTCTATACCTCAATACCTTAGCCTAATAATACGAATAGGCAAGCAATAACCCTGTATGAGAAATCACAGGACGGGGGTGTTGGACAGATGATATTGCACAAATAAGTGCATCATATTACAAGATACCACATTAAAAGTGTGACAAGGAGATCTTAACGTAACAAAATCATACACTCCACACAAGTTTTTTCTCAGGTCCCCTGGTGTGTGACACACTATCTAATAAATCACAACCATTGGTGGATATATGCTTATATTGAAATTATCAGATTACTACGAGTGACCTGGACCCTCAGAACAATAACACAAATGGAAATAAAACAAGTGACACAGTGAATATCCTCAACAGATATAATATCTTTTATTAATAAAATATTTTTTCATATACATTTCACATCTATTTTAACTGATTACTAATAAAAGTTATATTTTAGATTAAATCATCTTTTTTCCTTCTGTGCGCCAACTAAGAGACAATCTTTCCTGTCCCTTTTCGTGCCCTCACAGCACACAGCCTGAAGCCATTTTCTCTACACAAGGCTGCAGAGACGCTTGTCCTTCCTCACACTACTGTAACAGGGTGCAAAACGGGGGGGGGGGGGGGGCACAGCAGAGGCGTAGCTAAGGTTTTTGAAGCCCAGGGCAAGATGGAAAATGGCCCCCACCCCAAAAAAAAACAGCAAAAGAAGTATGTGCGCGCGCCTTCGGCACGCGGTGTGAAAATGGGTGTGGCCACACACCAGAAGGGGTGTGACCACGCACCAGAAGGGGTGTGGTCACGCACCAGAAGGGGTGTGGCCACTGAAAATGGCCCACAGTGCCAGTTACATTGCCACACAGTGCCAGATACAATGCCCCACAGTGCCGGATACATGCCCCACAGTGCCAGTTACATTGCCCCACAGTGCCAGATACATGCCCCACAGTGCCAGATACATGCCCCACAGTGCCAGTTACATTGCCCCACAGTGCCAGATATATGCCCCACAGTGCCAGTTACATTGCCCCACAGTGCCAGATACATGCCCCACAGTGCCAGTTTCATTGCCCCACAGTGCCAGTTACATGCCCCACAGTGCCAGTTACATTGCCCCACTGTGCCAGATACATGCCCCACACTGTGCCTGATACATGCCCCACTGTGCCAGTTACATGACCCACTGTGCCAGTTACATGCCCCACTGTGCTCTCTCCCCCCCCCGGTCACTAACCGCTTGCTCTGATATGTGAGGGGAGGAGAGCGCAGCGCCTCTCCTTCCCCTCACCGCTCCAGGTCTCCGGCAGCTGTGTGGCGCCGGTTCGCTAGCCAATCAGAGCTCGCGGACCGGCAGCCAATCAGGAGCCGGTCCGCAAGCTCTGATTGGCTAACGCCGCCGGAGACCGGACACAGCAGCGCTGCTAGGGCTGACAGCGGTGGTGAGGGGAGGGAGAGAGGCTGCGCTCTCCTCCCCTCACATTTCGGCTTGACGGGGGCGAGTGGGGCATAATGCCCTGGCTGCCTGCGGCGCCCCCCTCTCCTGGGCCTGCCAAGGTGCGCAGGGCACGTGCCCCACTCACCCTACCCTAGATACGCCTCTGGGGCACAGTTATTTTAGTGCATTATATGTAACTTATAAAAGCGCTGCAGGTCTGGGACATTTTCTGTGGTGTTTTCAGACCGGGATTGGGCGCTGGGGTGTGAGCTGGCAATAACTCCCTCTGTGTCTCTCTGACAGGCTTTACTGTGGGTCTGTCCCCTATAGGCCCAGTGTGTCTGCGTGTGTTGGGTGCACGTGTGTCGGCATGTCTGAGGCGGAGTGCTCTTCCCAGGAGGAGACTATGTTGAGAACACAAACGGCTGCGGGAGTGACCCTGTCGGCCCCGCCGACACCTGATTGGGTAAATGTGTTGAGTGCTTTGAATGCTAATGTGGCTCTGATAAATAAGAGCTTGGATAAATCTGAGTCTCAAAACCAGGCATGGAAGAAATCCGTAGAGGATGTGTAGTTTCAAGTCCAGACCCCCTCGGGGTCACAAAAACGTTCATTTGCCCAGCTGGCTGACACGGAAACCGACACGGACACTGACTCAAGTGTCGACTATAGTGATGCCAGATTACATCCAAAACTGGCAAAGAGCATTCAGTACATGATTGTGGCAATAAAAGACGTATTACATATCAGTGAGGACCCTACTGTTCCTGATACTAGGGTCTGTATGTATAAAGGAAAGAAACCTGAGGTAACGTCTCCTCCCTCTCATGAACTGAACACGCTTTGTGAAAAGGTTTGGGAAAATCCTGACAAAAGGTTTCAGATTCCCAAAAGGATTCCAGTGGCGTATCCGTTTCCCTCTAGGGATAGGGAAAAATGGGAGTCACCCCCCCCCCCCCATTGTGGACAAAGCTCTATCTCGGCTGTCCAAAAAGGTGGCTCTTCCATCCCCTGACACGGCAGCCCTAAAAGATCCTGCGGATCGTAGACAGGAAAATACATTGAAATCCATTTATGTCACCACGGGTACGCTACTCAGACCAGCCATTGCATCTGCGCGGGTGTGTAGCGTTATCGAAAAATGGGCAGATAACTTGTCATCTGAAATAGATACCCTGGATAGGGATAGCGTTCTTTTGACACTAGGTTATATCAGGGATGCTGCAGTCTACCTAAAGGAAGCCGCGAGGGATATTGGCCTCTTGGGATCAAGGGCCAATGCCATGGCAGTCTCAGCTAGGAGAGCATTGTGGATAAATCAATGAAACGCTGATGCTGACTCTAAGAAAGCTATGGAGTCTCTACTGTATAAAGGTGGTATATTGTTTGGTGATGGCCTCGCTGATTTGGTATCAACGGCTACCGCGGGTAAGTCATCATTTTTACCTTATGTGTCTGCACCATAAAAGAAACACCACTATCAGATGCAGTCCTTTCGGCCCAATAAATACAGAAAAGGCCGAGGGTCTTCCTCCCTTGCTAATAGAGGAAAGGGAAAAGGGAAAAGATCACCGGCCGTGGCCGGTACCCAGGAACTGAAGTCCTCCCCGGCTTCTGCCAAATCCACCGCATGACGCTGGGGCTCCTCTGCAGGAGTCCGCAGCGGTGGGGGCACACTCAAGCTCTTCAGTCAGTTCTGGGCTCGGTCGGCCCTGGAACCATGGGTTTTAGAAATAGTGTCCCAGGGGTACAAACTGGAGTTTCAAGACGTTCCCCCTCACCGATTTTTCAAATCGGCCTTACCAGCTTCTCTTCCGGACAGGAAGGTGGTAGGCGCCTCAATACAAAAATTGTGTCACAATCAAGTCATTGTCAGGGTTCCCCCGTCGCAACAGGGAGAAGGCTTTTACTCGAGCCTGTTTGTGGTCCCGAAGCCAGATGGCTCAGTCAGACCAATCCTGAACCTCAAGTACCTAAATTTCTACCTAAGGAAATTCAAATTCAAGATGGAATCTCTCCGGGCAGTGATCTCCAGTCTGGAGGAGGGGGATTTTATGGTGTCAGTAGACATAAAGGATGCCTACTTACATGTTCCCATTTATCTTCCACATCAGGCTTACCTGAGGTTTGCAGTTCAGGATTGTCATTACCAATTTCAGACGTTGCCGTTTGGTCTGTCCACGGCTCCGAGGATTTTCACCAAAGTAATTGCCGAAATGATGGTTCTCCTGCGCAAGCAAGGGGTTACAATTATCCCGTACTTGGACGATCTCCTGATAAAGGTGAGGTCCAAGGACCAATTACTGCAGAACATTACGCTCTCCCTGACAATTCTGCAGCAACATGGTTGGCTCCTAAACTTGCCAAAATCACAGTTGGTTCCGACGAGACGGCTGTCCTTTTTGTGAATGATTCTGGACACAGAATTACAGAGAGTTTTTCTTCCAGTAGAAAAGGCTCTGGAAATTCAGAACCTGGTCAAACAATGTCTGAAACCAGCAAAAGTATCGATCCATCAATGCACTCGGTTGCTGGGGAAGATGGTGGCGGCCTACGAGGCCATTCAGTTTGGCAGATTCCATGCCAGAGTGTTTCAGTGGGACCTGTTGGACAAGTGGTCCGGGTCCCATCTGCACATGCACCGGAGGATAATCCTGTCTTCCAGGACCAGACTCTCACTCCTGTGGTGGCTGCACAGCTCTCACCTCCTAGAGGGACGCAGGTTCGGGATCCAGGACTGGATCTTAGTGACCACGGATGCTAGTCTCCGAGGCTGGGGAGCAGTCACTCAGAGGGAAAGCTTCCAGGGAAGATGGTCAAGCCAGGAAATTTGTCTACACATAAACGTTCTGGAGCTAAGGGCCATTTACAACGGCCTTCTGCAAGCGGAACATCTTCTTCGCAATCGGCCCGTCTTGATTCAGGCTACAACATAACAGCAGTAGCGTACATAAACTGCCAGGGCGGAACAAAAAGCAGAGCGGCAATGGCAGAGGCCACAAAGGTGCTCCATTGGGCGGAAAGGCATACAAGCGCTCTGTCAGCGATCTTCATTCCAGGAGTGGACAACTGGGAAGCAGACTTCCTCAGCAGACACGATCTCCATCCAGGAGAGTGGGGTCTTCATCAAGAGGTCTTTGCAGAAGTGACAAGTCTTTGGGGAATTCCTCAAATAGACATGATGGCGTCTCGCCTCAACAAGAAACTTCAGAGATATTGTTCCAGGTCGAGAGACCCTAAAGCAATAGCAGTGGACGCCCTAGTGACACCGTGGGTGTTTCGGTCTGTGTATGTGTTTCCTCCACTTCCACTCATTCCAAAAGTTATAAACATCATAAGAAGAATAAAGGTTCAAGCGATCCTCATTGTTCCAGACTGGCCAAGGAGGGCTTGGTATCCGGATCTTCAGGAATTACTCATAGGAGATCCCTGGCCTCTTCCTCTGAAGGTGGATCTGTTACAGCAGGGGCCATGCGTGTTCCAAGACTTACCGCGACTTTGTTTGACGGCTTGGAGGTTGAACGCCGGATCCTAGCCCGAAAGGGTATTCCCGAGGAGGTCATCCCCACTCTTGTTCAGGCCAGGAAAGGAGTAACGTCTAAACATTACCACCGTATTTGGAGAAAAAACGTGTCTTGGTGTGAATCCAAGACGATTCCTATGGAAGAATTTCAGTAAGGACGTTTTCTCCATTTTCGGCAAGCCAGTGTGGAATGGATGTGGGCCTAAAGTTGGGCTCCATTAAAGTACAAATTTCAGCCTTATCGTTTTTTTTTCAAAAACAATTGGCTTCCCTTCCAGAAGTTCAGACCTTTGTGAAAGGCGTGTTGCACATCCAACCTCCCTTTGTGCCCCCAGTGGCACCATGGGATCTTAACATGGTGTTGCAATTCCTTCAATCTACCTTTACAAAAGGTGGAGTTTCAATTCCTCACTTGGAAAGTGGTCATGCTGTTGGCCTTGGCATCCACCAGGCAGGTGTCTGAATTGGCGGCCTTGTCTCACAAGAGCCCTCATTTGATCTTTCATGAAGATAGAGCAGAGTTGAGGACTCGGCAGCAGTTTCTGCCAAAAGTGGTTTCGTCGTTCCACTTAAACCAAACTATTGTGGTGCCAGTAGCTACTGACGCCTTGCTGGAATCGAAGTTTCTTGACGTAGTCAGAGCTTTGAAAATTTATGTGGCCAGAACGGCTCAGTTTTAGGAAAACGGAGGCTCTGTTTATCCTGTATGCTCACAACAAAATTGGGGCTCCTGCTTCCAAGCAGACTATTGCGCGCTGGATCTGTCATACGATTCAGCAGGCTCATTCTACGGCTGGATTGCCGTTACTGAAATAGGTAAAGGCCCATTCTACCAGAAAGGTGTGCTCGTCCTGGGCGGTTGCCCGGGGGGTCACGGCATTACAACTTTGCTGAGCGGCTACTTGGTTGGGTTCAAACACCTTTGCGAAGTTCTACAAGTTTGATACCCTGGCTGATGAGGACCTAAAGTTTGGTCAATCGGTGCTGCAGAGTCACCCGCACTCTCCCGCCAGTTCTAGAGCTTTGGTATAAACCCCATGGTTCTTGAAGTGACCCCAGCATCCTCTAGGACATATGAGAAAATAGGATTTTAATACCTACCGGTAAATCCTTTTCTCTTAGTCCGTAGAGGATGCTGGGCGCCCGTCCCAGTGCGTACTGTATCTGCAGTTATTAGTTGTGGTTACACACATGTTGTGTTACGTTTATAGTCAGCCTGTTGCTGATGTTGTTCATGCCATTGACTTGCGTTGTATTGAATGCCATGTTGTACGGCGTGCTTGAGGTGTGAGCTGGTCTGTATCTCACCTTAGTTTAACAATAAATCCTTTTCCTCGAAATGTCCGTCTCCCTGGGCACAGTTCCTATAACTGGAGTCTGGAGGAGGGGCATAGAGGGAGGAGCCAGTTCACACCATTTGAAAATCTTAAAGTGCCCATGTCTCCTGCGGATCCCGTCTATACCCCATGGTTCTTGGAGTGACCCCAGCATCCTCTACGGACTAAGAGAAAAGGATTTACCGGTAGGTATTAAAATCCTATTAAACACACTGTCACACTCTCATAAATAATATACACAGTCACACTTTCATACATAATATACACACACTGTCACACTTGCATACATAATATAAACACATTGTCTCACTCTCATAAATAATGGCCCTCATTCCGAGTTGTTCGCTCGCAAGGCGAATGTAGCAGAGTTACACACGCTAAGCCGCCGCCTACTGGGAGTGAATCTTAGCTTCTTAAAATTGCGACCGACGTACGCGCAATATTGCGATTACAAACGAGTTAGCAGTTTCTGAGTAGCTTCAGACTTACTCTGCCTGTGCGATCAGTTCAGTGCTTTTCGTTCCTGGCTGACGTCATAAACACACCCAGCGTTCGCCCAGGCACTCCCACCGTTTCTCCGGCCACTCCTGCGTTTTTTCCGGAAACGGTAGCGTTTCCAGCCACACGCCCCTAAAACGCCGTGCATCCGCCCAGTAACACCCATTTCCTGTCAATCACAATGCGAACGTCGGAGCGATGAAAATGCCGTGAGTAAACTTACTTTCTTCATAGTAAAGTTACTTGGCGCAGTCGCAGTGCGAACATTGCGCATGCGCACTAAGAGAATTCTCACTGCGATGCGATGATAAACTCCGAGCGAACAACTCGGAATGAGGGCCCATATACAGTCACTCTCTCATACATAATATGCACACACTGTCACACTCTCATACATAATATACACAGTCACACTTGCATACATAATATACACACACTGTCACACTCTTATACAGAATATACACACACTGTCACACTCTCATAAATAATATACACACACTGTCACACTCTCATACATAATATACACAGTCACACTCTCATACATAATATACACACACTATCACACTATCATACATAATATGCAGTCACACACACATACATAATATACACACACTGTCACAATCTCATACATAATATACACAGTCACACTCTCATACATAATATACACACACTGTCACACTCTCATACATATTATACATACCCTGTCACACTCTCATACCAGGGACGTGCAGTCAGGGGAGGCGTGGGAGGTAGTGCCTCCGATGTCATTAATGATTAAAATAATATAAAGAAGATACTTATGACGCATATTCTGTGTCATAAGTATCTGCTGTATCCTTTACATTATTTGAATCATTTCTACTTTATTAAAAATGGTTCTGACTTTGTTTCAGAGGCACCACTCTCAGTGCCTCCAGCAAACAATGTTAAAGAGACGGAAGTGGGGGGCGGGGCTGAGAATCGGGCAGTAAAAGCCCATTAAAAAAATCCCTATAGGCGGCACCTACTGGAAGTGCCGCTTTGACATGCCCTGTCACTGATTTATATGTGATTGGCCAGTGGCACTGCCCCCACCCCTGTCATCACCCGGGCCAACCCTCGTCTCCCAGCAACTCACAGCAACAGGGAGTGCACAGTGCAGTCCTCCATACGGGGAAAGTAGGGCAGAGCCAGTTCTAGAGCTTTGGTATAAACCCCATAGTTCTTGGAGTGACCCCAGCATCCTCTAGGACATATGAGAAAATAGGATTTTAATACCTACCGGTAAATCCTTTTCTCTTAGTCCGTAGAGGATGCTGGGCGCCCGTCCCAGTGCGTACTGTATCTACAGTTATTAGTTGTGGTTACACACATGTTGTGTTACGTTTATAGTTAGCCTGTTGCTGATGTTGTTCATGCCGTTGACTTGCGTTGTATTGAATGCCATGTTGTACGGCGTGCTTGAGGTGTGAGCTGGTATGTAGTATCTCACCTTAGTTTAACAATAAATCCTTTTCCTCGAAATGTCCGTCTCCCTGGGCACAGTTCCTATAACTGGAGTCTGGAGGAGGGGCATAGAGGGAGGAGCCAGTTCACACCCTTTGAAAGTCTTAAAGTGCCCATGTCTCCTGCAGATCCCGTCTATACCCCATGGTTCTTGAAGAGACCCCAGCATCCTCTACGGACTAAGAGAAAAGGATTTACCGGTAGGTATTAAAATCCTATTAAACACACTGTCACACTCTCATAAATAATATACACAGTCACACTTTCATACATAATATACACACACTGTCACACTCGCATACATAATATACACACATTGTCACACTCTCATACATAATATACAGTCACACTCTCATACATAATATACACACACTGTCACACTCTCATACATAATATACACACACTGTCACACTCTCATAAATAATATACACACACTGTCACACTCTCATACATAATATACACAGTCACACTCTCATACATAATATACACACACTGTCACACTATCATACATAATATGCAGTCACACACGCATACATAATATACACACACTGTCACACTATCATACATAGGGGTATATGCAATTGCGGTCGAATTCCCGAAAATGTCGAAAAACGGGACATTTTCGCCCAAAAAAATAATTCGACAATGCAATTCAGTACTTTTCGTCAAAAAAACGGACTTTCAAAATTCGACTTTTTGAAATTCGACATTTGTCAAATTCGACATTTCTGCAATGGTACAAATGCGGCAATTCGTCAAAAGTATATTCAATTGAAGATTGTAAATTCGACAACAGTGCTTTTAGACAGTAAATTCGTCATTTTAAATCCGCCACACTTTGCTGGCGGAATCTAATAAAAAAAATAAAAAACATGTTTTTTTTGCGTTTTTTTTATTGGTAATAGCATATCTATTTATATTAGAAGGGATTAGGTACTTGGTTTGTCTATTTTGGAGGCACAAATATTATTTATATATTTTTAAAAATATTATTATTATTATTTTTTTAAATGGAATGGTAAAAATCAGGGGGAAAAAATGCGTGGGTCCCCCCTCCTAAGCATAACCAGTCTCGGGCTCTTCGAGCCGGTCCTGGTTCTAAAAATCCGGGGTAAAAACTGACATGGGATCCCCCGTATTTTTAAAACCAGCACCGGGCTCTGCGCCTGGTGCTGGTGCAAAAAATACGGGGGACAAAAAGCGTAGGGGTCCCCCGTATTTTTTACACCAGCATCGGGCTCCACTAGCTGGACAGATAATGCCACAGCCGGGGGTCTCTTTTATACAGCGCCCTGCGGCCGTGGCATTGAATATCCAACTAGTCACCCCTGGCCGGGGTACCCTGGGGGAGTGGGGACCCCTTCAATCAAGGGGTCCCCCTCCCCCAGCCACCCAAGGGCCAGGGGTGAAGCCCGAGGCTGTCCCCCCCATCCAAGGGCTGCGGATGGGGGGCTGATAGCCTTGAGTAAAATGAAAGAATATTGGTTTTTCCAGAAGAACTACAAGTCCCAGCAAGCCTCCCCCGCAAACTGGTACTTAGAGAACCACAAGTACCAGCATGCGGGTGGAAAAATGGGCCCGCTGGTACCTGTAGTTCTACTGGGAAAAAAATACCCAAATAAAAACAGGAGACACACACCGTGAAAGTAAAAGTTTATTTCATACATGCCGACACATACATACTTACCTATGTTGACCCGCCGACTGCCACGTCTCCAATGTCGCCGACGATCCGGGGTACCTGTGAATAAAATTATACTCACCTCAATCCAGTGTCCTGTGATTTATAATCCACGTACTTGGCAAAACAAAAAAACGAATACCCGGACCACACGGACTGAAAGAGGTCCCATGTTTACACATGGGACCCCTTTCCCCGAATGCAGAGACCCCACCGTGACTGCTGTCACAGAAAGGTCCCTTCAGCCAATCAGGAAGCGCCACTTCGTCCCCCCGTCACCCGGCTCCATTGACGTGCAGGCAAATATGGTTGAGATCATCCATATTGGCCTTAATGCACAGCCGACTGGGCACCAGCGATGAACAAGCACGGGGCCGCGCATCGTTCATTGCTGGTGACTCCACACTCAAAGATATGAACGGTATCTCGTTCAATAATGAACGAGATCGTTCATATCTTTGAGGATTATCAGCCAGTGTGTAGGGCCTATAACAGTACAGCGTCCTGGGTGCCCTCCAATGCAGGGGTCAAAGAAAGAGTGATCTGGCAGGGCGGTATAAATAATGATAAGGCGGTTACAGGTTACATCTGTATACTTCTCAACATTTCAATTTTATGAAAAAAATTTCAGCTGACGTCATGCTTACTGCGAATGGACGCCGTTCTGACGTCAGTGGGAGTCTGGGACAGCAGGAAGTATAGCTGCATATGGGGCTTGGTGAAGAGTATTTAAGGTAAGCCACAGTTATCTTATTTTACTTGATGAAAATTTTTCTTATAAAATTAAAACATTGAGAAGTTTAGAGGTGTAACCACCTTATCAATATTTATACACTGACCTCGAGTGCCGGCAGATCACACTTTATTTTTTTATAAATATAGGACTTGCACAGGGGGCAGAGGCATGGTGGGCACATCCAGAGACACGGTACTGACATGAGGTACAGGCAGAGCCGGCCTTAGGTATAGGCAAACTAGGCAAATGCCTAGGGCATTTTGTATGCTTAGGGGCACCAGCAGCTTCTGCTGATTAAAATGATATGCGGCATGCCTATATTCTGTGTGTGACTGCGGCTGTATCTGCATAAGAAATGCTACGTTGCAGTGTATTGCTGGAAATCACTGTAATGTAGCATTTCGTATGCAGATACAGCCACAGTCGTACACAGTATATAGGCATGCTGGATATCATTTTAATCAGCAGAAGCTGCTTGTGCATCCTAGCCACATAGTAATGCAAGTAAGATGCATTTTCATAAACAAAAGGCGCCCGACATTAGCAGAGCTGCCAGCTGACTCATGCCAGGCATCTCCTTCAGAACTAGCGGCGGTGCTAGGGGGCACCAGCCAAAATCTTGCCTAGGGCATCATATTGGTTAGGGCCGGCTCTGGGTACAGGACCCACTGTCTGAAGTGCCTCGGGCCCCCTGAAGGCTTAATCCAGCCCTGGGGCAGCGATCTCCTCTCCTCTCTTGCTCTGACTCCAGCACCCTGCGGTGCACTCACCGGCCAGCGCAGGCCGCGCAGCACTGTAGAAGTGGAACTATTGGAGGACGATCAGCCCCGCCATAGGGAGCAGGTTTGTTAATTCCTCTCTCTATTATCGGCGTGGGCCATGGCTGGCTATGATTTATGGGGGAGATTGACGGGAACTTTATTTTGACATGGGTCTAAGCTCACCCATGCTGTACTGGGTACCCAAGGCTGTACTGCGTATATGTTGTATGCATACTGCTGACAGAGTGGTACAGTAATGTGTTCTCCCTAGTATCACCCTCTACTGTCACCAACAGCTGGCACCAACTGTTGTCACCCTCTCCCTGTCACCCACTGTTGTCACCCTCTCACTGTCACCCTCTCCCTGTCACCCACAGCTGGTACAGACTGCTGGCACCCTCTTCCTGTCACCGGCTTCCTGGCATCACCCTCTCCCTGTCACCCACAGCTGGCACCCTCTCACTGTTACCCACTGCGGTCACCCTCTTCCTGTCACCAGCTCCCTGGCATCACTCACTGCTATCACCCTGTCCCTGTTACCCACTGCTGTCATACTCTCCTTGGCATCACCCTCTCCCTGTCATCCACTGTATCTCCCCTCTTGTTGTGAGGCCACGCCCTCACTGCAAAACCACAACCAGTTTTCTGGGAGCACGTGTGCCTTCGGCGCATGCAGGGATAGTGGCGGTAGCGGGCATCAGCTCGGAGGCGGTAGCGGGCATCTGCGGGATTCGGCTGACATTATGGCTGCAGTGCACCTCACCAGCCACTGACCTCACCGCACGCCACTGTCTCATACATAATATACACAGACACACTCTCATACATAAAATACACACACAATCACACTCTTATACATAATATACACAGACACACTCTCATACATAAAATACACACACAATCACACTCTTATACATAATATACACAGACACACTCTCATACATAATATACACACACAATCACACTCTCATACATAATATACACACACAATCACACTCTCATACATAATATACACACACAGTCACACTCTCATACATAATATACACAGACACACTCTCATACATAAAATACACACACAATCACACTCTTATACATAATATACACAGACACACTCTCATACATAATATACACACACAATCACACTCTCATACATAATATACACACACAATCACACTCTCATACATAATATACACACACAGTCACACTCTCATACATAATATACACAGACACACTCTCATACATAAAATACACACACAATCACACTCTCATACATAATATACACAGTCACACTCTCACACATAATGGGGGTCATTCCGAGTTGTTCGCTCGCAAGCTGCTTTTAGCAGCTTTGCACACGCTAAGCCGCCGCCTACTGGGAGTGAATCTTAGCTTATCAAAATTGCGAACGAAAGATTCGCAATATTGCGAAAAGACTTCTCTGTGCAGTTTCTGAGTAGCTCGAGACTTACTCTGCAAGTGCGATCAGTTCAGTGCTTGTCGTTCCTGGTTTGACGTCACAAACACACCCAGCGTTCGCCCAGACACTCCTCCGTTTCTCCAGCCACTCCCGCGTTTTTCCCAGAAACGGTAGCGTTTTTTCGCACACTCCCATAAAACGGCCAGTTTCCGCCCAGAAACACCCACTTCCTGTCAATCACATTACGATCACCAGAACGAAGAAAAAACCTCGTAATGCCGTGAGTAAAATACCTAACTGCATAGCAAATTTACTTGGCGCAGTCGCACTGCGGACATTGCGCATGTGCATTAGCGACTAATCGCTCCGTTGCGAGAAAAAAATAACGAGCGAACAACTCGGAATGACCCCCAATATACACACAGAATTACTCTTATTCCTAACTAGGTGATTTATCGCACCCTACGGGCACTTTTCACACCGCCTTAAAGAGCTACGCCCTCTTAACCTTTGCACGCCCTTTTGGCGTGTAATATTTTTATTATATGGTGTATTACCTCCAATCATAATTATATGAGTGGTTAAATATTGCACGGAGAAAGGGCGTGCGATGGTTAAGGGGTCGTAGATTTTTGACTCTCCAAACTTCCATTGAAAGTATAGGAAAAGGGACGTGGACACGCCACTTTACCCGTGGCCATTCCCCCTTTTCGAATTTGACCCGGTTATTATGTGTAAATTGTTGGAGGTTATGTTGTGCAGATGCAGTGGGCCTATTTTGGGGTGTGGACCTGGAACTGCAGCTCTATCAGCCCCATTGTTAATCCTGCTCTGGGAACACACAGCAGCCAAAGGGCAGAGCCTCCCATTGGATGTAACCTGTGTGGAGGGCCGGATCTAGACTTTGTGGTGCCCCGGGTGAAAAAATAGGGGTGTGGCTTTGTGGATAAGGGGCGTGGTCAGTTATGCCCCCTGTAGAGTTGTGCCCCCTAGTTGCGCTGTGCCCCCAGTACTGTGCCCCCTGTAGAGGTGTGCCCCCTAGTTGCGCTGTGCCCCCAGTACTGTGCCCCCTGTAGAGGTGTGCCCCCTAGTTGCGCTGTGCCCCCAGTACTGTGCCCCCTGTAGAGTTGTGCCCCCTAGTTGGGCTGCTTAAAATAAATAATAGGATTTTAATACCTACCGGTAAATCCTTTTCTCTTAGTCCGTAGAGGATGCTGGGGACACCAAAAGAACCATGGGGTATAGACGGGATCCGCAGGAGACATGGGAACTTTAAGACTTTGAAAAAGGGGTGTGCACTGGCTCCTCCCTCTATGCCCCTCCTCCAGACTCCAGTTATAGGAACTGTGCCCAGGGAGACGGACAAATTTCGAAGAAAGGATTTATTGTTAATTAAGGTGATACACATACCAGCACACACCACATTACGCTGCACAACATGGCATTCAACAGAACCCAAGCCAATGGCATGAACCAATGTCAGCAACAGGCTGACTATAAACATAACACAACATGCGTGTAACTATAATTAATAACTGCAGATACAGTACGCACTGGGACGGGCGCCCAGCATCTTCTACGGACTAAGAGAAAAGGATTTACCGGTAGGTATTAAAATCCTATTTTCTCATACGTCCTAGAGGATGCTGGGGACACCAAAAGAACCATGGGGTTATACCAAAGCTCTAGAACGGGCGGGAGAGTGCGGATGACTCTGCAGCACCGATCGACCAAACTTTAGGTCGTCATCAGCCAGGGCATCAAACTTGTAGAACTTCGCAAAAGTGTTCGAACCCGACCAAGTAGCAGCTCGGCAAAGTTGCAATGCCGAGACCCCTCGGGCAGCCGCCCAAGAAGAGCCCACCTTCCTAGTAGAATGGGCCTTCACCGATTCCGATAATGGTAACCCGGCCGCGGAATGAGCATGCTGAATCGTGTTACAGATCCAGCGTGCAATTGTCTGTTTAGAAGCAGGACACCCAATCTTGTTGGGAGCATACAGGACAAACAGAGCATCGGTTTTCCTAACCCGAGCCGTTCTGGCGACATAGATTTTAAGAGCTCTGACCACATCCAAAGATTTTGACTCAACTAAAGCGTCAGTAGCCACTGGCACCACAATAGGTTGGTTCATGTGGAAAGATGAAACCACCTTTGGCAGAAATTGTTGCCGAGTCCTCAACTCTGCTCCATCTTCATGAAAGATTAAATAAGGGCTCTTGTGAGACAAGGCCGCTAACTCAGACACGCGCCTTGCGGACACCAAAGCCAACAGGATGACCACTTTCCAAGTGAGAAACTTCAACTCCACCGTCTGTAAAGGCTCAAACCAATGCGATTGAAGGGACTGCAACACCACGTTAAGATCCCATGGTGCCACAGGGGGCACAAATGGAGGTTGGATGTGCAACACACCCTTCACGAAAGTTTGAACTTCTGGAAGGGAGGCCAATTGCTTTTGAAAGAAAACCGATAAGGCTGAAATTTGAACCTTAATTGAGCCCAACTTTAGGCCTCTACACCTGCTTGCAGAAAATGGAGAAAGCGTCCTAGCTTAAACTCTTCTGCAGAGCCTTCTTGGATTCACACCAAGATACATACTTCCTCCAAATGCGGTGGTAATGTTTAGACATTACTCCCTTCCTGGCCTGAAGAAGTGTGGGAATGACTAGGAATACCCTTTCATGCTAAGATCTGGCGTTCAACCGCCATGCCGTCAAACGTAGCCGCGGTAAGTCTTGGCATACGCACGGCCCCTGCTGTAACAGGTCCTCGCGCAGAGGAAGAGGCCAGGGATCTCCTATGAGTAATTCCTGAAGATCTGGATACCAAGCCCTCCTTGGCCAGTCTGGGACAATGAGGATCGCTTGAACCTTTGTTCTTCTTATGATCTTTACAACTTTTGGAATGAGAGGAAGTGTAGGGAACACATACACCGACGGAAACACCCATGGTGTCACCAGTGCATCCACTGCTATTGCTTGGGGGTCCCTGGACCTGGAACAATATCTCTGAAGCTTTTTGTTGAGGTGCGACACCATCATGTCTATGTGAGGAATTCCCCAATGACATGTGATATCTGTGAAGACCTCTTGATGGAGGCTCCATTCTCCTGGATGGAGATCGTGTTAGCTGAGAAAGTCTGCTTCCCAGTTGTCTACTCCTGGAATGAAGATCGCTGACAGCGCTCTTGTATGCTTCTCTGCCCAGTTTTTGTTCTGCCTTGGCGGTTTATGTACGCTACTGCTGTCACATTGTCCGACTGGATCAGCACGGGCAGATTGCGAAGAAGATGTTCCACCTGCACAAGGCCGTTGTAAATGGCCCTTAACTCCAGAACGTTTATGTGGAGACGCGTTTCCTGGCTTGACCATCTTCCTTGAAAGTTTATCCCTTGCGTGACTGCACTCCATCCTCGGAGACTTGCATCCGTGGTCATTAGGATCCAGTCCTAGATTCCGAACCTGCGTCCCTCCAGGAGGTGTGAGCTGTGCAGCCACCGCACGAGCGATATTCTGGTCTTTGAAGACAGGACTATCTTCCGGTACATGTGCAGGTGGATCCAGACCACTTGTCCAACAGGTCCCACTGAAATACTCTGGCATGGAATCTGCCATACTGAATGGCCTTGTAGGTCGCCACCATCTTCCCCAGCAACCGAGTGCACTGATGGATTGACACTCTTGGTGGTTTCAGAATTTGTTTGACCAGGCTCTGAAGTTCCTGAGCCTTTTCTACCGGAAGAAAAATTTTCTGTAGTTCTGTGTCCAGTATCCTCCCTAAAAATGACAACCTTGTTGTCGGAATCAACTGTGATTTTGGCAAGTTCAGGAGCCAACTGTGTTGTTGAAGAACTGTCAGAGACAGGGTCACGTTTTTTACCAACTGGTCCCTGGATCTCGCCTTTATCAGGAGATCGTCCAAGTACGGGATAATTGTGACCTCTTGCTTGCGCAGGAGAACCATCATTTCGGCCATTACTTTGGTGAAAATCCTCGGAGCTGTGGATAGACCAAATGGCAACGTCTGAAATTGGTAATGACAATCTTGAACTGCAAACCTTAGGTAAGCCTGATGCGGAGGATAAATTTGAATTTGAATTTTTTTAGGTAGAAATTGAGGGATTTCAGGTTCAGGATTGGCCTGACCGAGCCATCCGGCTTCGGAACCACAAAAAGACTTGAATAAGAGCCTTCTCCTTGTTGTGACGACAACCTGATTTTGACATAACTTTTGTATGGCGTTGCAAATGTCCTCTCTGTCCGGAAGAGAAACTGGCAAGGCCGATTTGAAAAATCGGTGAGGGGGGACGTCTTAAAACTCCAGTTTGTACCCTTGGGATATTATTTGCAAAACCCATGGGTCCAGGTCCGAACGAACCCAGCACTGACTGAAGATTTTGAGACGTGCCCCCACCTGTGCTGACTCCCGCAGAGGCGCCCCAACGTCATGCGGTGGAATTGGCAGAAACCTGGGAGGACTTCTGCTCCTGGGAGACTGACAAGGCTGGTGACCGTTTACCTCTTCCCCTTCCTCTAGTAGCAAGGAAGGAAGAACCTCGGCCTTTCCTGTATTTATTGGGCCGAAAAGACTGCATCGGGTAGTGGTGCGTTTTCTTTTGATGTGGAGGAACATAAGGCAGAAAGGATCAGGGGCAAATGCAGGATTTACAGATGGGGGTTTCTGTATAATTAATAAATATATATATTGTATAATATATATATATATATATAAATATATACACACACACACACACACACACAACAAGCATGGTCCGGCTCTCCCTGCATCAAAAGATACAGCTTAAACCGACGTTTCGGGGCACGTAGCCCCTTTTTCAAGGTGTATAAAAAAAATGTCGGTTTAAGCTGTATCTTTTGAAGCTGTAAATACACGGAATTTGACCATTTAAAGTCCTGGAGTGCCGCCGTCTTTTTTCACCTTTATCCATAACGATTTTGCGGAAGGCACCTGGGCTATTTACTCTCTATGACAGGGAGTGCCGGACTATGGGGGTAATTCCAAGTTGATCGCAGCAGGAATTCTGTTAGCAATTGGGCAAAACCATGAGCACTGCAGGGGAGGCAGATATAACATGTGCAGAGAGAGTTAGATTTGGGTGTGGTCAGGGCCGCTGCAAGGTTTCTCGACACCCTAGGCAAAACTTCTGCCTTCTGCCCCTTCCCCCTACCCACCCTTCAGATGAAAGGCATGCTGCTCTCACCCCTCCCCCTACTCTGTTAAATGTCTGCTGTTCTATCCCCCCACCCCCTCACCACACCGCTGCTCTCACTCTCTCTTTCCTTATCAATGCGGAGAATGCACTGTGCAGCCACCTTACCTGCAGGCTGCAGTGCACAATTGGAAATGAGTAGTCTGTGAAAGAGCCTGGAATGAAGAGCAGTGCTCCATGTCACCCCCAGCCAGGACTCCAGGAGCTGTCAAAGTTACTGCCTGTGCCGGGTGGAGGTGGAGCTGGAGCTGGAGGCTGCAATACGGGAGCTTAGCAGTCGCGGCTACTGTAAAATACGCATTCTGGGAGATTGCAGTGGCTGTGAAAGGTAGGACTATGCTACCTTTTTAGGCAGCTGTAGCAGGCCGCCCCCTCAGGTCAAGGCGCCCCTAGGCAGCTGCCTAAAGCTGCCTAGTGGAAGCTCCGGCCCTGGGTGGGGTGTGTTCAATCTGCAATCTAATCTAATCTAATTTGCAGTGTAAAAATAAAGCAGCCAGTATTTACCCTGCACAGAAATAAAATAACCCAACCAAATCTAACTCTCTCTGCACATGTTATATCTGCCTCCCCTGCAGTGCACATGGTTTTGCCCAACTGCTAAAAAATTTCCTGCTGCGATCAACTTGGAATTACCCCCTATATGCTGATATAACTCAATAACACTAGCCTGATGAGTTGCTACACTAGGAGTAGGAATCTGAGAGATATACTAGTGCGGACAGATGTTAGATCACAAACTACTGCTAGAGAAACCTTCCTAAAAAGAAAAATGGGTTGTACGAGATGTTCCTGTACCACCTGTCAATTTTTAATTGCAGGCGATACATTTCACCACCCTGGGTCAGGAAAAAAGTATAAGATCCGACATGCTTTGACATGCAATTCCAAGTTCACTATCTACCAAATCATCTGCCCTTGTGGAAAATCTTATATAGGCAAAACGGAAAGAGCCTTTAAAGAACGTATGGCCGCGCACCGTAGTGCCATTAAGGCAGCTATTAATAAAGGGGGTAGTGAACAGCCGGTGGCCCGTCACTTCTCTATGGCTAGACACCCTTTAAGTACCCTAAGATATCGTATGATTGATCATATACCCCCGATGATTCGGGGTGGTAATAGATCACTCAAATTACTGCAGCGTGAGTCTGAGTGGATATTCAGACTAGATACGCTCAGCCCTAAGGGGTTAAACGAACATCTAGGTTTAAATTGGTTCCTATAACCTTCAAATTTGCCAGTTTCTTGATACATTAAAGATCTGTCTAATAATTGCATAATCTCAATGCACGGCTTACCTGTCAATATGTTTTCTGTTTAATTATCTTTAAAAAATATATATATATTCCTTATTATCATATTGAATTTAACTTGTTCCAATATGCTTAATTATAAGACAAGCAATATATGTGCTTTTTAGTATTTTGTATTTTATGTACTGTATTTTTTATCAGTGCACTGGGTGATGATCTTTGAACCGGCCCGTCCGTGTGAGACGTGTCTGGGAAATGACGTCATTATTGATGAGACCGGGTGCGCCGGGCAGCCTGGCGTCCGGCGATTGGCGTTTCTGGTGATGGGAGCACTTATTTAGGTAAGATTCGTTGTATGTATTTGTCTGTCTGATGAAAGTGCCGATGTAATAAAAGAAGGGGGCACTGAAACGTTACCCTATATGCCGATATAAGAGTTGACTGCTATTTGCCTAGGAGTGCCGCACGTGGAGACTATTTATATATATATATATATATACATACATATCTCTACTATAGAATGGAACTTTAAACTACGTTGATAACCTCTCTTAGTGCCGCCAAATATCCCTGTATATATGTATTGTCAAAGTCAGAAAAATATCACTATGCACACTGCCATATTTGCACCTCATATGTGTCCCTGCTGCGCATGCGTGCGCTCTCCCGTGCGTGCGCATACTCGCTGTTGCGGGCACCCGCAGGCGCACGGTATGCGCATTTATGGTAGAGATTGTATGCGTCTAGCGGGCGACTCTTTCGTTACACATTTTCACTTTATAATGTACTTTGTAGATTATGGTCCCTTTGATAGAATCTGAAAGTATGGTTAATGTAGAATGTTCATGTACAGAGAAATCCCTCTTTGTTTGATACGAAGGGTCAGACAGGAGTAATACTGTGGTGTTTAGTATCCATCGGAAGAGTATTTAATTAGCAATATTCCGGTGTTGGTTTGAAGCGAATAAATCGCTCGTGCGAATAGTTATGGACATAAGAAGTTTATGTCCATTTACTATTATTTGCACTTACTTATCCATGCGGCGGGAAACCTAGTTTCCCACCCACCTGAGCAGTTGGAAATCGTCACAGCCCACCTGTATGAATCAACCTATGACCTTTTGTTATAATGCGAGGAGGAATTCCTGTGTCCAATGAACAATGAGATTGTAGGGACCATTGAATTGTATTGTGTGTGGGGCATAAATAGACAAGCTGATCACATCCAGCTCACTCTTCAACGGTTCTCATTGCTGATAATCGGGAGCTGGATGTCCAGAGGCGCATGCGATCGTTCCCCTTTGTGCGTAAGTTTCTCTCCGCAATCATATTGTCTTCCTTGTTATTCTGAGCCATATCTCTCCATATCTCTCTCTCTCTCTCTCTCACTCTCTCTCTCTCCTCTTTCTCTCGTATTCTCTTAAACGTAATAGTATTGTATTGTATTTCCTGTGTAGTTATCTGGTTAGTTAGTCTATGTTATATTGTAGTGTATGACTTGTATTGTATTAATTCTTTTGCAAGTATAACATTCATAATATATATATAAGGCGATGGACCCTAAGCCCAGGTAGTTGTGTGTTCATTATAGTGTTAAGTATTCTCAGAGCGTCGGTGACGCTCGAACAGCTTTTGAGATAATCAGGCTACACAAGGTTGCATCTACACTCTATCATTACTCTAAGGTTTTGCTGCATAATACGTTGTTTATGGTTTAGATATAAAGGTTTAACATTGTGAGCGTCTGCGCCGCTGGTGATCTCCTCGTGGTCCCGAGCGTCCGCTACGCTATAGCGAATCATTACGTTAGTCGGCAGCCAATAGCGTGCCTGCCTGTGATCTCTTGGCCGTGAGCGAACGTGACGCTTAAGCGTCTCGACTACGGCTAAGCGATTGTTACGAAACGTGCGTACCCTTACGGTACTCCATACGTAAATAGCGTACAGTGTTCTTAGACCTCATAAAGGGTTTTATATAAGATAAATATTTAGCTTTATCAATTGGCGGCTCGTCCTGTCCTTCACATATCTCTGCTAGGTAATTTCAGCAGACATTATCCATCAGCAAAGGGCGGGAGATCATATTCTTCGCAGTGCTGACGGGATAAGCGTCTGCTTCGCTTAGTAAAGGGTGCTGAGGGAATCCGGAACCGGAGGTAAGAACAACACGCTAGTGTCTTTTAAAACTGTTTATTTCTATCTTGCGTACGCACACACGCATATCTGCATTTCTTTTTCGTGTATTTTCATATATCACTCTCCTGTTTGCCATTTTATAATTGATAAAACGTGCTAAGAGAGATTTGTCGCTATTTCATAGTTAAAGTGTAAAAGTAATATATTAAGGGATAAAGTGTAAAGCACACACGCAGCTCTACCTAAAGGTACAAGGAGAGATTGGTGTGGGGTTCAGTAGATGATCGAGGATCATCTACATTGATAAACGTGTACATTGTGTTACGGTGGACATTGGTTTTGTGTACACGTGTCTCTAACAAAGGGCTGAGACTCGCGTACGCAAAAGCCGACGCACGCAGCGTAAATTACGCAACGGAGCGTCTGGGTACGCCCACGTAACTCAAGTCACACGATAGTGTTGATTTTTAACAAGCGAAAAGGTGGCAACGCGATAAATAGCGCAACAGGCGATAAATAGCGCAACAGGCGATAAATAGCGCAAGTTTATTTTAGTATTCGAAATTTAAATTAACAGATCCTTCTCCAAATTTACAACACATCTGGTCTAAAGAAAATTTCTGCGCAGAAATAGAAATAGAAACAAAAGTGTATATGTGGTGAGTGAGTGTTTGTTTTTACAATTTTGGGGATTGAACCACAGAAATCATTGAGTTCTCGTGAAGGTACATACGTGTAAGTGACATGCACGGTGGCTAGGGAGGCATCCCTGGTTAAACATAAAATTTGAGCATTAGAGTGTAGCGGACCAGGAAGTATAGCAGACCAGGAGGTCATATAACAGACCAGGAGGTCTAGGTACAAAGAAGTCCGCTATAGAGACAAGGCACAACACCAAGAAGGGTTGGTGCAACACCCATATAGGCCATAAAAGCTCAGGCTGAAGGAATTCGCAGCTGCCGAATGTCGATTCCACTGGTCGCTCCGTACATAAGATTAGTTGCTTATGTGCTGAACGACTGTACCGCACGTAATTGTGTGCATTAGTTAGTAACCTGACCAGTACCATTTGTGTACAAACCCGGTCACAAACGCTATTTGTACATTCTAACGTGATTTGTGTAATTTTTTATTTTTTCAAAAAGGGAAGTTCGCTGGTCACTCTAGAACTATCCGACAACCCCACCTTTACTGGAAAGGGTTAATGCTCTTCGGATCATACCTACATGTTCCAGTAAACTAAGGTTAATAGGGGCCCTGGGTCGAGTACGCCAGCACTATATCAGTGTGTGGGCATATTGGTCGGCGTGGGCGAGTGAGTGAGGTGCTCGGTAAACTTCACCGTCAACCTATCTTTGAATATTTTGGTTTTTTGTAAGGGTTCGCTGAACACCCTGATATAAAGGTCAGAGGTAGAGCAAGCAACACTTGCAAATTATGGGGACCAGTTGTTCAGGAAGGGGGCGATCAACCTCGGTTCGGGTTGATTCTGTAAACCGACCAGTCGGGTCGGCAAGGTATGTAATGTGTGAAAAATACGGAAGACACACAGAAATTTTATGTGATGAATGGGAGAAAATTACTGTACATGACGGGGAGAAATTCCCAAGAATAGGTAGCTTTAGCCCAGAAGTGTTACTAAATCTAAGGAGAAGGATAGGTCTTATTAAACCAGCAAAGAGACGGATCAAACATTATGATTATTTGCAGTTATGGCAACAGGAAAGTGAATTGCAAAGAGAGTTAACTGACATATCTGACTCTCATCTTGGGAGGAGAGACATGGCAATGGAGAGGATTATGGTTGCGGAGAAAGGCACAATGTTGAACAATAAAAACGCACTTAGCAACTGTAGTATAGATGATAAGAATAAGTGTAATAAACATAACAATGATAATTGTAATGCTGTTAAATGTACAACTATTAACCCGTGCAAGTTGCACCCCATGTCAAACTTCCCTCAGGAATACGAGCAAGAAAGTGAACCCAACACGATGTCGGCACCTCTTCCAGCAGCCATCACACAAGACATCCAGGTGGACGCGACCAAATCGGTAAAGGCAATAATCAAACCCCCTAACGGAGGGTCAGGTGAGGTCGTGTCCACAGGTACGTACAATGTTTTATATCACGCACAAACAAATGTACCCAATATTGTAAGACCAAAACAAGGTGATGTAATTGAGTTTAGTCCTGTCAGGGTGATCACAGTCCCCAATGGGAAGACTGACGATCAGGGAACCATTCCCGTCCAGGACAGTGCAATGCGCTGTCCCTGGTCCCGGACCGAATTGAGACCAATTATGTCTGAATTTCCTGATCCTAGGAAAAATCTAGTCGCATGTCAAAGGTTTGTTAAAGAACTAGGAAACTCAACAGAACCCACCAACAAAGAGTGGCGTACAGTGCTGAGGGCATGTTTGCCCTCCAGTGTTGACCCTGCGAAATTTATTGCTGATTGTAAATTAGACACGGAGGTACCTTGTACGGAGGAACACAATCAGGAATGTATTAAGCAGATCAACCGACAGTTGGAAGTATATTTCCCAGCCATTGTCGAGTGGAACAAAATCTTCTCCATAAGACAAAACAAAGGGGAAAGTACTTCTAATTATTTCCATCGGGCATTACAGGATATGACTAGGTACACGGGTATAGAAAACATTGAAACAAGTGCACCGCACAGAGAAGTAGCAGTATCTGTGCTAATGGATGGTTTAAAGGAGGTATTGAGAACAAGGGTACAGACCACCAACCCAAACTGGAGAAATATCTCAGTGGCCGCATTAAGAGAGGCCGCTATTGATCATGATCAAAATATCACCAGGCACAGGGAGTCACAAAGTGATAAGTTAATGGCCGCAAGTATACAGGCCTTAACCACAAAACCACTCCAGCATAAGCCCCAAACCCCTGCGAGAAATTCAAATGTGGAAATCTGTTATAATTGCCAGAAGGAAGGCCATTATGCAAGAGATGGTAGATCAAGAAATTTACAGAAGGTATATAAACCCCCTAGACAACAACATAACCATGATATCCAAGGAAGCAGGGAAGTACAGGGAAAACGGTTGATGGTGATGAGCATCCAAGCGTTTGAGGAGGCATCAAATCAACCAAGGCCCCATTTCACTGACACTTGGAGGAAGCCCAGGGTTTGTTATCATTGTAAAAGAGAAGGGCATTATGCCAGTAACTGTAACATCCCACGTAAGGTCAGACCCCCTAGACAATGAAAATGACACACCAAATTACAATCAGGGATCATATAGGAAGAATTTTGAGCCACACCCATGATATGTAGTCAGGAAAGGTGATCATTAGGACTGATGGTAAGCCTGAGGTTATAGTTAATAAATTGGGAGGTCATTCCCTGAAGACACAGGAACGACCGGGTGAAACGTTGTAAATGTATCTGTGGAATGTTTCTTTTTCTCTCCCCATCTCTGACAATTATTGGTAGGACTCAAACATTGCATGTCTGCTTGGTCTTTGCAGAAGTCTACCAAACCCCAGTATGACCTATCCGCATCAATGTATTCTGGACAGATACAGACAGTGGAATATGGAGGTGCTGGGGGGAGGGACTGCGCAAGGAAACCATTGGACATGTAGATATGACAGCCTGATGATCTGACAATGTTTTAAAAAATGTTTGAAAAATGTTTTTTTCCCTGTTGTTGTTCACTGTTGATTTATGTGATATATACATATATGAATTGTTCTCTCTCTCTTTTGTTTTTTTTTGTTTTCTCTCTTCTTTCTCAGGTTTTCATGTTTTAAAGATGGTATGTCACCCATCAGTTAGACAAATGGTAATACAAGATTTTTGCTCCTTACAGAAAGATCGCTGGTTTGGAAGAAATATTGCATCATCGGAATGTTCGTTTGGAAGACTGAGAGACAGCACCTTTGAGATGACAACAGAACAGGAAGAACGACAAAGACTAGAGAACTTATTTATCGTAACAAGTTTCTCTCCCCCTCAAACTGATTTTCTGTACCCCATTACAAATTTCTTCTTTTCTCCTCCTGTAAGATGGACTTGCCCAAAGAGACTGTGATATGGATTTTCCTGTTGACCATGATGTTGACCAGAGCAGTCTGTTCCGGCGAGAGTACCAGTGAGGTCGAGAAAGGATCCAGAAAGATCCCGATGACTGAGACAGAGGTGTAAATTTCCAATAACAACACAACCACCAAGCAAAAGGCGAGTATCAGAAAACGATCCGATAGCATTGACAATAGAAGGAATTGTGAAGGATTGTTAGCTGAAGAAAACTGTATCTGTAGGCTCTGTGACAACGTAGTTGAGGATGGGTGCATTAAGAAATGCCAATCCAGTTTTAATATCCACATGGACCGGCATCCATTGAGTGACTATCACTCCTTAGTGGGTAGTGTGTTAAATCAAACAGATTGTTGGGTATGCTCTCAAGTACCTCAAGGTCATAGCAAATCAGGACTAGTACCATTTCCTTTAACGATAGGGGAGGTACTTGAGCTAAAGGGTGGGAGACCGGTGGACAGGAGGTTTAATATCTCCAGTCCTCCTAGTTTGAAGCTCCACCAATATCATGTGGATAGATCCCTAATATGTTTTAACATTACCAATCCCCGAAAGCCGGGAAATTGGGAAGTGTCATGGAGTAACCAAACCATGACCTTTTCATATAGAGCAGATAGAATGCCGACAGATACAGAACTTATACGCCACATAGCCAGTAGAGAAAAATCTTTCTGATATAGGTATACCCTAGGAAGTAGGATTACGAGAGTTGGAGAGGTATCATCAGGATACTGCGCACATATCGTACAAACTGATACGTGTACTAAACAGATGGGAGCATTAGGGTTAGGAGATTTCACATGGAAGATGTGTAATATGGTTATGTCCTACTCTGTCCCATATGTTCTCCCCGATGATGCATATTTCATATGCGGGAGGAAGGCGTATAAGTGGCTTGCCTCAAACTCTGAAGGATTGTGTTATATTGGAAAAGTACTGCCTGAAGTAATGACTGTATCACATGCCAAAATGAAAGATATACACCGTGTTGCCCAAGCTCCTTATACTCACACCCACTACGAGCACGTAGTTAAACGGCACCTGATAGAAAGAACAGGTATACTGGAAGAGAACTTCAAGCTTATAAAACAGAACTGGTACAGCATAGAATGGTTCTTAATTATCTCACAGCAGTGACAGGCGGATATTGCGTCACACTGGCAACGCAGTACGGCGTGAAATGCTGCACACATATTACGAATAGCACCGAGGACCCGGTCGAGGTCATAGACCAAAAGATGGACGATATTCTCCAATTGAAGTGGGAATTTCGCAGGAGACACAATCTCACTCTTGCTGCTGTAGGTAATAAGCTGACTGGTTGGGTGTCATGGTTGAACCCGCGAAATTGGTTCTCTGGTTTAGGAGAATGGGCTCAAGGAGTCATAATGGATGTAGGGAAGTTTCTCCTATGTATCTTAGGTGTTATCATAACGATTGGCTTGATATTTAGATGCGGTCAGGCTTTAATGAAGTGCAAACGTAGTACCAGGGTAATGAGTTTAAGGAGTGAGGAAACTGTAATTCCAATGGATTTGATTTATGACCCAAATGTAGAAACAATGATGTGATGAAAATGCGATTTCTACGGTCCGTTTCTTTCACCTGTTTTTCTGGTTTTTCCAAGGTAAAAAGACCCACTTTTGACGAGGAATTTGATGATCCTGTATACAGACAACTGATGGATTAAAGAAGAAGTTTTGACAACCTAATACACAGATATTTGATGAACAATGCCATAGACCCCCAGTTTCCCTAGAAATTTTAAAATTACGCTAGCCCAACACTTTTGTAAGCCTATGGACATTGACAAAGCTTTTTGCCCACACGCCTTTTGGCAAAAGCACAAAGAAGACTGCATTCAACAGACACCGAACAAGACTTCAACCGACAAATGTTCATTAACCTGACATAGAATACCACTGCATTTACCGTAATTATGTCTTTTCTTCATCTCTACAACCTTCAGGTAATTACACACATAGTCGATAGGGAATACAGGCACAGATATCAGCAATCACATATTTCCCCATTCATGTATCATCAACTAAAATGTGCTCCCCATTTTGTTGCAACCAAAATCCGAAAAGAGCTCGGTAAAGTTTGACAGCCCATCCACAGACCCGTACCACGGGATAAGAAGGAATTCAAATGTATACTTCGCAATACCTCGAAGCTTGATTTAAAACACGTACGGCACGATGATACATGACCCCCAAACACGGATTCATACACACATGCTTCTGCTATCTCACTAGGTCATACCCTTTTTCCTACCTTCTCCTCTCCTCCCCTACCCAACCATGGAAATGTATTTACACTTGACATATATTTTTCTCTTTTTGAAATGTTTTAGGAAGTGGCAGTTATTGTTGACTGCCAAAGGGTGGACTGTCAAAGTCAGAAAAATATCACTATGCACACTGCCATATTTGCACCTCATATGTGTCCCTGCTGCGCATGCGTGCGCTCTCCCGTGCGTGCACATACTCGCTGTTGCGGGCACCCGCAGGCGCACGGTATGCGCATTTATGGTAGAGATTGTATGCGTCTAGCGGGCGACTCTTTCGTTACACATTTTCACTTTATAATGTACTTTGTAGATTATGGTCCCTTTGATAGAATCTGACAGTATGGTTAATGTAGAATGTTCATGTACAGAGAAATCCCTCTTTGTTTGATACGAAGGGTCAGACAGAAGTAATACAGTGGTGTTTAGTATCCATCGGAAGAGTATTTAATTAGCAATATTCCGGTGTTGGTTTGAAGCGAATAAATCGCTCGTGCGAATAGTTATGGACATAAGAAGTTTATGTCCATTTACTATTATTTGCACTTACTTATCCATGCGGCGGGAAACCTAGTTTCCCACCCACCTGAGCAGTTGGAAATCGTCACAGCCCACCTGTATGAATCAACCTATGACCTTTTGTTATAATGCGAGGAGGAATTCCTGTGTCCAATGAACAATGAGATTGTAGGGACCATTGAATTGTATTGTGTGTGGGGCATAAATAGACAAGCCGATCACATCCAGCTCACTCTTCAACGGTTCTCATTGCTGATAATCGGGAGCTGGATGTCCAGAGGCGCATGCGATCGTTCCCCTTTGTGCGTAAGTTTTTCTCCGCAATCATATTGTCTTCCTTGTTATTCTGAGCCATATCTCTCCATATCTCTCTCTCTCTCTCTCTCCTCTTTCTCTCGTATTCTCTTAAACGTAATAGTATTGTATTGTATTTCCTGTGTAGTTATCTGGTTAGTTAGTCTATGTTATATTGTAGTGTATGACTTGTATTGTATTAATTCTTTTGCAAGTATAACATTCATAATATATATATAAGGCGTTGGACCCTAAGCCCAGGTAGTTGTGTGTTCATTATAGTGTTAAGTATTCTCAGAGCGTCGGTGACGCTCGAACAGCTTTTGAGATAATCAGGCTACACAAGGTTGCATCTACACTCTATCATTACTCTAAGGTTTTGCTGCATAATACGTTGTTTATGGTTTAGATATAAAGGTTTAACATTGTGAGCGTCTGCGCCGCTGGTGATCTCCTCGTGGTCCCGAGCGTCCGCTACGCTATAGCGAATCATTACGTTAGTCGGCAGCCAATAGCGTGCCTGCCTGTGATCTCTTGGCCGTGAGCGAACGTGACGCTTAAGCGTCTCGACTACGGCTAAGCGATTGTTACGCAACGTGCGTACCCTTACGGTACTCCATACGTAAATAGCGTACAGTGTTCTTAGACCTCATAAAGGGTGTTATATAAGATAAATATTTAGCTTTATCAGTATGTGTGTATATATATATGTATATATATATACACACACACCACACACACACACACACACACACACACACACACATCTATAGATATATACATACATTCAATTCTATGTACTGCATGGTATCAATTAAAATTTCTATTTACAAATGACACACACATACAGATACAAACACACACAGGGCCGGCGCCACCACTAGGCAGCTTTAGGCAGCTGCCTATGAGCGGCAGCGCTGGAAGGGCGGCACTGAGTGCAACTAAAAAATAAATAAATAAGTGACCGCGTTCCTCCTAACTCCCCCCTCCCTCCTGTCCCGATGACCGTGTAAGACCTGCTTTCTCCAACGGGTCCTGAAACCGCGCAAAGAGGCCACGGAGCTGCTGCAGCCAGAGGAGGAGGTCGGGGGCGGACCTTAACCGGGGACCAGGAGCGGATTTACGTTCATTGTGCAGGTTAGTTCTGTTGGGGGCACAGGTAGTGGCATGCAGCTAGGAAAGTCCCGCTTTTACGCACTTTACACATCTCCCGTATGTCTTAAAGTTGCAGCCATGGTTGTATGAAGGGAAATGCTCCAAGTGCTGCCGCAGCACAGCCACTGAGAGCCAGGCTCAGGCACTGCAGGCAGTCTGGGGACAGGGGTAGGCTGTTGGAGCTGCTTATCGTGCTATGTTTACATACAGATGCTCGGTTGGATTGCCTGTTAAAGCTCTTTGAATAAAGGGTTGGTCGGGGCGAGTGCCGGATTATAGGCAGGACAGACAGTCAGGGCACCCCACAAACTGACCCCTCCCCAACACTGCTGCAGACATTACCCTAACTTCTGGCTCCAGTAATCAGCACAGTTGGTGAGTTCTGTTCATTAATTCAGTCCCTGTACAGAGTGGAGTGAGCGTGACTGACAATCGTAGCCCCGCCCCTCACGGACATAATGGCGTAAATTCGCGGGTGTATGTTGAAGGAGGCCTAATGCCATGAAGTGTCCGTTCACCAAAAAGATCTGATGCTGGAACAGGTAGTACCCCCCCCCCCCCTTGCTCCAATTCTCTCACTCTTCTTGGCACTCTATCTCTCTCTGACACTTTAGCACTCTGTCTCCTCTCCCTCTTTCTGTCCCTGACACCCTCTCTCTCTCTAAAGAAAACTTGGGCGATCCGGCACCGATTAATAATTAGAGATAATCCTGCAAATAAGTAAAGAAGAATACCAAAATTGGACAGTGGAGTTCCCTTATAACACAAGGGAGAGAAGGGCAGGAGGTGGCCCTTACTATATTGTGTATGAAAGATATATACACATATAAATGTTAGTCTTGTCCTTGTTGGTGGTGCACCCAGAGCCAGAAAGTATGCAAACTTTAAAACATGGGGAGACAAAAGAAGGCAAACTCTTATAGAAACAAATCAATATGATATGATTGAGAAAAGTATATTTAAAACATAACTTTTATTCGTATTGTTAGAAATCTAGGTGCTTCCCAAAGATCTGTCCCTCAAAAATGCAAAATATGTAGCATCTTAATTAAAATGTTCTGGTCTCTTTATTGGTAAAGAATGTATGGAAGGGTTGTAGACATTGAATTGGTCATACCCCCATTCCCCTTGACCAGTACAGACTTGCTGTATTGATGGAACCACGGGGTGGTCGACACACAAAGATATATAGGAAGTATGAGACTGTGCTCTTAGGCTTATCAGGGATTAGAGTAGTGATCAGTGGTCACTCCTCTCATGTATTATAGACAAAAATCACTTGTACTCATAAGAATTGGAAACAGTGATGATGATAGTGAGAAGTTTTACACATCACAGTAATGGTGCCAGTGACCATAAGGCTAGGTTGGATAGGATAGTAGAAAGTGGTGATACTGCTGTTGGTGATATTACCACATAAATGAGGAAGATCCTGCTCTACAACACCAAGTATTCGCAGGTGGTCTCCCTTCCTGGTACTGACCTGGCCCAACGTTGTTTAGCTTCCAAGATCAGACGAGATTGGGCGCTGACAACGTGGTATGGTAGTAGAGAGTTTTATGCGAACGCCAATGAGAGTGCACCTATTTAGGAATGTTGAAAGTTAGAAGTTGATAGGAAAGTATCAGAAAAAGAATCGTGAAAATAAGTGGATCTGCTTTTTACGTTAGACCCAATTCCAGAATTCCCACTCACGTGGTGCAATGTACCGGGAATCGTAAATGAGAGTCCACGAAAAATGGTGATCTTAGTAAGATAAAGTGATAAGATTTGGTTCTACAGTTGGAAGAGAGACTGGCTGCTGATATATTGTAATTTAGTCAAACAGATAGTAAATGATCTGCAGTTCTGAGTGAGCTAGGTAAATATGTAGTTGCTCTGGTACTGCAGATTTGTTGCAAGGCACAAAAAGAGGTAAGAATCTGCCGAGTTATGTGCTGAGGTATCAGCTTATTTCCAAACTATACATGCATATATCCGTTAACAAATACATTGACTCATAAGTCACCAGAGATTCAATATTAGCCTCTGGTTATAGATAGGACATTCAAGTAATTAGAACCTGTACTAGGTGCATACTCATTAGGTTCATACACTAATTACTGGGAAGGCATGAAGTGATAAAGGCAGATAAGTGCAAAATGCATTCCTAGAGGTGAAGGTGTATGTTGATTTACATACATCTAATGGTGAGACTTTACTGCTTACAAAAGAATATAGATGCCCCTAATTAATTACCACTATAATATACATTGTAGACTAGGTGATAAGGCAGGTTGGCTAGGATTTTGCAGTAACAGTTGCTATCCGTGGCATGCAGCCACCGGATAGTAGATCTTACGGTTTCACCAGGGTGTAAGAAAGCCAGCAGAGCACAGAGATAGATATGGCAGATGCCAGGATAAGGAGGTGTCGACGAGACCCCAGTGTCAGGACGTGGAAGACGCGTTTCGCCCTCAGGCTTGTTCACTTCCGGGTTCCGTATGGTCCGGTGTGGGGAGCGGGCTTTTAAACCAGCTACCAGTAGAGCTGTCCAATCCGGAGGCGTGATGTAGTGGGTGTGATCTTGCGATATAGGCGGTTGCTAGGAGACCGCAACAATGCCGGTAATTCAGGAAGGCAGAGGATAATCACCTCTCGCGAGATAACGGACGCCATGTTGGATAAGGGAACAGTGTCTGCTGGTGATATGGGCAGTTGCTAAGAGACTGCAACGGCGGAATTGGTGCAACATATACAAATATCCATGCGGATTAGTCATAATATTTACTGTTGATATTAATTGCTAGGAGACTAAATAAGCAGAGCTAAACCGAGCATTACCGGAGATCCAATATTATTAACACATGTTGCAATCTCCGTTTTGGCTATGAAAACAAGAGAGAGAGATATATACTGCTGGGGAAAAGAAGAAATAAAAGTTTTAAAATTCAAAATAGGAGGATGCAATTCATTCTATGCAGTATATATATAGAGGGAGTATGTTCGGAATTGATGGGGGTTGGGGGTGGGGGGTGCCTATTATTAGATAAAGGTGAAGCACATAGGATTGGAGGATTGGTGACTGGTGTGAAGGAATTGAAGGGATCGTGATAGAGTGATGACAGTGAATGTTGAAGTAATGAAAAGTTGGCTGTGGTGAATGGTGTGTATGTTGGGTAGTTGGGGAGGCATGTGTGAGTATGTCATGTGATAAAGTGATTAGGTGTGAAGTGAGTGAAATATGGGTGCACTAGGTGCAAAATTTGGGCGTGATTAGGGAATGATAGGGACGGCGACCAGGATGAGGGGGAGGAACAAGGTCGGGGGAGATGAAGGAAAGGGGAGGGGGAGGGGGGGGTGTTTTGTTGTTATGGAGGGGGGGGGGGGGGGAAAGGTTAGGGGTAGAGTTATAGGGAGGGGGGGGGGGGGAAAGGGGGGGGGAAAGGGGTGGGATGTGGAGGAAATACTGAGAGGTGGTGTGAGTGATTAATGTTGTGGGGAGATTGGGAGTGGGAGTGAAAATTTGAAGGGGATGGGGATGGTGGAAGAGCCTAAATATGGGGTATGAACAGAATGTGCATGTTAGACAATGACTTATGTATCTGTATGCTGTTAAAACATGAATATAAAATTGAAATTAGATTATAATTGTAGAGATTAAAGTGACAGGTGAGATATAGATGAACTTTTTTTACAAGAAAACCCCGTAATTGATGGTTTCATTCAGGCCGAAGGGTTTCAAGCTATTCAGGCGGAAGATCCATTCACTCTCCTTTTTGAATAGTTCTTTGGTAATGTCTCCTCCCCGTATTCCAAGACGTACTTGATCTAAGCAGAAGGTCTTGAAGCCTTTGATGGAGCCTTTATGAACAAAGTTGAAATGTCTCGCTACCGATGTGAGTTGTTTCATTCTATCGAGATCTCGAGAGGCATTACGGATATTTCCAAGATGTTCTAGTATTCTTTCTTTCCATTTTCGTGTGGTCATGCCTACATACTTTAGATTACATTCACACGTTATGCAGTATATCACCGCCTGTGTGTTACAGTTAAAATAATGTTGTAGCTTGACCACCTGGTCAAACCTGTCAATGACCGTGTTAGTTTGCAAAATTTGCGGGCATGCCTTCTTTTGTCTCCCCATGTTTTAAACCCTCTCTCTCTCTGACACCTTTTCGCTCTCCCTGACACCCTCTGTCTTTCTCGCTAACCCCCTAGCACTAACTCTCTGTCCCCCCTCTCTCCCTAGCACCCGCTCTCTCTCTCTCTCTCTCTGACTTTCTCTCTTTCTCTCTCTCCCCTCTCTCTCCAGTATGACACAAGTAAAACAGAATAGCTTGTTTGTACCGAATATCTGCTACTATATCTTATCTGTCCTGCTTGCAATTCACATGCAAGTATTATTTGTACAAAAACTGAATTTGTACAATTAGTCTATTTGGATTTATATTACACATCGTTATGTATTAAACCTACATATTTCATTAAACTTTATATGGTGACTGATAAACACTTGAGTGAGTGAGTGTGTGCGTGCGTGCGTGTATGTATGTATATATACACATATTGATAATGTCGATATTATCTTAGACCGCAAAGCTATACCTCTAAATACACTTTTACCGTTGAGCCGCTATGGCCGCTAGACTGAATGCACGTGCTAAGCACTTTGTACGCTATTTGCGTACAGAGCCCTGCATGTGGTACGCACTTGGCATACACACACCGTGCTGAGTGTACGGAGTACGCTCAGCGTGCGCACACACAATGGATAACCTTTAAACCTTGTTAATGATACAATGTAATGATATGCTTACACTTTAAACCCTTAACCGTAAAGTACTGCAATGATGTTATACCTTTAAACCTTAAGCAGCGCTGGCGATACAAAGTACCCGCAGTGCGTACACCTTATCAATGCTGATACACCTTATACAGATAAATCTACTTTAAAACCCATGCAGGAAAGTGAAAACACAACACTGATTTGTAGTTGAAACCACCGGGTTCTAAGGCCTCAGTGGATTAATTCCAAAAGGGTGAAACAATACAAATCATACACTACAGGCTAACAAGTAAATCTAAACAGAATAATGGCTACAGAGAATGTACATACGTGAGAATGTTTCGCAAGCGCAACCCGGCTCGGTCCTCCGCTGGTCATACAGATAGCGTTTAGAGTCTTCTGACCGGCCAGGCAACAATGGTCTTTTTATACACAACATGCATACACAATACAATGGTCATTGTAATCTCATTGTCCATTGGACACAGGGATGTGTCTCTACATTACAGAAAAGGTCATAGGTGGATTTGAAAGGGTGGGCGATGTCTTTCCCCAACTGCTCTTGTGGGTGGTATCCTCTGGATTCCCGCCGCATACATAAAATACAGTAAATACAGTTAATGTTCATACTCTACTTTTGTACATAACTATACGCGGGAACAAGCGATCTTTATCTAACTAACACCGGAATGTTACCCTCAAAATACCCAACAGCTGGATACTAGACATCACCTTCCAACCTTTATCTGACCCTTCCTATTATGCAAAGGCGAATCCTTCTGTCCAGGAACTGTTTAAACTATTAATACACGCTGACATGGTCTAGGGGAACTATATCTATAATGTACACTATTTGGGTTAAATATGTAATGTTCTAATAACCCTCTATGCGCTCACAAACTCTACCGTAAATGCGCATACCACGCGCTAAGGCGCATGGCCGTGAAGAGCTCCGTTACGCAAATTGCGGATATGCGCGCGCACGGCAGAGCGAGTGCACGCGCAGCGGGCATGTGCATGGGGTTAGTACGTTAGGCATGCATTACAATATTTTTCGACTTTGACAGTCCACCCTTTGGCAGTCAACAATAACTGCCACTATCTAAACATTAAACAGAAAAATATACAATACAATATCTATAAAATAATTGGATGGTAGGAGGAGAGGAGTAGGCGGGAAATGTATGACCTAGTGGGATAGTAAAAGCATGTATGTATGAAATCCATGTCTGAGGGGCATGTATCATCGTGCCGTACATGTTCTAGATAAGCTTCGAGGTATTGCGAAGTATACATTAAATCCTTCTCATCCCGTATTAAGGGTCTGTAATTGGGCCAACAAACACTACCGAGCTCTTTTCGGCTTCTTGTTCCAATAAATGGGGTGCACATTTAGTTGATGATACATGGAGGGGGAATACATGTGAATGCTAATATGTGTATATATATATTACCTGTCGACTATGTGTGTCACTACCTGAAGGTTGTAGAGATGGAGATAAGACACGTATCACAAATACATTCACATAACATTTGTGCAATCGTTCTTGGGTGTTGGTTGAAGTCTTGTCCGTGTGGGTGTATCTTTGCTGTGAGTGTCCATTAAAAGTCTTTAGAGTGTCCATAAATGTCTTTAGAGTGTCCATAAAAGTCTTTAGAGTGTCCATAAATGTCTTTTCCGGATGGATTGTATCTTTGGTTTTGTTATGAACCACAGGTAGTGGTTCATTCCTATTTTATGTTTATAAGTAGTCTTGCAGGCCAGGATTTCCCGTTGCTCTGGTTTAAGAAGATTCTTGTTTGCTGCCAGTGGTGAGTCTGTGTGATTGCAGCTTGTTCCCATGTGTTCAGCCTCACCTGTCTGTTGATTGCACCTCTCAGTTGTGCAGCAGGGCAGCTGCACGACATAATTAATTAAGACTCTCTGTTATATGCTGACTGAGTGCAATTCACAGACGCTGGTGATATTTCCAGATTTCCAGGTTTCCTGGGTTCCAGAGTTCTTGAGTTCTGAGCTAGTCCCTGCCAGTTCCTGAGCTCCTGTCTAGCAGTGTCTGTCTAGCTGCTTTGAGTGTCGGTTCCTGTGTCGATTCCAGTGTCGATTCCAGTGTCTGATCCTGTGTCCTGCCGTGAAGCATTCCTGTCCAGGAGTCCTGTGGCTTTGTCTGTGCCTGGTTGAATATCTGGCTTCTTGGTGTCCACCGGTCTGTCGTTTGGGATTCTGCCTGTCCTCCAGTTCTGAGAGTCTGTGTCGGCTACATTGGGGGTTCCTGTCCGTTTGCCAGTATTTGTACCGGTTCCGTGAGTAGCGGCTTTGCCGCGTCCGTCGGCTCAGGCCGCAGTATTCTTTGGTTATAATTTGTTTCTGGTGTTTTGCAGAGGGTTCTGCTTGTGCTGTCACCGCCGTTACACAACGGTATTGTGTTGGCGAGTGGACAGCATTTCCTTTGTTGTTCTTTTCCTTTGGTGGCGTGCCGCACATATATTTAGGTTTAGGGTTGTTAGTAGCCCCTAGCCTTCTGTTTGTTTTAGCTAGAGGTCTCCTTGTTATTATCCTGTCTCGGTTCACGCCTTGTCTCAATCTAAGACCTGGGGGCATCGGAGTTGGGCAGACCTAATCCGCCCTACAAACGCGGCTGCCGTGGGCCCAAGAAACCATAGTCACACAGGCGTGAACGGACCACACGGGTGAAACAACAGAGGTAGGGTGCTAGGGGCTATTTCCACACCACACCTCGTCTCAGCGTCACGTTCTGGTGCTCAGGACTCACTACGCAACATCTCCCTTGTTCTGAGCACCAGGAACCTAACATTATCACCAGCCATACAACAAAAAATAAATAAAACTTTTTCTTTTTTGGCCCAGTCCAGTGTCTTGTCTAGAATCCAGTCCTGTCTAGAATTCAGTGTGCAGAATCCAGTCCGGTGTTTAGAATCCAGTCCAGTCTAGAACTCAGTGTGCAGAATCCAGTCTGGTGTTTAGAATCCAGTCCTGTCTAGAATTCGGTGTGCAGAATCCAGTCCGGTGTTTAAAAATCCAGTCTTGTCTTGTCTAGTTTAAAAATCCAGTCCAGTCTTGTCTTGTCTAGTTTAGTCTAATCTTGTCTTGTTTAAAAACCTCCTATGCCAACTATGCAAGCCCTGCAGGCGTCTCTCTCAGCCCTGAACTCTGCTTTCAGTGCTTTGAAACCTTAGCGGCTGGAAGTTTTGCAGCAATCCTTAAAGCAACTGCAAAACCTTCTGACCAAAATTTTGCTTATTTTGCCAGAAGTTCTTGAGAGTTCATTTTCTAAAGAGACTCTTGTTCACAGTATGGTGACAAGTGAATCCTCAGGTTTAATTAGAGAGAAAAAGTTTGAAAGTTTTCTGCGGCCCAGGCTCTCAGAAGAGGAGCGTCTGCGTCGCAGAAACTTAGATTTATGCCTATATTGTGGGGTTTAGGCCACTATCTGCAGACCTGTGAGTTGCGCAAGCCAAAGTGTGGCGACAAGTCCTGCCCTCTGGCCAAGTTGAGTCAGGATACAAGACCAACTCCTGTCTCTACTGTGGCAGAGGTACTTGTCACACAACCCACACTAAAAAGCACTCTGTCCTATAATTGGGGTCCTTGGGCTAGGGAGCCCCATTATAGATTCAGGAACCAAAGGAGAATGTTTCTCTCCTCTCTTGATTTTCCTGTGGAAGCAGAGTTGCAAACCCCTGGAGTGGTGCCCGATGCCCAGGGTCCTGGAGTGGTGCCCGATGCCCAGGGTCCTGGAGTGGTGCCCGATGCCCAGGGTCCTGGAGAGGTGCCCGATGCCCAGGGTCCTGGAGCAGTGCCCGATGCCCAGAGTCCTGGAGCGGTGCCCGATGCCCAGAGTCCTGGAGCGGTGCCTGATGCCCAGAGTCCTGGAGCGGTACCCGATGCTCTAGGTTATAGAGGGACATCGAATATTATAGCTCATGTGTCAATACCAGAAGGGGTCTCAGAAGCTGTTACCCCAGGTAGGGACTTGAAAAGCGCAACCCCAGAAAGGGTATCTAAAACCATAGTTCTAGAAGGGAACTCGAGAAGCAAAACCCCAGAAGGGATCGTTGAAGTAATATCCCCAAGTGGGGTCTCGAGAGACGCAGCCCCAAAGAAGGGTCCAGAGGTCGCTTCCCCAGGAAAGAACTTAAGAGGCATAGCGTTAGTGGAGGTTCTGAAGGTTATAGCTTCAAAGGTCCCGGAAGTCTTAGTCCCGGGAGAAGTTTCGATAATTATCGACTCAGAGAGGGAGGCCGACGGCTCGGTCCCAGAGGGAGGCCGACGGCTCGGTCCCAGAGAGGGTGGCCGATGGCTCGGTCCCAGAGAGGGAGGCCGAGAGCCCGGTCCCAGTGAGGGAGGCCAACGGCCCGGTCCCAGTAAAAGAATCCGAGGTGCTGGCCCCAGCGGGGTTCCCGAAGGCCACTGCCCCAGCGGGGTTCCCGGAAGCCACTGCCCCAGCGGGGTTCCCGGAGGTCACTGCCCCAGCGGGTTCCCGGAGGCCACTGCCCCGGGTGGGGTTCAGAAAATCACTGCCCCGGTGGGGTTCAGAAAGTCACTGCCCCGGGTGGGGTTCAGAAAGTCACTGCCCCGGGTGGGGTTCAGAAAGTCACTGCCCCGGGTGGGGTTCAGAAAGTCACTACCCCAGGTGGGGTTCAGAAAGTCACTACCCCAGGTGGGGTTCCGAGGGCCACTGCCCCAGGTGGGGTTCCGAGGGTCACTGCCCAGGTGGGGTTCAGAAAGTCACTGCCCCAGGTGGGGTTCAGAAAGTCTTAGCCTCGAGTAAGGTCAATAGTGACCAGGTCCTAGCAAAGCACTCTAGTCAGTCAGATGGGAAGGAAGCAGATCCTGACTCTGTTGATATCTCAACATCTATAATCTTTGATGGGGACTTAGTCCAATTTCTGGCGCTTTACAAACACTATGTCAAAGTCAGAAAAATATCTCTATGCACACTACCATATTTGCACCTCACACAGGTCCGTGCTGCGCATGCGTGCGCTCTCCCGTACGTGCGCATACTCACAGTCGCGGGCACCCGCAGGCGCACGGTATGCGTATTTACGGTAGAGTTTATGTGATCATAGCGTGCGACTCAATCGTTACATATTTTCACTATATAATGTATTTTGTAGATCATGGTCCCTTTGATAGATTCTGAAAGTTTAGTTAACATAGCATGTTCCTGAACAGAGAGATCCCTCTTTGTATTGTACGAAGGGTCTAACAGGGGTCATACAGTGGTGTTTGGTACCCATCGGAAGAGTATTTAAATAGCAATATTCCGGTGTTGGTTTGGAGCGGATTAATCGCTCGTGCGAATAGTTATGGACATAAGAAGTTTATGTCCATTTACTATTATTTGTTCTTATTTAGTCATGCGGCGGGAAACTCAGTGTCCCACCCACCTGAACAGTTGGAAGCAGTCACAGCCCACCTGTATGAATCAACCTATGACCTTTTGTTATAATGCGAAGCCGAATTCCTGTGTCCAATGAACAATGAGATTGTAGGGACCATTGAATTGCATTGTGTGTGGGGCATAAATAGGCAAGCCGACCATATCCAGTTCACTCTCTTCAACGGTTATCATTGCTGAAAATCGGGAGCTGGATGTCCAGAGGCGCATGCGATCGTTTCCTTTGTGCGTAAGTGTTTCTCCGCAACTATATTGATCTTCTTGTTATTGTGGGCCAATTTCTCTCTCTCTCTCTCTCCTCCTCTTTTTCTCTTATTTTCCCTTAAATAGTAATTGTATTATATTTCCTGTGTAGTTATCTGGTTAGGTAGTCTATGTTATATTGTAGTGTATGATTTGTATTTGTATTAATTCTTTTGCAAAGTATATCATTCAAAATATATACATATTAGGCGTTGGACCCTAAGCCCAGGTATCTGTGTATTTCTTATAGTGTCTAGTATTCTCAGAGCGTCGGTGACGCTCAAACAGCTTTTAAGTTAATCAGGTTACACAAGGTTGCATCTACACACTATCACTACACTAAGGTTTTACTGCATAATATACTGTTTATGGTTTAGATTTAAAGGTTTAACATTGTGAGCGTCAGCGCCGCTCGTGATCTCCTCGTGGTCTCGAGCGTCCGCTACGCTGATAGCGTAGCATTACGGTAGTCGCTCACCCATAAGTGTGTCCGATACCAACAGCGTATTCTCGTGAGCGTCTGTATCGCTCGAGCAGCCCGCTCCCGATACAGCGTCCGTTACGCTATAGTGAACCATTACGTTAGTCAGCAGCCAATAGCGTGCCTGCCTGTGATCTCTTGGCCGTGAGCGAACGTGACGCTTGAGCGTCTCGACCACGGCTAAGCGATTGTTACGCAACAAGCGTACCCTTACGGTACTTCATACGTAAATAGCGTACAGTGTTCTTAGACCTCATAAAGGGTTTTATATTTGATAAATATTCAGCTTTATCAATTGGCGGCTCGCCCGTCCTTCACATATCTGCACTAGGTAGATACAGCAGACATTATCCATCAGCAAAGGGCGGGAGGTTATATTCCTCGTAGTGCTGTCGGGATAAGCGTCTGCTTCTCTTAGTAAAGGGTGCTGAAGGAATCCGGGAACCGGAGGTAAGAACAAAACGATAGTGTCTTTTTAAAACTGTTTATTTCTGTCTTGCGTACACACGCACGCATATCTGCATTTCTTTTCATTCGTGTATTTTCGTATATCACTCTCCTGTTTGCCAGTTTTATAGTTGATAAACGTGCTAAGAGAGATTTGCCGCTATTTCATAGTTTAAGAGTAAAGGTAATATAGTTAAAGTATAGACAAACACACAGCTGTGCCTGAGAGACAAGGCGAAGTCAGTGTGGTGCGTGGTAGATGATAAAGGATCATCTACATTGATAAACGTATAAATTGTGTTACGGTGGATCTTTGCTTTGCGTACACGTGTCTCTAACAAAGGACTGAGACTTGTGTACGCAATCCAAGGGCCGACGCACGCAGCGTATATTACGCAACGGAGCGTACGGGTACGCCCACGTAACTCAAATCACAAGTGTTAATTTTTTTTTCCCAACGCGATAAATAGCGCAACGCGGTAAGTAACGCAACAGGCGATAAATAGCGCAAATCTATTTTTATATCCGAAATTTAGATTAACAGATCCTTCTCCAAATTTACAACACATCTGGTTTAAAGAAAATTTCTGCGCAGAAATAGAAATAGAAACAAAAGTGTACATGTGGTGAGTGAGTGTTTGCAATTATACAATTTTGAGGTTGAACCACAAGAAAAGTATCGAGTTCTCGTGAAGGTACATACATGTAAGTGACGTGCATGGTGGCTAGGGAGGCATCTCTGGTTAAACATAAAAAATTTGAGCATTAGAGTGTAGCAGACCAGGAGGTCATACTGTAACAGACCAGGAGGTCGCATAACAGACCGGGAGGTCCAGGTACAGCAGACAAGGAAGTCCGCTATAGAGACAAGTAGCACAACACCAAGAAGGGTTGGTGCGGAACCCATATAGGCCATTAAGCTCTGGCTGAAGGAATTCGCAGCCGAAATTTTCGATTCCACTGGTCGCTCCGCACATAAGATTAGTTGCTTATGTGCTGAACGATTGTACCGCACGTAATTGTGTGCATTAGTAAACCTGACCGGTACTATTTGTGTACGAAGGTCATAAACGCTATTTTTACATTTTAACGTGATTTGTGAAATTTTTTTATTTTAAGGGAAGTTCGCTGGTCACTCAGGAACTATCCAACAACCGATACTTGCTGGGGAACGCGCCCCAGTAAATAAAGGTTCACAGGGGCCCTAGGTTGGGTACAACAGCTCTGGATACAGTGATTGTGTTACTGGCCAACGTGGGCGAGAAGTGAGTGGAGTACTCGGTAAACTTCACCGCCAGCCTGCCCCGGACATCTTGGTTTTTGTAAGGGTTCGCTGAAGAAAAGCAACACCTGCAAGTTATGGGGGCCAGTTGTTCAGGTAGGGGGCGATCAACCTCGGTTCGGGTTGATTTAGTAAACCGACCAATAGGGTCGGCCAGGTATGTAATGTGTGAAAAATACGGTTCACACACAGAGGTTTTATGTGATGAATGGGAAAGAATGACTGTACATGACGGGGAGAAATTCCCAAGAATAGGTAGCTTTAGCCCAGAAGTGTTACTAAATCTAAGGAGAAGGATAGGTCTTATTGAACCAGCAAAGAGACGGATCAAACATTATGACTGTTTAAAGTTATGGCAACAGGAAAGTGAAATGCAAAAACAGCTAACTGACATACCTGACTCTCATCTTGGGAGGAGAGATGTGGCAATGGAGAGGATTATGGTTGCGGAGAAAGGCACAATGTTGAACAATAAAAACGCACTTAGCAACTGTAGTATAGATGATAAGAATAAGTGTAATAAACATAACGATGATAATTGTAATGCTGTTAAATGTACAACTATTAACCCGTGCAAGTTGCACCCCATGTCAAACTTCCCTCAGGAATACGAGCAAGAAAGTGAACTCAACACAATGTCGGCACCACTTCCAGCAGCCATCACACAAGACATCCAGGTGGACGCGACCAAATCGGTAAAGGCAATAATCAAACCCCCTAACGGAGGGTCAGGTGAGGTCGTGTCCACAGGTACGTACAATGTTTTATATCACGCACAAACAAATGTACCCCATATTGTAAGACCAAAACAAGGTGATGTAATTGAGTTTAGTCCTGTCAGGGTGATCACAGTCCCCAATGGGAAGACTGACGATCAGGGAACCATTCCCGTCCAGGACAGTGCAATGCACTGTCCCTGGTCCCGGACCGAATTGAGATCAATTATGTCCGAATTTCCTGATCCAAGGAAAAATCTAGTCGCATGTCAAAGGTTCATTAAAGAACTAGGAAACTCAACAGAACCCACCAACAAAGATTGGCGGACAGTGCTGAGGGCATGTTTGCCCTCCAGTGTTGACCCTGCGAAATTTATTACTGATTGTCAATTAGACACAGAAGTACCTCAAACGGAGGAACACAATCAGGAATGTATTAAGCAGATAAACCAACAGTTGGAAGTATATTTCCCTGCCGTTGTCAAGTGGAATGAAATCTTCTCCATAAGACAAAACGAAAGGGAAAGTATTTCCAATTATTTCAATCGAGCACTGCAAGTAATGGCTAGGAACACTGGGATCACAGACATCAAAACATGCGCACAGCATAGAGAAATAGCGGTTAAGGTATTAATGAATGGTTTAAAGGAGGTATTGAGAACAAGGGTACAGACCACCAACCCAAACTGGAGCAATATCTTAGTGGCCGCATTAAGAGAGGCCGCTATTGATATTGATCAAAATATCACCAGATACAGAGAGTCACAAAGTGATAAATTAATGGCCGCAAGTATACAGGCCCTAACCACAAGACCACTCCAGCATAAGCCCCAAACCCCTGCGAGAAATTCAAATGTGGAAGTCTGTTACAATTGCTAGAAGGAAGGTCATTTTGCAAGAGATTGTAGATCAGGAAGTAGACAAAAGTCACATCAGCCCCCTAGACAACGACATAATCATAATATCCAAGAAATCAGGGAAGCACAGGGAAAACGGTTGATGGCGATGAGCATCCGAGCGTTTGAGGAGGCATCAAATCAACCAAGACCTCAGGTCATTGACACTTGGAGGAAACCCAGGGTTTGTTATCATTGTAGAAGAGAAGGGCATTATGCCAGCGACTGTAATAACCCACATAAAGTCAGACCCCCTAGACCAAGAAATGAGCAAAATTAAAACACACACAATTATAAACAGGGATCATATAGGAAGAATTTTGAGCCACACCCATAATGTGCAATCAAGAAAGGTGATCATTAGGACTGATGGTAAGCCTGAGGTTATAGTTAATAAATTGGGAGGTCATTCCCTGAAGACACAGGAATGACCGGGTGAAACGTTGTAAATGTGTCTGTGAAATGTTTCTTTTTCTCTCTCCCCATCTCTGACGATTATTGGTAGGATTCAAACATTACATATATACTCGGTCTTTGCAGAAGTCTACCAAACCCCAGCATGACCTATCCGCATCAATGTATTCTGGCCAGATACAGACAATGGAATGTGGAAGTGCTGGGGGGGAGGGACTGCGCAAGGAAACCATTGGACATGTAGATATGACAGCCTGATGATCTGACAATGTTTTAGAAAATGTTTATGTTGAAAAATGTTTCTTTCTTTTTCTGGTGTTTATTGATGTGTTATGTTATATATACATATATGAATTGTTCTCTCTCTCTCTCTTTTGTTCTTTTCCTCTTCTCACTCATGTTTTAAAGATGGTATGTCACACCTCAGTTAGACAAATGGCAATGCAAGATTTTTTTCTCCTTACAGAAAGATCGCTGGTTTGGAGGGAATATTGCATCACCGGAATGTTCGTTTGGAAGACTGAGAGACAGCACCTTTGAGATGACAGCAGAACAAGAAGAACAACAAGACTAGAGAACTTAATTATCGTGACAAGTTTCTCTCCCCCTCAAACTGTTTTTTTCTGTACCCCCATTACAAATTTCTTCTTTTCTCCTCCTGTAAGATGGACTTGCCCAAAGAGACTGTGATATGGATTTTCCTGTTGACCATGATGTTGACCAGAGCAGTCTGTTCCGGCGAGAGTACCATGGAGGTCGAGAAAGGATCCAGAAAGGTTCCGATGACTGAGACGGAGGTGTAAATTTCCAATAGCAATACAACCACCAAGCAAAAGGCGAGTACCAGAAACGATCTAGCCATGCTAGTTGTAAACATTTTTCTCTTAAGGATTGTTAGCTGAAAAGAGAACTGTATCTGTAGGCTCTGTGACAACGTAGTTGAGGATGGGTGCATCAAGAAATGCCAATCCAGTTTTAATATCCACGTGGACCGGCATCCATTGAGTGACTATCACTCCTTAGTGGGTAGTGTGTTAAATCAAACAGATTGTTGAGTATGCTCTCAAGTACCTCAAGGTCATAGCAAATCAGGGCTAGTACCATTTCCTTTAACGGTAGGGGAGGTACTTGAGCTAAAGGGTGGGAGACCGGTGGACAGGAGGTTTAATATCTCCAGCCCTCCTAGTTTGAAGCTCCACCAATACCATGTGGATAGGTCCCTATTATGTTTTAACATCTCCAATCCCCGAAAGCCGGGAAATTGGGAAGTGTCATGGAGTAATCAAACCATGACCTTTTCGCATAGAGCAGATAGAATGCCTACAGATACAGAGCTTATACGCCACATAGCCAGTAGAGGAAAATCTTTCCGGTATAGGTATACCTTAGGAAATAGGATTACGAGAGTTGGAGAGGTATCACCAGGATACTGTGCACATATCGTACAACCTGATACGTGTACTAAGCAGATGGAAGAATTAGGGTTAGGAGATTTCACATGGAAGGTGTGTAATATGGTTATGTCCTACTCCGTCCCATATGTTCTCCCCGATGATGCATATTTCATATGCGGGAGAAAGGCGTATAAGTGGCTTGCCCCAAACTCTGAAGGATTGTGTTATATTGGAAAAGTACTGCCTGAAGTAATGACTGTATCACATGACAAAATGAAAGACATACACGTGTTGCCCAAACTCCTTATACTCACACCCATTACGAGCACGTAGTTAAACGGCACCTGATAGAAAGAACAGAGCATCCGGCCTCTGACATGATCCATGAATCCACCGGGATTCAGTTTCTAATCGCGTTAGACATCACTCGCACCGCTAGAGGAGTGTTGAATTATAAATACATATCTGCGCTCGCCAATTTGTTAGATAATATCACTGAAATGTATGATGACACGTTTAGGTATACTGGAAGGGAACTTCAAGCTTATAAAACAGAACTGGTACAGCATAGAATGGTTCTTAATTACCTCACAGCAGTGACAGGCGGATATTGTGTCACACTGGCAACACAATACGGCGTGAAATGTTGCACATATATTACGAATAGCACCGAGGACCCAGTCGAGGTCATAGACCAAAAGATGGACGATATTCTCCAACTGAAGTGGGAATTTCGCAGGAGACACAATCTCACTCTTGCTACTGTAGGTAATGAGCTGACTGGTTGGGTGTCATGGTTGAACCCGCGAAATTGGTTCTCTGGTTTAGGAGACTGGGCTCAAGGAGTCATAATGGATGTTGGGAAGTTTCTCCTATGTATCTTAGGTGTTATCATAACGATCGGTTTGATATTTAAATGCGGTCAGGCTTTAATGAGGTGCAACCGTCGTACTAAGGTAATGAGTTTAAGGAGTGAGGAAACTGTAATTCCAATGGACTTGATTTATGACCCAAATGTAGAAACAATAATGTGATGAAAATGCGATTTCTACGGTCCGTTTCTTTCACCTGTTTTTCCGTTTCCTCCAAGGTAAAAAGACCCACTTGGACGAGGAATTTGATGAGCCGATATACAGACAACAGAGAGATTAAAGAAGAAGTTTCGACAACCTGATACACAGATTTTTGATGAACTATGCCATGGATCCCCAGTTTTCCTAGAAATTTTAAAATTACGCTAGCCCAACACTTTTGTAAATCTATGGACATTGACAGCTTTTGCTCGCACCTTATGGGCAAAAGCACAAAGAAGACTGCATTCAACAGACACCAAACAAGACCTCAATCGACGAATGTACATTTACCTGACATAGAATACCACCGCATTTACCGTAATTATGTCTTTTCTTCATTTCTACAACCCTCAGGTAATGACACACATAGTCGATAGGGAATACAGGCACAGATATCAGCAATCACATATCTCCCCCATTCATGTATCATCAACTAAAATGTGCTCCCCCATTTTGTTACAACCAAAGCCGAAAGAGCTCGGTAAAGTTTGACAGCCCATCCACAGACCCGTACCACGGGATAAGAAGGAATTCAAATGTATACTTCGCAATACCTCGAAGCTTGATTTAAAACACGTACGGCACGATGATACATGACCCCCAAGCACGGATTCATACACACATGCTTCTGCTATCTCACTAGGTCATACCCTTTTCCTACCTTCTCCTCTCCTCCCCTACCCAACCATGTAAATGTATTAACCCCTGACATATATTTTTCTCTTTTGAAATGTTTTAGAAGGTGGCAGTTATTATTGACTGCCAAAGGGTGGACTGTCAAAGTCAGAAAAATATCTCTATGCACACTACCATATTTGCACCTCACACAGGTCCGTGCTGCGCATGCGTGCGCTCTCCCGTACGTGCGCATACTCACAGTCGCGGGCACCCGCAGGCGCACGGTATGCGTATTTACGGTAGAGTTTATGTGATCGTAGCGTGCGACTCAATCGTTACATATTTTCACTATATAATGTATTTTGTAGATCATGGTCCCTTTGATAGATTCTGAAAGTTTAGTTAACATAGCATGTTCCTGAACAGAGAGATCCCTCTTTGTATTGTACAAAGGGTCTAACAGGGGTCATACAGTGGTGTTTGGTACCCATCGGAAGAGTATTTAAATAGCAATATTCCGGTGTTGGTTTGGAGCGGATTAATCGCTCGTGCGAATAGTTATGGACATAAGAAGTTTATGTCCATTTACTATTATTTGTTCTTATTTAGTCATGCGGCGGGAAACTCAGTGTCCCACCCACCTGAACAGTTGGAAGCAGTCACAGCCCACCTGTATGAATCAACCTATGACCTTTTGTTATAATGCGAAGCCGAATTCCTGTGTCCAATGAACAATGAGATTGTAGGGACCATTGAATTGCATTGTGTGTGGGGCATAAATAGGCAAGCCGACCATATCCAGTTCACTCTCTTCAACGGTTATCATTGCTGAAAATCGGGAGCTGGATGTCCAGAGGCGCATGCGATCGTTTCCTTTGTGCGTAAGTGTTTCTCCGCAACTATATTGATCTTCTTGTTATTGTGGGCCAATTTCTCTCTCTCTCTCTCTCCTCCTCTTTTTCTCTTATTTTCCCTTAAATAGTAATTGTATTATATTTCCTGTGTAGTTATCTGGTTAGGTAGTCTATGTTATATTGTAGTGTATGATTTGTATTTGTATTAATTCTTTTGCAAAGTATATCATTCAAAATATATACATATTAGGCGTTGGACCCTAAGCCCAGGTATCTGTGTATTTCTTATAGTGTCTAGTATTCTCAGAGCGTCGGTGACGCTCAAACAGCTTTTAAGTTAATCAGGTTACACAAGGTTGCATCTACACACTATCACTACACTAAGGTTTTACTGCATAATATACTGTTTATGGTTTAGATTTAAAGGTTTAACATTGTGAGCGTCAGCGCCGCTCGTGATCTCCTCGTGGTCTCGAGCGTCCGCTACGCTGATAGCGTAGCATTACGGTAGTCGCTCACCCATAAGTGTGTCCGATACCAACAGCGTATTCTCGTGAGCGTCTGTATCGCTCGAGCAGCCCGCTCCCGATACAGCGTCCGTTACGTTTTAGTGAACCATTACGTTAGTCAGCAGCCAATAGCGTGCCTGCCTGTGATCTCTTGGCCGTGAGCGAACGTGACGATTGAGCGTCTCGACCACGGCTAAGCGATTGTTACGCAACAAGCGTACCCTTACGGTACTTCATACGTAAATAGCGTACAGTGTTCTTAGACCTCATAAAGGGTTTTATATTTGATAAATATTCAGCTTTATCAACTATTACACCATTTTGTTGTTTAGACCATTTCTGGGCATCACTTCAGAGAACCTTGTGCTCTATCTGATATATTCCTTTAGAGGAGAGCCTTTTGAGTGGGCAACCAGCCTAATGAAAGCTGAAGATCCCATTCTTCAGGATCCCCCGGCATTCAGTGATGCAGTTTTTAAGAGATATGGTTCCAAAGAAATTGGTTCAGGTTCCTCTAGGTCACCCGTCTTATCTGCTGAGAGTTCACCGTATTCTGTAAATTCGGCACAAGAGTCTCAGCCCGTTGTTTTGACTGCAGGATGTGCTTTTCTCTCTTCTTCTAATAGTAGTACTTTGCCTGAAAGTTCAGCTCCCAAGGTTAAGAAACCAATCTCTGATTTGAACCCAGCCTAGCTGGGAGGTACCATCAGTTCAGACAATGTTTGGGGAATTACCTTGGTCAGACCTCAAGAACTTTGTAAAAATAATAATAAGAAGAAAAAGAAATGATTATTGACTCTTGCCTTGTTAAAAAAAAAATAAAAAAAAATAAAAGATTTTTTTTTCTTTCCTTGTCTTGTGTCCAGTGGCCACCGTCAAGGGGGGGGGAGGGGGGCACCGTTACAAGCTGTTGTCACAGCTTGTTTCTGTTAGACCACTGTGTCAGGTTTTCTTTGTATCCCTTGTTTTGGAAAGTCTGAATTTTGGGGTCCTTTGACCCCTCCTCAAGGGGGGGGGGTAATGTTATGAGCCACGGCTGTGGCTCATTCCTGTTTTGCATTTTTGGTTATGTATTTTATGTTATACTTCTGTTTCTGTTCCCCGTGGGTGTCATGGGGTGTTCGGAGCCCACCCTTAAAGAGAGGGTACTGTTATGAACCACAGGTAGTGGTTCATTCCTATTTTATGTTTATAAGTAGTCTTGCAGGCCAGGATTTCCCGTTGCTCTGGTTTAAGAAGATTCTTGTTTGCTGCCAGTGGTGAGTCTGTGTGATTGCAGCTTGTTCCCATGTGTTCAGCCTCACCTGTCTGTTGATTGCACCTCTCAGTTGTGCAGCAGGGCAGCTGCACGACATAATTAATTAAGACTCTCTGTTAAATGCTGGCTCAGTGCAATTCACAGACGCTGGTAATATTTCCAGATTTCCAGGTTTCCTGGGTTCCAGAGTTCTTGAGTTCTGAGCTAGTCACTGCCAGTTCCTGAGATCCTGTCTAGCAGTGTCTGTCTAGCTGCTTTGAGTGTCGGTTCCTGTGTCGATTCCAGTGTCGATTCCAGTGTCTGATCCTGTGTCCTGCCGTGAAGCGTTCCTGTCCAGGAGTCCTGTGGCTTTGTCTGTGCCTGGTCGAATATCTGGCTTCTTGGTGTCCACCGGTCTGTCGTTTGGGATTCTGCCTGTCCTCCAGTTCTGAGAGTCTGTGTCGGCTACATTGGGGGTTCCTGTCCGTTTGCCAGTATTTGTACCAGTTCCGTGAGTAGCGGCTTTGCCGCGTCCTTCGGCTCAGGCCGCAGTATTCTTTGGTTATAATTTGTTTCTGGTGTTTTGCAGAGGGTTCTGCTTGTGCTGTCACCGCCGGTACACAACGGTATTGTGTCGGCGAGTAGACAGCATTTCCTTTGTTGTTCTTTTCCTTTGGCGGCGTGCCGCACATATATTTAGGTTTAGGGTTGTTAGTAGCCCCTAACCTTCTGTTTGTTTTAGCTAGAGGTCCCCTTGTTATTATCCTGTCTCGGTTCACGCCTTGTCTCAATCTAAGACCTGGGGGCATCGGAGTTGGGCAGACCTAATCCGCCCTTCAAACGCGGCTGCCGTGGGCCCAAGAAACCATAGTCACTCAGGCGTGAACGGACCACACGGGTGAAACAACGGAGGTAGGGTGCTAGGGGCTATTTCACACCACACCTCGTCTCAGCGTCACGTTCTGGTGCTCAGGCCTCACTACGCAACATCTCCCTTGTTCTGAGCACCAGGAACCTAACAGGTTTAGGTGTTCATCAACAGTCTTTTTTGGATGGATGTATTTTCGCTAAGGGAAAACAAAGGAGAAACGGGTGAAAGAAACGGACCGTGGAATCACGTCTAATCACAACATTGTCTCCATTGATGGGTCATAAATTAAATCAGTTGTTGTAACAATGCCCCCGTTCCTTAAACTCATCACTTTGGTACTGCGCTTGCACCGCATTAAAATCCGAACACATCTAAATATCAAACCAATCATTATGACAACTCCCAGGATACAAAGGAGAAACTTTCCTACACTCACGATAACATTTTGAGCCCATTCTCCTAAACCTGAGAACCAATTTCATGGGTTCAACCATGAGACCCAGCCGGTCAGTTCATTACTCACAGCAGTAAGGGTAAGGTTGTGTCTCCTTCGGAACTCCCATTTCTACTGCAAGATATCGTCCATCTTTTGATCTATGACCTCGGTTGGGTCATCAGTGCTGTTTGTAATGTATGTGCAGCACTTCACACCATACTGAGTTGCTAGGGTGACACAATACCCGCCTGTCACCGCTGTGATATAATTGAGAACCATTCTGTGCTGGATCAGTTCCGTGTTGTAAGCTTGCATCTCCCTCCCTGTATACCTGAAGGTGTCATCATACATCTCGGTGATATTGTCTATCAGGTTCTCTAGCGCATGAATATACCTAAAATTTATAATTCCTCTGGCGGCACGGGTGATATCTAACGCGAGTAGGAATTGAATCCCGGTGGATTCGTGGATCAATCAGAGGCTGCGTGCTCTGTCCTATCTATAAGGTGTCTCTTAACGATGTGTTCATAGTGAGTGTGAGTGTAAGGAGCTTGAGCATTGCGGTGAACGTCTTTCATCTTATTATGGGTTATGGTCATAACTTCTGGCAACACTCTTCCAACGTAACACAATCCCTCTGAGTTTGGGGCAAGCCACTTATACGCCTTCCTCCCACATATGAAATATGCATCATCGGGGAGAACATATGGGACAGAATATGACATTACCATATTGCAAACCTTCCAAGTGAAAAATCCTATCCCTAACTCTCTCATCTGTTCAGTACACGTATCAGGCTGTATGATATGCGCACAGTATCCTGGTGATACTTCTCCAACCCGCATGGTCCTACTTCCTAGAGTATACCTGTACCGAAAATACCTCCCACCGTCGGCTATTTGGCGTATAAGTTCAGTGTCTACGGGCATTCTGTCGGCTCTGTGTGAAAATGCCATGGTTTGGTTATTCCATGTCACTTCCCAATTTCCCGGCTTTCGGGGATTGGAAATGTTGAAACATACTAAGGATCTATCCACATGATATTGGTGGAGCTTCAAACTAGGGGGCCTAGAAATATTAAATTTCTTGTCCACCGGTCTCCCACCCCGTAATTCAAGTACCTCATCTATTGTTAATGGATACAGTACTAGTCCTGACTTGCTCTGACCTTGAGGTACTTGTGAGCACACCCAGCATTCCGTTTGGTTTAAAACCTTACCCACTAATGAGTGATAGTCACTCAATGGATGACGGTCCATGTTGATATTAAGGCTGGACAGGCATCTCTGGATGCACCCGTCCTCAACTATATTTTCACAGTTTCTACAGATACAATTTTCCTCAGCCAATAACCCTTCACAGTGTCTCCTAGTTTCTTGACTACCAGATCGTTTTCTGATACTCGCCTTTGCTCGGTGAATGTGTTGCTCTTGGAATTCTATCAATCCGTCCTTGCCATCAGAACCCATTCCAGATCCTTTCTCGACCTCTCTGGTACTCTCACCGAAATAGACTGCTCTGGTCAACAACAGGGTCAACAGGAAAACCCGGAATGCAGTCTCTTGGGGTAAGTCCATCTTGCTAAGGGGAGAGAAAAAGGAGCAAGAAAGGGGGGAAAGGAGGGTAATGGGAGATGGAGAAAATAATAAAAAGGAAAAGAAAGCTGGTACGACAACCGCCTCTGGTCTTGTTATTTTCCTTGCTCAGGTGCCGCCTCAATCTTCCCGGAACAGACACTCCAGCGATACGATGTTCTCTGCAGTCTGTTCTTTGTCACGGGCTTTCTCGGGGTCGGTGACCTTCTTACAGTGGGATGAGTGTACCCAAGTCTCTCTCTTGGCAACCTTCAATGCTGTTGTGCTGGTTAGTAAGACTTGGTACGGTCCTTCCCATCTGTCAATAAGGCAACCTGATCGTAGAAAATTCCGAATCATTACATAATCCCCAGGTTCAATGTCATGACAATTGCTGTTTGGTAGGTCAGGAATCACCAGCTTTAGATTGCTGTTTTGATTCCTCAACTGCTGGCTCATCTTAACCATATATTTTACAGTCACCTCATTATTGCATTTCAAATCATCCTGGGGGTCAATCATTACATGGGGTTGTCGACCAAAAAGAATCTCAAAGGGTGATAGGTTAAGGGGGGACCTGGGAGTGGTTCTGATGCTGTACAATACAAGTGGCAAAGCTTCTGGCCACAACAATCCTGTTTCAGCCATCACTTTGCTCAACTTGGTCTTAATAGTGCTGTTTACTCTTTCCATCTTCGCACTCGCCTGTGGGCGGTACGGAGTATGCAGCTTACTATTAATTCCCATCAGTTTGCACATTACCTGAAAGACTTCACCTGTAAAATGAATACCCCTATCACTTTCAATTATCCTAGGGATACCATATCTGCACACAAATTCCTGCACAATTTTCTTTGCCGTAAACGTAGCAGTATTTGTGGCAGCGGGGAACGCTTCTACCCAATTTGAAAACACATCAATACAAACCAACACATACTTTAAATTTCTGCAGGGTGGCAATTGTATGAAATCAATTTGTATTACCTGAAAAGGGCCGACTGTTGGCGGGATATGGGATGGTTCTGTTGGTATTGACTTTCCAATATTCTTACTCAAGCAGATAAGACATGTCATTGCTCTCTTATCCGCATGAGAAGAGAATCCTGGCGCACACCAGTAGGCTCTCACCAGCTTACACATACCTTCTTTGCCCAGATGAGTCAGACCATGTGCCGCCTCAGCTAAGCTTGGAAGATATGCTCTGGGGGCTACTGGCTTACCCTGTCCATCTGTCCAGAGTCCTGAGGACTCCTGGCCATATCCTTTTGACCTCCAGACTGCATTTTCCTGTGGAGAACACAAATGTTGCATTTCCCTTAATTTTTGTGTGTTGGCGGTATTGAATACCATCAGTTGTGTGATGTCTGTCTGTATGGGGGTGCTGGCTGCTGATTTAGCAGCTTCGTCTGCCCGGCTGTTACCAAGTGACACTGGGTCTTGGCTGTAAGTGTGGGCTTTGCACTTGATAACAGCCACTCTGTCAGGTTCCTGTATCGCTGTTAGAAGTCTTTTTATATGGGATGCATGCGCTACAGGTGTGCCAGTTGCAGTCATTAAATTTCTGAGGCGCCATAGGGCCCCGAAATCATGCACTACTCCAAAGGCATACCTAGAATCTGTGTAGATATTGGCTGATTTACCCTTAGCCAATTCACACGCTCTGGTTAGGGCGACCAGCTCAGCAACTTGTGCTGAGTGCGGTGGGCCCAGGGGTTCAGCTTCTATGATACCTTTGTCATCTACGACTGCATATCCAGTACACAAGTCTCCCGAGTCCGTCTGTCTGTGGCAGCTACCGTCAGTGTAAAAAATAAAATCTACGCCTTCCAGTGGGTTGTCACTGTCGGGTCTTGCAGTGAAAGTTTGGTTCAGATATTCCATACAATCATGTGTGTCAGTGTCTGTACTAAATCCTCCTTCACCATCATTCTCATCCACCACCCTTTGTGCCTGTCCAGGCACACCTGGTAAATAAGTTGCAGGATTTAGTGCGCTGCATCTCTTTACGGTGATGTTTACAGGGGCCATTAGTGCTAATTCCCACCTTGTAAACCATGCTGATGAGACATGTCTGGTTTGGGCAGAATTCAGTAATGCTGACACTGCATGAGGTGTATGGATGGTCAGGTTGTGTCCCAATACTACATCTTCACTTTTACTCACTAGAAATGCTATCGCTGCAACACTTCGCAAGCATGTGGGGAGAGATCGTGCTACGGTGTCCAACTGTGCACTGTAGTAAGCTACCGGCCTGCTGGCATCACCATGTCTCTGGGTTAAAACACCTGCCGCACACCCAGCACTTTCCGTACCGTACAACTCAAAGGGTTTCCCATAATCTGGCATACCTAATGCAGGTGCCTGTGATAGGCACTGTTTGAGTCTCTCAAATGCCAGTTCGGACTCATCTGTGTGCGAAATCCGATCTGGTTTGTTTGAAGAGACCATCTCTTGTAAAGGTAAAGCCAGTATGGAGAACCCTGGGATCCAGTTTCGGCAGTACCCACACATTCCTAGGAAAGTGCGGATCTGCTGCTGGGTTTGTGGCAGAGTCATGTCACGAATCGCCTGTATTCTATCAGCGGTGAGGTGTCTCAGTCCTTGTGTCAAGCAATGTCCCAAATATTTCACCTTGGTCTGGCACAACTGTAGCTTATCCTTTGAAACCTTGTGTCCTGTATTAGAAAGGTGAAACAGAAGCTGTTTCGTGTCTTTCAAGGACGATTCGAGTGAATCAGAACACAGCAGTATGTAATCTACATACTTTATTAATACTGATCCGCTCTCAGGTTGAAAGGATTGTAAACAGTCATGCAAAGCCTGGGAGAAAACACTTGGGCTGTCAATGAAACCTTGGGGTAAGCGAGTCCAGGTGTACTGTACTCCTCTGTATGTAAATGCAAACAAGTATTGGCTGTCAGGGTGCAGAGGGACCGAAAAGAAAGCGGAGCAGTGGTCAATGACGGTGAAAAATTTCTCAGTAGGAGGAATTTGCATGAGGATGACAGCTGGATTTGGCACTACGGGGAATTGGCTCTCAACTATTTTGTTTATCCCCCTTAGATCCTGCACTAGCCTGTAACCCCTCCCCCCACTCTTTTTCACAGGAAAGATGGGACTATTGGCAGTGCTGGACGTCCTAACCAGAATGCCCTGTTGTAGCAAGCGCTCTATGACTGGGTAAACTCCTAATTCCACCTCTGGCTTCAGAGGATACTGTGGGATGTTTGGAGCTATCCTACCATCTTTTACTTGAACTACTACAGGAGCTACATTTGCCATCAAACCAGTGTCTTGTCCATCTTTGGTCCAGAGGGATTCCGGTATGTGGGAGATCATTTCCTCTACCTTGGATGGACACTTGTCTATAACAGCAGAGTATGACATCAACCTTTGTGGGGTGTCTAACATATCCTGCACTTCCTGAACGTGATTCTCGGGTATATCTAAGAAGACACCCTCAGGAGTACAATATATGACACACCTCATCTTACACAATAAATCTCTCCCAAGTAGATTAGTCGGAGCCGATGCAGCTAGCAAAAAGGAGTGCTTGGTCTGCAAAGGCCCTATCGTAATCTCTGCTGGTTTACTTAAAGGGTAGTGTTGCACTACTCCTGTTACCCCCATTGCTGAAATTGTTTTACCCGTTGTTTTCATACCTACCGTTGAACTTAACACTGACCTGGCCGCCCCTGTATCTACAAGGAAAGGTAGTGATCTACCAGCTACATCAACTGTAACCTCGGGTTCATTTCCAAGGCTGGCAATCAACTTCACTGGCTGCAAACTACAGGTGTGGCCTAACCCCTATTGTATGTTGTGACCCTCTCGCAGTGCGCTGGCAGCTACAATATGTGAGGGGGTAGCTGAGAATTTCCAGAGGTCTGCCAGTCCTTCCTAGGTGGGTACCTCCTTGTTTCCCCTGCATGTGGCTCATAACTCCTCCTATGCGGTCCCTGATCCCAATTACGTGTGTTATACTGTGTGTCATGTTCTGGTCTAGGGGGTCGATATACCTTATGTGGGTCTTTAAAATTACAGTTCCGTGCGTAATGTCCTTCCCTCTGACATTTATAACATTTTACCACATACGGTTTTGGCTGATGTGGCTTCGTTGTCAGGGCTTTTATACTTACTGTCATCAGCTTATACCCCTGTGACTCCCTGTGCCTAATGATGTTCCGATCATGCTCAATAGCGGACTCTCTTAATGCAGCCACCGAGATACCTCTCCAGTTAGGTTGAGTGGTTTGTACCCTTGTTCTCAACGTTTCTTTCAAGCCGTCCATTAATACGGACAACGCTACCTCTCTATGATGTACATTTTCCTTAATATCCGCGACCCCAGTGTATCTAGCCATTTCCTGCAGTGCTCGATGGAAATATTCAGAAGCCGTTTCACCTTCTTTTTGTCTAATGGAGAAGATTTTATTCCACTTGACAACAGTTGGGAAATATACTCCTAATTGCAGATTGATCTGTTTTACATTCTCCTGATTGTATTCATCAGTGAGAGGTACTTCTGCGTCTAATTTACAGTCAGCAATGAATTTCACAGGGTCAATATTAGAGGGCAAACATGCCCGTAGCACTGTCCGCCAATCTTTGTGGGTTCGGTGGCGTTACCTAGTTCTCTAATAAACCTCTGACATGCGGCTAGATCTTTTCTGGGATCGGGAAATTCAAACATAATTGTCCTCAATTCTGTCCGGGACCAGGGACAATGCATAGCAATGTTCCTGACGGGAGTGATTCCCTGAGTGTCAGTCTTCCCATTGGGGACTGCAATCACCCTGACAGGATTTAGTTCAATTACATCATTCTGGGTTGCTTCTACAATGTGAGGTGCAATTGTCTCTGCATAATGTACTGTACCGTACTTACCTGTGGACACGACCTCACCTGTCCCTCCGCTAGGGGCCTTTGCTACTGCTCTTACTGGTTGGGCCGTGCCCACTTGTGTCTTGTATGGTGGCTGCTAGAGAGAGTGCCGATATCGTGCTAGGCTCATCTTCTTGGTCGCAGTCCTGAGGGAAGTTTAAGATGGGATACAACTTGCACGGGTTAGCATTAACACATTTATTAAGTTCACTCTTATTATATATTAGTATGCCATTGTCTGTAGCCACTTTCTCTCCTGTAATGTACGGTGGTGGTGGTGCAGTTGCTATCAGTTTCCTGCTAGGGTTGGAACCAGCTGTTTGAGCTAATCCCCTTTGCATATTTCCCTCTTGTTGCCACAAATGTAAACAATCTGTATGTCTAATCCTTTGTTTTCTGGATTTTATTAGACATATCCTTCTCCTTAAATTTTGCAACACCTCTGGATTAAAACTGCCTACCTTAGGGAATGGTTCCCTATCTTCCGCAGTCATACGTTCCCATTCATTGCATAAAACCTCTGCGTGTGATCCATATTTCTCACACAATATGTACCTCGCCAACCCTTTGGGCCGCAGAATATCAACCTGAACCCTGGTTGATCGTCCCTTACTTGAGCAACTGGCCCCCATCTTTTGCAGGTATTGCCTTCTCAGCTAATTCCTACAAAAAAACAAATTACTCAGTGGTAAGGCAACGGTGAAAGTTCTCAGAGCGCTCTCACCCACTCACGCCCACGTTGGCCAATACACCTAAGCACTGTCGTCAGCACCGGTCGTACCCAACCTAGGGCCCTGTGTAACCTCTATTTACTGAGAGTGTGTGGGAGTGACTTACCCTTCCCAGTAAATATTGGTCGTTGGAGATTTCCTGAGTGACCAGCGAAACTCCCTTAAAATAATTTGTTACACAAATCACGTTGCGTGTGCTACAATTAGCGTCTATGATCCAGCGATTTTACGCAAATGTCGTAAAGGGTATCACGTAGAACTAAATATTGCACACACTAACGCGCGGTACAATCGCACGGCGTATAAGTAACTGTTACTTATCCGCTATATGACCAATGGAATAGTTTTTCAGGCTGCGAAACCTCAGCCGGAGCTTTTCAGAACAGGCCTATATGGGTACTACGCCAACCCCCGGGGCTGCGCTCTCTATGCAACTCACCGCTGACCTTTTAGGCTACGGTATTCAGAGCTTTGCGTGACTTTGTCAGCGGTTTTCTGACTTCGCTGACCTCTTGGTCTGCTGTTATACTAATTGCTCCTTTGTACTCTAATCAATGTTAACGTGAGAAAGCCACTCCCACGCCACCAAGTGTCCACTCACCTGATGTGGTCTCCTACGGGATCCCGAATTCCCTGGGTCCACAAAACCTTTATTGTTTGCCCACTCACGCTTGTTCACTCATATACACTTTGGTTTTTTTCTGTACAGAAAATTAGCTTTCATTCAGATAAACAGAATAATTCCAGAGGTGATACAGTAAGGGAAGGTTCTTTTAAACTAAATATTAGAAACTGAACAAATTTGTGCTATTATCGCGTGGCTACCGTATCGCCTAAACTGAAACAATGCTATTGTGTGATTTGTATTTAGTGGGCGTACCTGTACGCACGTTGCGTAAACACGCCACGTGTGTAGGCCTTTACGTTGCGTACGCAGTCCCGAACGTTGTCCAAGACACGTGTACAAAGGCCGTACGTCCGCAGTACTACAAATCCCACACTTCTATAAATGTAAGCGATATTTAACTATAATCACTCACTTAACACACCACACAGTTTCTACTGTATAAACCTTTACTAGGCCAGGCTGCGTGTGCGTCTTACACTTACTCCCTTAAATATTAACTCTATATGTTAACTAAATAGCAACAAATTTTCCAGTACAGGTCAAAATAAATCTAGTAATCAGTAATTATGGCAATAGTGTGAGCAGATATACAAAGTACAAAATACAGGTGTGTGCGTGTGATGTGTGCGCATTTGGCGCCAAAACAGAAATTTACAGATTTTAAAAGAAAAATAGCTTTTGCGTTCTTACCTGACGGATCCCTCCAGCATCCCTTCACACCATGCAGGGCAGACGCTTATCCAATCAGCACTTATTGTATCCCCCGACCAAGAGAAGGTTTACAGGGGATACCTCTCCGCCCTTTGCTGATAAAGTCTGCGAAAACTCTGCTAGGCTGCGGGTATGAGAAGGAACCAGACGAGCTCCCAATTGATAATGTCGATATTATCTTAGACCGCAAAGCTATACCTCTAAATACACTTTTACCGTTGAGCCGCTATGGCCGCTAGACTGAATGCATGTGCTACGCACTTTGTACGCTATTTGCGTACAGAGCCCTGCACGTGGTACACACGCCGCGCTGAGTGTACGGAGTACGCTCAGCGTGCGCACACACAATGGATAACCTTTAAACCTTGTTAATGATACAATGTAATGATATGCTTACACTTTAAACTCTTAACCGTAAAGTACTGCAATGATGTTATACCTTTAAACCTTAAGTAGCGCTGGCGATACAAAGTACCCGCAGTGCGTACACCTTATCAATGCTGACACACCTTATACAGATAAATCTACTTTAAAACCCATGCAGGAAAGTGAAAACACAACACTGATTTGTAGTTGAAACCACCGGGTTCTAAGGCCTCAGTGGATTAATTCCAAAACGGTGAAACAATACAAATCATACACTACAGGCTAACAAGTAAATCTAAACAGAATAATGGCTACAGAGAATGTACATACGTGAGAATGTTTCGCAAGCGCAACCCGGCTCGGTCCTCCGCTGGTCATACAGATAGCGTTTAGAGTCTTCTGACCGGCCAGGCAACAATGGTCTTTTTATACACAACATGCATACACAATACAATGGTCACTGTAATCTCATTGTCCATTGGACACAGGGATGTGTCTCTACATTACAGAAAAGGTCATAGGTGGATTTGAAAGGGTGGGCGATGTCTTTCCCCAACTGCTCTTGTGGGTGGTATCCTCTGGATTCCCGCCGCATACATAAAATACAGTAAATACAGTTAATGTTCATATTCTACTTTTGTACATAACTATACACGGGAACAAGCGATCTTTATCTAACTAACACCGGAATGTTACCCTCAAAATACCCAACAGCTGGATACTAGACATCACCTTCCAACCTTTATCTGACCCTTCCTATTATGCAAAGGCGAATCCTTCTGTCCAGGAACTGTTTAAACTATTAATACTCGCTGACATGGTCTAGGGGAACTATATCTAAAATGTACACTATTTGGGTTAAATATGTAATGCTCTAATAACCCTCTATGCGCTCACAAACTCTACTGTAAATGCGCATACCACGCGCTAAGGCGCATGGCCGTGAAAAGCTCCGTTACGCAAATTGCGGATATGCGCACGCACGGCAGAGTGAGTGCACGCGCAGCGGGCATGTGCATGGGGTTAGTACGTTAGGCATGCATTACAATATTTTTCGACTTTGACAATATATATAGTACATATATATATATATATATATATATATACACACACATACACTCTCCTGGGAATGCGGCACTCCTGGCGACTTCAATAACCACTTCAAACTGGCATGCTGAAGTGGTTTTTGAAGTCGCCAGCAGTGCCGCATTCCCAGGAGAGTATGCATTTATGTCTATGGAGGCACCCAGTAGTGCTTTATTATTGGGAGAATATATATATGATATCTTCTACATTTCAAAACTTTATTACTGCGTTTTCAATCACAACAAAGCAGCATGTGATGCTTTAATAAATGCCTTGCGCACGTTATCCAAACATTGCAGAGAGATGAGTCTGGGGGTTGCCCAACTGCTCAGGGAGCACTGGGCATGCCCCAAAATGACAAAAACAGGGGAATATGTCCTGAGGCCATGCCCTCCCACCTGAAGCCATACTCCCTTTTCGGAGGTGCTCTGCAGTCCTGGTATCGATTACTGAATAGTTTGGAGGTATGATATCAGTTTGTTAGGTGCAACCTTTTCCTGTTACCTTTGCTCAGGTGAATAGTACTGTACATATTAATTGGATAGCAGCAGTGGGGGGCTCTTTGATCTCTGGCAACTGTTTTGTTATTGCTTAACTCATTTTATTTTGGGCTTGAGTGAATATTCTAATCTTTCAGGGTTTTTTTTCTACAAAATAATAATTTAAAATAATTTTGGCCAAATGGTTCTTATGTGCCGTCAAATTCTATGTTTCTGGTTTTTGCAGATGTGTACACCACACTACCATATAGTGCTATGGATTGTTTGAGGAAGGAGGGGGGGCCCAAATCGGTGTCATGCTTGGGGCCCCATTAGGTCCAAATCCGCCTCTGCCGGGGACAGAGATATTTCACCAACCATTGGCGCATCCATTGCTTGAGCTGCTTCCCACACCCCCTTCCATGCGTGTCCCCGCCTCGGATCTCAGCCCGGCAGAGAGAACGGTGAGTAGCAGCGCAGGGACCTGCAGGCAGCGGATTACACGCTGGTAGCACTGCACCATCGCTTCCTGGCAGAGTCCGGCGTCTGCTCTCCCTGCCCCTTTGCAGCCAGAAGTGAACAAAATACTCCCACACAGTGACCGCCGTGTGGGACTGCCCCAATGTCAACACAGGATCACCCTACTCTGTGTTTTATTTATATATATATATATATATATATATATATATATTATATATATAATGTGTGTGTATATACGCACACACACCACACACATATACATAAATGCCATATAGTCTGTGCGTCTCCATTATGAACAGGGGGCTTGGGGAACCAGTGTAGCATTGTAGGATGGGTCCAAATTACTATTTTGGGGGGAGAGGTTAGGCTGCGGGGGTGGGTGGGTTAGAGTTTGTTTGCAGGGGTGGGAGGGTTAGGCTGTGGATAGGGGGGGTTAGGCACCCCTGGGGAGGGTTAGGATTACGCTGCGGCGGAGGAAGGGAAAGGGTTAGGCACCACTACGGAGGGTTAGGATTAGGGGAGGGGGGGTGGAAGATTAGGGATCAGGGATAGTTTACATAATTAGCAAGTGTTGGGATTTTAATCTCCGGGATGCCGCTGTCAGTATTTTGACAGCCGGCATCCCGAGCGCCAGGATATTGTATGTAATAAAAAAAATTAAAAAATTAAAAAAAAAAAATATATATATATATATATATATACAGGTTGAGTATCCCTTATCCAAAATGCTTGGGACCAGAGGAATTTTGGATATGGGATTTTTCTGTATTTTGGAATAATTGCATACCATAACGAGATATTATGGTGATGGGACCTAAATCTAAGCACAGAATGTATTTATGTTACATATACACCTTATACACACAGCCTGAAGGTCATTTAATACAATATTTTTAATAACTTTGAGTATTAAACAAAGTTTGTGTACACTGAGCCATCAAAAAACAAAGGTTTCACTATCTCACTCTCACTCAAAAAAGTCCGTATTTCGGAATATTTGGATATGGGCTACTCAACCTGTATATACTCGCCTTTCCCTAATAATAACCCCTAACCTTAACCCACACTGATAAATCAATCCCCATTTCCTATCCCTAATACCGTAACCCCAAAACCCTAACCCAAACCGATAAATTATAAATTGTGAGGTCACCTGGGGGTTAGGTATTTTGCCGGGGGGGGGGCTGGTGGTGGGGGGTGCTGCTATTTGCCTAGGGTGCAGAGAAACCTTGCACCGGCCCTGCACACACACACAACACACATACCCGGGCCATGTCACAGCAGCATGTAAGGAGTAGTAGAAGGAGCAGCAATTCCCAGCACTTCTGCGGATAGACTGAGCTCTGCTGAAGAGAGCTCCGTGCAGAAGCGGCAGCTTCTGTGATCGCGATAGCGGTAGCAGTCGCGATCGCGGTTTGTACTGAGATGGAGACACAGCTGTCTCCGTCTCAGAAAAAAAGAAATTTGGCTGGTCAAGGGGGGTTTCTGGGTACTGCGAGCGCCACTGAGGATGACTTACCCACGGTAGCTGTAGATACCAAATCATCAAGGTCGTCACCAAATAAAGCCTTACCTTTATATGGAAGTGACTCCATACTTTTCTTGGAATCCGCATCAGCATTCCATTGGTGAATCCACAATGCTCGTCTAGCTGAGACAGCCATGGCATTGGCCTTTGATCCCAAAAGGCCAATATCCCTTGCAGCTTCCTTTAGGTAAACTGTCCTTGATATAACCCAGCGTCAAGAGGATGTTATCCCTATCTAGGGTATCTATATCAGATGACAAGTTATCTGCCCACTTTTCAATAGCACTACTTACCCACGCCGAGGCAATGACCGGTCTGAGTAATGTGCCTGTGGTCGTTTAAATGGATTTTAACATAGCTTCTTGCTTACGATCTGCAGGGTCTTTAAGGGCTGCCGTGTCCGGTGACGGGAGAGCCACCTTTTTAGACAGCCGCGATAGGGCCTTGTCCACTATGGGGGGTGACTCCCACTTTTCCCTATCTCCCGTGGGGAACGGATAAACTACCGGAATCCTTTTGGGAATCTGAAACCTTCTGTCAGGACTTTCCCAGACTTTATCAAATAAAGTAATCAGTTCATGAGAGGGAGGAAACGTTATTTCAGGTTTCTTTTCCTTATACAGTACATACAGACCCTTTTATCTGGAACAGCAGGGTCCTCAGTGGGTTCACTGCGATATGCCGGCGGTCGGGCTCCCGGCGACCAGCAAACCGGCGCTGGGAGCCCGAGCGCCGGCTTACCGACAGTGTGGCGAGCGCAAATGAGCCCCTTGCAGGCTCGCTGCGCTCGCTACGCTACGCGCGCCACACTATTTTATTCTCCCTCCAGGGGGGTCGTGGACACCCACGAGGGAGAATAAGTGTCGGTATGCCGGCTGTCGGGATCCCGGCGCCGGTATACTGTGCGCCGGGATCCCGTCAGTCGGCATACTGAAGACCACCCTCCTCAGTAATATGCAATACCTCTTTAATAGCCACAATCATGTACTGAATACTCTTTGCCAATTTTGGATCTAATCTGGAATCACTATAGTTGACACTGGAATCCGTGTCCATGTCGGTATCAGTGTCCGCCAACTGGGTAAACATACGTTTCTGTGACCCCGAGGGGACCTGAACCTGTAATAACATATCTTCCACAGATTTCTTCCAAGCTTGGGTCTGAGACTCTGACTTGTCTAATCTTTTACTAATACGAGCAACATTAGCATTCAAAGCACTCAATACATTTACCCAATCAGGAGTCGGCGATGCCGACACGGTCACCCCCACCGCCTTCTGCATCTCCAATACAGTCTCCTCTTGTGAAGAGCACTCAGCCTCAGACATGCCGACACACGTGTAATACACACTCACAGACACACTGGGCTTATAGGGGACAGACCCACAGAGAAGCCTATCAGAGAGACACAGAGGGAATTTGCCAGCTCACACCCCAGCGCCAAATGAATAGGTCAGCAGCGGTAACTAAAACGTCCCAAACCTCTGTAGCGCTTTTTATATAATATAATATAGCACCAAATGACCTGCCCCCCCCCCCCACCCCCCGTTTTGCATCCCTGATACTTGTTCAGCAGTGTGAGGAAGGACCAGCGTCTCTGCAGCCAGCCGAGAGGAAATGGCGACTAGTGAGCTGTGGGGATGAAGCTCCGCCCCCTTAATGGCGCGCTTCCGTCCCGCTCTTAATAATATAAAATATACTGGTGGGGGTTAGGACAGTGTATAACACTAATGTCCCCTTGCCAGACTTTTTTCTGAGGTGACTTAAGCTGCCCAGGGCACCCCCCCCCCCTTCCCGCGCCCTGCACCCAGTAGTGCTGTGTGTATGAGCGTGAGCTTGGCGCGCAGCATCCGTACGCTGCGCTGTGCCTCATGACAATGCCGTCACTGAAGTGTTCTTTCTTTTTCTACTCACCTGTCTTCTGACTTCTGGCTCTGTAAGGGGGGTGACGGCCGGCTGCGGGAGCGAGCATCTGAGCGTACCCAGCGATCAAACCCTGAGGAGCTAATGGTGTCCTGTAGCCAGAAGCAGAGCCCTGGAACTCACTAGAAGTGGGTCATAACTTCTCTCCCCTTAGTCCCACGAAGCCGGGAGGTTGTTGCCAGCAGTCTCCCTGAACATAAAAAACCTAACAAAAAAGTATTTTCAGAGAAACTCAGTAGAGCTCCCTGTAGTGCGTCCAGTCTCACTGGGCACAATTCTAAAACTGGAGTCTGGAGGAGGGGCATAGAGGGAGGAGCCAGTGCACACCCCTTTTTCAAAGTCTTAAAGTGCCCATGTCTCCTGCGGATCCCGTCTATACCCCATGGTTCTTTTGGTGTCCCCAGCATCCTCTAGGATGTATGAGAAAAATAAATAAATTAATACTTACAATCCCCTCTCCTGCTTTCCGACTGCTGCTGCCCTCCGTCTCTGGCTGCCGGCGCCGGTCCTCTGATCTATGGGAGAGATGTCATGACATCTCTCCCATAGCACCGCATAGCTAGAGGTCAATTATGGCCCCTAGTGTCTATGTGCCTCTCCCACAATGCAGTGCAGTGCGCGATGCACTGCACAGCACCGGGCATCTACCGAGCGCCGGGGGGCACCAGTAGCGTATCTTGCCACGGTTGCGGCGCCTTCGGGACAGTGGCGCCCCGGGCAAAAAGCCTGCGTGCCCGTAGCATGATCCGCTACTGCCTGTGTGCGAGGGCGTTTCTCGCCCAATCAGCTGTGGACTGGGTGTGATCTGTCACTAACCCAATGAGAGTTCCTAGCCACCCCCAGCGTTATACACACAGGCACAGAGTCACAGATCTGGGTTATTATATAGGAGAAACTTTACATATACAGTATCAATAAATTATTTAGTTTATCTATCAGCAGAATTAAATATAATATTTAGCTTTGAAAATCACATATGGAAGGATTATTCTTACTGATATTTACAGGCCAGCTCGAATTTTAGCAGCATTATTGTATTATCAGACCCAGGCTCGTACTAGGAGCCAAATTGTCTGGAAACAGCCCTGATCAGACCTTACAAGAACCTGTACGTGACAAGTTTATTTTCTTATTATACACTACTCAAAAAATTAAAGGGAACACTAAAATAACACATCCTAGATCTGAATGAATGAAATATTCTTATTAAATACTTTTTTCTTCACATAGTTAAATGTGCTGACAACAAAATCACACAAAAATAATCAATGGAAATCAAATTTATTAACCCATGGAGGTCTGGATTTGGAGTCACACTCAAAATTAAAGTGGAAAAACACACTACAGGCTGATCCAACTTTGATGTAATGTCCTTAAAACAAGTCAAAATGAGGCTCAGTAGTGTGTGTGGCCTCCACGTGCCTGTATGACCTCCCTACAACGCCTGGGCATGCTCATGATGAGGTGGCGGATGTGAGGGATCTCCTCCCAGACCTGGACTAAAGCATCCGGCAACTCCTGGACAGTCTGTGGTGCAACGAGTTGGTGGATGGAGCGAGACATGATGTCCGTCCCAGATGTGCTCAATTGGATTCAGGTCTGGGGAACGGGCGGGCCAGTCCATAGCATCAATGCCTTCGTCTTGCAGGAACTGCTGACACACTCCAGCCACATGAGGTCTAACATTGTCTTGCATTAGGAGGAACCCAGGGCCAACCGCACCAGCATATGGTCTCACAAGGGGTCTGAAGATCTCATCTCGGTACCTAATGGCAGTCGGGCTACCTCTGGTGAGCACATGGAGGGCTGTGAGGCCCCCCCAAAGAAATGCCACCCCACACCATTACTGACCCACTGCCAATCCGGTCATGCTGGAGGATGTTGCAGGCAGCAGAACGTTCTCCTTGGCGTCTCCAGACTCTGTCACATCTGTCACATGTGCTCAGTGAGAACCTGCTTTCATCTGTGAAGAGCACAGGGCGCCAGTGGCGAATTTGCCAATCTTGGTGTTCTCTGGCAAATGCCAAACGTCCTGCACGGTGTTGGGCTGTAAGCACAAACCCCACCTGTGGACGTCGGGCCATCATACCACCCTCACGGAGTCTGCTTCTGATAGTTTGAGTAGACACATGCACATTTGTGGCTTGCTGGAGGTCATTTTGCAGGGCTCTGGCAGTGCTCCTCCTGTTCCTCCTTGCACAAAGGCAGAGGTAGCGGTCCTGCTGCTGGGTTGTTGCCCTCCTACGGCCTCCTCCACGTCTCCTGATGTACTGGCCTGTCTCCTGGTAGTGCCTCCATGCTCTGGACACTACGGTGACAGACACAGCAAACCTTCTTGCCACAGATCCTGGATGAGCTGCACTACCCGAGCCACTTGTGTGGGTTGTAGACTCCGTCTCATGCTACCACTAGAGTGAAAGCACCGCCAGCTTTCAAAAGTGACCAAAACATCAGCCAGAAAGCATAGGAGCTGAGAAGTGGTCTGTGGTCACCACCTGCAGAACAACTCCTTTATTGGGGGTGTCTTGCTAATTGTCTATAATTTCCACCTGTTGTCTATTCCATATGCACAACAGCATGTGAAATTGATTGTCAATCAGTGTTGCTTCCTAAGTGGACAGTTTGATTTCATTGAAGTGTGATTGACTTGGAGTTACATTGTGTTGTTTAAGTGTTCCCTTTATTTTTTTGAACAGTGTTTAAAATAAAATTCTTACTCAGAACTTATTGGTGTCAATGACTCTAGTATGGTCTGGAGAATCTTATTATAGCACATTACTTGCTTCAGGAATCTTGGAGGATGTGATTTTCCTTGGATATAGCAGGGACTACAACTATTCCAGTACAACAATTTATTGTGTGCAAACATACATGGGTGTCTCCCAGCGCTCGCTCACTATCCTTGCTTTTAATAAATTTAGTCAGACAATATATAAGTAACTAAAATTAGATGTTTATGTAATAGGTAATAATGTAATAGGTAATAAGAAATGCAATAAAAAGAATATAGTAAAATTCCTTTCTCTGTCTAACTTATACCCTTTTCACATAGCCAATGCCGGATCCCATCCGGGAATTGGAAACGGGTCCTTCCTGGGTGGGATCCGGCATTGGACGCTACTGCTGCAATATGCCGGGAGGGTTGCCATTGCAGCTAGGGGCGGAGCCGGCAGCGGGGCGGAGCTGGGAGAGGAGATCATCTCTGTGCCGCCTCTCCCTGTTGTAGTGAACGGGTCCCAGGTCGCATTGACTCGGGTGCTGTTTACGCTTCCATTGACACTGTATTCAACCCTAGAATAGTACTGCTTTATTCCCGGGTTGAATTGGCGGGTCAGGCAACCTGGAATTTTGGCTATGGCGCTTTCACACCGCACGCTAACCTGTGTCGACCCGGCAATATGCTGGGTCGATACTGGGTTATTTGTGCGGTGTGAAAGGGGTATAACAGTTAGTCCAACTAATACCAGTGTACAGTAACAGACAGTAACAATACAAACATATTACAGATCATTTACTCCTTAAGGGGCCTACACACTGGGCGATATCTTGAAAGATACAAACAATATTGTTCATAAATGAACGATAAATCATTCATATCTTGCAGTGTGGATGCAACAACAATGAACGATGCGTGTGCTGATCAATCATCGTTGATACATGCCAGTCAATTTGGACGATATAGATGTATGTACTCTCATATCGTCCAAATTGACCATTGATATCGTCCAGTGTGTAGGTAAAATTGACCATCGACAATATCATTGGCCAATAATATCGATGGTCAAAAACATCGCCCAGTGTGTAGGCCCCTTTAGTTTTTGATAAAATTGTATATATTAACCAGAGTACAAGGGTGACACCCTCTAGCTGACTACTATCCCTTATGTAGGCATCATATTCATTATACCTGGTTCCAATATGGGTAAATTTTCCCCCAAAAAGGCAGTTTATATGTCCAATAGAGTACAGTTGGGGTGGGATGCTTACCCACTGGACTCACTGTGTTGTGTATCGCTCATCACAGCATCGGACCACCAGGAGACCGGAAGGTAAGTGCACCGCAGGTCAGTTTTGCTTACAGAGGGACTGGGACAACACAGCAGGTCCAACGGGTCAGTGGAGAGTTACATCAGTACCTGGCAATTCCGGCTATACACTGTGCGGCACCTCTGAATTACGGCGGGATACGCAACCCACCCCAATTGTCTGTTACTGTAGTCGGCCTGTTAGCTAGACAGAGGAATTTTACTATATTCCTTTTATTGCATTTATTACCTATTAAATAAAAATACATATCATTTTACTTATTCATATACTGTATTATCTGATTGGGTGTGGTATGCGTGACCGCTGATCATCACACCGACACCGGTACCCTGGCAGCGGGGGTGAAGCTCGCAACGCTGAGGGCTCAGTGACTGACGACCTGCCGTCGACAGAGGTTCTATTACCACTCTATGGGTGTCGTAGACACCCACGAGTTGGAATACTCGGCATGCTAACCATCGGCATGCCAACCATCGGAATTGTGAGGGTGAGTGATGTAGGGGGAGGTATTGTGACCAGCGGTCACATAACTACATGCCGTCTGATTAATGTATTAAAAGCAAGGTAATTTGTGAGCGAGCGTTGGGAGACACCTTGTATGTTTGTACCCACTACATGGAGAGCGGTTCCCTGATCTCCGCAGCCGCTGGCCACGAATCATGTGATAAGCGCAGCCTTTCTTCCAGTATCTCCATTTATCACTAGTGTACAATACATGTCTTCAGGCTACTTAGCTATGGCATCTACAGCTGTGTCTCTGCAGCGCAGGAATTGCTCAGCATGAATGCACAGCTTCATCACAGCTGTAATCTTATTGCAGCACAGCATACTCAGCACTAGTATAAAGTGACTCGTTCTGAACGTATCTATATTGCATAGCTTTCATGCCTAAGCTTCATCACATATATATCCCCGCTTCTTACTAGGAGCCGGGACAGCTCGAGACCATGACCTAGCGTTGGGACACACGGCGTCTCTTGCCCCCAGCGACGGACATATAGCGGAGCCGCGGCAACCAATTAGCAACGACGGAGGCAGGAGTTGGAATGTGGCGCTGACGCCCGAAAGACAATCACAGGCTACTATGACGAACCAAGCTCTGATTGGTTGATGCGCTTCCTATAGGCAGTGGGCCAATAGCGCTTGTTGCGTCATAATAGCCGAGTCGTCATAGCCGGCGGGTAGAAGAGCAGGCACTAGCGGTTCGGCGGCGGCAAGAGAAGAGGAGGGGCGCCCGGAGAAGAGCGCCAACGGCCGCGGAAGAGGCCAGAAGACGGCGCGCTCAAAAAAGAAGACATCGCCGGCTGTGTGCGTGAAGGAACAGGCGGCGTCGTTGGCGGCAGAAGAATGCGGCAGAGGACAGGACCACTGCTGTAGCCTCTTCCACCGGATCAGGTAGGCTCACCTGTACACATTAACCCTCTCTAGGACACCAGGGGACAGACAGAAGACCCATGAGCACGGTCAGGCCCTTTGACCTGGGGCGCAATAAGCGGGCACTAGGCCCGTGGACATAAATCAGGCCTTTGGCCTGTGGGCAGTCAGGTGGGTACTAGGCCCTATTGTATAAAGTCCCCTATAGTTACACAAGTTGACTTTGGGCACTGGGCTCAGGTCACCTCAAGGATCCCCCAAAGTAGGTTGGCAAGTGGGCTGAGCCCATAAGTCACAGTGGTTCCGGGCACTCGACGCGGGCCATTTCTACTTGTCTAGTTATGTAGGCCAAAAACAGCCTGTGCCTTATATTGAAGGAAAGTTATCTGGTTATCAGGTCCAGATTCGATGGTCGCCGCGGCGTCCAAGGCAGCGCTACATTTGCTGAACACCCTTGCCCTGTGCTGGGCAGCCCCCAGCATGTGCACAGATGGACACAGATCTTGCTGGGTATGCAGCGATCTGCGTCCATCTCTTCACAACCCCCATTGTCCGACAAGGATGAGTTAGGACCAGTAATAAGGGATCTGAACAACAAGCAGGCAGTGGGCACAAGGGTGGTAAGGACACGTCGTCTTAATGATTAATCACATAAGTATATAGGCAGGATTACAGAATTGCAAATATACTCATGGCTCAGCTAGTTTAATATATTTATGGCATGTCCAGGCTACACCAGTACTCGACAAATCCCAGGGGCCAGGTAGCCATGGCTTCCAGATTTTGCTTCCTGGCTACCAGATTATGTAGGGAGAGAAGAAGCAGATCATCTTCAGCCCCAGCCGAGATTCATGGGCGTGCCTGTATTGCGGCAGCTATTTCATGCACAGGACTGCAAGTGCTGAGTGTCCGTCCCAGCCTGCGCTGACTGCACTGTCTGTCTGCCCCGGCCTGCTGCTCAGTCTGCTGTCAATGCTTGGCCAGGGATTGTGCCTTCAGAGGGGGTCGTGATATGGCCACAGGGTGGGGGCGATTGTTTGCCCGGGGGATTGCTGCGGAGGGCTGGTTTGCCTGGGGGTCCCCTTAGCTGTGTGGCTGAGGGGATTTGTTTGCCTGGGGGTGGAGGGAAGCTGTTCAGTAATGTGTGTGGGGAGGAGGCATTTTTTTAAATTATTTGTATGGTGGGGGGGGGGGGGGGGGTAGACAGATGACAACAGTGGTCTGGCTTCTACACTTTCATCCTGGCTCCTGGATTTTAGAAAAAAATGTCAAGCTCTGGGCTACACATTAAGAGATGGGCACATACCTTTGTAGAAGCCCATCGTGTGAGAGGTTGTTAGAGCACAGTGCCACCTGCACTAGGGAGGGTATCCGGACTCCAGGTCGACAGCAAAAAGGTCGACACACCTTAGGTCGACACACCTTAGGTCAACATGGACAAAAGGTCGACAGGAAAAAGGTCGACATGACTTTTTCACGATTTTTTCTTTTTTGGAACCTTTTCATACTTAACGATCCACGTGGACTACGATTGGAACGGTAAAGTGTGCCGAGCGAAGCGGTAGCGGAGCGAAGGCACCATGCCCGAAGCATGGAGAGCGAAGCGAGCCATGCGAGGGTACGCGGTGCACTAATTGGGGTTCCCGGTCACTCTACGGAGAAAACGACACCAAAAAAACAAAAAACTCATGTCGACCTTGTTCCTGTCGACCTTTTGTCCATGTCGACATTTTGTCCATGTCGACCTAAGGTGTCGACCAATTGGCGTCGACCTAAGGTGTGTCGACCTTTTTGCTGTCGACCCTCAGTCCCAGACCCACTGGGGAGGGGGGAGAGGATCTAGTTCAATAGTCAGGCCTGCAAGTGTGGTAGTACGCTTGGGTACGTAGTACCATTAAAAATTTAGCCGCCGGTACGCCGTACATGTCGCCGATGGGCCGCCGCTCACCAAAGCCGGTGTTAGCGGCTATTATTGGAAACACCGCCGCTGTGCTCCGCCTCCCCTTCCCAACCTGCTGGGGGCGTGACTGTGACTTAATCACGCTCCCGCTGCTGGCACGGCGGGTGTGCAGAGGACCCTGGGGACTGTCTTGGCAGGTTGTGGCGGTTCTTGTTCTTCCCGTGGCCCTCCTTGTTGAGCAGCGCAGGGGTCAGAGCGGCAGGAGCAGGCTCATCTCTGGGAGCCTGAGGTACAGTTGTATTACTATTTTGATCATCAATTCACTGTGTATCTGGCACTGTGGGGCAATGTGTATCTGGCACTGTGGGGCAATGTGTATCTGACACTGTGGGGCAATGTGGATCTGGCACTGTGGGGCAATGTGGATCTGGCACTGTGGGGCAATGTGGATCTGGCGCTCTGGGGCAATGTGGATCTGGCGCTCTGGAGCAATGTGTATCTGGCGTTCTGGGGCAATGTGTATCTGGCAATGTGGGGTGGGGCAATGTGGATCTGGGGCAATGTGGATCTGGGGCAATGTGGATCTGGCGCTCTGGGGCAATGTGTATCTGGCGCTCTGGGGCAATGTGTATCTGGCGCTGTGGGGCAAAGTGTATCTGGCGCTGTGGGGCAATGTGGATCTGGCACTCTGGGGCAATGTGGATCTGGCACTGTGGGGCAAAGTGTATCTGGGGCAATGTGTATCTGGCGCTCTGGGGCAATGTGTATCTGGCGCTCTGGCACTGTGGGGCAATGTGGATCTGGCACTGTGGGGCAAAGTGGATCTGGGGCAATGTGGATCTGGCGTTTTGGGGCAATGTGGATCTGACACTGTGGGGCAATGTGTATCTGACACTGTGGGGCAATGTGGATCTGGCGTTTTGGGGCAATGTGTATGCAATGTGGATCTGGCACTGTGGGGCAATGTGGATCTGGCACTGTGGTGGCGTATCTGTGTTGTTAAGGTTAGTCTGAGGGGTGTGAAGTGTTAGGCTGCGGGGACTGGGGTCAGGGTTAGGCACCACCGGGGAAGGTTATGGTTAAGCTGCGGGAGGGAGAGGCTTAGGGTCAGGCTGCAGGAAAGGTGAGTTAGGGTTAGAGGGCTCAGTATTACCTTGCTTCATTAGTACGTGTCAGGATTTTAGCATGGATTCTGCTGTCTGTATTTTGATAGCTGGCATCCTAAGCGCCAGGATTTCGTATGTAACCCCGGTAGATATAGATATGATGGTGAAGAAGTAGTCGGACACTGCAGATCAGTCTCCACCTTCAGTTGGGGGAAAAGTTTCCCTGGAGTAATTAGTAATTACACTGGAGTAATTAGTTGTGAAAATCAAACACTTTTTAGTTTAAAAGTAAATAACATTGGCTAAGGTCTACAAGCAACAGGCCACACAATAGGTAGACAATACATTGCATCATTTGTAGCCATTCACTTTACATAAGTGTATTTCTCTTACATCCTAGAGGATACTGGGGATCCATTTAGTACCATGGGTATAGACGGGTCCACTAGGAGCCATGGGCACTTTAAGAATTTGATAGTGTGGACTGGCTCCTTTCTCTATGCCCCTCCTACCAGACTCAGTTTAGAAAATGTGCCCGTAGGAGCCGGTCACGCTTATGGAAGCTCCAGAAGAGTTTTCTGCATTTTATTTCTCTGATACCTTCTATAAGAGCCTCTATTCCCTGTGACAGAGCAGCGTCCCCCCCTTCTGAATCCACCTCCCCCTCCTCCATGTCTGACCCCTCAGCGTCAGAGTAAGACTGCAGGACATGGGCCAGAGTTCGTTTTGCATCCAAATGGCAGGGGACTGAGACGCTTGTTTGGGGACCGAGTTTCTGTTCATAAACTCATCCACAGACTGTCTTAAGTATTGCGTCTCTTTCTCATTGCGGGACAATTTATTAGAGATATTGGAGATCATTCCTTTAATGGAATCCAGCCACTGAGTACATAGTAGTGAGCTCCCTGGGGAAGAGGAACACTCTGCTGTACAAGAAACACTCTTTGCCTGTCATATTGTAAATGTGACATCACACACACAGTAATAGGTGAAAAGCAAAAATTAGCCCACAAAGAATATATTGGAGCCAGCACACAGCGCCCTTATTGCTAATGCCAAGCATAGTCGGGTTGCAGACTAAGTACCCAGACTGATGACTTAGTACGCTAATAATCGCTCCCCCCATGCTATGACCCCCTGGTACCGCTGAGGTAATCTGGAGGCACACCAGAGGAGCTGCGCATCCCCGTCAGTCAGCGTCTGCTGCAGAGGGAAAATGGCGCTGGTGAGTTGCTGCATCCGCTCATACTGAAGCCCCACCCCTTCAATGGCGCGCGGTCTTCCCGTTTTTTGTTTATACTGGCTGAGGTAATTTTGTGCTTAAAATGGAGACAGATCCGTTTTACGGCTTTGTTTGCCAGTGTGGGTACAGTGTACAGTGTACTGAGAAGCAGTTGTGTACTGAGTCTGGAGACGCAATCCTCCCCTGTTAAAAGCTGTGCATCTCCGTACCCTCATGCCGCCATAATAGCCGGTGACCTGCTAACCGGAACGCCAGCTTAGAACTCACCACTCTTCACTCTTCTGGCTCTGGTGGCGTGCTGCGGCTCTCATCGTGGTGGGGCTTGCGAATAGCTCCCTCAGGAGCTAGTGTCCTGTCAGCGGGGAACGGGACCATTAACCCTGAGAGAGGTTGGGCTGTTTCCGCCCCTAAGTCCCACGAAGCAGGCAGGTTGGTGCCATCCAGTCTTGCCTGAACATAACAAAACAGAAAAATAAATGCAGAAAACTCTTCAGGAGCTTCCATAAGCGTGACCGGCTCCTACGGGCACATTTTCTAAACTGAGTCTGGTAGGAGGGGCATAGAGAGAGGAGCCAGTCCACACTATCAAATTCTTAAAGTGCCCATGGCTCCTAGTGGACCCGTCTATACCCATGGTACTAAATGGATCCCCAGTATCCTCTAGGACGTAAGAGAAAAACACTTATGTAAAGTGAATGGCTACAAATGATGCAATGTATTGTCTACCTATTGTGTGGCCTGTTGCTTGTAGACGTTAGCCAATGTTATTTACTTTTAAACTAAAAAGTGTTTGATTTTCACAACTAATTACTCCAGTGTAATTACTAATTACTCCAGGGAAACTTTTCCCCCAACTGAAGGTGGAGACTGATCTGCAGTGTCCGACTACTTCTTCACCATCATATCTATCTCTACCGGGGTTACATACGAAATCCTGGCGCTTAGGATGCCGGCTATCAAAATACAGACAGCAGAATCTATGCTAAAATCCTGACACGTACTAATGAAGCAAGGTAAGACTGAGCCCTCTAACCCTAACTCACCTTTCCTGCAGCCTGACCCTAAGCCTCTCCCTCCCACAGCTTAACCATAACCTTCCCCGGTGGTGCCTAACCCTGACCCCCGTCCCCGCAGCCTAACACTTCACACCCCTCAGACTAACCTTAACAACACAGATACGCCATCACAGTGCCAGATCCACATTGCCCCAGAGTGCCAGATCCACATTGCCCCAGAGTGCCAGATCCACTTTGCCCCAGAGTGCCAGATCCACTTTGCCCCAGAGTGCCAGATCCACTTTGCCCCAGAGTGCCAGATCCACTTTGCCCCAGAGTGCCAGATCCACTTTGCCCCAGAGTGCCAGATCCACTTTGCCCCAGAGTGCCAGATCCACTTTGCCCCAGAGTGCCAGATCCACTTTGCCCCAGAGTGCCAGATCCACTTTGCCCCAGAGTGCCAGATCCACTTTGCCCCAGAGTGCCAGATCCACTTTGCCCCAGAGTGCCAGATCCACATTGCCCCAAAACGCCAGATCCACATTGCCCCAGATCCACTTTGCCCCACAGTGCCAGATCCACTTTGCTCCACAGTGCCAGATCCACATTGCCCCACAGTGTCAGATCCACATTGCCCCAGAGTGCCAGATCCACTTTGCCCCAGAGTGCCAGATCCACTTTGCCCCAGAGTGCCAGATCCACTTTGCCCCAGAGTGCCAGATCCACTTTGCCCCAGAGTGCCAGATCCACTTTGCCCCAGAGTGCCAGATCCACTTTGCCCCAGAGTGCCAGATCCACTTTGCCCCAGAGTGCCAGATCCACTTTGCCCCAGAGTGCCAGATCCACTTTGCCCCAGAGTGCCAGATCCACATTGCCCCAAAACGCCAGATCCACATTGCCCCAGATCCACTTTGCCCCACAGTGCCAGATCCACTTTGCTCCACAGTGCCAGATCCACATTGCCCCACAGTGTCAGATCCACATTGCCCCACAGTGTCAGATACACATTGCCCCAGTGTCTGACATAATAGCCGGTTAGCAGGTCACCGGCTATTATGGCGGCATTAGGGTACGGAGATGCACAGCTTTTCTCTATCGTCCTAGTGGATGCTGGGGTTCCTGAAAGGACCATGGGGAATAGCGGCTCCGCAGGAGACAGGGCACAAAAAGTAAAGCTTTCCGATCAGGTGGTGTGCACTGGCTCCTCCCCCTATGACCCTCCTCCAAGCCTCAGTTAGATTTTTGTGCCCGGCCGAGAAGGGTGCAATCTAGGTGGCTCTCCTAAAGAGCTGCTTAGAGAAAGTTTAGCTTAGGTTTTTTATTTTACAGTGAGTCCTGCTGGCAACAGGATCACTGCAACGAGGGACTTAGGGGAGAAGAAGTGAACTCACCTGCGTGCAGGATGGATTGGCTTCTTGGCTACTGGACATCAGCTCCAGAGGGACGATCACAGGTACAGCCTGGATGGTCACCGGAGCCTCGCCGCCGGCCCCCTTGCAGATGCTGAAACATGAAGAGGTCCAGAATCGGCGGCAGAAGACTCCTCAGTCTTCTAAAGGTAGCGCACAGCACTGCAGCTGTGCGCCATTTTCCTCTCAGCACACTTCACACGGCAGTCACTGAGGGTGCAGGGCGCTGGGAGGGGAGCGCCCTGGGAGGCAAATGAAAACCTATTTGGCTAAAAAATACCTCACATATAGCCTCCGGGGGCTATATGGAGATATTTAACCCCTGCCAGAATACACTAAAGAGCGGGAGACGAGCCCGCCGGAAAAGGGGCGGGGCCTATCTCCTCAGCACACAGCGCCATTTTCCTTACACAGCTCCGCTGGTCAGGACGGCTCCCAGGTCTCTCCCCTGCACTGCACTACAGAAACAGGGTAAAACAAGAGAGGGGGGGGCAAAATAGTGGCAAAAATTATATTATAAAAGCAGCTATACAGGGAGCACTTATTATAAGGCTATCCCTGTCATATATAGCGCTTTTGGTGTGTGCTGGCAAACTCTCCCTCTGTCTCCCCAAAGGGCTAGTGGGGTCCTGTCTTCGTTAAGAGCATTCCCTGTGTGTCTGCTGTGTGTCGGTACGTGTGTGTCGACATGTATGAGGACGATATTGGTGTGGAGGCGGAGCAATTGCCAAATATGGGGATGTCACCTCCTAGGGGGTCGACACCAGAATGGATGCCTTTATTTATGGAATTACGGGATAGTGTCAACACGCTAAAGCAGTCGTTTGACGACATGAGACGGCCGGACAATCAGTTAGTGCCTGTCCAGGCGCCTCAAACACCGTCAGGGGCTGTAAAACGCCCTTTGCCTCAGTCGGTCGACACAGACCCAGACACAGGCACTGATTCCAGTGGCGACGGTGACGAATCAACCGTATTTTCCAGTAGGGCCACACGTTATATGATTTTGGCAATGAAGGAGGCGTTACATTTAGCTGATACTACAGGTACCACTAAACAGGGTATTATGTGGGGTGTGAAAAAACTACCTATAGTTTTTCCTGAATCAGAAGAACTAAATGATGTATGTGATGAAGCGTGGGTTGCCCCCGATAAAAAGATGCTAATTTCAAAGAAGTTATTAGCTTTATACCCTTTCCCGTCAGAGGTTAGGGCGCGCTGGGAAACACCTCCTAGGGTGGACAAGGCGCTCACACGCTTATCTAAACAAGTGGCGTTACCCTCTCCTGAGACGGCCGCACTTAAAGATCCAGCAGATAGGAGGATGGAAAATATCCAAAAAAGTATATACACACATACAGGTGTTATACTACGACCAGCTATAGCGACAGCCTGGATGTGCAGTGCTGGAGTAGCTTGGTCAGAGTCCCTGATTGAAAATATTGATACCCTGGATAGGGACAATGTTTTACTGTCTTTAGAGCAAATAAAGGATGCATTTCTTTATATGCGTGATGCACAGAGGGATATCTGCACACTGGCATCACGGGTAAGTGCTATGTCCATTTCGGCCAGAAGAAGTTTATGGACGCGACAGTGGTCAGGCGATGCGGACTCAAAACGGCATATGGAAGTTTTGCCGTATAAAGGGGAGGAGTTATTTGGAGTCGGTCTATCAGATTTGGTGGCCACGGCTACAGCCGGGAAATCCACCTTTTTACCTCAAGCTACTCCCCAACAGAAAAAGACACCGACTTTTCAACCGCAGCCCTTTCGTTCCTTTAAAAACAAGAGAGCAAAGGGATATTCATATCTGCCACGAGGCAGAGGAAGGGGGAAGAGACACCAACAGGCAGCTCCTTCCCAGGAACAGAAGCCCTCCCCCGCTTCTACAAAAGCCTCAGCATGACGCTGGGGCTTCTCAAGCGGACTCGGGGGCGGTGGGCGGTCGTCTCAAGAATTTCAGCGCGCAGTGGACTCACTCGCAGGTAGATCCCTGGATCCTGCAGATAATATCTCAGGGGTACAGGTTGGAACTAGAGACAGATCCGCCTCGCCGTTTCCTGAAGTCTGCTTTACCAACGTCCCCCTCCGAAAGGGAGACGGTTTTGGAAGCCATTCACAAGCTGTACTCTCAGCAGGTGATAGTCAAGGTACCTCTTCTACAACAGGGAAAGGGGTATTATTCCACTCTATTTGTGGTACCGAAGCCGGACGGCTCGGTAAGACCTATTCTAAATCTGAAGTCCTTGAACCTGTACATAAAGAAGTTCAAGTTCAAAATGGAGTCACTCAGAGCAGTGATAGCGAACCTGGAAGAAGGGGACTTTATGGTGTCCTTGGACATCAAGGATGCGTACCTCCACGTTCCAATTTACCCCTCACACCAGGGGTACCTCAGGTTCGTTGTACAAAACTGTCACTATCAGTTTCAGACGCTGCCGTTCGGATTGTCCACGGCACCTCGGGTCTTTACAAAGGTAATGGCCGAGATGATGATTCTTCTTCGAAGAAAAGGCGTATTAATTATCCCATACTTGGACGATCTCCTAATAAGGGCAAGGTCCAGAGAACAGCTAGAGAGGGGATTAGCACTGTCTCAAGAAGTGCTAAAACAGCACGGCTGGATTCTGAATATTCCAAAATCCCAGTTAATGCCGACAACTCGTCTGCTGTTCCTAGGGATGATTCTGGACACGGTTCAGAAAAAGGTTTTTCTCCCGGAGGAAAAAGCCAAGGAGTTATCCGAGCTTGTCAGGAACCTCCTAAAACCAGGAAAGGTGTCTGTACATCAATGCACAAGAGTCCTGGGAAAAATGGTGGCTTCTTACGAAGCAATTCCATTCGGCAGATTCCATGCACGAATTTTCCAGAGGGATCTGTTGGACAAATGGTCAGGGTCGCATCTTCAGATGCACCAGCGGATAACCCTGTCTCCAAGGACAAGGGTATCTCTTCTGTGGTGGTTGCAGAGTGCTCATCTATTGGAGGGCCGCAGATTCGGCATACAGGATTGGATCCTGGTGACCACGGACGCCAGCCTGAGAGGCTGGGGAGCAGTCACACAAGGAAGAAACTTCCAGGGAGTGTGGACGAGCCTGGAAACGTCTCTTCACATAAACATTCTGGAACTAAGAGCAATCTACAATGCTCTAAGCCAGGCAGAACCTCTGCTTCAAGGAAAACCGGTGTTGATCCAGTCGGACAACATCACGGCAGTCGCCCATGTAAACAGACAGGGCGGCACAAGAAGCAGGAGTGCAATGGCAGAAGCTGCAAGGATTCTTCGCTGGGCAGAGAATCATGTGATAGCACTGTCAGCAGTGTTCATCCCGGGAGTGGACAACTGGGAAGCAGACTTCCTCAGCAGACACGACCTTCACCCGGGAGAGTGGGGACTTCATCCGGAAGTCTTCCACATGCTGGTAACCCGTTGGGAAAGACCAATGGTGGACATGATGGCGTCTCGCCTCAACAAAAAACTGGACAGGTATTGCGCCAGGTCAAGAGATCCGCAGGCAATAGCTGTGGACGCGCTGGTAACGCCTTGGGTGTACCAGTCGGTGTATGTGTTTCCTCCTCTGCCTCTCATACCAAAAGTATTGAGAATTATACGGCAAAGAGGCGTAAGAACGATACTAGTGGTTCCGGATTGGCCAAGAAGGACTTGGTACCCGGAACTTCAAGAGATGATCACGGAAGATCCGTGGCCTCTACCTCTAAGGAGGGACTTGCTTCAGCAGGGTCCCTGTCTGTTTCAAGACTTACCGCGGCTGCGTTTGACGGCATGGCGGTTGAACGCCGGATCCTAAAGGAAAAAGGCATGCCGGAAGAAGTCATTCCTACTTTGATTAAAGCAAGGAAGGAAGTAACCGTGCAACACTATCACCGCATTTGGCGAAGATATGTTGCGTGGTGCGAGGATCGGAGTGCTCCGACGGAGGAATTTCAACTGGGTCGATTCCTACATTTCCAGCAATCAGGATTGTCTATGGGTCTCAAATTGGGATCTATTAAGGTTCAAATTTCGGCCCTGTCGATTTTCTTTCAAAAAGAATTGGCTTCAGTTCCTGAAGTCCAGACTTTTGTTAAGGGAGTGCTGCATATACAGCCTCCTGTGGTGCCTCCAGTGGCACCGTGGGATCTCAATGTGGTTTTGGAATTTCTAAAATCTCATTGGTTTGAACCACTAAAAAAGGTGGATTTAAAATATCTCACATGGAAAGTGACCATGTTACTAGCCCTGGCTTCGGCCAGGAGAGTGTCAGAACTGGCAGCTTTATCTTACAAAAGCCCATATCTGATTTTCCATTCGGACAGGGCAGAACTGCGGACTCGTCCGCATTTTCTCCCTAAGGTGGTGTCAGCATTTCATCTGAACCAGCCTATTGTAGTGCCTGCGGCTACAAGTGACTTGGAGGACTCCAAGTTACTGGACGTTGTCAGAGCATTAAAAATATATATTGCAAGGACAGCTGGAGTCAGAAAATCTGACTCGTTGTTTATATTGTATGCACCCAACAAGATGGGTGCTCCTGCGTCTAAGCAGACGATTGCTCGTTGGATCTGTAGCACAATCCAACTTGCACATTCTGTGGCAGGCCTGCCACAGCCTAAATCTGTAAAGGCCCACTCCACAAGGAAGGTGGGCTCATCTTGGGCGGCTGCCCGAGGGATCTCGGCATTACAACTTTGCCGAGCAGCTACGTGGTCAGGGGAGAACACGTTTGTAAAATTTTACAAATTTGATACTCTGGCTAAGGAGGACCTGGAGTTCTCTCATTCGGTGCTGCAGAGTCATCCGCACTCTCCCGCCCGTTTGGGAGCTTTGGTATAATCCCCATGGTCCTTTCAGGAACCCCAGCATCCACTAGGACGATAGAGAAAATAAGAATTTACTTACCGATAATTCTATTTCTCGGAGTCCGTAGTGGATGCTGGGCGCCCATCCCAAGTGCGGATTATCTGCAATAATTGTACATAGTTATTGTTAACTAATTCGGGTTATTGTTTAGGAAGCCATCTTTCAGAGGCTCCTCTGTTATCATACTGTTAACTGGGTTTGATCACAAGTTGTACGGTGTGATTGGTGTGGCTGGTATGAGTCTTACCCGGGATTCAAAATTCCTCCCTTATTGTGTACGCTCTTCCGGGCACAGTACCTAACTGAGGCTTGGAGGAGGGTCATAGGGGGAGGAGCCAGTGCACACCACCTGATCGGAAAGCTTTACTTTTTGTGCCCTGTCTCCTGCGGAGCCGCTATTCCCCATGGTCCTTTCAGGAACCCCAGCATCCACTACGGACTCCGAGAAATAGAATTATCGGTAAGTAAATTCTTATTTTAACCGGGGAGGATTGCGTCTCCAGACTCAGTACACAACTGCTTCTCAGTACACTGTACACTGTACCCACACTGGCAAACAAAGCCGTAAAACGGATCTGTCTCCATTTTAAGCACAAAATTACCTCAGCCAGTATAAACAAAACACGGGAAGACCGTGCGCCATTGAAGGGGCGGGGCTTCAGTATGAGCGGATGCAGCAACTCACCAGCGCCATTTTCCCTCTGCAGCAGACGCTGACTGACGGGGACGCGCAGCTCCTCTGATGTGCCTCCAGATTACCTCAGCGGTACCAGGGGGTCATAGCATGGGGGGAGCGATTATTAGCGTACTAAGTCATCAGTCTGGGTACTTAGTCTGCAACTCGACTATGCTTGGCATTAGCAATAATGGCGCTGTGTGCTGGCTCCAATATATTCTTTGTGGGCTAATTTGTGCTTTTCACCTATTACTGTGTGTGTGATGTCACATTTACAATATGACAGGCAAAGAGTGTTTCTTGTATGGCAGAGTGTTCCTCTTCCCCAGGGAGCTCACTACTATGTACTCAGTGGCTGGATTCCATTAAAGGAATGATCTCCAATATCTCTAATAAATTGTCCAGCAATGAGAAAGAGACGCAATACTTAAGACAGTCTGTGGATGAGTTTATGAACAGAAACTCGGTCCCCAAACAAGCGTCTCAGTCCCCTGCCATTTGGATGCAAAACGAACTCTGGCCCATGTCCTGCAGTCTGACTCTGACGCTGAGGGGTCAGACATGAAGGAGGGGGAGGTGGATTCAGAATGGGGGGACGCTGCTCTGTCACAGGGAATAGAGGCTCTTATAGAAGGTATCAGAGACGTTCTGGAAATTCCTGATAAGGTGACAGAGGAGTGTGAGGAATCTTATTTTAATGTAAAAAAGAAGTCCTCAGTCACTTTTCCTGTGTGAAAGGAATTGAATACCCTGTTTGAAGAACCGTGGGTTAATCCTGATAAGTAATTTCAAAACCCTAAAAGGTTATTCTCATCTTTTCCTCCTGAGGATAGGAAAAAATTGGAAAGTCCACAGATAGTGGATGCATCTGTGTCCAGGTTGTCACAGAAGATTGTAGTACCTGTCCCTGGTGCAGCCTTCCTGAAAGACACGGCTGATTGTAAAATTGGGACTATACTCAAATCCTTGTACACAGCTGCTGGGGTGGCTCAGAGACCCACTATAGCGTGTGCGTGCATTACTAACGCCATTGCTAAATGGTCGGGTAACCTCATTGAAGGGTTGTATTCCTTATCTAGGGGGGAGATTGTGTTACTCCTGCAATATATACAGGACTCTGCAAACTTTATGGTGGAAGCCATAAAAGAAGTAGGTTTGCTTAATGCACGCACCACTGCTATGGCAGTGTAGTGTTCACTCTAGGAGTGAAAAGGGGCAGGGCGCCGGACTCCAGGGGCACATGTGCCGCGCGTGCGCCCGAAACGGGGGCGCGGCCACGCCGACGTCATTTTAGGGGGCGGTGCGGCCCGCAGACGCTACTATAGAGAGCGTCTGTGGCCGGCGACGTCACTGTTGGGGGCGTGCCCAGCAACTCCGTCGGTGCTAGGCTTCCCCCAGCCCTCTCCCAATGCGTGAATGGATGCCGCGCGCATGCGCACGGCATCTATACACGCTGGGAGGGCAGGAAGCGGGCGGCTATTCTAGCAGGGCACCGCAAAAGGGGCAGGGCGGGTTTTGCCTGCTAAAAAACGGGCAGGGCGCGGCACCCTGCTAAAACAGCCTAGAGTGAACACTAGCAGTGTCAGCACGCTGGGGCTTATGGTTACACCAGTGGACTGCGGACGTGGACTCCAGGAAAGGCGTGGAAAGCCTACCCTTCACAGGAGAGCCTTATTTGGAGATGAACTAGACAAATGGATCTCCAAAGCTACTGCGGGTAAGTCCACATATCTTCCTTCCATAGGCAAACGCAGGGGGCATTTCTGGTTGCCTGGAACCCCCCCTCCTCTTGGCAAGTGGCTCAAATGATGACAACAATAGTGATGGTATATAATACAATTATGAAAGCCGACGCCACATCATGCAGTTTAAGGGACAAAGTAGAGCTGCTGCACATGCTCAGAGGTAGCAACTTCCATCACGTTTGCTGTGTGTGTGTGTGTGTGTGTGTGTGTGTGTGTGTGTCCTGTCAAAGTCGTAAAATATTGAAGAACACACAGCACGTATAAACTGCACACACATGCCCACTGCGCGTGCACTTGTTCTGCAGTGCGTGCACATGTACGCACTTTGTGTATGGTCGCTCCCGCGGTCCTGCGCATTGGCGCGTGGTATGGGTAATTACGGCAGAGTTTGTGTACGCATGGAGGGCCATCAGAACACATTACATATTTCTCCTTCATCCACTAGGGGCCACTAAAGTACAGTTACAATGGGGAAATAGTAGGCAGTAATTGGGAGCTGGCACTTTAAAAATTCTAACACTGTGGCTAGCTCCTCCCCTACTATGTCCCCTCCAAGCCAGTCTTAGTTAGTGCCCGAGGGAGCTGGTTCACTTGGGTTTAGCTGAAAGAATTTTTATTTTTTCTTTATTATTTTTCTTTTTCTTTCACACACTCACAGACTGGCAGCTCTGCCACTGCCAGTCTGCACCGTGGGAGCTGCCGGCGGGATCCCATCGTAGCTGCGTGCGGCTCGGGATGGGCCACGGCTGAGGGAGACGCTGAGCTCTCCTGAGATGGCCGGACACCGCTGCGTGCGGCGCGTGTCGGGGCCACTCCATCCAGCAGAAGATTTCCGGCAGCACGGCAGCGGTGAGTATCAGCGGCCATACACCGCTGCGTGCGGCGTGTGTCGGGGCCACCCTCCACCTACTGAAAGGTGAGTGTGTACCTCTTCCCCCAGTGATGGTGACAAGGGGGGGTTTGAATGGGATTGTAAGGGGGTGACTGTCTGACACAGCGCACCCCCACCTCTCACAATCGGACTTTTATTATTACTTTTATTATTAATTTTATTATTATTTATTTAAAAAAAAAAAAAACCCGCTGCCCGTCCGCCCGCCGCTCCCCCCCTCCTCCCTCCCTGCTCGGATCCCCGCCAGCGCGGCTCACAGCCGCTATGGGGATCCGGCAAAGCGGCGCACAGCATGTTTGAACTTGGCGCCTTTGAGCAGGGGGGGCGGGGCTTAGTCCCGCTCTGCGCGCCCGGATGTAGCGCGCGCTCCGGAGCATTTCCTGTCTCAACAGCGCGGGACGGACGGCGGCCACGGACACAGTGAGCTGTTACAGTGGGGAAGGGGGGCACTCGGGGACACTGCAGGCACTAGTATAACTTACAGTTAGCCTGTCACTGCACAGAGTATCGTGCAGGACAGATTGGGCTGCTGTGGCTGCGTTTTTTCCCGGCTTCCCCCCCCTCCCACCCATTCTACTATTGCTGTTTCCCTGTGGGGGAAGGGTCTCAAGGGTAGGTGCTGCCATGGCTAATAAAGGCTCCAAGGCAACACAAAAGCAAATTCTGGTTTTAGGTGAGGAGTCATCGGCTCAGCCCTCCTCAGAACCCCAAAGCGTCCCAACATGGACGACACAACTCACAGAGGTGATGTCCCTGCTGACTGGGTAACTTAAAGCCTCTCGGTAAGACAGGGAGGCGGCCCGGTTCCGACAGCTTGTCCAGGTACCGGAGCCAGAACCTGCATGGGCTGTCTCATTAGCAAAGTCCGTAGAAGGGCTTTCTAGGGCTGTGATCCCTTCCCAAGCCCCGTCCTTTAGCCCCCCTCAACAGGCTTCTAAAAAGAGATTGCTAGCCTCTGTGTTACAGGACTTTGACGATGATATGCCTCAATTAGATGAGGCGGGGTTAGATGTTCAGGATGCTGATATACAGGATACTGATGAGGATCAGGTGTACGGAGACTCTGAACCAGTAGCTCAGGGTATAGAGGCTCTTATTACTGCTATTCGCTCAGTATTACAGGTGGAGGAGACGGAGCAAGACACCTTACGCTCTTCAAGGTTTGGCACCAACCAAGGCCTGCCGGTGACCTTTCCAGTTTTTGGAGGAGCTGGATGCGCTCATAACGGCTGCCTGGAAACATCCAGACGCAAAATTTCAGGTATCAAGAAAGCTGTTGTCTTCCTACCCTTTTCCCGCAGGTAGCAGGACACGTTATGAGACCTCTCCGATTGTGGATCCTTCGGTGTCTCATCTGTCCAAAAAGATGGTCCTACCGGTTCCGGGGGCAACTTCGCTTAAGGAGGCGTCAGATAGGAAGTTGGAATCTACCTTAAAGAATATTTACTCTGCGGCAGGGGTATTACATCGCCCGGCGCAGGTAGGTTGTTGGGTCAACAAGGCGATCGAAGCTTGGGCGGAGCATTTGTCCTCTGGAATTCGTGACGAGTTACCAGCGGGTCAATTGATAGAGTTGGCGGAACACATCCGCGAATCAGCCCTTTACCTTTGCGAGGCGTCCAAGGACATAGGTATTCTAGGAGCTAGAATTTCCGCTTTAGCAATTGCGGCCCGCAGAGCTCTCTGGCTCCGGCAGTGGCAGGCAGATACGGAATCCAAAAGGCCGGCAGAAGCGTTGCCCTTTGCGGGTGAGTTTCTGTTTGGTAAGGATCTGGATGCCTGGATCTCTCAGGCCACCGGAGGTAAGTCAACTTATCTCCCTTCTGCTGCTCCAACTACTCGCAGGCCATATAGGGGTCCCTCTTTTCGATCCTTTCGTGCCCCTTCCAGGTTTCGAGGCCAGGCCAGGGGTGGAGCTTCTGCCTTCCGTGGCCATAGAGGTAGAGGCGGCGGCAGGGGTAGAGGCTCCGCAACCTCAGCCCAGTCAGAGGTTAAGTCCTCTGCCACTACCACCGCATGACGGGCTTCCCTCCCACCTGGGGGATCACAGGGTGGGAGCTCGTCTGTGGGATTTCAAGGAGGTCTGGATACAGTCCTGCCCAGACACCTGGGTCCGGGATCTAATCTCTTGCGGTTACAAGCTTGTGTTTCAGGAACAACCGCCCCAACGGTTTTTTACCACGGGTTTGCCAGTTTCCGACAACCGAGGAGTTGCCTTACAGGCAGCGGTCCAGAAGCTTCTATCCGCAAGGGTGGTGATCCCTGTTCCCTCTCATCTTCAGAAGCAGGGCTATTACTCAAGCCTGTTTCTTGTACCGAAGCCGGACGGCTCAGTCAGGCCAATCCTGAACTTGAAGGATCTCAATCCGTATTTGAGGGTATTCAAGTTCAAGATGGAGTCCCTTCAGTCTGTTATTGCGGGGTTGGAAAGAAACGAGTTTCTGGCATCCCTAGACATCAAGGATGCATACTTACATGTTCCCATTTGGCCTCCTCATCAGGCGTTTCTCCGGTTCGCAATACGGGACGCTCATTTCCAGTTCCAGGCCCTTCCTTTCGGTCTCTCTTCTGCTCCCAGAGTGTTCACAAAGGTCATGGCGGTCATGATGGCTCTACTTCGGAAGCAGGGTGTGACGATTGTTCCCTATCTGGACGATCTACTGATAAAAGCGAGCTCGGCAGAACTGTTGCTTCAGAATATCCGGATGACACAGGACCTTCTGATTCGTCACGGGTGGATCCTGAATTTCCCGAAGTTTCACTTATACCCCTCACAACGGCTTTTGTTTCTGGGGATGATTCTCGACACGGTCCTTCAGAAGGTTTTCCTGCCTCAGGACAAGATCCTGTCTCTGCAGACTCTGGTAAGGTCGGTTCTTCAACACCGTCGGGTGTCAGTGTATCTGTGCATTCGCCTTCTGGGAAAAATGGTAGCAGCATTCGAAGCTCTCCCGTACGGTCGCTTCCATTCTCGACCGTTTCAGCTGTGTCTTCTACATCAGTGGTCAGGATCTCATCTGTTCCTTCATCAAAGGGTGACACTATCACCAAAGGCCCGGTCGTCGCTTCTCTGGTGGCTCCAGTCGACGCATCTGTTGGAAGGAAGGCGGTTCGGGGTATGGGATTGGACTCTCCTCACCACGGACGCCAGTCTGAGAGGCTGGGGGGCAGTGACCCTGGAACATAAGTTTCAGGGACGCTGGTCAATAGACGAATCCGCTCTCCCCATAAACATTCTCGAACTAAGGGCGGTGTACAATGCTCTGCTTCAGGCACATCACCTACTCCAGGCACATCACCTACTCCGCGGTCGATCGGTCAGAGTTCAGTCCGACAACGCCACGACGGTGGCGTACATCAACCGTCAGGGCGGCACTCGCAGCCGCGCAGCAATGAGGGAGGTCACCAACATCCTCCTCTGGGCAGAGAGATATGCTCTGTCCTTCTCGGCAATATTCATTCCGGGAGTGGACAATTGGGAAGCCGACTATCTAAGCCGGCAGGGCATGCACCCGGGAGAATGGTCACTACATCCCCAGGTGTTTTGGCAACTGGTCCGCCGGTGGGGAAAACCACAGATCGACCTCATGGCGTCCCGCCTGAACCATCAGTTGCCTCTTTACTACTCTCGGACGAGGGACCCGGCGGCGGCGGGCGTGGATGCTCTCACGGCTCCTTGGCATTTCCAGTTCGTTTACCTCTTTCCTCCGTTCCCACTGTTACCGCGGGTTCTGCAGCGCATCAAGAGAGAAGATGCTCTGGTCCTCCTGGTGGCTCCGGATTGGCCACGCAGGGTTTGGTACTCCACCCTACACCTGTTGTCGGTAGCCGAGCCTTGGCCCCTGCCACTACGAGACGATCTTCTACAGCAGGGTCCTTTTCTTTATCCAGACTTACGCAGGCTATGTTTGACGGCGTGGCTCTTGAGAAAGCCATCTTGAAAAGGAAGGGGATTCCTCGTACAGTTATACCTACTATGCTTCAGGCTAGAAAGTCAGTCACATCTTCGCACTACTACCGAATTTGGAAGGCTTATGTAGCCTGGTGTGAACATCGAGAATGTTCTCCTTCTGTATTTTGCTTAGCCCGCCTTCTCCGGTTTTTGCAGGCGGGTTTTTCAGCAGGCTTACGATTGGGTTCACTAAAGGTGCAGGTCTCTGCTCTTTCGGTTTTCTTTCAGAAAAAGTTAGTCCTGCTGCCTGAAGTTCAGACTTTCTTTCAGGGGGTGCTTAGAATACAGCCTCCTTTCCGCCCTCCGACAGCACCATGGGACCTCACTCTGGTCCTCTCCTTTCTGCAGTCCTCTTTGTTTGAGCCTCTGGAATCAGTGGAGATCAAATATCTCACTTGGAAGGTGGTTCTTTTGCTGGCGCTGGCTTCAGCTAGACGTGTGTCGGAACTCGGGGCTCTCTCTTGTAGGTCGCCTTACCTGGTGTTTCATACGGATAGGGCCGAGCTTCGTACTCGTATGTCTTTTCTACCTAAGGTGGTGTCTGATTTTCACATCAATCAGCCTATTGTGATTCCGGCACTCTCGGGGGACTCTCCGGATTCGAGATCATTGGACGTTGTCAGGGTGCTCAAGATCTATGTGGATAGGACTTCAGGTATTCGGAAGTCAGATTCCTTATTTGTTCTCTACGATGCTGCTCGCCGGGGTTGGCCGGCTTCTAAACAGACTTGTCTCGATGGATTCGACTAACCATCAGACAAGCTTATTTGGCGGCTTCTCGGGAACCTCCATATTCAATTTCGGCGCACTCTACGCGCTCGGTGGGACCTTCGTGGGCGGCTGCCCGTGGGGTCTCTATCACTACTTTATGTCGGGCGGCTACTTGGTCGGGCCGACATACCTTTGTCAAATTCTACAAGTTTGACACGTTTGCGGCCTCTGCATCGCAGTTTGGCCGAGCGGTCTTACAGGACTCTCAGCGTTCTCCCACCCGTTTTGGGAGCTCTGGGACGTCCCCATTGTAACTGTACTCCAGTGGCCCCTAGTGGATGAAGGAGAAATCAGGATTTTGGTACTTACTGATAAATCCCTTTCTCCGATTCCACAGGGGCCACTGGACGCCCACCCAGCGCTGTTCCTCCTTTCTGGTTTAACGGTTTGCAGATCACTATGTGACTGTTTGTTTGGTACAGTTTAACCTTTTTTGGTTAGGTTAAGTTCCAGAGTTGGTTTTTTGTGTTATCCTGGTTTACATGGCGGCGTTAACCTCCTCTACATTCAAGTTTGTTTGTTACAGCTCTCCTCTGGCACAGTTTTACGTAGACTGGCTTGGAGGGGACATAGTAGGGGAGGAGCTAGCCACAGTGTTAGAATTTTTAAAGTGCCAGCTCCCAATTACTGCCTACTATTTCCCCATTGTAACTGTACTCCAGTGGCCCCTGTGGAATCGGAGAAAGGGATTTATCGGTAAGTACCAAAATCCTGATTTAATCCAAATAGTGCACAATGTACACATAGTCTCCTTGCACCACATCAGAAAGTTATAGCTGTTTAAATGGTTGCAGAACAAAGGGATTCACCTTTACAGGATAAGAGGGGACAGACTAAGGTTATAAGGTGGTATTTGGTATCCAGCTGTAGGGTATTTTAAGGGAAACATTCCGGTGTTGGTCTGCGGAAGATCGCATGTTCCTGCGGATAATTATGTGCAGAAGCAGAATATAGATATAAACTCTATTTACTGTATATTATGTATGCGGCGGGAATCCAGAGGAGACCACCCACAAGAGCAGTTGAGAAAGACATCGCCTACCTTTTCAAATCAACCTATGACCTCTCCTGTACTGTAAAGGTTCATGCCTGTGTCCAATGGACAAAGGGATTACAGTATCCATTGTATTGCTTTTGGAAGACTTGTTTAAATAAAGCCTGCTGCAGAGCGGCCAGTCACAAGACTCGCAACGTTATCTATTTGATTACGGAGGACTGGACCAGGAAGCGCACGCGAATATTCTCACGTATGTACATTGACCTGTAGCCATTATTCTGTTATATATATTGTTTGTATTGTAGTGTATAATTTGTATTGTAAACCCCCTTTCAGAAATAATCCACTGTGGTGTCGGAACCCAGCGGTTAATCACAATTGGTGTCGTGTGCTCATTGCCCTGCTAAGGTTTAAAGAGTATTATTATTGTTATTATTGCATTGCATTGCTGTAGAAGGTTTTAAGTGTATCTCTGGGTGTGTACGTTCTGAGAGTACTTTGTACCGTCAGCGCGGCGTGTGTACGCAAAGTCCGTACACTGTACGGGACTCTTTCCGCAAATAGCGTAAAAGGTGCGTAGAGTGTGAACTAAGTATAGCGGCCGCAGCGGCTAAAGGTTTAAAGTGTATTGACGGTGTGTTTATGGTATAGCTTTTATTCCTGTAAAGATAATCGACATTATCAGTCCTCAATCAGTGCTCTGGACCAGATTAGCTACCAGGAAGAAAAGACAGGAGACTTACCATGAGGTGGGAGAATGTGTGCTTAGAAAGTGCAGTACTGGTTCTATTATGCTTGTCTATTTATTATGGTTTGTTTATCCTTTTCCTGACCACTTAATTATATTATTTAAATGTTTGATACAGCCTAAACTAGAGACCATCTACAGTGTTAAATTTTAATACTGTATTCTATACAGTAACCAGTGTATAAAAAGACCAATGTTTACGTTAATGTCCAGGGTCATTACTAGGTTCTTCTACTGCTCTCCCAGACTCTTGCACATGCTCCAATGTTCCTCAGAGCGAGAGACTGTGGACTGCATTTGGAAACCCCCCTCAAGAAATCCTGCGTTTGCAACTGTCCTTCTGCAGCTCCCGCAACCAGGAAGACCTACTCTACAGTCCTTTCGGACTGCCAAGTTTAAGGGCAAAGCCAGAGGATCTTCTACAGCACACAGAGGCGCTAGAGGTAAACCACACAAACCAGCAACTGCCGGTTCTCAGGAACAGAGCTCCAGCTCTGCTTCCTCAAAGCCTTCTGCATGACGGTGGACCGCGATGCCTGGAGGACTGGCAAGTGGGAGCCCGACTAAAAAATTCAGTCATATCTGGACAACATCGTGCCAGGATCCCTGGGTCATAGATCTTATTTCCCAGGGATGCAGACGAGTATCAGGAGATCCCACCTCACTGATTCTTCAAATCAGGCTTACCAGTTTCACAAGAGGCAAATATAACCTTACGGGATGCCATTCAAAAACTGGTATTGTTACGATCCTGATGCTCAGGACAGGGGAGATCTTATGTAGTGAGTCCTGAGCACCAAGACGGAATGCTGGGATTGGGAAATGGGAAGGAAATAGCCCCTAGCACCCTACCTCCGTTGTCTTACCCGTGTTATCAATTCACGGCTGAACGACTATGGTTTCTTGGGCCGATGGCAGCAGCATTTGAAGGGCGGATTAGGTCTGCCCAACTCCGATGCCCCCTCAGGTCTTAAAGAGAGACAAGGCGTGAACTGACACAGGGTAATAACAAGGGGACCTCTAACTGAAACAACCACGCTAGGGGCTATAAACTACCTAAAAACTAAACGTATGTGCGGCACGCCGCCAAAGGAAAAGAACTACAAAGAAACCACTGTCCACTCCCCCACACGGCACCGCCGAGCTCCGGGGAGGACAGTGAAAGCGTAAACCTCCGCAAATGCACCAATTCACAGAGAGGTAAACACTAAGCGGCATAGGCCGCAACACGCGGCAGAAGCCGCTACTCACGAAACCGGGCGAGAACCCCAGATGCCAGAAACAGGTTCGCAAGGACTAGAAGGATTCCCAGGACCAGCTTCGGACCTCCAAAGTACCAGAGGGCAGGGAGCAAGATCCACCAAACACGGCTGACAGGAACAGAGTTCTGCAAGGTAGGAACAGCATACAAGAAGCTATCACCGGCGGGGCTGCAGTGTGCTGGCTCACATAAAAAGGCCCTGCTGGCCAATAACAGGAGGGCCAGCAGGACCAGCCCCCAGACCCTAATTACTAGTTGCCGTGCAGCTGCCCTGCTGCACGAGCAACCTAATTAACTATTCTTAGCAACGGGGAACGCGGTCCACCTGTGGCGTCCCTGTCGCTATGCACCCGGCGGCCCTGCACGTACGGCGTCCTGCGTTGCCAGGGACCCGGCGGCTATCGTGCGCACGGCGTCCTGGCGTTGCTAGGCGCCGTGCGGGGGATGGAAGAAGAGAGGCACGGCGGCCGTGACCGCTGCTCAGTCAGGGCACGGCCGAAGACCGCCGCGCCTAACAGGTACAGACTCAGGTCATTGTTCCAGTTCCACCTCATCTCCAAAACAAGGGATATTATTTCAACTTGTTTGTGGTACCGAAACCAGACAGTTCGGTAAGGCCGATTTTGAATCTAAAATCGTTGAACCCGTACTTACGAGTGTTCAAATTCAAGATGGAGTCTCTGAGAGCGGTGATCTCCGGTCTGGAGGAGGGGAATTTATAGTGTCTCTGGATATCAAGGATACGTACCTTCACATTCCGATCTGGCCGCCTCACCAGTCTTATCTACGATTTGCACTGCAGGACTGTCACTACCAGTTCCAGGCCCTGCCTTTTGGTCTCTCCATGGCACCGAGGGTGTTCACCAAGGTGATGGAGAGGATGTTTCTCCTTCGCAAGCAGGGACTGAACATAATTCCATACCTGGACGATCTTCTGATAAAGGCACCATCCAGGGAGAGTTTGCTGAACAGCATTGGTCTCACAACCAAACTATTCCTGGATCACTGGTGGATTCTAAATCTCACTTAGAACCAACTCGGAGGCTCCCATTTCTGGGAATGATACAGTCGCAGAAAGTTTTTCCTCTATTGGAAAAGGCATTGGTAATCCAGTCGATGGTTCGGGATGTCCTGAAGCCAACCCAGATATCGGTGCATCTATGCATTCGCCTTCTGGGGAAAATGGTGGCCTCTTACGAGGCTTTTCAGTATGGAAAGTTTCATGCAAGACCCTTCCAGCTCAATCTGTTGGACAAATGGTCCGGCTCACATCTTTACATGCACCAGAGAATCCGTCTGTCGCCAAAAAGGCCAGGATCTCCCTTCGGTATTGGCTACAGACTTCTTACCTAATCGAGGGCCGACGGTTCGGGATTCAGAATTGGATTCTGCTAACCAGACACAAGCTTTAGAGGTTGGGGAGCAGTCTCCCAGGGGTACAGTTTCAAGGAAGATGGACAAATCAGGCAGTCGTCCATCCTATCCACATTCTGAAACTCAGGGCTATATACAACGCCGTTCTGCAGGCTTCATATCTTCTTCAAGATCGGGCCATTCAGGTCCAGTCGGACAATGTGATGGCAGTGACGTACATAAACCAACAGGGCGGAATGAAGAGCAGAGCATCAATGTCAGAGGTGTCAAGAATTATCCTCTGGAGAGAAAAACAAGCTGCAGCGTTGTCGGCGGTCTTTCCGGGAGTAGACAGCTGGGAAGCAGACTTCCTCAGCAGACACGACCTGCACCCGGGAGAGTGGGGCCTTCACCTGGAGGTGTTCAGGTGCTTGACACATTGATGGGGATGTCCACAAATTGACATGATGGTGTCTCGTCTCAACAAGAAGCTCAATCGGTATTGTTCCAGGTCGAGAGACCCACAGGCAGTGGCGGTAGACGCTCTTGACGACTCCATGGGTCTATCAGATGGTTTACGTGTTTACTCCACTTCCTCTGATCCCAAGAATTCTGAAAAGAATAAGAAGGGAAAATGTTCAAGCAATTCTCATTGTTCCAGACTGGCCAAGAAAGGCCTGGTATGCGGACCTTCTGGAGATGCTCCTCGAAGATCCGTGGCCCCTACCTCTTCGCGAGGATCTTCTGCAACATAGCCCGTTCGTCTATCAAGACTTACCACGGCTACGTTTGACGGCATGGAAATTGTATGGCTGATTCTAGCCAGGAGAGGCATCCCTGACAAAGTCATCCCGACTATGATTCAAGCCAGGAAGGGGTAACGTCTAAACATTACCACCGTATTTGGAAGAAAAGCGTCTCTTGGTGTGAGAGCAGAAAATATTCTGCGGTGGAATTTCATCTGGGACGTTTCCTGCTTTTTCTGCAGCCGGGTGTGGATGTGGGCCTACGTCTGGGCTCCATAAAAGTCCAGATTTCGGCCTTGTCCATTTTCTTTCAGAAACAATTGGCTTCTTTCCCTGAGGTCCAGATGTTCTTGAAAGGTGCCTCCCACGGCACCTTGGGATCTCAATTTGGTGCTGCAGTTCCTCCAATTGGACTGGTTTGAACCGTTACAGGAGGTAGACGTTAAATATCTTGCGTGGAAGACCGTCACACTGTTGGCCTTGGCTTCAGCAAGACGTGTGTCGGAGCTGGGGGCGTTGTCTTACAAGAGCCCCTATTTAATTTTCCATGAGGACAGAGCTAAACTCAGAACTTGTCAGCAATTTCTTCCTAAGGTGGTGTCTGCGTTTCACATTAGCCAACCTATTGTGGTTCCGGTTGTTACCAAAACCTCTGTTACTTCAAAGTCTTTGGATATTGTGAGGGCTTTGAAGGTGTATGTGAAGAGAACAGCTCGTCACAGGAAGTCGGACTCGCTGTTTGTTCTTTACAACCCCAATAAGATTGGTGTCCTGCTTCAAAGCAGTCAAATGCGCGCTGGATCAGGCTCACTATCCAGCATGCTTATTCCACGGTAGGATTGCCGGTTCCTAAATCTGTACAGGCCCACTCGACTAGGTCGGTAGGTTCTTCTTGGGTGGCTGCCTGCGGTGTCTCTGCCTTACAGCTCTGCCGAGCACCTACTTGTTCGGGTTCGAACACGTTTGCAAAGTTCTACAAGTCTGATACTGTCGCCTCTGAGGACGTTCAGTTTGGTCAGTCAGTACTGCAGGAACCTCAGCACTTTCCCACCCGGTTTGGGAGCTTTGGTACTTCCCCATGGTACTAAATGGATCCCCAGTATCTAGGATGTAAGAGAAAATAGGATTTTAATTACCTATCGGTAAGTCCTTTTCTCGTAGTCCGTAGAGGATGCTGGACACCCGCCCAGTGCTTCGTACTTCCTGCACTGTTACTTGGTTAAGTATTGTTGTTTGGTTCAGCTGTTGCTGTTTCTGTTCCAAGTTTGGTTAGCATGGCTTTCCTCTTGTGTGTGCTGATTTGGAATCTCACCACTTTCCTTATCTGTCCTTCTCTCAAAGTATGTCCGTCTCCTATGGCACAGTTTCCTAGACTGAGTCTGGTAGGAGGGGCATAGAGAGAGGAGCCACCCCACACTATCAAATTCTTAAAGTGCCCATGGCTCCTAGTGGACCAGTCTATACCCATGGTACTAAATGGATCCCCAGTATCCTCTAGGACGTAAGAGAAATACACTTATGTAAAGTGAATGGCTACAAATGATGCAATGTATTGTCTACCTATTGTGTGGCCTGTTGCTTGTAGACCTTAGCCAATGTTATTTACTTTTAAACTAAAAAGTGTTTGATTTTCACAACTAATTACTCCAGTGTAATTACTAATTACTCCAGGGAAACTTTTCCCCCAACTGAAGGTGGAGACTGATCTGCAGTGTCCGACTACTTCTTCACCATCATATCTATCTCTACCGGGGTTACATACGAAATCCTGACGCTTAGGATGCCGGCTATCAAAATACAGACAGCGGAATCCATGCTGTATCCCCAGTATCCTCTACGGACTACGAGAAAAGGATTTACCGGTAGGTAATCAAAATCCTATTTTAATCTATATAAAACAAAGCATCCAAATATTTTCCTATAAAAAAATCATAGACCTGTCTCTGTCAGTAGTCCCTTTTCCATTGTTCTCAAACACATGGTAATGTTTCATGCCATGTAATTCCATCTATTCATCACAGACGTGTTTTATTTCTCCTATAGCTTTCTCTTATAGTAACCAGTTATCTTTCATGTCATACTCGTAAAAAAAATATTTCAATTATAAACTCGGAGGGGGTTGTGTATGCATCACCGCCGCTGGTGTTCCCGCCGGTCAGCATACCGACCGTGCAGGGGGGAGTCGCAGCAAGCCCCTGGTTATGGGTGGACACCCACAAATAGTTCCGGCTAGTCTCTTCATAAACACAACTGGTAGAGATGTGCGTCTAGAACGGAGTAGAGAAGAATAAAATACTTTATCTGTACCAACTTCTCTGTTACAGCTTGCTATGAGCTTTAGTAGCAATAGCACTGTCTTTCAGGGAATGTACTCTGATATAGACCTATGTTGGTATTACAGCTGAGTGAGTGGGCCTCAAAGTACATCTGCAGTGGATCTGTTGTATGCAGTGAAGTTACTATGAGTGTTATGGGGAAACCACCACTGAGGAAGCAGGAAGCCTACACGCTGTCCATGAGCATTATTCTGGAAAAATCTAGTAAGATGTGCTAAAACTGCATTTAATTTAATATTTGTGTGACATGCACCTCTGAAATGCACGCAGTCTAACACAAGTGCCTGTAAAATGCCTGAAGTGTAACACAAGTGCTTCTGAAATACACGCAGTGTAACGGGAGGCGGCCAATATCCCGCTGGACGGGATCCCGGCGGTCGAATTACCGACGCCGGAATCCCGACCAGCACAATCCCGACATATTCTCCCTATGTGGGTGTCCACGACACCCATAGAGGGAGAATATAATAGTGTGCGAGCGTAGCGAGGCACCGTGCCCGCAGCGTGGCGAGCGAAGCGAGCCAGCAAGGGGCCGTGTTCCGCTCACCACCCCTGTCGGGATTGTGTGGTCGGGATTCCGGCGTCGGTATTTCGACCGCCGGGATCCCGTCCAGCGGGATTTAGTACTGATCCCAGTGTAACATGTGACTCTGAAATGCATGCAGTGTAACGTAACAATCTCTGTACCTACAAACATTGTAACACAAATGTCTCTGAAATGCACGCAGTGTAGCACAAGCACCTCAAATTCATGCAGTGTAACACAAGCGTCTCTGGAATACACGCAGTGTGACGTGCCTCTGGAATTCACGCAATGTAACCGAAGCGCCTTTGGAATGCACACAGTGTGATATGCACCTCTGAATTGCACGCAATGTAACACAAGCGCCTCTGGAAGGCACACAGTGTAAAGCAAGTACCTACAAACATTGTAACAAAAGTGCCTCTGAAATGCACGCAGTGTGACATTTGCCTCTGAAATTCACAGAATGTAACACAAGCGCCTCTGGAATGCACGCAGTGTAAAGCAAGCACCTTTGGCCCTCATCCCGAGTTGATCGCTTGCTAGCTGCTTTTAGCAGCAGTGCAAACGCTAAGCCGCTGCCCTCTGGGAGTGTATCTTAGCTTAGCAGAAGTGTGAACGAAAGGTTAGCAGAATAGTGCTGAAATTTTTTCAAGCAGTTTCAGAGTAGCTGCAGACCTACTCCTTCCTTGCGATCACTTCAGTCTGTTTAGTTCCTGCTTTGACGTCACAAACACGCCCTGCGTTCGGCCAGCCACTCCCCCGTTTCCCTAGGCACACCTGCGTTTTTACCTGACACGCCTGTGTTTTTTAGCACACTCCCGGAAAACGCTCAGTTACCACCCAGAAACACCCACTTCCTATCAATCACTCACCGATCAACAGAGCGACTGAAAAGTCTCGCTCGGCCTTGTGTGAAACTGCATAGTTTTTTGTGAAAGTACGTCGCGCATGCGCACTGTGCCCCATACGCATGCGCAGAAATGCCGATTTTTAGGCTGATTGCTACGCTGCGAACAACGTCAGCTAGCGATCAACTCGGAATGACCCCCTTTGTACCTACAAACATTTGTAGCACAAGTGCCTCTGAAATGCACGCAGTCTAACACAAGCGCCTCTGGAATTCATGAAGTGTAACACGTGCGCTTTTGGAATGCACACAGTGTGATATGCGCCTCTGTATTGCACGCAATGTAACACAAGCTCCTCTGGAATGCACACAGTTTAAGGCAAGCACCTCTGTACCTACAAACATTGTAACACAAGTGCCTCTTTAATACAAGCAGTGTAACACATAAGCCTCTGTAATGCACACAATGTAACATAAGCGCCTCTGAAATGCACGCAGTGTAGCACAAGCGCCTCTGGAATTCATGAAGTGTAACAGAAGCGCCTTTGGAATGCACGCAGTGTAAAGCAAGCACAGTTGTACATACAAACATTGTAACACAAGTGCCACTGATAAGCACGCAGTGTAAAGCAAGTGGCTCTGTACCTACAAACATTGTAACACAAGTGCCTCTGAAATGCATGCTGTGTAACACTGGCGCCTCTGGAATGCACGCAGTGTAACACATAAGCCTCTGGAATACACGCAGTGTAACACAAGTGCCTCTGAAATGCACGCATTGTGACATGCGCCTCTGGAATTCACGGAATGTAACACAAGCGCCTCTGGAATGCACGCAGTGTAAAGCAAGCACCTCTGTACCTACAAACATTGTAACACAAGTGCCTCTGAAAAGCACGCAGTGTAGCACAAGCGCCTCTGGAATTCATGAAGTGTAACACATGCGCCTCTGGAATGCATGCAGTGTGATATGCGCCTCTGTATTTCCTGTAGTGTAACACAAGCGCCTCTGGAATGAGTGCAGTGTAAAGCAAGTACTTCTGTATCTACAAACATTGTAACACAAGTGCCTCTGATATGCACGCAGTGTAAAGCAATCACCGCTGTACCTAAAAACATTGTAACACAAGCGCCTCTGGAATACACGCAGTGTAACACAAGCGTCTCTGACATGCACGCAGTGTGACATGCGCCTCTGGAATTCACGGAATGTTACACAAGCACCTCTGGAATGCACGCAGTGTAAAGCAAGCACCTCTGTATCTACAAACATTTGTAACACAAGTGCCTTTCAAATGCACGCAGTGTAGCTCAAGCACCTCTGGAATTCATGAAGTGTAACACATGCGCCTCTGGAATGCATGCAGTGTGATATGCGCCTCTATTGCATGCAGTGTAACACAAGCACTTCTGGAATGCACATAGGGGGTAATTCCAAGTTGATCGCAGCAGGATTTTTGTTAGCAATTGGGCAAAACCATGTGCACTGCAGGGGAGGCAGATATAACATGTGCAGAGAGAGTTAGATTTGGGTGGGGTGTGTTCAATCTGCAATCTAAATTGCAGTGTAAAAATAAAGCAGCCAGTATTTACCCTGCACAGAAACAAAATAACCCACCCAAATCTAACTCTTTCTGCACATGTTATATCTGCCTCCCCTGCAGTGCACATGGGCCCTCATTCCGAGTTGTTCGCTCGGTAAAAATCTTCGCATCGCAGCGATTTTCCGCTTAATGCGCATGCTCAATGTTCGCACTGCGACTGTTCCAAGTAAATTTGCTATGCACTTAGTAATTTTACTCACGGCTTTTTCATCGTTCTGGCGATCGTAATGTGATTGACAGGAAATGGATGTTACTGGGCGGAAACAGGCCGTTTTATGGGCGTGTGGGAAAAAACGCTACCGTTTCCGGAAAAAACGCAGGAGTGGCCGGAGAAACGGAGGAGTGTCTGGGGGAACGCTGGGTGTGTTTGTGACGTCAAACCAGGAACGACAAGCACTGAAATGATCGCAGATGCCGAGTAAGTCTGGAGCTACTCAGAAACTGCTACGAGGTGTGTAATCGCAATATTGCGAATACATCGTTCGCAATTTTAAGATGCTAAGATTCACTCCCAGTAGGCGGCGGCTTAGCATGAGCAAATCTGCTAAAATCCGCTTGCGAGCGAACAACTCGGAATGACCTCCATGGTTTTGCCCAATTGCTAAAAAAAATCCTGCTGCGATAAACTTGGAATTACCCCCATAGTGTAAGGCAAGCACCTCTACCTACAAACATTGTAACACAAGTGCCTCTGATATGCGCACAGTGTAAAGCAATCGCCTCTGTACCTACAAACATTGTGACACAAGTGCCTCTGAAATGCATGCAGTGTAACATAAGCCTCTGAAATGCATGCAGTGTAACACATAAGCCTCTGAAATGCACGCAGTGTAGCACAAGCAGGGCTGTTTCTAGCCAATTTGGCTCCCAGTGCGAGATTTAAAAATGCGCTCCCCCATGACATAAAAAAATGTGCCCCCCCCCACACACACACACACACCTAGATAAAAAAAAAACTTGCGTGGGCAAGGGGGCGTGGCCTCATCTAAATGGGTGTGACCTCGTCTGAAAAGACTATCTCACAATCCAGTTTTTGACCCTGCTCCAACAGATCACGACCACCACAGGAAAAAAAAATTCTACCATATTAAGCCCCACACAGTAATGCCCCCTGCACCATATTATGCCACACACCGCAATGCCCTTGATACATTAAATCCCCACACTACGGCAGGCAAGAGTCCCCATTTCACACATTACGGCAGGTGTCCCCATTTTACACATTGAGAGAGAGAGAATACTTACAGAGGCGATTACCGCTCTTCGGACCGCCTCTCCAGTCGCTCCTCGCGCCGGCCTTTCCCTCTTCCTAACTTGGATCCCCCTCTGTAATCCGCTCGGGGGGGGGGGTGTTCGCGAAGTGACGGGGTTGCGTCGTGACGTAACGACGCAACAGCGTCATACCCTGAAACTCCGCCCCCCGAGCGGGTTACTAGGGGAGAAATAGGAGGGGGGAGCAGGGAGCCACAGTTAGTGCCGCGGCGGGCGCCCGATGCGGTTGCACTGCTCGCCTGCCCCAAGAAACGGCCCTGAGCACAAGCGCCTCTGGAATTCATGAAGTGTAACACATGCGCCTCTGGAATGCATGCAGTGTGATATTATTATTATTTTCTCTAACGTCCTTGTGGATGCTGGGAACTCCGAAAGGACCATGGGGAATAGCGGCTCCGCAGGAACTGGGCACAACTAAAAGAAAGCTTTTAGACTACCTGGTGTGCACTGGCTCCTCCCACTATGACCCTCCTCCAAGCCTCAGTTAGATTTCTGTGCCCGGCCGAGCTGGATGCACACTAGGGGCTCTCCTGAGCTCCTAGAAAGAAAGTTTATTTTAGGTTTTTTATTTTACAGTGAGACCTGCTGGCAACAGGCTCACTGCATCGAGGGACTAAGGGGAGAAGAAGCGAACCTACCTGCTTGCAGCTAGCTTGGGCTTCTTAGGCTACTGGACACCATTAGCTCCAGAGGGATCGACCGCATGGAACTGGCCTTGGTGTTCGTTCCCGGAGCCGCGCCGCCGTCCCCCTTACAGAGCCAGAAGCAAGAAGAGGTCCGGAAAATCGGCGGCAGAAGACATCAGTCTTCACCAAGGTAGCGCACAGCACTGCAGCTGTGCACCATTGCTCCTCATACACACTTCACACTCCGGTCACTGAGGGTGCAGGGCGCTGGGGGGGGCGCCCTGAGCAGCAATAAAAACACCTTGGCTGGCAAATATATCACAATATATAGCCCCAGAGGCTATATATGTGATAAATACCCCTGCCAGAATCCATAAAAAAGCGGGAGAAAAGTCCGTGAAAAAGGGGCGGTGCTATCTCCCTCAGCACACTGGCGCCATTTTCTCTTCACAGTGCAGCTGGAAGACAGCTCCCCAGGCTCTCCCCTGTAGTTTGCAGGCTCAAAGGGTTAAAAAGAGAGGGGGGGCACTAAATTTAGGCGCAATATTGTATATACAAGCAGCTATTGGGAAAAATTCACTCAATATAGTGTTAATCCCTAAATTATATAGCGCTCTGGTGTGTGCTGGCATACTCTCTCTCTGTCTCCCCAAAGGGCTGTGTGGGGTCCTGTCCTCAGTCAGAGCATTCCCTGTGTGTGTGCGGTGTGTCGGTACGGCTGTGTCGACACGTTTGATGAGGAGGCTTATGTGGTGGCAGAGCAGATGCCGATAAATGTGATGTCGCCCCCTGTGGGGCCGACACCAGAGTGGATGGATAGGTGGAAGGTATAAACCGACAGTGTCAACTCCTTACATAAAAGGCTGGATGACGTAACAGCTGTGGGACAGCCGGCTTCTCAGCCCGCGCCTGCCCAGGCGTCTCAAAGGCCATCAGGGGCTCAAAAACGCCCGCTCCCTCAGATGGCAGACACAGATGTCGACACGGAGTCTGACTCCAGTGTCGACGAGGTTGAGACATATACACAATCCACTAGGAACATCCGTTACATGATCCCGGCAATAAAAAAATGTGTTACACATTTCTGACATTAACCCAAGTACCACTAAAAAAGGGTTTTATGTTTGGGGAGAAAAAGCAGGCAGTGTTTGGTTCCCCCATCAAATGAGTGAATGAAGTGTGAAAAAGCGTGGGTTCCCCCGATAAGAAACTGGTAATTTCTAAAAAGTTACTGATGGCGTACCCTTTCCCGCCAGAGGATAAGTTACGCTGGGAGATATCCCCTAGGGTGGATAAGGAGCTCACACGTTTGTCAAAAAAGGTGGCACTGCCGTCTTAGGATACGGCCACTTTTAAGGTACCTGCTGATAAAAAGCAGGAGGCTATCCTGAAGTCTGTATTTACACACTCAGGTAGTAGACTGAGACCTGCAGATAGTGCTGCTGCAGCGTGGTCTGTGACCCTGTCAAACAGGGATACTATTTTGCGAACATAAGAGCATATTAAAGACGTCGTCTTATATAGGAGGGATGCACAGAGGGATATTTTGCCGTCTGGCATCCAGAATTAATGCAATGTCCATGCTGTCAGGAGGGTATTAGAGACCCGACACTGGACAGGTGATGATGACTTTAAAAGGCACATAGAGCCTTATAAGGGTGAGGAATTGTTTGGGGATGGTCTCTGGGACCTCGTATCCACAGCAACAGCTGGGAAGAACATTTTTTACCTCAGGTTTCCTCACAGCCTAAGAAAGCACTGTATTAGGTACAGTCCTTTCGGCTTCAGAAAAGCAAGCGGGTCAAAGGCGCTTCCTTTCTGCACAGAGACGAGGGAAGAGGAAAAAAGCTGCACCAGTCAGCCAGTTCCCAGAATCAAAATTCTTCCCCCGCTTCCTCTGAGTCCACCGCATGACGCGGGGGCTCCACAGGCGTAGCCAGGTACGGTGGGGGGCCGCCTCAAAAATTTCAGCGATCAGTGGGCACCCTCACAGGTGGATCCCTGGATCCTTCAAGTAGTAGCTCAGGGGTACAAGCTGGAATTCGAGGCGTCTCCCCCCCGCCGTTTCCTCAAATCTGCCTTGCCGACAACTCCCTCAGGCAGGGAGGCTGTGCTACAGGCAATTCACAAGCTGTATTCCCAGCAGGTGATAGTCAAGGTGCCCCTACTTCAACAAGGACGGGGTTACTATTCCACACTGTTTGTGGTACCGAAACCGGACGGTTCGGTGAGACCCATTGTAAATTTGAAATCCTTGAACACATACATAAAAAAATTCAAGTTCAAGATGGAATCGCTCAGGGCGGTTATTGCAAGCCTGGAGGAGGGGGATTACATGGTATCCCTGGACATCAAGGATGCTTACCTACATGTCCCCATTTACCATCCTCACCAGGAGTACCTCAGATTTGTGGTACAGGATTGCCATTACCAATTCCAAACACTGCCGTTTGGACTGTCCACGGCACCGAGGGTCTTTACCAAGGTAATGGCAGAAATGATGATACTCCTTCGAAAAAAGGGAGTTTTAATGATCCCGTACTTGGACGATCTCCTTATAAAGGCGAGGTCCAAGGAGCAGTTGTTGGTCGGAGTAGCACTATCTCGGGAAGTGCTACAACAGCACGGATCGATTCTATACATTCCAAAGTCACAGCTGGTTCCTACCACACGCCTACTGTTCCTGGGGATGGTTCTGGACACAGAACAGAAAAAAGTGTTTCTCCCGCAGGAGAAAGCCAAGGAGCTGTCATCTCTAGTCAGAGACCTCCTGAAACCAAAACAGGTATCGGTGCATCACTGCACACGAGTCCTGGGAAAAATGGTAGCTTCTTACGAAGCAAAATTCCATTTGGCAGGTTCCATGCAAGAACCTTTCAGTGGGACCTCTTGGACAAGTGGTCGGGATCGCATCTTCAGATGCATCGGCTGATAACCCTGTCTCCAAGGACCAGGGTATCTCTACTGTGGTGGCTGCAGAGTGCTCATCTTCAAGAGGGCCGCAGATTCGGCATACAGGACTGGGTCCTGGTAACCACGGATGCCAGCCTTCGAGGCTGGGGGGCAGTCACACAGGGAAGATATTAGAGATGAGCGGGTTCGGTTTCTCTGAATCCGAACCCGCCCGAACTTCATGTTTTTTTACACGGGTCCGAGCGACTCGGATCTTCCCGCCTTGCTCGGTTAACCCGAGCGCGCCCGAACGTCATCATCACGCTGTCGGATTCTCGCGAGGCTCGGATTCTATCGCGAGACTCGGATTCTATATAAGGAGCCGCGCGTCGCGGCCATTTTCACACGTGCATTGAGATTGATAGGGAGAGGACGTGGCTGGCGTCCTCTCCGTTTAGAAATTAAAATAGATAGGAGAGTGAGAGTGAGACACTTCATTTACTTACTGGAGCTTAGGAGGAGTTATACTAGTGACTGATGACCAGTGACCTGACCACCAGTGCAGTTTTATAATTTATTATTATTTAATAATCCGTTCTGTTCTTGTTCTCTGCCTGAAAAAAACGATACACAGTGACTCAATCACACTCACATACCATATCTGTGCTCAGCCCAGTGTGCTGCATCATCTATGTATAATATCTGACTGTGCTCACACAGCTTAATTGTGGGGGAGACTGGGGAGCAGTTATAGGTTATAGCAGGAGCCAGGAGTACATATTAAACAGTGCACACTTTTGCTGCCAGAGTGCCACTGCCAGTGTGACTGACCACTGACCACTGTGACCAGTGACCTGACCACACTGACCACCAGTATAGTATATTGTGATTGAATGTCTGCCTGAAAAAGTACACTCGTCGTGTGACTTGTGTGGTGTTTTTTTATTCTATAAAAATTAAAAAACTCATTCTGCTGACAGACAGTGTCCAGCAGGTCCGTCATTATATAATATATACCTGTCCGGCTGCAGTAGTGATATATATATATATTTTTTATATCATAATTTATCATCCAGTCTATACTAGCAGCAGACACAGTACGGTAGTTCACGGCTGTAGCTACCTCTGTGTCGGCACTCGGCAGTCCATCCATAATTGTATACCACCTACCCGTGGTTTTTTTTTTCTTCTTTATACATACTACATCTCATTATCATCCAGTCTATATTAGCAGCAGACACAGTACAGTACGGTAGTCCACGGCTGTAGCTACCTCTGTGTCGGCACTCGGCAGTCCATCCATAATTGTATACCACCTACCCGTGGTTTTTTTTTTCTTTCTTCTTTATACATACTACATCTCATTATCATCCAGTCTATATTAGCAGCAGACACAGTACAGTACGGTAGTCCACGGCTGTAGCTACCTCTGTGTCGGCACTCGGCAGTCCATCCATAATTGTATACCACCTACCCGTGGTTTTTTTTTCTTTCTTCTTTATACATACTACATCTCATTATCATCCAGTCTATATTAGCAGCAGACACAGTACAGTACGGTAGTCCACGGCTGTAGCTATCTCTGTGTCGGCACTCGGCAGTCCATCCATAATTGTATACCACCTACCCGTGGTTTTTTTCTTTCTTCTTTATACATACTACATCTCATTATCAACCAGTCTATATTAGCAGCAGACACAGTACAGTACGGTAGTCCACGGCTGTAGCTACCTCTGTGTCGGCACTCGGCAGTCCATCCATAATTGTATACCACCTACCCGTGGTTTTTTTTTTTCTTTCTTCTTTATACATACTACATCTCATTATCAACCAGTCTATATTAGCAGCAGACACAGTACGGTAGTTCACGGCTGTAGCTACCTCTGTGTCGGCACTCGGCAGTCCATCCTTAATTGTATACCACCTACCCGTGGTTTTTTTTCTTTCTTCTTTATACATACTACATCTCATTATCATCCAGTCTATATTAGCAGCAGACACAGTACAGTACGGTAGTTCACGGCTGTAGCTACCTCTGTGTCGGCACTCGGCAGTCCATCCATAATTGTATACCACCTACCCGTGGTTTTTTTTTCTTTCTTCTTTATACATACTACATCTCATTATCATCCAGTCTATATTAGCAGCAGATACAGTACAGTACGGTAGTCCATGGCTGTAGCTACCTCTGTGTCGGCACTCGGCAGTCCATCCATAATTGTATACCACCTACCCGTGGTTTTTTTTTTCTTTCTTCTTTATACATACTACATCTCATTATCAACCAGTCTATATTAGCAGCAGACACAGTACAGTACGGTAGTCCACGGCTGTAGCTACCTCTGTGTCGGCACTCGGCAGTCCATCCATAATTGTATACCACCTACCCGTGTTTTTTTTTTCTTTCTTCTTTATACATACTACATCTCATTATCATCCAGTCTATATTAGCAGCAGACACAGTACAGTACGGTAGTCCACGGCTGTAGCTACCTCTGTGTCGGCACTCGGCAGTCCATCCATAATTGTATACCACCTACCCGTGTTTTTTTTTTCTTTCTTCTTTATACATACTACATCTCATTATCAACCAGTCTATATTAGCAGCAGACACAGTACAGTACGGTAGTCCACGGCTGTAGCTACCTCTGTGTCGGCACTCGGCAGTCCATCCATAATTGTATACCACCTAGTCCTACCCGTGGTTTTTTTTTTCTTTCTTCTTTATACATACTACATCTCATTATCATCCAGTCTATATTAGCAGCAGACACAGTACAGTACGGTAGTCCACGGCTGTAGCTACCTCTGTGTCGGCACTCGGCAGTCCATCCATAATTGTATACCACCTACCCGTGTTTTTTTTTTTCTTTCTTCTTTATACATACTACATCTCATTATCAACCAGTCTATATTAGCAGCAGACACAGTACAGTACGGTAGTCCACGGCTGTAGCTACCTCTGTGTCGGCACTCGGCAGTCCATCCATAATTGTATACTAGTATCCATCCATCTCCATTGTTTACCTGAGGTGCCTTTTAGTTGTGCCTATTAAAATATGGAGAACAAAAATGTTGAGGTTCCAAAATTAGGGAAAGATCAAGATCCACTTCCACCTCGTGCTGAAGCTGCTGCCACTAGTCATGGCCGAGACGATGAAATGCCAGCAACGTCGTCTGCCAAGGCCGATGCCCAATGTCATAGTACAGAGCATGTCAAATCCAAAACACCAAATATCAGTAAAAAAAGGACTCCAAAACCTAAAATAAAATTGTCGGAGGAGAAGCGTAAACTTGCCAATATGCCATTTACCACACGGAGTGGCAAGGAACGGCTGAGGCCCTGGCCTATGTTCATGGCTAGTGGTTCAGCTTTACATGAGGATGGAAGCACTCAGCCTCACGCTAGAAAACTGAAAAGACTCAAGCTGGCAAAAGCACCTCAAAGAACTGTGCGTTCTTCGAAATCCCAAATCCACAAGGAGAGTCCAATTGTGTCGGTTGCGATGCCTGACCTTCCCAACACTGGACGTGAAGAGCATGCGCCTTCCACCATTTGCACGCCCCCTGCAAGTGCTGGAAGGAGCACCCGCAGTCCAGTTCCTGATAGTCAGATTGAAGATGTCAGTGTTGAAGTACACCAGGATGAGGAGGATATGGGTGTTGCTGGCGCTGGGGAGGAAATTGACCAGGAGGATTCTGATGGTGAGGTGGTTTGTTTAAGTCAGGCACCCGGGGAGACACCTGTTGTCCGTGGGAGGAATATGGCCACTGACATGCCTGGTGAAAATACCAAAAAAATCAGCTCTTCGGTGTGGAAGTATTTCAACAGAAATGCGGACAACAGGTGTCAAGCCGTGTGTTGCCTTTGTCAAGCTGTAATAAGTAGGGGTAAGGACGTTAACCACCTCGGAACATCCTCCCTTATACGTCACCTGCAGCGCATTCATAATAAGTCAGTGACAAGTTCAAAAACTTTGGGCGACAGCGGAAGCAGTCCACTGACCAGTAAATCCCTTCCTCTTGTAACCAAGCTCACGCAAACCACCCCACCAACTCCCTCAGTGTCAATTTCCTCCTTCCCCAGGAATGCCAATACTCCTGCAGGCCATGTCACTGGCAATTCTGACGAGTCCTCTCCTGCCTGGGATTCCTCCGATGCATCCTTGCGTGTAACGCCTACTGCTGCTGGCGCTGCTGTTGTTGCTGCTGGGAGTCGATGGTCATCCCAGAGGGGAAGTCGTAAGCCCACTTGTACTACTTCCAGTAAGCAATTGACTGTTCAACAGTCCTTTGCGAGGAAGATGAAATATCACAGCAGTCATCCTGCTGCAAAGCGGATAACTGAAGCCTTGACAACTATGTTGGTGTTAGACGTGCGTCCGGTATCCGCCGTTAGTTCACAGGGAACTAGACAATTTATTGAGGCAGTGTGCCCCCGTTACCAAATACCATCTAGGTTCCACTTCTCTAGGCAGGCGATACCGAGAATGTACACGGACGTCAGAAAAAGACTCACCAGTGTCCTAAAAAATGCAGTTGTACCCAATGTCCACTTAACCACGGACATGTGGACAAGTGGAGCAGGTCAGGGTCAGGACTATATGACTGTGACAGCCCACTGGGTAGATGTATGGACTCCCGCCGCAAGAACAGCAGCGGCGGCACCAGTAGCAGCATCTCGCAAACGCCAACTCTTTCCTAGGCAGGCTACGCTTTGTATCACCAGTTTCCAGAATACGCACACAGCTGAAAACCTCTTACGGCAACTGAGGAAGATCATCGCGGAATGGCTTACCCCAATTGGACTCTCCTGTGGATTTGTGGCATCGGACAACGCCAGCAATATTGTGTGTGCATTAAATATGGGCAAATTCCAGCACGTCCCATGTTTTGCACATACCTTGAATTTGGTGGTGCAGAATTTTTAAAAAAACGACAGGGGCGTGCAAGAGATGCTGTCGGTGGCCAGAAGAATTGCGGGACACTTTCGGCGTACAGGCACCACGTACAGAAGACTGGAGCACCACCAAAAACTACTGAACCTGCCCTGCCATCATCTGAAGCAAGAAGTGGTAACGAGGTGGAATTCAACCCTCTACATGCTTCAGAGGTTGGAGGAGCAGCAAAAGGCCATTCAAGCCTATACAATTGAGCACGATATAGGAGGTGGAATGCACCTGTCTCAAGCGCAGTGGAGAATGATTTCAACGTTGTGCAAGGTTCTGATGCCCTTTGAACTTGCCACACGTGAAGTCAGTTCAGACACTGCCAGCCTGAGTCAGGTCATTCCCCTCATCAGGCTTTTGCAGAAGAAGCTGGAGACATTGAAGGAGGAGCTAACACGGAGCGATTCCGCTAGGCATGTGGGACTTGTGGATGGAGCCCTTAATTCGCTTAACAAGGATTCACGGGTGGTCAATCTGTTGAAATCAGAGCACTACATTTTGGCCACCGTGCTCGATCCTAGATTTAAAGCCTACCTTGGATCTCTCTTTCCGGCAGACACAAGTCTGCTGGGGTTGAAAGACCTGCTGGTGAGAAAATTGTCAAGTCAAGCGGAACGCGACCTGTCAACATCTCCTCCTTCACATTCTCCCGCAACTGGGGGTGCGAGGAAAAGGCTCAGAATTCCGAGCCCACCCGCTGGCGGTGATGCAGGGCAGTCTGGAGCGACTGCTGATGCTGACATCTGGTCCGGACTGAAGGACCTGACAACGATTACGGACATGTCGTCTACTGTCACTGCATATGATTCTCTCAACATTGAAAGAATGGTGGAGGATTATATGAGTGACCGCATCCAAGTAGGCACGTCACACAGTCCGTACTTATACTGGCAGGAAAAAGAGGCAATTTGGAGGCCCTTGCACAAACTGGCTTTATTCTACCTAAGTTGCCCTCCCACAAGTGTGTACTCCGAAAGAGTGTTTAGTGCCGCCGCTCACCTTGTCAGCAATCGGCGTACGAGGTTACATCCAGAAAATGTGGAGAAGATGATGTTCATTAAAATGAATTATAATCAATTCCTCCGCGGAGACATTGACCAGCAGCAATTGCCTCCACAAAGTACACAGGGAGCTGAGATGGTGGATTCCAGTGGGGACGAATTGATAATCTGTGAGGAGGGGGATGTACACGGTGATATATCGGAGGATGATGATGAGGTGGACATCTTGCCTCTGTAGAGCCAGTTTGTGCAAGGAGAGATTAATTGCTTCTTTTTTGGTGGGGGTCCAAACCAACCCGTCATATCAGTCACAGTCGTGTGGCAGACCCTGTCACTGAAATGATGGGTTGGTTAAAGTGTGCATGTCCTGTTTATACAACATAAGGGTGGGTGGGAGGGCCCAAGGACAATTCCATCTTGCACCTCTTTTTTCTTTAATTTTTCTTTGCGTCATGTGCTGTTTGGGGAGGGTTTTTTGGAAGGGACATCCTGCGTGACACTGCAGTGACACTCCTAGATGGGCCCGGTGTTTGTGTCGGCCACTAGGGTCGCTTATCTTAATCACACAGCTACCTCATTGCGCCTCTTTTTTTCTTTGCGTCATGTGCTGTTTGGGGAGGGTTTTTTGGAAGGGACATCCTGCGTGACACTGCAGTGACACTCCTAGATGGGCCCGGTGTTTGTGTCGGCCACTAGGGTCGCTTATCTTACTCACACAGCTAACTCATTGCGCCTCTTTTTTCCTTTGCGTCATGTGCTGTTTGGGGAGGGTTTTTTGGAAGGGACATCCTGCGTGACACTGCAGTGCCACTCCTAGATGGGCCCGGTGTTTGTGTCGGCCACTAGGGTCGCTTATCTTACTCACACAGCTACCTCATTGTGCCTCTTTTTTTCTTTGCGTCATGTGCTGTTTGGGGAGGGTTTTTTGGAAGGGACATCCTGCGTGACACTGCAGTGCCACTCCTAGATGGGCCCGGTGTTTGTGTCGGCCACTAGGGTCGCTTATCTTACTCACACAGCTACCTCATTGCGCCTCTTTTTTTCTTTGCGTCATGTGCTGTTTGGGGAGGGTTTTTTGGAAGGGACATCCTGCGTGACACTGCAGTGCCACTCCTAGATGGGCCCGGTGTTTGTGTCGGCCACTAGGGTCGCTTATCTTACTCACACAGCTACCTCATTGCGCCTCTTTTTTTCTTTGCGTCATGTGCTGTTTGGGGAGGGTTTTTTGGAAGGGACATCCTGCGTGACACTGCAGTGCCACTCCTAGATGGGCCCGGTGTTTGTATCGGCCACTAGGGTCGCTTATCTTACTCACACAGCTACCTCATTGCGCCTCTTTTTTTCTTTGCGTCATGTGCTGTTTGGGGAGGGTTTTTTGGAAGGGACATCCTGCGTGACACTGCAGTGACACTCCTAGATGGGCCCGGTGTTTGTGTCGGCCACTAGGGTCGCTTAGCTTAGTCATCCAGCGACCTCGGTGCAAATTTTAGGACTAAAAATAATATTGTGAGGTGTGAGGTATTCAGAATAGACTGAAAATGAGTGGAAATGATGGTTTTTGAGGTTAATAATACTTTGGGATCAAAATGACCCCCAAATTCTATGATTTAAGCTGTTTTTTAGGTTTTTTGGAAAAAAACACCCGAATCCAAAACACACCCGAATCCGACAAAAAAAATTCGGTTAGGTTTTGCCAAAACGCGGTCGAACCCAAAACACGGCCGCGGAACCGAACCCAAAACCAAAACACAAAACCCGAAAAATTTCCGGCGCTCATCTCTAGATGATATTTCCAAGGACTTTGGTCAAGTCAGGAGTCGTCCCTACACATAAATATTCTGGAACTGAGGGCCATTTACAATGCCCTAAGTCTGGCAAGGCCTCTGCTTCAAAACCAGCCGGTACTGATCCAATCAGACAACATCACGGCAGTCGCCCATGTAAACCGACAGGGCGGCACAAGAAGCAGGATGGCGATGGCAGAAGCCACAAGGATTCTCCGATGGGCGGAAAATCACGTCTTAGCACTGTCAGCAGTGTTCATTCCGGGAGTGGACAACTGGGAAGCAGACTTCCTCAGCAGACACGACCTACACCCGGGAGAGTGGGGACTTCATCCAGAAGTCTTCCAACTGTTGGTAAACCGTTGGGAAAGGCCACAGGGGGACATGAGGGCGTCCCGCCTAAACAAAAAACTAGATATTGCGCCAGGTCAAGGGACCCTCAGGCAATAGCTGTGGATGCTCTAGTGACACCGTGGGTGTACCAGTCGGTTTATGTATTCCCTCCTCTGCCTCTCATACCAAAGGTACTGAGAATAATAAGAAAACGAGGAGTAAGAACGATACTCGTGGTTCCGGATGGGCCAAGAAGAGCTTGGTACCCAGAACTTCAAGAAATTATATCAGAGGACCCATGGCCTCTATCGCTCAGACAGGATCTGCTACAGCAGGGGCCCTGTCTGTTCCAAGACTTACCGCGGCTGCGTTTGACGGCATGGCGGTTGAATTCCGGATCCTAAAGGAAAAGGGCATTCCGGAGGAAGTCATTCCTACGCTGATAAAAGCCAGGAAAGAAGTAACCGCAAACCATTATCACCGTATTGGCGAAAATATGTTGCGTGGTGTGAGGCCAGGAAGGCCCCAACAGAGGAATTTCAGCTGGGTCGTTTTCTGCACTTCCTACAGTCAGGAGTGACTAAGGGCCTAAACTTGGGTTCCATTAAGGTCCAGATTTCGGCTCTGTCGATTTTCTTCCAGAAAGAACTGGCTTCACTGCCTGGAGTTCAGACATTTGTAAAGGGAGTGCTACATATTCAGCCCCCTTTTGTGCCTCCTGTGGCACCTTGGGATCTCAACGTGGTGTTGAGTTTCCTAAAATCACATTGGTTTGAGCCACTTAAAACTGTGGATTTGAAATATCTCACGTGGAAAGTGGTCATGTTATTGTCCTTGGCTTCGGCCAGGCGTGTGTCAGAATGGGCGGCTTTGTCATGTAAAAGCCCTTATCTGATTTTCCATATGGATAGGGCAGAATTGAGGACTCGTCCCCAGTTTCTCCCTAAGGTGGTATCAGCTTTTCACTTGAACCAACCTATTGTAGTGCCTGCGGCTACTAGGGACTTGGAAGATTTCAAGTTACTGGACTTAGTCAGGGCCTTAAAAATTTATATTTCCAGGACGGCTGGAGTCAGGAAAACTGACTCGCTTTTTATCCTGTAGGCACCCAACAAAATAGGTGCTCCTGCTTCTAAGCAGACTATTGCTCGCTGAATTTGTAGCACAATTCAGCTGGAGCATTCTGCGGCTGGATTGCCGCATCCTAAATCAGTAAAAGCCCATTTCACGAGGAAAGTGGGCTCATCTTGGGCGGCTGCCCGAGGGGTCTCGGCTTTACAACTTTGCGGAGCTGCAACTTGGTCAGGGGCAAACACGTTTGCTAATTTCTACAAATTTGATACCCTGGCTGAGGAGGACCTTGAGTTCTCTCATTCGGTGCTGCAGAGTCATCCGCACTCTCCCGCCCGTTTGGGAGCTTTGGTATAATCCCCATGGTCCTTTCGGAGTTCCCAGCATCCACTAGGACGTTAGAGAAAATAAGATTTTACTCACCGGTAAATCTATTTCTCGTAGTCCGTAGTGGATGCTGGGCGCCCATCCCAAGTGCAGATTGTCTGCAATACTTGTACATAGTTATTGTTAACTAAAGGGTTATTGTTATGAGCCATCTGTTGAGAGGCTCAGTTATGTTTCATACTGTTAACTGGATATGGTATCACGAGTTATACGGTGTGATTGGTGTGGCTGGTATGAGTCTTACCCGGGATTCAAAATCCTTCCTTATTGTGTCAGCTCTTCCGGGCACAGTATACTAACTGAGGCTTGGAGGAGGGTCATAGTGGGAGGAGCCAGTGCACACCAGGTAGTCTAAAAGCTTTCTTTTAGTTGTGCCCAGTCTCCTGCGGAGCCGCTATTCCCCATGGTCCTTTCGGAGTTCCCAGCATCCACTACGGACTACGAGAAATAGATTTACCGGTGAGTAAAATCTTATTTTCTCTAACGTCCTTGAGGATGCTGGGACTCCGTAAGGACCATGGGGAATAGTCGGGCTCCGCAGGAGATAGGGCCCTTTAAGAAAGCTTTGGACTCTGGGTGTGCACTGGCTCCTCCTTCTATGCCCCTCCTCCAGACCTAAGTTTTACACTGTGCCCAGAGCAGGATGGGTGCACTGCAGAGAGCTCTCCTGAGTTCTCTGCCTAAAAGCATTTTTGTTTGGATTTTTTCTCTACTTTTTCTACTTTTTCACAGGGAGCACTGCTGACAACAGGCTCCCTGCATCGAGGGACTCAGGAGAGAGGAGCAGACCTTCTTGTCTAAGATAGGCTCTGCTTCCTCGGCTACTGGACACCATTAGCTCCAGAGGGGGTGAACGCAGGTTCTTACTGGGTGTCCACCCCCGGAGCCGCGCCGCCGTTCTCCTCACAGAGCTAGAAGAACAGAAGTCGGCAGGCGGCAGAAGCCTTCAGCTTCACGGAGGTAACGCACAGCACTGCAGCTGTGCGTCATTGCTTCCATACACCTCACACACTCCGGTCACTGTAAGGGTGCAAGGCGCAGGGGGGGGGGGGGGGGGGGCGCCCTGGGCAGCAATATAAACACCTCTTATGGCAAAAGACAATATACATGTACAGGTGGGCACTGTACATGTATATAAAAGAGCCCCCGCCATATTTTTGTAAGTTTGAGCGGGACAGAAGCCCGCCGCCGAGGGGGCGGGGCTTCTCCCTCAGCACTCACCAGCGCTATTTTCTCTCCACAGCACCGCTGAGAGGAAGCTCCCCGGACTCTCCCCTGCTTACACACGGTGAAGGGGTGTTTAAAAGAGAGGGGGCACATAATTGGCGGATAACATATTATACAGCGCGACTGGGGAAAAACATTTTGTGTTGGTCTCTAGGATCATTGCGCTGGGGTGTGTGGCATACTCTCTCTCTGTCTCTCCAAAGGGCCTTGACAGGGATACTGTCTTCAGGAAAGGGGTTCCCTGTGTGTGTGAAGTGTCGGTACGCGTGTGTCGACATGTTTGACGAGGAAGGCTCGCTTAATGTGGAGGGGGAGTGCTTGAATGTCATGTCGCCGTCGGCAACGCAGACACCGGAATGGGTGGATATGCTGAATGTCTTGAATGCAGATGTCACTCTATTGCATAAAAGGTTAGACAAGGCAGAAGCTAGGGATCAGTCAGGTAGCCAGACCATGCCTGTCCCTGTGGCGCCAGGCCCTTCGGGGTCTCAGAAGTGCCCTATATCCCAGATCGATGACACAGATACTGACTCTAGTGTCGACTATGAAGATGCAAAATTACAGCCGAAGGTGGCAAAAGGTATTCGGTACATGATTATTGCCATTAAAGAGGCTTTGCATATTACTGAGGAACCCCCGGTCCCTGACACGAGGGTACACATGTATAAAGGGAAAAAGCCTGAAGTCACCTTTCCATCCTCATTTGAACTAAGTGAATTGTGCGAAAAGGCTTGGGAATCTCCGGATAGGAGACCACAAGTTCCCAAAAGGATTCTTATGGCGTATCCTTTTCCACAAACTGATAGGATACGCTGGGAATCTTCGCCTAAAGTAGACAAGGCGCTGACACGCTTGTCCAAAAAGGTGGCACTGCCTTCTCAGATTACGGCTTCCCTCAAGGAACCTGCTGATCGCAGGCAGGAAATTACCTTGAAGCACATTTACACTCATTCAGGTACTATTGCTAGACCGGCTATGGCGTCGGCCTGGGTTTGTAGTGCGGTTGTGGCATGGGCAGATTCCTTATCTACGGAGATTGACACCTTAGATAGGGATGCTATTCAAATGACCATAGAGCATATCAGAGATGCTGCCTTGTATATGAGAGATGCTCAGAGAGACATTTGTTTATTAAGCTCCAGAATAAATGCTATGTCTATTTCTGCTAGGCGGCTCTTGTGGACCCGACAGTGGACGGGAGATGCCGATTCAAAGCGGCATATGGAGTCCTTGCCTTACAAAGGGGAGGAGTTATTTGGAGACGACCTCTCGGACCTTGTCTCTACGGCTTGTAAGTCGAATTTCTTACCTTATGTCCCCCCGCAGCATACAAAAAAGGCACCTCATTATCAAATGCAGTCCTTTCGTTCCAATAAAAACAAAAAGGTACGGGGATTGTCCTTTGTTGCCAGAGGGAAAGGCAGGGGAAAGAAGCTGCACACAGCTAGTTCCCAAGAGCAAAAGTCCTCCCCTGCCTCTGCAAAGTCCACCGCATGACGCTGGGGCTTCCCGGGGGGAGGCAGATCTAGTGGGGGCTCGTCTTCGGTTGTTCAGCCACGTCTGGGTTCACTCGCAGGTGGATCCCTGGGCATTAGAGATTTTCTCAGGGATACAGGCTGGAATTCGAAGACTTGCCTCCTCGCCGGTTTTTCAAATCTGCTCTGCCGGCTTCCCCGTCAGAGAGGGAGCTAGTGTTGGCGGCAATCCAAAAATTGTATATTCAACAGGTGATTGTCACAGTTCCTCAGCAAGGAGAGGGATATTACTCAACCCTGTTTGTGGTTCCGAAACCGGACGGTTCGGTCAGACCCATTTTAAACCTAGAATCTCTGAACCTGTACTTGAAGAGGTTCAAGTTCAAGATGGAATCACTCGGGGCGGTCATCGCCAGCCTGGAGGGGGGGAATTGGATGGTGTCCCTGGACATAAAGGATGCATACCTTCATGTTCCGATATTCCCCCCTCATCAGGCGTTCCTGAGATTTGCAGTGCAGGACTGTCACTACCAATTTCAGACGTTGCCGTTTGGGCTTTCCACGGCCCCGAGGATTTTCACCAAGGTAATGGCGGAAATGATGGTGCTCCTGCGCAGGCAGGGGGTCACAATTATCCCATACTTGGACGATTTCCTCATAAAGGTGAGATCTCGGGAGAAATTGATGGACAGCGTGTCTCTGTCCATGAAGACGTTGCAGATACACGGCTGGATTCTCAATATACCGAAGTCCCAGCTAGTCCCTACAACGCATCCGACCTTTTTGGGCCTGATTCTAGACACAGACCAGAAAAAGGTTTTTCTTCCGATCGAAAAGGTTCAGGATCCCATAGCCATGGTCAGGAACCTATTAAAAAAAAAAAAAAAAGTTTCAGTGCATCATTGCAAGCGGGTCCTGGGGAAGATAGTGGCTTCATACGAGGCCATCCCTTTCGGCAGGTTCCATGCGAAGACCTTTCAATGGAACCTCTTGGACAAGTGGTCCGGGTCCCATTTACGAATGCATCAAAGGATCACCCTGTCTCCCAGGACCAGGGTATCTCTCCTGTGGTGGCTGAACAGTGCTCACCTGCTAGAGGGTCACAGGTTCGGCATTCAGAACTGGGTCCTGGTGACCATGGACGCAAGCCTCCGAGGCTGGGGAGCAGTAACACTGGGAAGAAATTTCCAAGGTCTCTGGTCAAACCTAGAGACTTGTCTCCACATCAACGTCCTGGAGTTGAGGGCCATATACAACGCCCTGTGTCAAGCGGAGGAATTGCTTCGGAGAAAATTGGTTCTGATTCAGTCGGACAACGTCACGGCAGTGGCTCATATAAACCGGCAAGGCGGAACAAGGAGCAGAGTGGCCATGGCAGAAGCGACCAGGATTCTACGCTGGACGGAAGGCCATGTAAGCGTGCTATCAGCAGTGTTCATCCCGGGGGTGGACAACTGGGAGGCGTACTTCCTCAGCAGGCACGACTTGCATCCGGGAGAGTGGGGACTTCATCAAGAAGTCTTCGCACAGATCACGGATCGATGGGGACTGCCTCAAATCGACATGATGGCATCCCGTCTCAACAAAAAGCTATAGCGGTATTGCGCCAGGTCATGGGTCCCTCAGGCGGTAGCGGTAGATGCTCTGGTGACACCTTGGGTGTTCAGATCGGTCTATGGGTTTCCTCCTTTTCCTCTCATACCCAAAGTGTTGAGAATAATAAGAATGAGCAGGGTCAGAACAATCCTCATTGTTCCAGATTGGCCACGGAGGACTTGGTATCCGGAGCTGCAAGAGTTGCTCACAGAAGATCCGTGGCCTCTTCCTCTAAGGCAGGACCTGCTGCGGCAGGGGCCCTGTCTGTTCCAAGACTTACCGCGGCTGCGTTTGACGGCATGGCGGTTGAATGCCGGATCCTAGCGGAAAAAGGAATTCCGGAGGAAGTCATTCCTACCCTGATCGAGGCTAGGAAAGAAGTGACATTAAAACATGATCACTGTATATGGTGGAAATATGTTTCTTGGTGTGAGGCCAGAGCTGCTCCTACGGAGGAGTTCCATTTGGGCCGTCTGCTTCACTTCCTTCAAACAGGAGTGACTTTGGGCCTAAAATTAGGGTCCATAATGGTCCAAATTTCGGCCTTATCCATTTTCTTTCAAAGAGAATTAGCCTCTCTTCCTTAAGTACAGATTTTTGTGAAGGGGGTGCTGCATATTCGGCCTCCCTTTGTGCCTCCGGTGGCGCCTTGGGATCTTAACGTGGTGTTACGTTTTCTCAAGTCACCTTGGTTTGAACCACTCAAAACTGTGGAGTTGAAATACCTCACGTGGAAAGTGGTCATGTTGTTGGCATTAGCTTCGGCTAGACTTGTTTCAGAATTGGCGGCTTTATCACATAAAAGCCCATACTTGGTTTTTCGCGTGGATAGGGCAGAGTTGAGGACTCGTCCTCAATTTCTGCCAAAGGTGGTCTCATCTTTTCATATGAACCAACCTATTGTCGTGCCTGTGGCTACACGGGACTTGGAGGATTCCGAGTCCCTGGATGTGGTCAGGGCTTTGAAGATTTATGTGACCAGAACGGCTAGAATCAGGAAGACTGAAGCTCTGTTTGTTCTGTATGCGGCCAACAAGGTTGGCGCTCCTGCTTCAATGCAGACTATTGCTCGCTGGATCTGTAACACGATCAGGCGCATTCTACGGCAGGATTGTCGTTACCGAAATTGGTTAAGGTCCATTCCACTAGGAAAGTGGGCTCTTCTTGGGCGGCTGCCCGAGGGGTCTCGGCATTACAGTTGTGCCGAGCAGCTACTTGGTTGGGGTCTAACACCTTTGCAAAGTTCTATAAGTTTGATACCCTGGCTGAGGATGACCTTCTGTTTGCTCAATCGGTGCTGCAGAGTCATCCGCACTCTCCCGCCCGTTTGGGAGCTTTGGTATAATCCCCATGGTCCTTACGAAGTCCCAGCATCCTCAAGGACGTTAGAGAAAATAAGATTTTACTTACCGGTATATCTATTTCTCGTAGTCCGTAGAGGATGCTGGGCGCCCGTCCCAAGTGCGGACTTCTTCTGCAAGACCTGTATATAGTGGTTGCTTACATAAGGGTTATGTTAAAGTTTATCGGTTGAACCGTGGCTATGTTGTTGTTCATACTATTAACTGGGTAGTTTATCACAAGTTATACGGTGTGATTGGTGTGGCTGGTATGGATCTCGCCCTTAGATTTACAAAAATCCTTCCTCATACTGTCCATCTCCTCTGGGCACAGTTTCCCTAACTGAGGTCTAGAGGAGGGGCATAGAGCCAGTGCACACCCAGAGTCCAAAGCTTTCTTAAAGTGCCTATCTCCTGCGGAGCCCGTCTATTCCCCATGGTCCTTACGGAGTCCCAGCATCCTCTACGGACTACGAGAAATAGATTTACCGGTAAGTAAAATCGTATTATTATTATTATCCTTTATTTATATGGCGCCACAAGGGTTCCGCAGCGCCCAATTAGAGAGTACATAAAAAAATAATCAAACAGGAAAACAGCAACTTACAGTTGATGACAGTATAGGACAAGTACAGGGTAAATAAACATAGTTACATCAGCAGATGACACTGGAATAAGTATCAGGTGGCAGAAGACTGATGGATTTGGTGCAGTTGAAGATTATTAAAGTAAGAAAGGATAAGCACATGAGGGAAGAGGGCCCTGCTCGTGAGAGCTTACATTCTAAAGGGGAGGAGTAGACAGACAGGGGTGACACAGATGGGGTACATAGAGAGCGTAGAACAGAGGGTTAGGATGAGATTTGGCTGGGTTTGGTGAAGAAGTGGGTCTTGAGAGCCTGTTTGAAGTTTTGTAGAGAGGTGGAGAGGTAGGGAATTCCAGAGAAGTGGTGCAGCATGTGAAAAATCTTGGAGGTAGGAGTGGGAGGAAGTAATCCGTAGGCAGGAGAGTCGGCGTGCATTAGCAGATTGAAGAGGACGGGTGGGAGTGTAAAGGGAGATAAGGTCAGAAATGTAGATGGGAGAGGAGTGGGAGAGGGCTTTGTAAGCGAGTGTGAGAAGCTTTAAATGGATTCTGAAAGGGAAGGGGAGCCAGTGAAGGTCTAGTAAGAGAGGAGAGGTGGACGTAGTGCGTTTGGTGAGGAAGATGAGCCGGGCAGCAGCATTGATGATAGATTGGAGTGGAGAGAGGTATTTGTCAAGAATGCCAGTCAGGAGCAGATTACAGTAGTCCCGTCTGGAGATGACCAGTGAGTGGATAAGAGTCTTAGTAGCATCCTGGGTCAGAAAGGGTCTGATCCTGGAAATATTTTTTAGATGAAAATGGCAGGTTTGTGAGAGGTGCTGAATGTGTGGTTTGAAGGAGAGGGAGGAGTCAAGGATTACTCCAAGACAGCGCACTTAGGGGCTAGAGGAGATAGTAGTGCCATCAATAGATAATGATATTGTAGGAGGTGAGGTTATGCGGGAGGGAGGGAAGATGATCAGCTCGGTCTTGGACATGTTAAGTTTAAGAAAGCGCTGGGACATCCAGGAAGAGGTAGCAGAGAGACAGTTGGAGATACGAGTGAGGAGAGCAGGGGAGAGGTCTGAAGAGGAAAGATAGAGTTGGGTGTCATCAGCATAGAGATGATATTGGAAACCAAAAGAACTAATGAGCTTACCTACTGAGGACGTATAGAGAGAGAAGAGAAGAGGACCAAGGACAGAACCTTGGGGTACCCCTACAGTTAGTGGAAGTGAGGGGGAGGTGGAGTCATGAGAGGAGACAGAGAAAGAACGGTCAGAAAGGTAGGAGGACAGCCAAGGGAGGGCAGTGTCATGCAGACCAATGCAGTGAATAATTTGCAGTAGGAGAGGATGGTCCACAGTGTCAAAAGCAGCAGAGAGATCAAGAAGAATAAGTATAGAGTAGTGTCCCTTAGATTTAGCAGCATGGAGGTCATTGCATACTTTTGTAAGGGCAGTTTCAGTGGAGTGGAGAGGACGGAAGCCCGACTGGAATGGGTCAAGCAGTGAGTGTGAGGAAAGAAAGGAAGTAAGGCGGTTGTAGACAATACGCTCAAGGAGTTTGGAGGCAAAAGGGAGGAGAGAGATGGGTCAGTAGTTGGAGAGAGTGTTTGGATCAAGTGTAGGTTTTTTAAGAATAGGAGAGATGAGTGCATGCTTGAAGGCAGATGGGACAGTGCCTGATGAGAGGGAGAGATTGAGAAGGTGGAAAAGATGGGAACAAGCATAAGGAGAGAGGTAGCGGAGGAGGTGGGAGGGGATAGGGTCAAGTGGGGAGGTGGTGAGGGGACAGGAACGAATGAGGGCCATGACTTCCTCTCCAGATGCATGGGAGAAAGATGTCAGAGTAGGTGCGAGGGATGGGGAGGGTTGGTAAGGGATGGGAGAAAGCTGGTTACTGATGGTCTGGTGTGATGTGATGTCCTGACGTATGGAGTCAATTTTGGATGTGAAGTAAGTGGCACAGTCAAGAGCAGAGAGTGAGGAAGGGAGACGAGGTGGAGGTGGGCAGAGGAGTGAGTTGAGTGTCAAAGAGGCGCCGGGGGTTGGAAGACTGGGAGGAGATGAGGTTCTTGAAGTATGACTGTTTAGCAAGAGAAAGGGCAGCACTGAAGGATGAGAGCATAAGTTTGAAATGGAGGAAGTCTGCCTTAGAGCGTGATTTCCTCCAGTGTCGCTCAGCAGTACGTGAGCATTTTTGCAGATATCTGGTGCATTTGGTGTGCCAGGGTTGAGGTGTTAATTTGCGAGGGTGAATAGTGGTTGGCGGAGCAACAGAGTCAAGAGCAGAAGTAAGGGATGCATTGTATGTGGAAGTGGCTTGTTCAGGGCATGAGAGAGAGAGAATAGGAGAGAGAAGTGAATCAAACGGAGGAAAGGAATGTGGTGTCAATAGCCTCAATGTTACGCTTAGTGATGGTAGCCTTGGGAGGTAGAGATGGGGAAGTCGAGAGAGATAGGTAAAATGAGAGCAGGTGGTGGTCAGAGAGGGGAAATGGGGAATTGGAAAAATCAGAAATATCACAGCGGTGAGTGAAGACAAGATCCAGAGAGACCAAGTGAAGAGGTGAGGTTAAGGAGTTTAGAGGCAGGGGATTGTGTGGGGATGTCAATAGGGATGTTGAAATCACCTAGGATAATGGAGGGAATGTCAGAAGAGATGAAGTGAGGAAGCCAGGAAGCAAAGTTGTCGATGAATTTGGAAACAGTGCCAGGGGGGCGGTAAATGACAGCTACTCTAAGATGGACTGGTTGGAAGAGGCGTATGGCATGGACCTCAAATGTAGAGAATGTAAGGGATGGTTCTGGTGGTATGAGTTGGTAGGAGTAACTAGAAGGTAAAAGGACCCCAACACCACCCCCATGGAGACCCCCAGGTCGGGGTGTGTGTGAATGTGAGGCCCCCAGCAGAGAGAGCAGCAGGAGAAGTAGTGTCAGAGGGCGTAATCCAAGTTTCAGTAATGGCTAGTAGATGTAGGGAGTTGGAAATGAAAAGGTCATGAGTGGGGACCAGTTTGTTACAAACAGATCTGGCATTCCACAGGGCACAGGATAGGGGGTATGAGTTTGTGGGAGAGATGTGAATGAGATTATCAGGGTTGCTGTAGCGATGAGGTGAGATTAACTTTGAGGGCAGGGATGATGAGAGAATAGTGGTGCCAGAGCTAGGAGGGGAAACTGCAGGAGGTGGGCAGGGAGGGAGGTCAGAGTGATGTGGATGGGGGTGTGGGGAGGTGACAGGGAAGGGAGAGAGGGAGCAGGGCTGAGTTGTGGGGTAGCAGGACCATAGGGCAGAGGTAAATGAAAGTGGGGTAACAGGAAAGGAGGGGGAAGGAAACAGAGGGATGGAGGGGAGACAGAGGTGGAGGTGTAGGAGACTAGGGTGGAAGAATAAAGATACATTATTAGGTAGACACTGAGTGATGTGGGGAGTATAAGAAAGGAAGCCTTGACATAGTGTTAAGTAGGTAAATAGGTTGAGGGAAAGTGGAAGTAGGAGAGGAGACTGTAAGGGAATCAGAGCATAAGAATTGCAGAAATGCAGGTGAGAAAAGCAGTGTAGGCTCAATGAGTGTAGATTTAGTATGAAATGAGTCAAAAGTGTAGATAAAGTGGGCGCAGAAATGTATTTGGGCTGTAAGAAATGAAAGGCTTGTGAGAGGGTTAAGAAGCAATGGTAATTCTGCTAGATTTTTTAAGTGTTTGTAGATGAGAAGATGAACTCACAATTGTCCCAAAGAAGATCTATCTGATCCTGATTATGGATGGAAACTTGATCTTACATATGTTCTTTTCTGCAAATGGGTTGCATAGTGTTCACCGAGTGAAAGTTGGAGGGTGATAAATGTGCATATGCAGTTGATATTGATAAGTAGTTCATCTGTTGTTGTTTGAGGTTTTCTTTCAGTTTTTCGTCCTGGCTAAGTCCAGGCTTTGATATTAAAATTATATATCTGCTCCCTTTGAGCCTCCTCCCTTCGAGTCCTACACTCTGGATCAATCAGCCAGGCTTAATCAGCCTGCTATACTCTAATATGAACTAACATTAACATGTGTAAGGTATAGGTTCACTGATTAAAACCCCACCCATTGCCCAACACCCACTGGTGGGCAATAAAGCTAAAACAAACAAATAATGATATGGGAGGAGGACATCCCAAATTCCCCAATTATCTAACAATTAAACAGGCTAAATTCTGCACAAAACAATAACTCCAGATAACCTAAGCAAACAGACACTGCTGAGTATAGTATCCTAGTTCACTGTGCAGATATGCGCCTCTGTCCTGTAGTGTAACACAAGCGCCTCTGGAATGCACGCAGTGTAAGGCAAGCACTTCTATACCTGCAAACATTGTAACACAAGTGCCTCTGATATGCACGCAGTGTAACACAAGCGCCTCTGAAATGCACGCAGTGTAAAGCACGCGCCACTGTACCTACAAACATTGTAACACATAAGCCTCTGGAATGCACGCAGTATAACACAAGTGCCTCTGTACCTACAAACATTGTAACACAAGCGTCTCTTTAATGCACGCAGTGTAACACAAGTGCCTCTGTAAGGAACACAGAGTCATTCCAAGTTGATCACTAGCCGATTTTGTTTGCAGCGTAGCGATCAGGCTAAAAATCGGCAGTTCTGCGCACGCGTGACGTACGGGCACAACGAACGATGTAGTTTTGCACAGGGTCTAGCAATGTATTTCAGTCGCACTGCTGGCCGCAGAGTGATTTACATTAAGTGGGCGTTTCTGGGTGTCAACTGACCGTTTTCAGGGAGTGTGCGGAAAAACGCAGGCGTGCCAGGAAAAACACAGGTGTGGCTGGGCGAACTCTGGGCGGGTTTGTGACATCAAATCCGGAACTGAATAGTCTGAAGTGATCGCAAGCGCTGAGTAGGTCTGAAGCTACTCTGAAACTTCTCAAAAAATGTTTGTAGCCGCTCTGCGATTCAACCGTTCGCACTTCTGCTAAGCTAAAATACAGTCCCAGTGGGCGGCTGCATAGCGTTTGTACGGCTGCTAAAACTAGCGAGCGATCAACTCAGAATGACCCCCACAGTGTAACAGATGCACCTCTGTAATGCATGCAGTGTAACGCAAGCGCCACTTCTCATGCACACAGGTGTAACACATGCGCCTCTAATGCACGCAGTGTAACACATGAGCCTTTGTAATGCACATAGGGGGTAATTCCAAGTTGATCGCAGCAGGATTTTTGTTAGCAATTGGGCAAAACCATGTGCACTGCAGGGGTGACAGATATAACATGTGCAGAGAGAGTTAGATTTGGGTGGGGTGTGTTCAATCTGCAGTCTAATTTGCAGTGTAAAAATAAAGCAGCCAGTATTTACCCTGCACAGAAATAAAATAACCCACCCAAATCTAACTCTTTCTGCACATGTTATATCTGCCCCCCCTGCAGTGCACATGGTTTTGCCCAATTGCTAAAAAATGTCCTGCTGCGATCAACTTGGAATTACCCCCATAGTGTAACACAAGCAGTCGCCATAGGAAGCCAAGAAAATGACTTTTTTGATAGTAAAGAGAGGGACTTCCACTGATATCTCCCATATCTCTGCTGTAGTGCCCCCTTTGCTAAATATCCTGCATACTAATACTGTATGTCCTTTTTCTGAGAATATACTGCAGAAACAGTTTAATAAATCAGACCTTTGTCACAATATAAACCCAGAGCTGGATTAGAGGGGGTCGGCGGATAGGGGAGAGTACTAGTCCCAGGCCCCCTTGCCAGAGTTCCTCCAAAGCAAGAATCAGCTCTCTGTATCTTTGTGGGGCCACGGGTTAGGACATTGTCCTCCTTGCAGTGCAGCGTCCTTAGCCCCCACACCTCAGCCATACCTCTACTTCCTCATTCTGTTCAAACATGCTTCAGATGAGCCACAGGAAGATGAGATGGCAGGGGCAGAAGAAAGGAGGTGTGATTAGTCAGAAGTACCGCGGAGAGCAGGAGTCCCCACTGTTGCTGTAGGGCAGTAGAGTGATTAGAGTGAAAGCAGTAGTATGGAGACAGCCTGCACACAGTGCCAGCTGGAGCGATGCCAGGCTGTGGAGCAGAGAGGGAAGTATACATATGTATAAATATACCCATAAGGGACAAGGCTGCCGCTGAACTGAATGTTACCTATTATACGTGGGTGAGGCTGAGAGACGCTGGAGCGAGACTTCGAGATACAGGGCCGCTGTATGTGTGCGTGGGGGGGAGGTGGTGTAAGGATAACAGGCACAGGGCGGGGAATTGGGCTGGCAGACACAAGGTGGGGAATGAGGCTGAGAGACCGGGGTGGGGGGGTTAGGCTGACAGACAAAGGGAGATGAGACTATGGGAGATGAGAGGATGGCTCCCTACAGTATCAGGCCCTTGTTGGCTCTCGACTGCCCTGCCGGGTAGCAGGTAGGACCAGTGCTGCTGCAGCCAAATGTAGGTACGGGGGGAGGAGGCACACACAGAAGGCACAGCCATGGGCGCAGTGCTGACAAGAGGGATGGGCACCCCTGTCATTAAGTGGCTTAATCCAGCCTTGTATAAACCTCTGTCTGTACATTTTCCCCTTTTAAATAGTTAAATGGACTTTCTAAATTATTTCAAATAATAGGTGAAGACCCCTTTCTTCCAAATGTGGATTCCCTCCATTTGCTGTATCAGGCATGGTCTCAGTTGTTATACTGTATACTGTACCTTCAGCAGAGCTTGGCCATCTTTATAACATTGGAGGTAAAAGCACAGACCCTATTAAATGGTGGAATCCATGTAGAGGAGCACTAATTAATTTTGGGATGGAAGATGATTTAACAGACTTAGGGGTCTATTTACTAAGCCTTAGATGGAGATAAATTCAACAGAGATAAAGTACCAGCCAATCACTCCCTAACTGACATGTTCCAGGCTGGGTTTGAAAAATGACAGTTAGGAGCTGATTGGCTGGTAGTTTATCTCCGTTGACTTTATCTCCATCCAAGACTTAGTAAATAGACCCCTTAGGGGGAGATTTATCAAAGCTTGGAGAGATATAAAGTGGCCAGAGATAAAGGGGTCTATTTATTAAGCCTTGGATGGACATAATGTGGACAGAGGTAAAGTCCCAGCCAATCAGCTCCTAACTGTCATTTTTCAAACACAGCCTGTAACATGGCAGTTAGGAGCTGATTGGCTGCTACTTTATCTTCGCCCACTTTAGCTCCATCCAAGGCTTAGTAAATAGACCCCAAAGTACTGTACTTACCAATCAGCTTCTGCCATTTTACAGGCTGTGTTTGAAAAATGACAGTAGTTGACTGGTTGGTACTTTATCTCTCTCTGTTTTATCTATCTACAAGCTTTTTATAAATTTCTCCCTTTTAAATAAAGTGTGAACCACTTTCAGATTTAAAGTTTTACAAATTCTCCCTGGGTTAGACGGTGAAGCCCATCTCTTCTTTCTTGATAATTTACACACAAGTTATTTCACACCTGTTTCACAAGTACTGTATATGCACTTTGAATCTTTTATATCTTTATAGATCATGCTGTAAAATCCATGCAGTGGTTTCAAAGTTGTCATAGTCCAAAGTACATGAGGTTCTGCATTTTTCTATTTTCTAATCCACTTTCTCATCCCCTGGATGTGGAATTTCAGAGAAAGACCTATATATGGCCTCTCAAACAAATCCCTTAAATGTACACCTACATGACACCGTACAGATCAACATCCTGCCTTCCAGTCAGCACAATACTGAGCCTAGGTGGGATGGCCCCCCTTCTGCACCGTATTGGAATTTTCCGCATGCTGATGTCCTACAGGATGTACCACCTGCAACTGCTGAAAGGAGTGAGTCAACAGTTTTTCACCAAATCTTTCTGAGGGCAAAACCCAGATCACGAGGGGTAAGTGTAAATAATAGATCTTCTGTGTATACTGCAGCTTGCGAAAGAAAAACACAGTAGGAACATAAACTTCACAGGTGCATATAAATCATTTTATATGACTCAACTGCCAGTAATATTCACATTTGTAAAATAAATATATATACTGTACATACTTCCTCCTATCTATCTATGTCTATCTATATATGTATTTATGTTTTACATCCTTATCAGAAGTAGATTTAATAAAATATATAAAGAGACACAAGTGTTCCAATAAACAAAGGACACTCTGGGTTGCCAATAATAATAGATACAGGTAACAAAATTAAATTTCTCTTATGTCCTAGAGGATGCTGGGGACTCCGTAAGGACCATGGGGTATAGACTGCTCCGCAGGAGACATGGGCACTCTAAGACTTTATAATGGGTGTGCACTGGCTCCTCCCTCTATGCCCCTCCTCCAGACCTCTGTTAGATCCTGTGCCCAGTGGAGACTGGATGCACTACAGGGGAGCTCTACTGAGTTTCTCTGAAAAGACTTTTGTTAGGTTTTTTATTTTCAGGGAGCACTGCTGGCAACAGGCTCCCTGCATCGTGGGACTGAGGGGAGAGAAGCAAACCTACTTAACTGGAGAAGCAAACCTACTTAACTGATAGGCTCTGCTTCTTAGGCTACTGGACACCATTAGCTCCAGAGGGTCGGAACACAGGTGTCGTCCTCGCTGTTCGTCCCGGAGCCGCGCCGCCGTCCTCCTCACAGAGCCGGAAGATAGAAGCCGGGTGAGTATAAGAAGAAAGAAGACTTCAAAGGTGGCAGAAGACTTCAGATCTTCACTGAGGTACCGCGCAGCGGTCACGCTGCGCACCATTGCGCCCACACACATTAAGGCACAGCAAGGGTGCAGGGCGCAGGGGGGGCGCCCTGGGCAGCAATTATTACCTCAAAAATAATCACTGGCAGTGTATCAGATACTGCAGAAGCAGTATATTATAAAACCCCCGCCAGTATAAAAAAATTGAGCGGGACCGAAGCCCGCCATCGATGGGGCGGGGCTTGATCCTCCAGCACTAACCAGCGCCATTTTTTCTCCACAGCAAGCTGCAGAGAAGCTGCTCCCGGACTCTCCCCTGCTGTACAAATAACAGGGCAAAAACGAGGGGGGGGGGGGCACATTTATTTGGCGCAAAAGAGTGTATACACATATATATATATATATATATATATATATATATATATAAGAGTTAAAAGAGCGCTGTACAGGCTGGGACTTTGTTTCCAGTGTCCAGTGGCGCTGGGTGTGTGCTGGCATACTCTCTCTCTGTCTCTCCAAAGGGCCTTATTGTGGGTCAGTCCCCATATTTATCCCAGTGTGTGTGGGGGTGTCAGTACATGTGTGTCGACATGTCTGAAGCGGAAAGCTCGTCCTGGGAGGTAGCAGAGCAGATGGTGGTGGTGTATCCGTCGGCACAGCCGACACCTGATTGGGTGGACATGTGGAATGTTTTGAATGCTAATGTGGCTTTATTACATAAGAGATTGGATGAAGCAGAGTCCAAAGACAAGCAGGGGCCCTGTGTGTTCCAAGACTTACCGCGGTTACGTTTGATAGCATGGCGGTTGAACACCAAATCCTAGCTAGCAAAGGTATTCCGGATGAAGGCATCCCTACTCTAATTAAAGCTAGGATGGAGGTAACAGCGAAACACTATCACTGTATCTGGAGAAAATATGTGTCTTGGTGTGAGGCCAAGAATGATCCTACGGAAGATTTTCAGCTGGGTCGCTTTCTCCATTTTCTGCAGTCTGGTGGGGATATGGGCCCTCATTCCGAGTTGATCGCTCGCAAGGCGAATTTAGCAGAGTTGCTCAGGCTAAGCCTACGCCTACTGGGAGTGTATCTTAGCTTCTTAAAATTGCGACCGATGTATTCGCAATATTGCGATTACAAACTACTTAGCAGTTTCAGAGTAGCTTCAGACTTACTCGGCATCTGCGATCAGTTCAGTGCTTGTCGTTCCTGGTTTGACGTCATAAACACACCCAGCGTTCGCCCAGACACTCCCCCGTTTCTCCGGCCACTCCTGCGTTTTTTCCGGAAACTGTAGCGTTTTTATCCACACGCCCCGAAAACGCCGTGTTTCCGCCCAGTAACACCCATTTCCTGTCAATCACACTACGATCGCCGGAGCGAAGAAAAAGCCGTGAGTAAAAATACTATCTTCATTGTAAAATTACTTGGCGCAGTCGCAGTGCGATTATTGCGCATGCGTACTAAGCGGAATTTCACTGCGATGCGATGAAAATTACCGAGCGAACGACTCGGAATGAGGGCCATGGGCCTGAAGTTAGGCTCCATTAAGGGGCAGATTCGGCCTTATCTATATCCTTTCAGAAAGAGTTGGCTTCTCTCCCAGAAGTCCAGACTTTTGTAATGGGAGTGTTGCACATCCAACCTCCTTTTGTGCCCCCTGTGGCACCGTGGGAACTTAACGTGGTGTTACAGTTCCTTAAATCACAAGGGGTTGAACCTCTTCAAACAATTGAATTGAAGTTTCTCACTTGGAAAGTGGTCATGTTATTGGCCTTGGCATCTGCAAGGCGGGTGTCCGAATTGGCGGCTTTGTCGCACAAGAGCCCCTATCTGATTTTCCATGCGGATTGAGCGGAGTTGAGGACTCGTCCTCCTTTTCTGCCTGAGGTGGTTTCGTCTTTTCATATGAACCAACCTACTGTGGCTACGGGTGCTTTGGATGATTCCAAGTCCCTTGGTGTAGTTAGGGCCTTACTGATTTATATAGCCAGAACGGCTAGGGTTAGGAAAACAGAAGCACTGTTTGTCCTGTATGCAGCCAACAAGGTTGGCGCTCCTGCGTCTAAGCAGACTATTGCTCGCTGGATCTGTAACACGATTCAGCGGACTCATTCTACGGCTGGATTGCCGGTTCAAAGTTCGGTTAAGACCCATTCCACTAGAAAGGTGGGCTCTTCTTGGGCAGCTGCCCGAGGCGTCTCGGCTTTACAGCTTTGCCGAGCAGCTACTTGGTCGGGTTCAAACACTTGGGCAGATTGCTACAAGTTTGATACCCTGGCTGATGAGTACCTCATGTTTGCTCAATCGGTGCTGCAGAGTCATCCGCACTCTCCCGTCCGGTCTGGAGCTTTGGTATAAACCCCAGGGTCCTTACGGAGTTCCCAGCATCCTCTAGGACGTAAGAGAAAATAAGATTTTAAACCTGCCGGTAAATCTTTTTCTCCTAGTCCGTAGAGGATGCTGGGCACCCGTCCCAGTGCGGACAAATTCTGCAAGGCTTGTATATAGTTGTTGCTTACATAAGGGTTATGTTACAGTTGAGATCAGTCTCTTGCTTATGCTGTCTTGTTCATGCTGTTAACTGGTTTAGTATATACCATGTTGTACGGTGTGTATAGTGTGGGCTGGTATGTATCTCGCCCTTAGATTAACAAAAATCCTTTCCTCGTACTGTCCGTCTCCTCTGGGCACAGTCCTAACTGAAGTCTGGAGGAGGGGCATAGAGGGAGGAGCCAGTGCACACCCATTCTAAAGTCTTAGAGTGCCCATGTCTCCTGCGGAGCCGTCTATACCCCATGGTCCTTACGGAGTCCCCAGCATCCTATACGGACTAGGAGAAAAAGATTTACCGGTAGGTTTAAAATCTTTTTATTGGATATAATACAATACTATACATTACAAAAAGGTTACCAAGCTTCCCACATACGACACAAATGAAATGTACATAATGTGAAATCTAATAATATTCAGATTCATAGGACAACATTAAGAAAAACATGATTTAGTTTTATGAAGCAAGTAACTAATTATTGCAGTTGGGTCCCAATGAGTATATTTTGATCAAATACAATGAATTTATCTGCTTTGTGTGGTTCTATAGATAACAACAATGTACTAAAAAGTATTTATTGGCAGCAAAATTACTTGATGTAATGAGAATCAATGACTAAATATTATAAGGTAAGTATTAACCAAATGAATTCTGATTGTGTCCTATTGTAATTAGCATCACCAGCATATATTGCAATCAATGGCGTCATTAGGGGGTGTGGCCTGCACCCGGGTGTCACCCACTGGAGGGGTGACACCAAAATGCTGACTCCTCAGAAGTGACAGGAACTAGGTGCTGCAGTGTGACAGTCTCCTGCAGCACTCAGCTCCTGTCATAGATGAGGAGCTGACAGTACAGGAAAACTGTCTCTGGGGGCAGCCCAGTATCACAGAATAGTATAGGAAAATTGTCTCCAAGGGCAGCCCAGCATCTCTGGAGATGCCGGGAACGCCCTCCCAGAGTGATGACCGTGGGATCCCCGTGAAGCCATCCTCCCTTTGTATGGACACACCCCTTTTATGTATGGCCATGCCCCTTTCCCCCTGCAAGCTCGCCTCCGGCGTACAGGAGATCCACCATGCCTGGTGACGCCTCTGATTGTAATATACAGTATTTTCTTCAGAGTCCATTTGTATCCACAGGTAAGGCATTTGGGTGCAGGTGGTTGGAGAGGACCAAGCACTCGGGTTCTACCTCCCCTATACCCCGTCTCCAGCCAAGGCTAGCCAGTTTTGCTTTGGTGCCGGTAGAAGCTGGATGCATCTTTTAACAGTGGGCAGCCCCAAGCTTTTTTTTATGATTTACTTTATTTTCTTTTTTCATACTCAAAGCAAGCAGCGCTAGGCAGTCCTACAGGACATCAGCACTGCTGCTCCTTCAACGTTCCGTCAGCGCTGCACAACCGGTGAGTGGTCCAGTGATTACCTTGGGTGCCACGGAGCCCAGCTAGCACGCTCCCTGGGGACCCAGTCTGCAGCCAGAGAACAGGGGGGCAGGTAAGATGGGGAACTGCATCTTTTTGCAGCCTTTCCTTCGGTTTTGAAGACAGACTGAAGGTGCTGATTTGGGCGTCCAGCCTACCCGCAACCCCACTAGTCCACCAGGGCACATTATACAGACACTAGGGAACATGGATAACAATAGATCAAAGGCAACACATAAAAGCGAAACAAAAAGAAGCAAACCAAAAGGTCCACTGAATCACTGAAGACGAGTCCTCTTCTAGAAGTGATTTTTCCTCCAGTGATGAATCATGAAAATAAACAAAAATAGTACAATGTGTAGTATTGTCTATATAAATATTCTTCCTTAATTACAATGATGATCAGGAATCCAATTACAGCACAAATTCCAGCGTACTGAAACTCACTTATCGAGCTGGTAGGCCTGATATATAGCGGTTTCTTTCAGACATAAGATGACCAACAATACAGGGATGGGCAGATAAAATGTAATATCGTACCAAAGACTCACTGGTAATATGACTGGGAGCACAAAATTACTAGTGATGTGCACCGGACATTTTTTGTGTTTTGGTTTTGGATTCGGTTCCGCGGCAGTGTTTTGGATTCGGACGCGTTTTGGCAAAACCTCCCTGAAAATTTTTTGTCGGATTCGGGTGTGTTTTGGATTCGGGTGTTTTTTTACAAAAAACTCTCAAAAACAGCTTAAATCATGGTGGACACAAACACCTGGCCCATCTAGGAGTGGAACTGCAGTGTCAGACAGGATGGCAGATTAAAAAAATTGTCCCCAAACAGCACATGATGCAAAGAAAAAAAGAGGCGCAATGAGGTAGCTGTGTGACTAAGCTAAGCGACCCAAGTGGCCTAAACAAACACCTGGCCCATCTAGGAGTGGCACTGCAGTGTCAGACTGGACGGCACTTCAAAAAATAGTCCCCAAACAGCACATGATGCAAAGAAAAATGAAAGAAAAAAGAGGTGCAAGATGGAATTGTCCTTGGGCCCTCCCACCCACCCTTATGTTGTATAAACAGGACATGCACACTTTAACGAACCCATCATTTCAGCCACAGGGTCTGCCACACAACTGTGACTGAAATTACTTATTGGTTTGGGCCCCCACCAAAAAAGAAGCAATCAATCTCTCCTTGCACAAACTGGCTCTACAGAGGCAAGATGTCCACCTCATCATCATCCTACGATTCCTCACCCCTTTCACTGTGTACATCCCCCTCCTCACAGATTATTAATTCGTCCCCACTGGAATCCACCATCGCAGGTCCCTGTGTACCTTCTGGAGGCAATTGCTGGTGAATGTCTCCACGGAGGAATTGATAATAATTCATTTTGATGAACATCATCTTCTCCACATTTTCTGGAAGTAACCTCGTACGCCGATTGCTGTCAAGGTGAGCGGCTGCAATAAACACTCTTTCGGAGTACACAATGGAGGGGGGGGGGGGGGGGGGGCAACTTAGGTAAAATAAGGCCAGTTTTGCAAGGACCTCCAAATTGCCTCTTTTTCCTGCCAGTATACGTACGGACTGTCTGACGTGCCTACTTGGATGCGGTCACTCATATAATCCTCCACCATTCTTTCAATGGTGACAGAATCATATGCAGTGACAGTAGACGACATGTCAGTAATCGTTGACAGGTCCTTCAGTCCGGACCAGATGTCAGCACTCGCTCCAGACTGCCCTGCTTTACCGCAAGCGGGTGGGCTCGGAATTCTTAGCCTTTTCCTCGCACCCCCAGTTGCTGGAGAATGTGAAGGAGGAGCTGTTGACGGGTCACGTTCCTCTTGACTTGACAATTTTCTCACCAGCAGGCCTTTGAACCTCTGCAGACTTGTGTCTGCCGGAAAGAGAGACACAACGTAGGTTTTAAATCTAGGATCGAGCACGGTGGCCAAAATGTAGTGCTCTGATTTCAACAGATTGACCACCCGTGAATCCTGGTTAAGCGAATTAAGGGCTCCATCCATAAGTCCCACATGCCTAGCGGAATCGCTCTGTTTTAGCTCCTCCTTCAATCTCTCCAGCTTCTTCTGCAAAAGCCTGATGAGGGGAATGACCTGACTCAGGCTGGCAATGTCTGAACTGACTTCACGTGTGGCAAGTTCAAAGGGTTGCAGAACCTTGCACAATGTTGAAATCATTCTCCACTGCACTTGAGTCAGGTGCATTCCCCCTCCTTTGCCTATATCGTAGGCAGATGTATAGGCTTGAATGGCCTTTTGCTGCTCCTCCATCCTCTGAAGCATATAGAGGGTTGAATTCCACCTTGTTACCACCTCTTGCTTCAGATGATGGCAGGGCAGGTTCAGGACTGTTTGCTGGTGCTCCAGTCTTCGGCACGCGGTGGCTGAATGCCGAAAGTGGCCCGCAATTCTTCGGGCCACCGACAGCATCTCTTGCACGCCCCTGTCGTTTTTTAAATAATTTCTGCACCACCAAATTCAATGTATGTGCCAAACATGGGACGTGCTGGAATTTGCCCAGACGTAATGCACGCACAATATTGGCGGCGTTGTCAGATGTCACAAATCCCCAGGAGAGTCCAATTGGGGTAAGCCATTCTGCGATGATGTTCCTCAGTTTCCGTAAGAGGTTGTCAGCTGTGTGCCTCTTCTGGAAAGTGGTGATACAAAGCGTAGCCTGCCTAGGAACGAGTTGGCGTTTGCGAGATGCTACTACTGGTGCCGCCGCTGCTGTTCTTGCTGCGGGAGGCATTACATCTACCAAGTGGGCTGTCACAGTCATATAGTCCTGAGTCTGCCCTGCTCCACTTGTCCACATGTCCGTGGTTAAGTGGACATTGGGTACAACTGCATTTTTTAGGACACTGGTGACTCTTTTTCTGACGTCTGTGTACATTATCGGTATCGCCTGCCTAGAGAAATGGAACCTAGATGGTATTTTGTACCGGGAACACAGTACCTCAATCAAGTCTCTAGTTGCCTGTGAATTAATGGTAGATACCGGACACACGTTTCTCACCGCCCAGGCTGCCGAGGCCTGAGTTATCCGCTTTGCATCAGGATGACTGCTGTGATATTTCATCTTCCTCGCAAAGGACTGTTGGACAGTCAATTGCTTACTGGAAGTAGTGCAAGTGGTCTTCCCCTCTGGGATGACGATCGACTCCCAGCAGCAACAACAGCAGCGCCAGCAGCAGTAGGCGTTACACTCAAGGATGCATCAAGGGAATCCCAGGAAGGAGAGGTCTCGTCAGACTTGCCAGTGACATGGCCTGCAGGACTATTGGCTTTCCTGTGTAAGGAGGAAATTGACACTGAGGGAGTTGGTGGTGTGGTTTGCAGGAGCTTGGTTACAAGAGGAAGGGATTTAGTGGTCAGTGGACTGCTTCCGCTGTCATCCAAAGTTTTTGAACTTGTCACTGACTTTTGGTGAATGCGGTCCAGGTGACGTATAAGGGAGGATGTTCCTAGGTGGTTAACGTTCTTACCCCTACTTATTACAGCTTGACAAAGGCAACACACGGCTTGACAACAGTTGTGCGCATTTCTGTTGAAATAATTCCACACCGAAGAGGTGATTTTTTTTTGTATTTTGACCAGGCATGTCAATGGCCATATTCGTCCCACGGACAACAGGTGTCTCCCCGGGTGCCTGACTTAAACAAACCACCTCACCATCAGAATCCTCCTTGTCAATTTCCACCCCAGCGCCAGCAACACCCATATCCTCATCCTGGTGTACTTCAACAGTGACATCTTCAATTTGACTATCAGGAACTGGACTGCGGGTGCTCCTTCCAGCACTTGCAGGGGGCGTGCAAATGGTGGAAGGCGCAACCTCTTCCTGTCCAGTGTTGGGAAGGTCAGGCATCGCAACCGACACAATTGGACTCTCCTTGGGGATTTGTGATTTAGAAGAATGCACAGTTCTTTGCTGTGCTTTTGCCAGCTTAAGTCTTTTCATTTTTCAAGCGAGAGGATGAGTGTTTCCATCCTCATGTGAATCTGAACCACTAGCCATGAACATAGGCCGTGGACTCAGCCGTTCCTTGCCACTCTGTGTCGTAAATGGCACATTGGTAAGTTTACGCTTCTCCTCAGACGATTTTGATTTAGATTTTTGGGTCATTTTACTGAGCTTTATTTTTTGGGATTTTACATGCTCTCTACTATGACATTGTGCATCGGCCTTGGCAGATGACGTTGATGGCATTTCATCGTCTAGGCCATGACTAGTGGCAGCAGCTTCAGCACGAGGTGGAAGTGGATCTTGATCTTTCCCTATTTTACCCTCCACATTTTTGTTCTCCATTTTTTAATGTGTGGAATTATATGCCAGTATCAATAGCAATGGCCTACTACTATATATACTGCGTACAACTGAAATGCACCACAGGTATGGATGGATAGTATACTTGACGACACAGAGGTAGGTAGAGCAGTGGCCTTCTGTACCGTACTGCTATATATTATTTACTGGTGGTCAGCAAACTGTGCAAAACTGAAATGCACCACAGGTATGGATGGATAGTATACTTGACGACACAGAGGTAGGTAGAGCAGTGGCCTTGTGTACCGTACTGCTATATATTATATACTGGTGGTCAGCAAACTGTGCAAAACTGAAATGCACCACAGGTATGGATGGATAGTATAATTGACGACACAGAGGTAGGTAGAGCAGTGGCCTTCTGTACCGTACTGCTATATATTATATACTGGTGGTCAGCAAACTGTGCAAAACTGAAATGCACCACAGGTATGGATGGATAGTATACTTGACGACACAGAGGTAGGTAGAGCAGTGGCCTTCTGTACCGTACTGCTATATATTATATACTGGTGGTCAGCAAACTGTGCAAAACTGAAATGCACTACAGGTATGGATGGATAGTATACTTGACGACACAGAGGTAGGTAGAGCAGTGGCCTTCTGTACCGTACTGCTATATATTATATACTGGTGGTCAGCAAACTGTGCAAAACTGAAATGCACCACAGGTATGGATGGATGGTATAATTGACGACACAGAGGTAGGTAGAGCAGTGGCCTTCTGTACCGTACTGCTATATATTATTTACTGGTGGTCAGCAAACTGTGCAAAACTGAAATGCACCACAGGTATGGATGGATAGTATACTTGACGACACAGAGGTAGGTAGAGCAGTGGCCTTCTGTACCGTACTGCTATATATTATATACTGGTGGTCGGCAAACTGTGCAAAACTGAAATGCACCACAGGTATGGATGGATAGTATAATTGACGACACAGAGGTAGGTAGAGCAGTGGCCTTCTGTACCGTACTGCTATATATTATTTACTGGTGGTCGGCAAACTGTGCAAAACTGAAATGCACCACAGGTATGGATGGATAGTATACTTGACGACACAGAGGTAGGTAGAGCAGTGGCCTTCTGTACCGTACTGCTATATATTATATACTGGTGGTCAGCAAACTGTGCAAAACTGAAATGCACCACAGGTATGGATGGATAGTATAATTGACGACACAGAGGTAGGTAGAGCAGTGGCCTTCTGTACCGTACTGCTATATATTATATACTGGTGGTCAGCAAACTGTGCAAAACTGAAATGCACTACAGGTATGGATGGATAGTATACTTGACGACACAGAGGTAGGTAGAGCAGTGGCCTTCTGTACCTTACTGCTATATATTATATACTGGTGGTCAGCAAACTGTGCAAAACTGAAATGCACCACAGGAATGGATGTATAGTATACTTGACGACACAGAGGTAGGTAGAGCAGTGGCCTTCTGTACCGTAATGCTATATATTATATACTGGTGGTCAGCAAACTGTGCAAAACTGAAATGCACCACAGGTATGGATGGATAGTATACTTGACGACACAGAGGTAGGTAGAGCAGTGGCCTACTGTACCGTAATGCTATATATTATATACTGGTGGTCAGCAAACTACAAAACTGAAATGCACCACAGGTATGGATGGATAGTATACTTGACGACACAGAGGTAGGTAGAGCAGTGGCCTTCTGTACCGTACTGCTATATATTACATACTGGTGGTCAGCAAACTGTGTAAAACTGAAATGCACCTCAGGTATGGATGGATAGTATAATTGACGACACAGAGGTAGGTAGAGCAGTGGCCTTCTGTACCTTACTGCTATATATTATATACTGGTGGTCAGCAAACTGTGCAATACTGAAATGCACCACAGGTATGGATGGATAGTATACTTGACGACACAGAGGTAGGTAGAGCAGTGGCCTACTGTACCGTACTCAGGCCCGGCGCTACTAGCTCAGCGAAGGGATGCAGTGCAGGGAGGCGCTGGGACGGAGAGGCGCTCCCCCTGCTCTGCATTCCTTCCCTGCTGCGCCGTCCTGTCCCCCCTGCTGCTGCTGCTGTGCCTGTCACTGTATGACAGGCACTGGCTGCGGCACCTGCATCATGAAAATCCTCCTCCCTCCCCTGTGTGACAGGACAGCGCTGTGCACGGGACAGTAGGGGGCGGGGCTAAACGGGCGGAAGGGGCGGGGCTAAATGGGGCAGAAGGGGCGGAGCTACACGGACCAGGCTGCTGTAGTGTAGGGAGACTGGCTTAGGTAAGTGAAGTGTGAGAGGGAAATGTGTGTGTGTGTGTTATGTCTGTGTGCGTTTATGTGTGCTTTAAGGATGCTACTACTACAGGGGGGGCATTACGTGTAACGACGCTACTACTGGGAGGTCATTACGTATAAGGACGATACTACTACTTGGGGGCATTATGTATAGGACGCTACTATTACTGGGGGGGCATTACGTATGTAGCCCCTATACTAATATTGACAGAGAACATGAGATATAAAATAAATACATGTACCCATGATTAATTGATATAAATTAAATTACTATGTAAAACTATGCCAGTCTGAAAATATAATATATATATATATATCTGTATTGATATTAATGGTATAATGAGGCTGGGGTACAGGGTGTATTAAACCTAAAAGAACTAATATGGACCGCAGGACTTTTCTATGAATATCAGGGCACGCGGGGCTTGAGAGAGACTTCGAGAATTACCTCGTGCAAGGAGAAGGGAGAGCGCGAGGGGAGAGAGAGGAGGATGACGGTTGGTGTCGCAGACAGGAGCGGGGAAGCACCGGAGACGGACGGAGGAGAAGCCGCACCGACTGTGAGGAGAAATCTATTCTCGGCCGGAGTAAGCTATCAGACCAGAAGGGGCTAATGATCCGGAGGAGGACCGGAGCGTATACCACGGGACGCAGAGTGACGAGTGTAGGAGGATTATAGCCAACCCCTCACCCAGCCATTCACCGGAGCGCCCGACAACTTACCCCGCCATTCACCTGAGCGCACAGCCGCCTGCATTTCAGCACAGCCGCCTGCACTTCAGCTCCCGCTGCGGACTATCTCGGTAAGCAGAATATCTGAGAGTAGCGGTAGAGCTGTCGTATAACTCCAGAAAGGTAAAGCTGCTTAGAGGGAGATGTCGGGGTTCATCAAGCGAATGGAGGAAGCTCATTAGAGGAGGACAGTTAGAGAGCTTCAGGGACACCATTTCCGGCATTATGAGTTCAGTGCCTGCCAGTCGGGGGAGGATTTCAGGAGCATAAGTAGCACTTTTATGATAGAGACAGTGGCAAGGAGCGTGTACTGGAGAGATTATATACAGATATACCCTAGTAGTGTGGATATGCTAAAGTATCAACTTTACTGTATATATTGAGAAGCGCATTACAACGTTCACCTCCAAATGGCTAAAAAGGGAGAAGGTTGCTGCTATGACTGTGAATAACTGGCGACAGCCCCTCCTTTATAGCTCCCGGAGTAAATACAGCGATTCAAAGGATTCCCCATTCCGAGCTTTATTCATAGATAATGAATTATTTATAACAAGCAGTTTGCAGAGGAGTCGGTGCCTTATACCTACATTAGAATAACCTCATTTTCCCATTGTCTGCATAAGTTATCCATTCTGCAGGGATCTATTAATTGAGGAATTAACAATTGACATACTACATTAGCAGGGATAACGAAGGCCCACTCAAGAGAAATGTCAAGACTTTAACCTCCAGGAGATATACATAAAATCTAGCCGAGTTTATGGAACCTATTGCCATGATAATATATTCCCTACTGACTGATAAGCAGGGAGTAGCACTGGGTAGCCTGTGAATAGGGTGCTCGTTGCAGCGGTGGAACCGTGGAAAAGTGGGATCAGACTTCTATCCTATTAATAGGACTACTAATATATTTAACCGTACTGCCCGCTTCCTAGACTATGGACAGTAAAGTAACATTACCTGCTAGAGAAGTATTACATGATCCCTTCAATCCAGGAAGCTGAGTTAAGAAGTCTAACCCAATCTACCTACATTTGAGAAATCAATGTCTCATGGGCCCCAACAAGTGCACCAACGGTATATTATTCTAGACTATTAGACTAATATTATTTAAGATAAGCGCAGCGACTACCTCTGTACTTTTACTTCACAGAGGGGGTGTTTAAGTTTTTTGTGATGCATGCAATTTAATTGTATAGAATATGGGAAGGAAAAATATTGAGTCTTCATATATACCATTATCGTTAGAACTTAATATAATATTATAATAAAAGTGACATAGTTATTCACTAATAAGGGGTAGGGTATTTATTATAAGATAACACTTACCTTTATTCTGGATTCCTGGAAAAGAGAGTCAGAAGAGGATCTGGAAAACACGGAAGACCAATACTGGAATCACATTGGGTAGGTGTATACAGCCCACTGACCATTTAAGATCATTGTCAGGGTAAAGGGAAACATTTCCTAAGGGCTTTCCCAAGTTAGCCCAACTATATCTAACCGATAAAATTAGCTTGGGTGGAGGCACTGCTATTGGTAATAATTAGTAACTCTGGTATCTAATGTAGATACGCGTTGGAGAGGGTTACACGTATAAGGACGATACTACTACTTGGGGGCATTATGTATAGGACGCTACCATTACTGGGGGGGCATTACGTATAAGGATGCTACTACTGGGGGGGCATTATGTTTAAGGACGGTACTACTACTGGGGGCGCATTACGTATAAGGACGCTTCTACTACTGGGGGTGCACTACGTATAAGGACGCTACTACAACTGGGGGGGCATTACGTATAAGGACGCTACTACTGGGGGGTCATTACGTATAAGGACGATACTACTACTTGGGGGCATTATGTATAGGACGCTACTATTACTGGGGGGGCATTACGTATGTAGCCCCTATACTAATATTGACAGAGAACATGAGATATAAAATAAATACATGTACCCATGATTAATTGATATAAATTAAATTACTATGTAAAACTATGCCAGTCTGAAAATATAATATATATATATATATATATATATATCTGTATTGATATTAATGGTATAATGAGGCTGGGGTACAGGGTGTATTAAACCTAAAAGAACTAATATGGACCGCAGGACTTTTCTATGAATATCGGGGCACGCGGGGCTTGAGAGAGACTTCGAGAATTACCTCGTGCAAGGAGAAGGGAGAGCGCGAGGGGAGAGAGAGGAGGATGACGGTTGGTGTCGCAGACAGGAGCGGGGAAGCATCGGAGACGGACGGAGGAGAAGCCGCACCGACTGTGAGGAGAAATCTATTCTCGGCCGGAGTAAGCTATCAGACCAGAAGGGGCTAATGATCCGGAGGAGGACCGGAGCGTATACCACGGGACGCAGAGTGACGAGTGTAGGAGGATTATAGCCAACCCCTCACCCAGCCATTCACCGGAGCGCCCGACAACTTACCCCGCCATTCACCTGAGCGCACAGCCGCCTGCATTTCAGCACAGCCGCCTGCACTTCAGCTCCCGCTGCGGACTATCTCGGTAAGCAGAATATCTGAGAGTAGCGGTAGAGCTGTCGTATAACTCCAGAAAGGTAAAGCTGCTTAGAGGGAGATGTCGGGGTTCATCAAGCGAATGGAGGAAGCTCATTAGAGGAGGATAGTTAGAGAGCTTCAGGGACACCATTTCCGGCATTATGAGTTCAGTGCCTGCCAGTCGGGGGAGGATTTCAGGAGCATAAGTAGCACTTTTATGATAGAGACAGTGGCAAGGAGCGTGTACTGGAGAGATTATATACAGATATACCCTAGTAGTGTGGATATGCTAAAGTATCAACTTTACTGTATATATTGAGAAGCGCATTACAACGTTCACCTCCAAATGGCTAAAAAGGGAGAAGGTTGCTGCTATGACTGTGAATAACTGGCGACAGCCCCTCCTTTATAGCTCCCGGAGTAAATACAGCGATTCAAAGGATTCCCCATTCCGAGCTTTATTCATAGATAATGAATTATTTATAACAAGCAGTTTGCAGAGGAGTCGGTGCCTTATACCTACATTAGAATAACCTCATTTTCCCATTGTCTGCATAAGTTATCCATTCTGCAGGGATCTATTAATTGAGGAATTAACAATTGACATACTACATTAGCAGGGATAACGAAGGCCCACTCAAGAGAAATGTCAAGACTTTAACCTCCAGGAGATATACATAAAATCTAGCCGAGTTTATGGAACCTATTGCCATGATAATATATTCCCTACTGACTGATAAGCAGGGAGTAGCACTGGGTAGCCTGTGAATAGGGTGCTCGTTGCAGCGGTGGAACCGTGGAAAAGTGGGATCAGACTTCTATCCTATTAATAGGACTACTAATATATTTAACCGTACTGCCCGCTTCCTAGACTATGGACAGTAAAGTAACATTACCTGCTAGAGAAGTATTACATGATCCCTTCAATCCAGGAAGCTGAGTTAAGAAGTCTAACCCAATCTACCTACATTTGAGAAATCAATGTCTCATGGGCCCCAACAAGTGCACCAACGGTATATTATTCTAGACTATTAGACTAATATTATTTAAGATAAGCGCAGCGACTACCTCTGTACTTTTACTTCACAGAGGGGGTGTTTAAGTTTTTTGTGATGCATGCAATTTAATTGTATAGAATATGGGAAGGAAAAATATTGAGTCTTCATATATACCATTATCGTTAGAACTTAATATAATATTATAATAAAAGTGACATAGTTATTCACTAATAAGGGGTAGGGTATTTATTATAAGATAACACTTACCTTTATTCTGGATTCCTGGAAAAGAGAGTCAGAAGAGGATCTGGAAAACACGGAAGACCAATACTGGAATCACATTGGGTAGGTGTATACAGCCCACTGACCATTTAAGATCATTGTCAGGGTAAAGGGAAACATTTCCTAAGGGCTTTCCCAAGTTAGCCCAACTATATCTAACCGATAAAATTAGCTTGGGTGGAGGCACTGCTATTGGTAATAATTAGTAACTCTGGTATCTAATGTAGATACGCGTTGGAGAGGGTTACACGTATAAGGACGATACTACTACTTGGGGGCATTATGTATAGGACGCTACCATTACTGGGGGGGCATTACGTATAAGGATGCTACTACTGGGGGGGCATTATGTTTAAGGACGGTACTACTACTGGGGGCGCATTACGTATAAGGACGCTTCTACTACTGGGGGTGCACTACGTATAAGGACGCTACTACAACTGGGGGGGCATTACGTATAAGGACGCTACTACTACTAGGGCGGAATTATGCATATGGACGCTTCTACTACTGGGGGTGCACTACGTATAAGGACGCTACTACAACTGGGGGGGTCATTACGTATAAGGACGCTACTACTAGGGCGGAATTATGCATATGGACGCTTCTACTACTGGGGGTGCACTACGTATAAGGACGCTACTACAACTGGGGGGGTCATTACGTATAAGGACGCTACTACTACTAGGGCGGAATTATGCATATGGACGCTTCTACTACTGGGGGTGCACTACGTATAAGGACGCTACTACAACTGGGGGGGGGCATTACGTATAAGGACGCTACTACTACTAGGGCGGAATTATGCATATGGACGCTTCTACTACTGGGGGTGCACTACGTATAAGGACGCTACTACAACTGGAGGGGGCATTACGTATAAGGACACTACTACTAGGGCGGAATTATGCATATGGACGCTTCTACTACTGGGGGTGCACTATGTATAAGGACGCTACTACAACTGGAGGGGGCATTACGTATAAGGAAGCTACTACTACTAGGGGGGATTACGTATAAGGACGCTTCTACTGGGGGTGCACTACGTATAAGGACGCTACTACTGGGGGTGCACTACGTATAAGGACGCTACTACTACTGGGGGGCATTACGTATAAGGACGCTACTACTACTGGGGGGGCATTATGTATAAGGACGCTACTACAACTGGGGGAGGCATTACGTATAAGGACGCTACTACTAGGGCGGAATTATGCATATGGACGCTTCTACTACTGGGGGTGCACTATGTATAAGGACGCTACTACAACTGGAGGGGGCATTACGTATAAGGAAGCTACTACTACTAGGGGGAATTACGTATAAGGACGCTTCTACTGGGGGTGCACTACGTATAAGGACGCTACTACTGGGGGTGCACTACGTATAAGGACGCTACTACTACTGGGGGGGCATTACGTATAAGGACGCTACTACTACTGGGGGGGCATTACGTATAAGGACGCTACTACAACTGGGGGAGGCATTACGTATAAGGACGCTACTACTACTAGGGCGGAATTATGCATATGGACGCTTCTACTACTGGGGGTGCACTATGTATAAGGACGCTACTACAACTGGAGGGGGCATTACGTATAAGGACGCTACTACTAGGGGGAATTACGTATAAGGACGCTTCTACTACTTGGGGCATTAGGTATAAGGACGCTACTACTACTGGGGGGGCATTATGTATAAGGATGCTACTACTACTGGGGGGGCATTACGCATAAGGATGCTACTACTACTGGGGGTTCATTATGTATAAGGACGCTACTACAACTGGAGGGGGCATTACGTATAAGGACGCTACTACTACACGGGGGAATTACGTATAAGGACGCTTCTACTGGGGGTGCACTACGTATAAGGACGCTACTACTACGGGGGGCATTATGTATAAGGATGCTACTACTACTGGGGGGGCATTATGTATAAGGAGGCTACTACTACTGGGGGGGTTATTATGTATAAGGATGCTACTACTACTGGGGGGGCATTATGCATAAGGATGCTACTCCTACTGGGGGGGCATTATGCATAAGGATGCTACTACTACTGGGGGGCATTATGCATAAGGATGCTACTACTATTGGGGGGGCATTATGCATAAGGATGCTACTACTACAGGGGGTGCACTATGTATAAGGACGCTACTACTACTGTGGGTGCACTATGTATAAGGACGCTACTACTACTGGGGGGCATGACATATAAGGACGCTACTACTATGGGTGGGGCATTACGTATAAGATGAATAAGATTTTGCTACATTGTGGCGTAATTTTGAATGGGGGTACTATTGTGTGGCTATGCCCCTTGTGAGACCACACCCCTTTTCCCGGCGCGCGCCAAAGGAATATGGGAGGGCGCAAATTTATAGTTTGCAGGGGGGCGCCGAACACCCTAGCACCGGCCCTGACCGTACTGCTATATATTATATACTTGTGGTCAGCAAAAATGATGCACTGTACTCCTACTATATACTACAATGCAGCACAGATATGGAGTGTTTTTCAGGCAGAGAACGTATAATACTGGTGGTCACTGGTCAGCAAAACTCTGCACTGTACACCTCCTATATAATACTGCTGGTCCCCAGTCTCCACAATAAAGCAGTGCGAGCACAGATATTTGCAGCACACTGAGCACAGATATGGAGCGTTTTTCAGGCAGAGAACGTATAATACTGGTGGTCACTGGTCAGCAAAACTCTGCACTGTACTCCTCCTATATAAAACTGCTGGTCCCCAGTCCCCACAATAAAGCAGTGTGAGCACAGATATATGCAGCACACTGAGCACAGATATGGAGCGTTTTTCAGGCAGAGAACGTATAATACTGGTGGTCACTGGTCAGCAAAACTCTGCACTGTACTCCTCCTATATAACACTGCTGGTCCCCAGTCCCCACAATAAAGCAGTATGAGCACAGATATATGCAGCACACAGCACAGATATGGAGCGTTTTTCAGGCAGAAAACGTATAATACTGGTGGTCACTGGTCAGCAAAACTCTGCACTGTACTCCTCCTATATAATACTGCTGGTCCCCAGTCCCCACAATAAAGCAGTGTGAGCACAGATATATGCAGCACACTGAGCACAGATATGGAGCGTTTTTCAGGCAGAGAACGTATAATACTGGTGGTCACTGGTCAGCAAAACTCTGCACTGTACTCCTCCTATATAATACTGCTGGTCCCCAGTCCCCACAATAAAGCAGTGTGAGCGGAGATATGGAGCGTTTTTCAGGCAGAGAACGTATAATACTGGTGGTCACTGGTCAGCAAAACTCTGCACTGTACTCCTCCTATATAATACTGCTGGTCCCCAGTCCCCACAATAAAGCAGTGTGAGCGGAGATATGGAGCGTTTTTCAGGCAGAGAACGTATAATACTGGTGGTCACTGGTCAGCAAAACTCTGCACTGTACTCCTATATAATACTGCTGGTCCCCAGTCCCCACAATAAAGCAGTGTGAGCACAGATATTTGCAGCACACTGAGCACAGATATGGAGCGTTTTTCAGGCAGAGATCGTATAATACTGGTGGTCACTGGTCAGCAAAACTGCACTGTACTCCTCCTATATAATACTGGTGGTCCCCAGTCCCCACAATAAAGCATTGTGAGCACAGATATATGCAGCACACTGAGCACAGATATGGAGCGTTTTTCAGGCAGAGAACGTATAATACTGGTGGTCACTGGTCAGCAAAACTCTGCACTGTACACCTCCTATATAATACTGCTGGTCCCCAGTCTCCACAATAAAGCAGTGTGAGCACAGATATTTGCAGCACACTGAGCACAGATATGGAGCGTTTTTCAGGCAGAGAACGTATAATACTGGTGGTCACTGGTCAGCAAAACTCTGCACTGTACTCCTCCTATATAATACTGCTGGTCCCCAGTCCCCACAATAAAACAGTGTGAGCACAGATATTTGCAGCACACTGAGCACAGATATGGAGCGTTTTTCAGGCAGAGAACGTATAATACTGGTGGTCACTGGTCAGCAAAACTCTGCACTGTACTCATCCTATATAATACTGCTAGTCCCCACAATAAAGCAGTATGAGCACAGATATATGCAGCACCCTGAGCACAGATATGGAGCGTTTTTCAGGCAGAAAACGTATAATACTGGTGGTCACTGGTCAGCAAAACTCTGCACTGTACTCCTCCTATATAATACTGCTGGTCCCCAGTCCCCACAATAAAGCAGTGTGAGCACAGATATATGCAGCACACTGAGCACAGATATGGAGCGTTTTTCAGGCAGAGAACGTATAATACTGGTGGTCACTGGTCAGCAAAACTCTGCACTGTACTCCTCCTATATAATACTGCTGGTCCCCAGTCCCCACAATAAAGCAGTGTGAGCGCAGATATGGAGCGTTTTTCAGGCAGAGAACGTATAATACTGGTGGTCACTGGTCAGCAAAACTCTGCACTGTACTCCTCCTATATAATACTGCTGGTCCCCAGTCCCCACAATAAAGCAGTGTGAGCACAGATATATGCAGCACACTGAGCACAGATATGGAGCGTTTTTCAGGCAGAGAACGTATAATACTGGTGGTCACTGGTCAGCAAAACTCTGCACTGTACTCCTATATCATACTTGCCGACTTTCTGGCTGCTCTCTCCGGGAGAGAGCAGCCAGATCGGCTCAAGAGGGGGGCGGGCAGTGATGGGGCGTGCAGAGGAGGGTGGGCCAGAGGTGTGGCGGGGGCGTGGTTGCGGGAACGCGTCTTGTAAGCCACGCCCCCGCTGTGTAATGCCGCTATTACCGGCATTATACAGCAGGAGGCGTGGCTATGATGACGCGATTCAACAAGAATCGCGTCATCGCCTGCCCGGACCGCCCACTTTACTCGCTAAGTGGGCGGCCGGGCAGTGGGGAACCCCTGGAATCGGGAGACTTGCCTGTTCTTCCGGGGGGCCGGGAGGGTCACCCGATTTTCGGGAGCCTCCCGGCCATTCCGGGAGAGTAGGCAAGTCTGTCCTATATAATACTGCTGGTCCCCAGTCCCCACAATAAAGCAGTGTGAGCACAGATATATGCAGCACACTGAGCACAGATATGGAGCGTTTTTCAGGCAGAGAACGTATAATACTGGTGGTCACTGGTCAGCAAAACTCTGCACTGTACTCCTCCTATATAATACTGCTGGTCCCCAGTCCCCACAATAAAGCAGTGTGAGCACAGATATATGCAGCACACTGAGCACAGATATGGAGCATTTTTCAGGCAGAGAACGTATAACACTGGTGGTCACTGGTCAGGAAAACTCTGCACTGTACTCCTCCTATATAATATACTTGTGGTCCCCAGTCCCCACAATAAAGCAGTGTGAGCACAGATATATGCAGCACACTGAGCACAGATATGGAGCATTTTTCAGGCAGAGAACGTATAATACTGGTGGTCACTGGTCAGCAAAACTCTGCACTGTACTCCTCCTATAATACTGCTGGTCCCCAGTCCCCACAATAAAGCAGTGTGAGCACAGATATATGCAGCACACTGAGCACAGATATGGAGCGTTTTTCAGGCAGAGAACGTATAATACTGTGGTCACTGGTCAGCAAAACTCTGCACTGTACTCCTCCTATATAATACTGCTGGTCCCCAGTCCCCACAATAAAGCAGTGTGAGCACAGATATATGCAGCACACTGAGCACAGATATGGAGCGTTTTTCAGGCAGAGAACGTATAATACTGGTGGTCACTGGTCAGCAAAACTCTGCACTGTACTCCTCCTATATAATACTGCTGGTCCCCAGTCCCCACAATAAAGCAGTGTGAGCACAGATATATGCAGCACACTGAGCACAGATATGGAGCATTTTTAGGCAGAGAACGTATAATACTGTGGTCACTGGTCAGCAAAACTCTGCACTGTACTCCTCCTATAATACTGCTGGTCCCCAGTCCCCACAATAAAGCAGTGTGAGCACAGATATATGCAGCACACTGAGCACAGATATGGAGCGTTTTTCAGGCAGAGAACGTATAATACTGTGGTCACTGGTCAGCAAAACTCTGCACTGTACTCCTCCTATATAATACTGCTGGTCCCCAGTCCCCACAATAAAGCAGTGTGAGCACAGATATATGCAGCACACTGAGCACAGATATGGAGTGTTTTTCAGGCAGAGAACGTATAATACTGGTGGTCACTGGTCAGCAAAACTCTGCACTGTACTCCTCCTATATAATATACTGGTGGTCCCCAGTCCCCACAATAAAGCAGTGTGAGCACAGTTATATGCAGCACACTGAGCACAGATATGGAGCGTTTTTCAGGCAGAGAACGTATAATACTGGTGGTCACTGGTCACTAGTCAGCAAAACTCTGCACTGTACTCCTCCTATATAATACTGGTTGTCCCCAGTCCCCACAATAAAGCAGTGTGAGCACAGATTTATGCAGCACACTGAGCACAGATATGGAGCGTTTTTCAGGCAGAGAACGTATAATACTGGTGGTCACTGGTCAGCAAAACTCTGCACTGTATTCCTCCTATATAATATACTGGTAGTCCCCAGTCCCCACAATAAAGCAGTGTGAGCACAAATATATACAGCACACTGAGCACAGATATGGAGCGTTTTTCAGGCAGAGAACGTATAATACTGGTGGTCACTGGTCAGCAAAACTCTGCACTGTACTCCTCCTATATAATACTGCTGGTCCCCAGTCCCCACAATAGCAGTGAGCACAGATATTGACAACCTCCTGAACAAAACTGAGAGGACGCCAGCCACGTCCTCTCACTATCATTTCCAATGCACGAGTGAAAAATGGCGGCGACGTGCGGCTCCTTATATAGAATCTGAATCTCGCGAGAATCCGACAGCGGGATGATGACGTTCGGGCGCGCTCGGGTTAACCGAGCAAGGCGGGAGGATCCGAGTCTGCCTCGGAACCGTGTAAAATGGGTGAAGTTCGGCGGGGTTCGGATTCCGAGAAACCGAACCCGCTCATCACTAATTTTAATACATCCTTCCCAGAAAGATCTGGGTGAGTGATGGGACAGAGAGACAGAGAAAGCTGGGGGAGTCAGGACACAGAGACTGCTGCTGACAGAGACCGACAGAGACCAGGGGACAGAGAGAGACAGAGCTAGGAAAGTGGGACAGAGAGACTGTCAGAGAGTTCGGACAGTGATGGGACAGAGATAGTCAGAGACAGCTGGAGGAGTGATGGGAGAGAGAGCTGGTGGAATCAGGACCTAGAGACTAATGCTGACAGAGACAGTCAGAAAGAGCTGGGGGAGTGATGGGACAGAGAGACAGAGAAGGCTGGGGGACTCAGGACACAGAGACTGGGGTTGGGACAGAGACAGTCAGAGAGCTGGGGAGTCACAGCACACAGAGACTGCTACTCGGGATTGGACAGAGTGAGAGCTGGGGAAGTGATGGTACAGAGAGAGCTGGAGGAGCGATGAGTCAGAGAAGGCTGCTGGACTCATGACACAGAGACGGGATGGGACAGAAACAGAGCTGGGGGAATCACAGCACGACTGCTACTGGGGATGGGACAGAGAGACAATGAGGGCGGGATGTTCTAAGCTTAGAAAAGTAATCATTTCACTGTGATAAAATACCAGCCAATCAGCTTCTAACTGCCATGTCATTTGAAAAATGACAGGAGGTGATTGGCTGGCACTTTATCACAGTGAAATTATCACTTTTCAAAGCTTAGTACATCCAGCCCAAAGAGAGCTGTGGGAACCACAGCACAGTAACTGGAGCTGGGGATTGGTCAGAGAGAGCCAGGGGAGTCACAGCGCAGAGAGAGCTGACAAAGTCACAGGACACAGAGACAGCAGCTGGGGATTGCACAGTCAGAGAGAAGTTGAACCAGGGGAGTCACAGCAAACAGACACTGGGATAAGACGTACCAAGGGGAGTCACAGTTCACAGAAACTGCAGCTGGACACAGAAACTGCAGCTGGTGATTTAACAGAGACAGTCAGAGAAAGTTGGGGATGTGCAAGTTTTTGCAATAGTGTGCCGATGCGATTTGATGGTATCAATTGTATCCCCACTATTGTGTATTGTTTCTCAGACGTCCTAAGTGGATGCTGGGACTCCGTAAGGACCATGGGGAATAGCGGCTCCGCAGGAGACTGGGCACAACTAAAGAAAGCTTTAGGACTACCTGGTGTGCACTGGCTCCTCCCACTATGACCCTCCTCCAGACCTCAGTTAGAATCTTGTGCCCGGCTGAGTTGGATGCACACTAGGGGCTCTCCTGAGCTCCTAGAAAGAAAGTATATTTTAGATTTTTTATTTTACAGTGAGACCTGCTGGCAACAGGCTCACTGCAACGAGGGACTAAGGGGAGAAGAAGCGAACCTACCTAACTGGTGGTAGCTTGGGCTTCTTAGGCTACTGGACACCATTAGCTCCAGAGGGATCGAACACAGGACCCGACCTCGTCGTCCGTTCCCGGAGCCGCGCCGCCGGCCCCCTTACAGAGCCAGAAACAAGAAGTGTTCCAGAAAATCGGCGGCAGAAGACTTCTGTCTTCAACAAGGTAGCGCACAGCACTGCAGCTGTGCGCCATTGCTCCTCATGCACACCTCACACTCCGGTCACTGATGGGTGCAGGGCGCTGGGAGGGGGCGCCCTGAGGGCAATATAATACACCTTGGCTGGCAAATCATCACAATATATAGTCCCAGGGCTATATATGTGATAAATTACCCCTGCCAGAATCCATGAAAAAAGCGGGAGAAAAGTCCGCCGAAAAAGGGGTGGGGCTATCTCCCTCAGCACACTGGCGCCATTTTTTCTTCACAGTGCAGCTGGAAGACAGCTCCCCAGGCTCTCCCCTGTAGTTTTCAGGCTCAAAGGGTTAAAAAGAGAGGGGGGGCACTAAATTTAGGCGCAATATGTGTATACAAGCAGCTATTGGGGGAAAAATCACTCAGTTATAGTGTTAATCCCTGCATTATATAGCGCTCTGGTGTGTGCTGGCATACTCTCTCTCTGTCTCCCCAAAGGACTTTGTGGGGTCCTGTCCTCGGTCAGAGCATTCCCTGTGTGTGTGCGGTGTGTCGGTACGGCTGTGTCGACATGTTGGATGAAGAAGGTTACGTGGAGGCAGAGCAGAGGCCGATAAATGGGATGTCGCCCCCTGTGGGGCCGACACCAGAGTGGATGGATAGGTGGAAGGTATTAACCGACAATGTCAACTCCTTACATAAAAGGCTGGATGACGTGACAGCTGTGGGACAGCCGGCTTCTCAGCCCGCGCCTGCCCAGGCGTCTCAAAGGCCATCAGGGGCTCAAAAAACGCCCGTTACCTCAGATGGCAGACACAGATGTCGGCACGGAGTCTGACTCCAGTGTCGACGAGGTTGAGACAATCCACTAGGAACATCCCTTGCATGATCTCGGCAATGAAAAATGTGTTACACATTTCTGACATGAACCCAAGTACCACATAAAAGGGGTTTTATGTTTGGGGAGAAAAAGCAGCCAGTGTTTTGTTCCCCCATCAGATGAGTGAATGAAGTGTGTAAAGAGCGTGGGTACCCCCGATAAGAAAATGGTAATTTCTAAAAAGTTACTGCTGGCGTACCCTTTCCCGCCAGAGGATAGGTCACGTTGGGAGATATCCCCTAGGGTGGATAAGGCGCTCACACGTTTGTCAAAAAAGGTGGCACTGCCGTCTGGGGATACGGCCACTTTGAAGGAGCCTGCTGATAAAAAGCAGGAGGCTATCCTGAAGTCTGTATATACACACTCAGGTACTATACTGAGACCTGCATTTGCCTCAGCATAAATAGTGCTGCTGCAGCGTGGTCTGATACCCTGTCAGATAATATTAATACCCTAGACAGGGATAATATTTTGCTAACATAGAGCATATTAAAGACGTCGTCTTATATATGAAGGATGCACAGAGGGATATTTGCCGGCTGGCATCCAGAATTAATGCAATGTCCATTCTGCCAGGAGGGTATTAGAGACCCGGCAGTGGACAGGTGATGCTGCCTTTAAAAGGCACATGGAGATTCTGCCTTATAAGGGTGAGGAATTGTTTGGGGATGGTCTCTGGGACCTCGTATCCACAGCAACAGCTGGGAAGAAAATTTTTTACCTCAGGTTTCCTCACAGCCTAAGAAAGCACCGTATTTTCAGGTACAGTCCTTTCGGCTTCAGAAAAGCAAGCGGGTCAAAGGCGCTTCCTTTCTGCACAGAGACAAGGGAAGAAGGAAAAAGTTGCACCAGACAGCCAGTTCCCAGGATCAAAAATCTTCCCCCGCTTCCTCTGAGTCCACCGCATGACGCTGGGGCTCCACAGGTGGAGACAGGTGCGGTGGGGGCGCGTCTCGGGAACTTCAGGGACCAGTGGGCTTGCCCACAGGTGGATCCCTAGGTTCTGCAAGTAGTATCACAGGGATACAGGCTGGAGTTCGAGGCGACTCCCCCTCGCCGTTACCTCACATCAGCCTTGCCTGCTGCCCTCGGAGAAAGGGAGGTAGTACTGGCGGCAATTCACAAGCTGTACTTCCAGCAGGTGAAATCAAGGTACCCCTCCTTCAACAAGGACGGGGTTACTATTCCAGAATGTTGTGGTACAGAAACCAGACGGTTCGGTGAGACCCATTCTAAAATTGAAATCCTTGAACACTTATATACGAAGGATCAAGTTCAAAATGGAATCGCTCAGGGCGATTATTGCGAGCCTGGAGAATTTCATGGTATCACTGGACATCAAGGATGCTTACCTACATGTCCCTATTTACCCTCTTTACCAGGAGTACCTCAAAATTGTGGTACAAGATTGTCATTACCAATTCCAGCCGTTGCCGTTGGTCTGTCCCCGGCACCAAGGGTATTTACCAAGGTAATGGCCGAAATAATTATCCCGTACTTGGACGATCTCCTTATAAAGGCGAGGTCCAGGGAGCAGTTGTTCGTCGGAGTAGCACTATCTCGGGAAGTGCTACAACAGCACGTCTGGATTCTGAATATTCCCAAGTCGCAGCTGGTTCCTACGACGCGTCTACTGTTCCTGGGTTTGGTTCTGGACACAGAACAGGATAAAAAGGGTTTCTCCCGGAGGAGAAGTCCAAGGAGTTGTCGTCTCTAGACAGAGACCTCCTAATACAAATACAGGTGTCGGTGCATCAATGCACGCGAGCCCTGGGAAAGATGGTAGCTTCTTACGAAGAAATTCCATTTGCCAGGTCCCATGCAAGGATCTTCCAGTGGGATCTGTTGGACAAGTGGTCCGGGTCGCATCTTCAGATGCATCGGCGGATAACCCTGTCTCCAAGGGCCAGGGTGTCGCTGTTGTGGTGGCTGCAGAGTGCTCATCTTCTAGGGGACCGCAGATTCGGCATACAGGACTGGGTCCTGGTGACCACGGATGCCAGCCTTCGAGGCTGGGGGGCAGTCACACAGGGAAGAAACTTCCAAGGACTATGGAAAAGTCAGGAGACTTCCCTACACATAAATATTCTGGAACTAAGGGCCATTTACAATGCCCTAAGTCAGGCTAGACCCCTGCTTCAACACCGGCCGGTGCTGATCCAGTCAGACAAGACAGGGCGGCACAAGAAGCAGGATGGCGATGGCAGAAGCCACAAGGATTCTCCGATGGGCGGAAATTCATGTGTTAGCACTGTCAGCAGTGTTCATTCCCGGAGTGGACAACTGGGAAGCAGACTTTCTCAGCAGGCACGGCCTTCACCCGGGAGAGTGGGGACTTCATCCAGAAGTCTTCCAAATGATTGTACACCGTTGGGAAAGGCCACAGGTGGACATGATGGCGTCCCGCCTCAACAAAAAGCTACAAAGATATTGCGCCAGGTCAAGGGACCCTCAGGTGATAGCTGTGGATGCTATGGTAACACCGTGGGTGTACCAGTCGGTGTATGTGTTCCCTTTTCTGCCTCTCTTACCCAGGGTAATGAGAATAATAAGAAGGAGAGGAGTAAGAACTATACTCATTGTTCCGGATTGGCCAAGAAGAGCTTGGTACCCAGAACTCCAAGAAATGATCTCAGAGGACCCATGGCCTCTGCCGCTCAGACAGGACCTGCTGCAGCAGGGGGCCTGTCTGTTCCAAGACGTACTGCGGCTGCGTTTGACGGCATGGCGGTTGTACGCCGGATCCTGAAGGAAAAGGGCATTCCGGAGGAAGTTATCCCTACGCTAATTAAAGCTAGGAAAGAAGTGAACGCAAACCATTATCCGCATATGGCGGAAATATGTTGCGTGCTGTGAGGCCAGGAAGGCCCCAAAGGAGGAATTTCAGCTAGGTCGATTTCTGCACTTCCTACAGTCAGGGGTGACTATGGGCCTAAAATTGGGTTCCATTAAGGTCCAGATTTTGGCTCTATCGATTTTCTTCCAAAATAGAGCTGGCTTAACTGCCTGAAGTTCAGACTTTTGTTAAGGGAGTGCTGCATAGTCAGCCCCCGTTTGTGCCTCCAGTGGCACCGTGGGATCTCAACGTGGTGTTGGATTTCCTGAAGTCGCATTGGGTTGAGCCACTTAAATCCGTGGAGCTACAATACCTCACGTGGAAAGTGGTCATGCTGTTGGCCTTGGCGTCGGCCAGGCGTGTGTCAGAATTGGCGGCTTTGTCATGCAAAAGCCCTTATCTGATTTTTTATATGGATAAGGCGGAATTGAGGACTCGTTGCCAATTCCTTCCTAAGGTGGTATCATTTTTTCATGTGAACCAACCTATTGTGGTGCCTGCGGCTACTTGGGACTTGGAGGATTCCAAGTTACTGGACGTAGTCAGGGCCCTGAAAAGTATATGTTTCCAGGACGGCTGGAGTCAGGAAAACTCTCCCGCCCGTTTGGGAGCTTTGGTATAATCCCCATGGTCCTTACGGAGTCCCAGCATCCACTTAGGACGTCAGAGAAAATAAGATTTTACTCACCGGTAAATCTATTTCTCGTAGTCCGTAGTGGATGCTGGGCGCCCATCCCAAGTGCTGATTGTCTGCAATACTTGTTTATAGTTATTGCCTAACTAAAGGGTTATTGTTGAGCCATCTGTTGAGAGGCTCAGTTATATTTCATACTGTTAACTGGGTATAGTATCACGAGTTATACGGTGTGATTGGTGTGGCTGGTATGAGTCTTACCCGGGATTCAAAATCCTTCCTTATTGTGTCAGCTCTTCCGGGCACAGTATCCTAACTGAGGTCTGGAGGAGGGTCATAGTGGGAGGAGCCAGTGCACACCAGGTAGTCCTAAAGCTTTCTTTAGTTGTGCCCAGTCTCCTGCGGAGCCGCTATTCCCCATGGTCCTTACGGAGTCCCAGCATCCACTACGGACTACGAGAAATAGATTTACCGGTGAGTAAAATCTTATTTTTTAAATTTTTGAAATATAGCAGCTCTACTCCTCTAGTAGGAGGCTTGTACGTCAGGCATGGTAGGCAGCACTGCAACAGAGCCAGATTAAAAGGGGGACAGGTATTTGCAGGCTCGAACTGGCGAGATGGGGTTTCTGGAAAATGCCTGGTATACCAGTCTGGACTTTAACTATGTTACTAAGTTACAAGTTAAAGCGGCAAAATGCCCATCGGGTTCAACCTGTATTCCGTATTAAGCTGTGCACATTATAATGCACCAGCTAAAGTAATAGTTTAGTACCAATTAACAACTATATTTCGTACAACGCCCAGATACTTAATGTCAATATATTAAATGCTATAGCCTTGCATACTTTTTTTCAGCTAGAAAACTGTCCAATCCGTTTTTAAATGCATTTACAGAGTCCGCCATTATTGCCTTCTCCGGCAGGGAGTTCCAAATCCTTATTGACCTTACGGTGAAGAACCCTTTCCTACATTTTGTATGGAATTTTCTCTCCTCTCGCCCCAGTGAGTGCCCACATGTCCTATACAGAGTTCTATTAATAAACAAATCCCCTGCTAACTCTTTGTAATGACCCTTTACATATTTGAAGATATTAATAATGTCTCCTCTTAGTCGCCTTTTTTCTATTCTCCTATATATTAGCCCAGATCTGTGACTCAGTATATAACGCTGAGCAGAGTCATAATGCTGGGCGGAGTCAGGGTCACAGATCTGGGCTAATATATCCATGGGTGCTCCCGGGCCTGAGCACCCACGGGCAACAAGGAGCACCTACAGAACCAGCAACCCAGTAACGCTAGCCGCCGCAGCCCTCGCAATAGTTTGAGAAGCGCTGGGGCCTGCGGAAGTGCTTCTGTACATTGCTGTGTTAAAAGAACCACCAAAAATGGCCACCGCCAAGGAGGAGACAGACGCTGGAGGTCACATTTGACTTCTAGCACCTGTCTTCTCGGCGGCGGACAGTTTAAGGTTTTTGTTTTTACACTGTAATGTACGAAGCGCTTCCACAGCCCCCAGCGCATCTCAATCCACTGCGGGGCTGTGGAGGCTAGCAGTATAATTAATTATGCCAGCACCCATCCTCCCATACTTTACTGGGACTGCACCCAGGAGACTCCTGGCAATGCACATTAAACCTCTGGGAACGGACATTTAACCCCTGGCAACGCGCATGAAACCCACTGGCAACGGACATTTAACCCCTGGCAACGCGCATTAAACCCCTGTCAACAGATATTAAACCCATGGCAATGTGCATGAAACCACTGGCAACGGACATTAAACCCCTGGCAATGGACATTTAACACCTGGCAACGTGCATTAGACCCCTGGCAACGGATATTAAACCCCTGGCAATGCGCATGAAACCCCTGGCAATGGACATTAAGCCCATGGCAACGCGCATGCAACCCCTGGCAATGGACATTAAACCCCTGGCAACGTGCACGAAACTCCTGGCAACGCACAAGAAACCCCTGACAACGTGCTGGAGACCCCTAGCAATGAGCATGAGAGGCAGGTAATTTAAAAGTAATTAGAAACCTTACTGTGTGGCATCATTTGTAAGGGGCATTATTGTGTGTGGGGCATAAAATGGTGTCAGGACCCACTACACCACCCGTGGCACCGCTGCACCCGCCCCTACCCCACCCACAGCACCTCCGGAACCCCTCCACAATTCACAACAGCCCTGCGCCTGCCCCTCCACCACCCGTGGCACCCCCTCCCCCACCCACAGCCCCCACTCCCCTGCCCCCTCCCCGTCGCAAGGGGCTACGCCCCCTTCACAATGGGACACCCTTTCTTCCTGCAATATTTAACCACTAACAAAACTAGGAATGCGAGTTTCTCCATATAATACAAATATTGAATGCCAGAAAGGTGTGCAGGGGTTAATGGAGCATAGCCCCTTGTGACGGTGTGAAGAGTGCCCTTAGGGCGTGATGAGTCACCTAGTGTACACATATTTAACCTAGTGAGCCTTTCCTTGTACTCCAGTGTCTCTAACCCTTTTAATTAGTTTAGTAGCTCGCCTTTGAACTCTTTCGAGTTCCCCAATATCTTTTTTATAATATGGTGCCCAAAATGTAACACAATATTCCAGGTGCGGATGTACCAATGATTTGAACAGCGGCAAGATTACATCTTCGTCCCTTGGGGGTCATTCCGAGTTGTTCGCTCGTTGACGATTTTCGCAACGGAGCAATTATGGCGAAAATGCGCATGCGCATGGTACACAGTGCGCATGCGCTAAGTATTTTAGCACAAAACTTAGTAGAATTTTCATCGTTGAAGTGATCGGAGTGTGATTGACAGGAAGTGGGTGTTTCTGGGTGGAAACTGACCGTTATCTGGTGCGGAAAAACGCAGGCGTGCCAGGATAAAACGCGGGAGTGTCTGGAGAAACGGGGGAGTGGCTGGCCGAACGCAGGGCGTGTTTGTGATGTCAAACCAGGAACGAAACGGGCTGAGCTGATCGCAGTGTAGGAGTAAGTCTCGAGCTACTCAGAAACTGCTAAGAATGTTCTATTCGCAATTCTGCTAATCTTTTGTTCGCAATTCTGCTAAGCGAAGATACACTCCCAGAGGGCGGCGGCCTAGCATTTGCAATGCTGCTAAAAGCAACAACTCGGAATGAGGGCCCTTGTCTCAATACACTATTTTATGCACGCAAGGACTTTTCTGCATTTTGACATTGGGGGTAATTCAGACCTGATCGTAGCAGCAAATTTGTTAGCAGTTGGGCAAAACCAGGGCCCTCATTCCGAGTTGTTCGCTCGCTAGCTACTTTTTGCAGAAATGCACATGCTAAGCCGCCGCCTACTGGGAGTGAAGCTTAGCTTTGCAGAATTGCGAACGAAAGATTAGCAGAATTGTGAATAGAAATTTCTTTGCAGTTTCTGAGTAGCTCGAGACTTACTCTGCCACTGCGATCAGTTCAGTCCTTTTCGTTCCTGGTTTGACGTCACAAACACACCCAGCGTTCGTACAGACACTCCCCCGTTTCTCCAGACACTCCCGCGTTTTCACCCGAAATGCCTGCGTTTTTTCGCACACTCCCATAAAACGGCCAGTTTCCGCCCAGAAACACCCACTTCCTGTCAATCACACTACGATCAGCAGAACGATGAAAAAACTTTGTTAGGCCGTGAGTAAAATACCAAACTTTTGTGCAAATTTACTAGGCGCAGGCGCACTGCGAACATTGCGCATGCGCAGTTTGCGACTAATCGCTCCGATGCGAAGAAAAATAACGAGCGAACAACTCGGAATGAGGGCCCATGTGCACTGCAGGGTGTGCAGATATAACATTTGCAGAGAGAGTTAAATTTGGGTGGGTTATGTTTCTGTGCAGAGTAAATACTGGCTGCTTTATCTTTACACTGTAATTTAGACTTAAAACTCTCTGCACATGTTATATCTGCCACACCTGCAGAGCACATGGGGAGTCATTCTGACTCAATCGCACGCTGCAGTTTATTGCAGCGGTGTGATCGGGTCAGAACTGCGCCAGCGCCACAGTGCGCCGGCGCATGCCAGATGGACGAAGGCCGTCGGGCAACTACGATCGCCTCTGCCTAATTGACAGAGGCAGAGGTGGTCGCTGGGCGGAGGCGGAACTGTGGCGTCTGGCCGCCGTTTCGTGGGCACGGTCCGGCTACAAATGGGGGCGGGCCGCAGTGGCTGTATGACGTCACACGCAGTCGCTGCGGGCTGGAGAGCGTTGAGTAGCTCCCGGCCAGCACGCTAAAGCTGCACTGGTCGGGAGCTACTCTTGAAGTGCAAAGTCATCGCCGCTGCGCGATGCCTTTGCACTTCTGGGGGGGGGGGGGGGGAGGCGGCACTGACATGCGGGGCGGGATAGCCCTATGGTGGGCGTCCCCCCGCATGTCAGTGTGAAGCAGGAAGGGACATCAACAAAGATGTAGTAACATCTTGTCTGCCGAAGCGCTCCCCCCTCCGTCAATGTTCCCCAGATCACACAGCGCATCAGCTCAGTGCTGACGCTCTGTGTCTCTTGCCCGGCCAGCTCCTCTGCGCATGGGCAGGATCTCGCTACTCACGTGCAGTCCGGATCCGGCACCCACCACAGGCAGGGACAGCTCTATCCCTGCTGTAGTGTATGGGCATCACCACCATACAGCTGTCGGATCCGGCACCCACCACAGGCAGGGACAGCTCTATCCCTGCTGTAGTGTATGGGCATCACCACCATACAGCTGTCGAAATCGACAGCTGGCCTGCTGCTGTATCTTTTTAGATAGCTGCACGGTAGCCATCATACATGGGGGAGAAGTGGTATAGCACACATAATGTGCGCTGATACCGGTTCTCCCCCATATTGCCAGATCATACATTTACCCAAAAAAGAGCATGGCGCTATGCTCCACCACCTAGATGTTAAACGTATCCCCACAGCAATGAGGTCGCCGGGGCTCTGTATGTAAATGTCCCAGCGCTATGCTCCACCTTTCATGTTTGCAGTTACTGTAGAAAGTTACTGTATATCCAAGATGCTATTAACCAAGAGTGGGAATGGAGAAGGCTAGCAACTGCACAAACTCACAATGCTGCTAAAGTACTTTATCCTTGATGCTGTGGGGGTAACTTTAATATCTAGGAGGTGGAGCATAGCGCCGTGCTCTTTTTGAACCGTACAGCCAGACCCTCTAGAGACTGATATTGCTGGAATAAATAAGCACAACTAACTGTAACGGAATACAACTATTGAAACTAAAATTCTATATGGCACTTTTGGAGATTGGATACTATCGATTAAGGTTTAGACAATTCACAGAAGGCAGATATGCGCACCCCGGGGTAGTACGGGATAATTGTTCGAGTGTAAGTTTTGTGTGAAGAACGTTCAATATTCAAATATTCAAATCCTTCCCTTTAAATCAGAACAGAGTTCCTCTTCGTTCCCACGGCTGTATGTAGATCTCAACACAGCTCCGGCTGAATGCAGTGATTCAGTGTTGTTAGGTGGGAGCAGTGGTGCTGACAGTGTCCTGCGGGGAGGGAGATCACAGCTCAGGGTAGTAGTGGGTAGATGGTATAGGGCAGCCTCAGATGTACAAGTGGTCTGGACAACGTGCGTGCATTACAGGTATCCCTTAACGCGTTTCTCCGTGTTCCAATTGATACGGTTTCATCAGAAGGTCATAAACCCTTATTGTTACGATCCTGATGCTCAGGACAGGGGAGATCTTATGTAGTGAGTCCTGAGCACCAAGACAGAATGCTGGGATTGGGAAATGGGAAGGAAATAACCCCTAGCACCCTACCTCCGTTGTCTTACCCGTGTTATCAATTCACGCCTGAACGGCTATGGTTTCTTGGGCCCATGGCAGCCGCGTTTGAAGGGCGGATTAGGTCTGCCCAACTCCGATGCCCCCTCGGGTCTTAAAGAGAGACAAGGCGTGAACTGAGACAGGGTAATAACAAGGGGACCTCTAACTGAAACAACCACGCTAGGGGCTATAAACTACCTAAAAACTAAACGTATGTGCGGCACGTCGCCAAAGGAAAAGAACTACAAAGAAACCACTGTCCACTTCCCCACACGGCACCGCCGAGTTCCGGGGAGGACAGTGAAAGCGGAAACCTCCGCAAATGCACCAATTCACAGAGAAGTAAACACTAAGCGGCATAGACCGCAACACGCGGCAGAAGCCGCTACTCACGAAACCGGGCGAGAACCCCAGATGACAGAAACAGGTTCGCAAGGACTAGAAGGATTCCCAGGACCGGCTTCGGACCTCCAAAGTACCAGAGGGCAGGGAGCAAGATCCACCAAACACGGCTGACAGGAACAGAGTTCTGCAAGGCAGGAACAGCATACAAGAAGCTATCACCGGCGGGGCTGCAGTGTGCGGGCTCACATAAAAAGGCCCTGCTGGCCAATAACAGGAGGGCCAGCAGAACCAGCCCCCAGACCCTAATTACTAGTTGCCGTGCAGCTGCCCTGCTGCACGAGCAACCTAATTAACTATTCTTAGCAACGGGGAACGCGGTCCACCTGTGGCGTCCCCGTTGCTATGCACCCGGCGGCCCTGCACGTACGGCGTCCTGCGTTGCCAGGGACCCGGCGGCTATCGTGCACACGGCGTCCTGGCGTTGCTAGGCGCCGTGCGGGGGACAGGGAAGGAGAGAGGTGCGGCGGCCGTGACCGCTGCTCAGTCAGGGCACGGCCGAAGACCGCCGCGCCTAACACTTATTGGGTAACTTTAATCATTTGAAGATAAAAGGAGTCTTGTTCAATTGTTTATTTAATATATTTTTAATGATATATTGTTATTATGTGTGCATAATGTGTATGTAATATTCATTCTTAATAAGTTTGTTATTGTGCTCACTAGGTATTCCTATGACTCTTTTTTTGTTAGGGGTTAAAGTGGGTTGGAACGGGGCGTCAGTTGTATGTGGAATAAGCAGCACTGCTAACCATGGGCATTATGGGTATAAGTGGCACTGCTACAACGGGCATTGTTATGTATATAAGATGCACTGATACCGTGACCATTCTTATGTGTATAAGCGACACTGATACTGTGTGGGCATTATTATGTGTATAAGTGGCACTGATACCTTGTGGGCATTATGGGTATAAGCGGCACTGATACTGTGGATGTTATTATGTATGTAAGCTACCGCAGAAATTCATTATGTGTATAAGAGGCACTGCTACCATGCAGAATTATTATGTGTATAAGGGGCACTGCCACCGTGGGCATTATTATGTGAATAAGGGGCATTGCTACTGTGGGCATCATTATGTGTATAAGCGGCACTGCTATTTACAGGGTGTTGCCCTTTGTTTGTTAACTTTCACATTACACTGTTGATATAAGTGAAGTGGAGATGACAAGGTGACTGAAGGAAGGCCACACCCCCACACCACTGATCATGCCGCCTACATCACTAGCCGCACCATGTGGCGGCACACAATTAGGCCCTTTGTAAATTTCAGCTCCAGGCCCATGTGGACCTTAATCTGACACTGACCGGATCTTTATGTATCCATTGAGAAAATATAGTCTTCTTCTAAGCTGCCGCTATACGAGCTAATAACAATTTCGTTCCCTTAGACAACGGAGAAAAACTAGTGTCATAGCGATTCCAAAAGGCCCAGGGCAGAGTTGCAGTGAAAGGAATATTCAAAGTAACATTGACATAATCACAGACATCTTTCCAAAATACTTGAATAACGGAGCAGGACCAGAGACAATGGACAATATCAGCATCAGGTGAGGAACACTTGAAGCAATGGGAATTATCGGCTATACCTGTAAGATTTAGAAGGCGGGGAGTGTAACATGCCCTGTGTAAAATGTTTACATGCATCTCTGCATAAGAAGAAGAAACTAAACTTTTGTTAAGCAATGTATACCAGTGAATTACAGTTTGGAGATCAGTTCCAGGTAGAGTATCTTTCCATTTAGCCATACCTGTAGATAGTCCGGACAGATCTAACCTACGCCTGGTATATGTATATATTAAGGACGTGGCGTAAAGAGAATGAAGGGTCATTCTTAGTTGGTTGTCTAGGGGAACAGTGAAATCAGCAGACTGTAAGCATGATTTCTCATACGTCCTAGAGGATGCTGGGGTCCACTTCATGACCATGGGGTATAGACGGTTCAGCAGGAGCCATGGGCACTCTTAAGACTTTTCAATGGGTGTGAACTGGCTCCTCCCTCTATGCCTCTCCTCCAGACCACAGTTTTAGAAATGTGTCCAGGCAGACTGGATGCACTCTAGGGGAGCTCTCCTGAGCTTCTCTGAAAAGACTTATGTATGTTAGGTTTTTTATTTTTAGGGAGAAATGCTGGCAACAGTCTCCCTGCTTCGTGGGACTGAGGGGGCAGAAGGAGGAACCAACTTCCTGAAGAGTTTCATGGCTCTGCTTCTGGCTGACAGGACACCATTAGCTCCTGAAGGGAACTGAACGCTAGCCATGCCTAGATGCTCACTCCCACAGCACGCCATCACCCCCCCCCACAGAGCCAGAAGTCAGAAGACAGGTGAGTGTTAGAAGACAGATCTTATATCAAGTAAATTGACGGCTGAGGTACAGCGCGGCTGGCGGGAGCGCAGCGCGCCATTGCTGCCCACACACACAGGCACTGCAGGGTGCGGGGAGGGCGCCCTGGGCAGCAAAAACACCTCATAAACTGGCAAAAAGGGGGCATAAAATGCCCAGGCACAGCCCTACCCCAGCCAGTATAAATATTCTTAAAAGCTTCTGAGGTAAAAACGCGCCATTGTGGGGGTGGAGCTTCTTCCTCAGGCAGCCAGCACACTGCTCAGTGCCATTTTATCTCCTCAGGCTGCAGAGACATCGCTGGTCCCCCTTCACTTCTGACTACAAGTATCAGGGTGCAAAACGGGGGGGGGGGGGGGGGGGGGGGCACGAGCAAATTTGGTGCTTTACAAGTGTGTTTTACCGTGTAAAAAGCGCTGCATGTCAGTGGTCATTCTGTGTTCACAGGCTTTAGATACTGGCGCTGGGGTTGTGAACTGGCTGCTCCTAAACTGTGTCCCTCTGACAGATTTTACTGTGGGTCTGTCCCCTATAAGTCCCAGTGTGTCTGTTGTACACGTGTGAAAGACATGTCAGAGGCAGGGGATTCCTCCTCAGAGGAAACCATTTTAGCGACACAGAGGTGGTAATGTGGTGGCGCTGCCGGCACACCAAGAGCCTGCATGGGTGAAAGAAATACGTGATAGTATGCATCATATCAATAGGAGATTAGATAAGTCTGAATCTCATGCTGAGTGCTGGAGAAAATCTGTGGAGGATGTGATTTTTCAGGGCTCTGTTCTTCCATCCGCAGGCGACACCTCCGGGTCACATAAGAGACCTTTTGCGAATATTGTGAATACTGATAACGACGGACACTGATTCTTGTGTCGACGATAGTGACTCCAGAGAAATAGATCATAAATTGGCAAAAAATATACAATATATGATTATAGCTATAAGGGAAGTTCTGGAAGTCACGGAAGCCACTCCTGTACCTCAGGAGAAGTCTTATTTCTATAAAGAAAAGAAATCCAAGGTCACTTTCCCTCCTTCCCACGAGCTTAATACTCTCTTTGAAGGGATGTGGGTGAATCCCAAAAATAAATTTCGTATTCCCAAGAGAATTCAGATTGCTTATCCTTTCCCGGTGGAGGACAGGAAAAAATGGGAGTCACCCCCTGTGTAAGACAGTGCACTGTCCAGGTTGACAAAGAAGGTAATTCTCCCTGCACCTGGCACGGCTTCACTAAAGGAGCCGGCAGACTGAAAGATGGAAACTACATTGAAATCCATTTATGTTGCCAACTAGGTGATTCATCGCGCCCTACGGGCGCTCTTCACGCCGTCGGAAGGGGCTATGCCCTTGTAACCTGTGCATGTCCTTTGGCTGCTCAATATTTGTATGATATGGTGTATTACCTTGAAGGCTAATGTCAGTGGTTTACATATATAGGGGTATATGCAATTGCCGGCGAATTGCGGCAAAAGTCGAAAAAACGGGCCGTTTTCGACAAAAAAAACCATGTCGAATTGGATTCGACAATGCAATACAGTACTTTTCGACAAAAAAACGGACGTTTCAGGTTCGACTTTTTGCAATTCGACATTTTCTAAATTCGACATGTCTGCAGTGGTAAAAATGCGGCATTTCGACAAAAGTATATTCAATTGAAGAATGTCGATTCGACAACAGTGCTTTTCGACAGTAATTTAGTCAATTTCATTCCACCTCACTTTGCTGGCGGAATGTAATAAAAAAATGTAAAAACATGTTTTTTTTGTGTTTTTTTTTATTGCTAATAGCATATCTATTTATATTTGAAGGGATTAGGTACTTGGTTTGTCTATTTAGGAGCCACAAGTATTATTATTATTTTTTTAAAATATTATTATTATTTTTTTTAAATGGAATGGGTTAAAGACCCAGAAAAAAAATGCGTGGGGTCCCCCCTCCTAAGCATAACCAGCCTCGGGCTCTGTGAGCCGGTCCTGGTTGTAAAAATACAGGGGGGGGGGGAATGACAGGGGATCCCCCGTATTTTTAGAACCAGCACCGGGCTCTGCGTCCGGTCCTGGTGCAAAAAATATGGGGGACAAAAAGCATAGGGGTCCCCCATATTTTTTTAACCAGCACCGGGCTCCACTAGCTGGGGAGATAATGCCACAGCCGGGGGACACTTTTATACCGGTCCCTACGGCCGTGGCATTAAAACCCCAACTAGTCACCCCTGGCCGGGGTACCCTGAAGAAGTGGGGACCCCTTCAATCAAGGGGTCCCCCCCCCCCTCCAGCCACCCAAGGGTTAGGGGTGAAGCCCGAGGCTGTCCCCCCCCATCCATGGGCTGCGGGTGGGGGGCTGATAGCCTTGTGTAAAATGAAAGAATATTGTTTTTTGCAGAAGAACTACAAGTCCCAGCAAGCCTCCCCCGCAAGCTGGTACTTGGAGAACCACAAGTACCAGCATTAGTGATGAGCGGGTTCGGTTCCTCGGAAACCGAACCCCCCCGAACTTCACCCATTTTACACGGGTCCGAGGCATACTCGGATTCCCCCTTATGGCTCGGTTAACCCGAGCGCGCCCGAACGTCATCAACTCGCTGTCGGATTCTCGCGAGATTCGGATTCTATATAAGCAGCCGCGCGTCGCCGCCATTTTCACTCGTGCATTGAAAATGTTAGGGAGAGGACGTGGCTGGCGTCCTCTCCGTTTATTCATTGTTGATGCAAATATTTGTGCTTGCTTATATCTTAATTGTGGGGACTGGGGAGCAGCTGTATTATTAATATAGGAGGAGTACAGTGCAGAGTTTTGCTGATCAGTGACCACCAGTTTTATCCGTTCTCTGCCTGAAAAAAACACTCCATATCTGTGCTCAGTGTGCTGCATATATCTGTGCTCACACTGCTTAATTGTGGGGACTGGGGAGCAGCTGTGTTATATAGGAGGAGTACAGTGCAGAGTTTTGCTGACAGTGACCACCAGTATACGTTGTCTGCCTGAAAAACACTCCATATCTGTGCTGCATTGTAGTATATAGTAGGAGTACAGTGCATAAGTTTGCTGACCACCAGTATATAACATATAGGAGTACGGTACAGAAGGCCACTGCTGTACCTACCTCTGTGTCGTCAAGTATACTATCCATCCATACCTGTGGTGCATTTCAGTTTTGCACAGTTTGCTGACCACCAGTATATAATATATAGCATTACGGTACAGTAGGCCACTGCTGTACCTACCTCTGTGTCGTCTAGTATACTATCCATCCATACCTGTGGTGCATTTCAGTTTTGCACAGTTTGCTGACCACCAGTATATAATATATAGCATTACAGTACAGTAGGCCACTGCTGTACCTACCTCTGTGTCGTCAAGTATACTATCCATCCATACCTGTGGTGCATTTCAGTTTTGCACAGTTTGCTGACCACCAGTATATAATATATAGCATTACGGTACAGTAGGCCACTGCTGAACCTACCTCCGTGTCGTCAAGTATACTATCCATCCATACCTGTGGTGCATTTAAATTTTGCACAGTTTGCTGACCACCAGTATATAATATATAGCATTACGGTACAGTAGGCCACTGCTGTACCTACCTCTGTGTCGTCAAGTATACTATCCATCCATACCTGTGGTGCATTTCAGTTTTGCACAGTTTGCTGACCACCAGTATATAATATATAGCATTACGGTACAGAAGGCCACTGCTGTACCTACCTCTGTGTCGTCAAGTATACTATCCATCCATACCTGTGGTGCATTTCAGTTTTGCACAGTTTGCTGACCACCAGTATATAATATATAGCAGTACGGTACAATAGGCCACTGCTGTACCTACCTCTGTGTCGTCAAGTATACTATCCATCCATACCTGTGGTGAATTTCAGTTGTGCGCAGTATATATAGTAGTAGGCCATTGCTATTGATACTGGCATATAATTCCACACATTAAAAAATGGAGAACAAAAATGTGGAGGTTAAAATAGGGAAAGATCAAGATCCACTTCCACCTCGTGCTGAAGCTGCTGCCACTAGTCATGGCCGAGACGATGAAATGCCTTCAATGTCGTCTGCCAAGGCCGATGCCCAATGTCATAGTAGAGAGCATGTAAAATCCAAAAAACAAAAGTTCAGTAAAATGACCCAAAAATAAAAATTGAAAGCGTCTGATGAGAAGCGTAAACTTGCCAATATGCCATTTACGACACGGAGTGGCAAGGAACGGCTGAGGCCCTGCCCTATGTTCATGGCTAGTGGTTCAGATTCACATGAGGATGGAAGCACTCATCCTCTCGCTAGAAAAATGAAAAGACTTAAGCTGGCAAAAGCACAGCAAAGAACTGTGCGTTCTTCTAAATCACAAATCCCCAAGGAGAGTCCATTTGTGTCGGTTGCGATGCCTGACCTTCCCAACACTGGACGAGAAGAGCTTGCGCCTTCCACCATTTGCACGCCCCCTGCAAGTGCTGGAAGGAGCACCCGCAGTCCAGTTCCTGATAGTCAAATTGAAGATGTCACTGTTGAAGTACACCAGGATGAGGATATGGGTGTTGCTGGCGCTGGGGAGGAAATTGACAAGGAGGATTCTGATGGTGAGGTGGTTTGTTTAAGTCAGGCATTCGGGGAGACACCTGTTGTCCGTGGGACGAATATGGCCATTGACATGCCTGGTCAAAATACAAAAAAAATTAGCTCTTCGGTGTGGAATTATGTCAACACAAATGCGGACAACAGGTGTCAAGCCGTGTGTTGCCTTTGTCAAGCTGTAATAAGTAGGGGTAAGGACGTTAACCACCTCGGAACATCCTCCCTTATACGTCACCTGCAGCGCATTCATCATAAGTCAGTGACAAGTTCAAAAACTTTGGATAACAGCGGAAGCAGTCCACTGACCACTAAATCCCTTCCTCTTGTATCCAAGCTCCTGCAAACCACACCACCAACTCCCTCAGTGTCAATTTCCACCTTACACAGGAAAGCCAATAGTCCTGCAGGCCATGTCACTGTCAAGTCTGACGAGTCCTCTCCTGCCTGGGATTCCTCCGATGCATCCTTGAGTGTAACGCCTACTGCTGCTGGCGCTGCTGTTGTTGCTGCTGGGAGTCGATCGTCATCCCAGAGGGGAAGTCGGAAGACCACTTGTACTACTTCCAGTAAGCAATTGACTGTCCAACAGTCCTTTGCGAGGAAGATGAAATATCACAGCAGTCATCCTGCTGCAAAGCGGATAACTCAGGCCTTGGCAGCCTGGGCGGTGAGAAACGTGGTTCCGGTATCCACGGGTAATTCAAAGGCAACTAGAGACTTGATTGAGGTACTGTGTCCCCGGTATCAAATACCATCTAGGTTCCATTTCTCTAGGCAGGCGATACCGAAAATGTACACAGACGTCAGAAAAAGAGTCACCAGTGTACTAAAAAATGCAGTTGTACCCAATGTCCACTTAACCACGGACATGTGGACAAGTGGAGCAGGGCAGACTCAGGACTATATGACTGTGACAGCCCACTGTCAAGCCACTGACCGCGGGTAACCCCACCGCTGACCGCAAAGTTCCCACCATTGAAACTAATGCGTGAATCGGGTATTCAGTTTTTTTTTTTGCCAAGTACGTGGATTACAAAAAAAAGAACATGACACTGGATTTAGGTGAGTATAATTTTATTTTCAGGTACCCCGGATTCTTGGAGACGTCGACAGACGGAGACGTGGACACAGTCGGCGTGTCAACATAGGTAAGTATGTGTGTTGGCATGTATGTAATAAAGTGTTACTTTCAAGGTGTGCGTGTCCTGTTTTTATTTGGGTATTATTTTTGCATTAGAACTACAGGTACCAGCGGGCCCGTTTTACCCCCGCATGCTGGTACTTGTGGTTCTCCAAGTACCAGCTTGCGGGGGAGGCTTGCTGAGACTTGTAGTTCTTCTGCAAAAAACAATATTCTTTCATTTTGCACAAGGCTATCAGCCCCCCATTCGCAGCCCATGGATGGGGGGACAGCCTCTGGCTTCACCCCTGGCCCTTGGATGGCTGGAGGGGGGTGTCAAAGTCGAAAAATATCATGATGCATATGCCTTGTACTAACCCCATGCACATGCCCGCTGCGCGTGCACTCGCTGTGCCGTGTGTGTGCATATTCGCACTTTGCGTAAAGCAGCTTCCACGGCCATGCGCTTTGGCGCGTGGTATGCGCACTTACGGTAGGGTTTGTGAGCATGTAGCATGCGACTCGATCATAACATATTTAACCCAAATAGCGTATATTGTAGTTAATATTCCCCTAGACCATGTCAGCGAGTATGTTTAGTTTAAACTGTTCCTGGACAGAGAGATTCCTCTTTACATGATAGGAAGGGTCAGATAAAGGTTGAAAGGTGGTGTCTAGTATCCAGCTGTAGGGTATTTTAAGGGTAACATTCCGATGTTAGTTAGGAAAGGATTGCTCGCTCCTGCGTATTGTTATGTACAAAAGTAGTTTATGAACATAAACTGTATTTGCTGTAAATTACACTTGCGGCGGGAATCCTGGGGATATCTCCCACCAGAGCAGTTGGGGAAAGACACAGCCCACCTGTTCAAATCCACCTATGACCTTTGCTGTAATGTGGAGACACATTCCTGTGTCCAATGAACAATGAGATTACAGGGACCGTTGTATTGTGAATGTATGTTGTGTATATAAAGACCACCTGTGCCTGGCCAGACTCACTGTCTCTGAAGGCTTTCTTCCTGAATAGCTGAGGGCTGGATCAGGTCGCGCTTGCGATCATCCCCACGTATGTATATTTCTCTGTAGCCATTTTGTTCGCCATTTGTTTCCATTTGTACGCTCTTGTTTGTGATTGTTTGCCATTGTTCATCTTATTCTCTGTTATTGTCATAGATTTTGATGTTAGTTTGTAGTGTATAACTTGTATTGTTTTTTCCCTTTTTCTCTAAACCATCCACGGCGGTGTTAGAGCTGCTGTGGTTTTTAAATCCAAACCAGGCGTTGCGTTTTCACTTTCCTGCAAAGGGCTCTCTTAGCGTCTTAATCGCTCATACAGTATACACATTGCTAAAGGTTTTAAGCGTTACATCATTGCAGTATTTGACTACTGAGGTTTACAGTATAAGCATATTCTGTGTTTTATTAATAAGGTTTAAAGGTTATCGACTGTGTGTGCGCCCGCTGTGTGTATTCCGTACACTCAGTGCAGCGTGTGTACGCCAAGTGCGTACCACGTGCAGGACTCTGTACGCAAATAGCGTGCAAAGTGCGTAGCACATGTACGTGGTCTAGCGGCCATAGCGGCTCCACGGTAATAGTATATAGCTTTATGTTTAAAGGTAATATTTGACATTATCAGGGGGACCCCTTGATTGAAGGGGTCCCCACTCCTCCAGGGTACCCCGGCCAGGGGTGACTAGTTGGGGTTTTAATGCCACGGCCGCAGGGACCGGTATAAAAGTGTCCCCCGGCTGTGGCATTATCTCCCCAGCTAGTGGAGCCCGGTGCTGGTTCAAAAAATACGGGGGACCCCTACGCTTTTTGTACCCCGTGTTTTTTGCACCAGGACCGGACGCAGAGCCCGGTGCTGGTTCTAAAAATATGGGGGATCCCATGTCAATTTCCCCGCCGTATTTTTACAACCAGGACCGGCTCAAAGAGCCCAAGGCTGGTTATGCTTAGGAGGGGGGACCCCACTCAATTTTTTTCACAGATTTTTAACCATTTTTGTACCGTCGGAAAAGTCAAAACCAGGACGCACAAAATCCGTCAATTGGTCAGTTTTTCGACAGCGGGACTGTCGAATCCGTTTTTTATTAAATATGTCGAATTCCGGCGCCGGCGGCCGGAAATTCGACAGTCGAATTGTGTCGAATTTAAAAACGGGCGAAAAAAAGCCGCAATTCGCCCGGAATTGCATATACCTCTTAACAGTGAAAGGGTGTGCGATGGTTAAGGGAGCGTAGGCCCTTGAGACAGCGTAAAGAGTGGCTACAGCAGAGGATGGATAACGTAGTGTGTTAAAAATATGTTATGTGTACAGCAGGACATGATGTATAGAATGTAGCGGGTGCAGGGGTGACCGCGTATGTGGTAGGGTGTCTGTAGATGTTGCGGGTTGAGGGGGGTGGATGCGTGGGGGTATGCGGATGGGAGAGGGAGTCGGGAGGTGGTGTTGGTGGGGGCGGTGTTTGGGGGAGGGAATCTGGAGGCACTGTTGGTGGGGTAGCGTTGGAGGTGCTGAGGGTGGGGGAGGGGCAGGAGCAGGGTTGTTGCGGATGTGGGAGGGGGTCCAGAGGTGTTGCAGGTGGGGAAGGGGTGGGTGTGCCGTGGGTGGTGTTGGGGGTCCAGTGGTGTGTTGGGCGGGTGAGGGGCTGAGGTTCCGTGGTGGGGGTGGGGCAGAAGGTGGAGGGGATCCAGAGGTGCTGTGGGTGGTATAGGTGTGGGTGGGATGGAGGTAGGTATAGTATATATGTAATACAGAGCAGCATACAGTAGTGTGTATATATACAGTATAAGATAGTGGGGAGGTGGGTTACCCTGTATGTGACGGGTGATGCGGGTCTCCAGCCACTCCAGCCTGTGGATGATGTGCAGAGTGTCCCCCTTGTGTTGAGGCTCCATCCGCCTGCTACTGATGCCGCCTCCGCTGCGGTGTCCGTACATAGCTGCCAACCCTGTAGTTGGTGCTCCAGGGCACGTAGAGCAGGCAGAGGTTGTGACTCACACCGCTCTGAATCATGCAGTGGGAGAGGAGCAGTTTGTTTTCTGTGGTATAGAGCATCCCCAAATTCCTCCATATAGCGGGGATGGGGGGTGAGGCCGGGTACCGGGAGGGGCTCAGTGCCAGGAGATGGTGCACATGGGCAACTTACCAGACTCTCGTCCGCTTGGCATCATAATGTCTGGCAGCGTCTCCCTGTGTGAGCGGGGACCCAACGAGAGCCAATGATTGTGCTGCTAGGTGCACGGGCAGGCAATCACAGCGCGCCCTTCCATCATGTGTCCAATGGCTGGCGGCGGGGGGCAGTGCTTGTACTGAGGCTTAACCTGCTGCCGCTGCTACTGTCTCAGCACAATCCTGCGCTCACTATGTACTGGTATCACTATGTCCTATTCTCCTACGTAGATATCCTATTCTCCTATGCTATATTCTCCTATATATATCCTCCCATATATTAGGGCAGATCTGTGACTTGACTCCGCCCAGCGTTAGCAAATGAGTCACAAAGTCACAGATCTGGGCTAATATATAGAAGATGGTACGCTGCTCAGGCCCACAAATGCTTGCGCATGGGTGAGTCGCGCTATTGAAAAATGGTCAGAAAGCGTGTTGTCAGAAATTGACACGATTGATAAAGATGAGATACTCCTTAAGTTAGGGAATATCAAAGACGCTGCTACATGCTAGAAGCGATGAAAGATATTGGACTCTTGAGTTCATAAGCCGCTACCATGGCAGTATCGGCTCGGCGGGCGTTGTGGATTCGCCAGTGGAACACGGATGCAGATTCCAAAATAAATATGGAGGCTCTCCCATATAAAGGTGAGGCCTTATTTGATGATGGACTGGATGCGTTAGTCTCGGCTACCGCAGGTAAGTCGACATTTTTGCCCTCTGCGCCTGCACCGGCAAAAAAGACATATCACCTGCACATGCAGTCCTTTCGACCCAATAAATACAAAAAAACGAGAGATTCCCCCTTCTTTACAGGTAGGGGAAGGGAAAGGAAAAGAAGTCCACAGCGGCTTCAGGTTCCCAGGAGCAAAAGTCTACCCCTACTTCTGCCAAATCTTTAGCATGACGCTGGGGCTCCTTTGCGGGAGGCCGCTCGGGTGGGGGCACGTCTCAAACTGTTCAGCCAAGGTTGGATTCTGTCTGGCCTGGATCCCTGGGTGTTGCAAATAGTGTCCCAGGGATACAAGCTGGAGTTTCAAGACGTTCCCCCATGACGATTTTTCAAATCGACCTTGCCAGCTTCTCTTCCGGAAAGGGAAGCAGTAACAGCGGCAATCCAAAAATTATGTCAGGATCAGGTCATAGTCCTGGTACCTTTGTCACAACAAGGGGAGGGGTTTTATTCAAGCCTTTTTGTAATTCCGAAGCCGGACGGCTCGGTCAGACCAAACCTAAACCTAAAAAATCTGAATCTCTACTTGAAATAATGCAAGTTCAAAATGGAATCACTGAGGGCAGTGATTTCCAGTCTGGAGGAGGGGGATTACATTGTGTCTGTAGACATAAAGGATGCTTACCTGCATGTTCCCATTTATCCTCCTCACCAGGCTTATCTGAGATTCGTGGTTCAGGATTGCCATTACCAATTCCAGACGTTACCTTTCGGTCTCTCCTCGGTGCCGAGGGTATTCACCAAGGTGATGGCGGAGATGATGGTTCTCCTGCGTCAAAAAGGAGTCAATATAATTCCTTATCTAGACGATCTCCTGATAAAGGCGAGATCCAGGGAGCAGTTGTTACAATACATCACACTCTCCCTGTCAATACTCCAACAACACAGTTGGATCATAAATTATCCAAAGTCACAGTTGGAACCGACGACAAGATTGTCTTTCCTCTGGATGATTCTGGATGTAGAAGTTCAGAGAGTATTTGTTCCGGTGGAAAAGGCTCTGGAAATCCAGAAAATGGTAAAACAGATATTGAAACCATCAAGTGTGTCCATCAGTGCATTCGGTTGTTGGGGAAAATGGTGGTGGCCTATGAGGCCATACAGTTTGGCAGGTTCCATGCCAGAGTATTCCAGTGGGACCTGTTGGACAAGTGGTCGGAATCCCACCTACACATGCACCGGAAGATAATCCTGTCGTCAAAAGCCAGGATTTCACTCCTGTGGTGGCTACACAGTTCTCACCTACTAGATGGACGCAGGTTCGGGATTCAGGACTGGGTCCTGGTAACCACGGATGCAAGTCTCCGAGGCTGGGGAGCTGTCACTCAGGGGGAAAGCTTCCAAGGAAAATGGTCAAGTCAGGAAGCCTGCCTTCACATAAACGTGCTGGAATTGAGAGCCATTTACAACGGCCTTCAACAAGCGGTACATCTTCTTCAAGATCATCCTGTGCAGATCCAGTCGGACAATGTAACAGCAGTCACGTATATAAACAGGCAGGGCGGAACGAAAAGCAGAGTGGCAATGGCAGAGGTGATAAAGATCCTCCTCTGGGCAGAAAGACATGTAAAGGCTCTGTCGGCAATTTTCATTCCGGTAATAGACAACTGGGAAGCAGACTTCCTCAGCAAACACGATCTCCATCCAGGAGAGTGGGGCCTCCACCAAGAAGTCTTCGCAGAGGTGACAAGTCTTTGGGGAGTTCCTCAAGTAGACATGATGGCATCTCGTCTCAACTAAGAAGGTAATCAGATGTGCAAAGGCACAAGCTGAGGAGAAAATGGCCCGGTCAGTGGGTAAAGGAGGCAAAACTTTTTTTAGGTATATAAGCGAAAGGAGAAAAACAAAAGGCGGAATTATAAAACTAAAGACGGACACTGGGAGTTTTGTTGACGGAGACAATTTAATAGCAGATCATCTTAATGATTATTTTTGCTCAGTATTTACTACTGAAAGAGAGGGGAAGGGGCCACAGTTAAGTTGCAGGGATATTCAGGAAAATGAAACAAGTACATTTACAGAGGAGAAGGTCCTAACAGAACTCTCAAAGCTGAAAGTGGACATATCTATGGGGCCAGATGGGATACATCCAAGGATACTAAAAGAATTTAAAGAGGTGCTGGTAGCACCATTGACAGAATTATTCAACCAGTCATTAGCTACAGGAGTAATTTAAGAGGACTGGAAAAGAGCAAACGTAGTCCCACTGCACAAAAGTGGAAGCAAGGAAGAGGCAAACAACTACAGACCAGTGAGTCTTACATCAGTAGTAGGGAAATTGATAAAAACACTCTTAAAAGAAAGAGTTGTAGATTATCTCAAATCCGGCAATTTACAGGATCCCAAACAGCATGGATTCACTGGGGGGAGATCATGTCAAACAAATCTTATTGACTTTTTTGATTGTGTGACTAAAGTGATGGATAAAGGTGGAGCCATGGATATAGCTTATCTAGACTTTAGTAAGGCCTTTGACACTGTTCCACATCGCAGACTGCTAAATAAACTTGAAAGTTTGGAATTGGATATTAGGATTATTGAATGGATAAGATCTTGATTGAAGGATAGAAAACAGAGAGTTGTGGTAAATGGAGTGCATTCACAGGAGGAAAATGTTACCAGTGGAGTACCCCAAGGATCTGTACTTGGACCAGTGCTTTTTAATATCTTTATTGGTGACATTGCAAATGGCATTAAAGGGAAAGAATGCCTTTTTGCAGATGACACAAAGGTATGCAACAGGGTAGACACACCAGGTGGGGTAAAACAAATGATTGAGGATCTAGGTAGACTAGAGGAATGGTCAAGAGTCTGGCAATTACAGTTTAATGCCAAAAAATGCAAAATCATGCACTTGGGTCTCAAAAATCCTAAAGCTAAATATAGTATTAATGGCACTATACTGGAAACTACTGAGGAGGAAAGAGATCTAGGAGTTACTATTTCAGATGACTTAAAGGCAGGTAAGCAATGTAACAAGGCAATGAGGAAGGCTAGTCAGATGCTTGGCTGCATTGGGAGAGGAATCAGCAGCAGAAAGAAAGAAGTAATAATGCCACTGTATAGGTCATTGGTACGGCCTCATCTAGAATACTGTATTCAGTTCTGGAGGCCATATCTTCAAAAGGATATTAATACATTAGAAACTGTACAAAGGAGGGCAACTAAAATGGTGCATGGCCTACATCACAAAACATACCCAGAAAGACTAAGAAATCTCAATATGTATAGTTTGGAGCAGAGAAGGGAAAGGGGGGACATGATAGAAACTTTCAAATATATCAAGGGTTTTAACAAAGTCCAGGAGGGAAACATTCTCCAAATGAAGAGAAGCAATAGGACACGAGGACATGCACTGAGGCTGGAGGGGGGGAGGTTCAGGGGAAATTTGCGGAAAAATGATTTCACAGAAAGGGTAGTGGACAAGTGGAATAGACTCCCATCAGAGGTGGTAGAGGCTAAGACAGTAGAGCAATTTAAACATGCATGGGATAGACATAAGGATATCCTTACAAAGAAATAAGGATCAAATAAGGTTAGAGATAAAAATAATGTAAAAAAAAGAAAAGCAAAAAAGGGGCAGACTAGATGGGCCAAGTGGTTCTTATCTGCCGACAAATTCTATGTTTCTATGTTTCTATGTAACAAGAAGCTTCAGAAATATTGTTCCAGGTCGAGAGACCCTCAAGCAATAGCAGTGGATGCGCTAGTGGCCCAGTGGGTGTTCCGGTCGGTGTATGTCTTCCCTCCACTTCCGCTGATCCCAGAAGTGCTCAGGATCATAAGAAGAACAAGAGTTCGAGCAATCTTCATTGCCCAATACTGGCCAAGGAGGGCTTGGTACCCAGATCTTCAGGAGTTGCTCATAGAAGATCCTCGGCTTCTTCCTCTTCGCAAGGACCTGCTGCAGCAGGGGCCGTGCGTGTATCAAGACTTACCGCGGCTATGTTTGACGGCATGGCTGTTGAGCGCCGGATCCTAGCCCGAAAGGGTATTCCCAAGGAAGTCATCCTCACTCTTATTCAGGCCAGGAAAGGAGTAACGTCGAAACATTACCACCATATTTGGAGAAAATATGTGTCTTGGTGTGAATCCAAGAAGGCTCCTACGGAAGAGTTTCAGTTGGGACGTTTTCTCCATTTTCTGGAGGCTGGTGTGGATGCGGGCCTCCGATTGGGGTCAGTCAAGGTCCAGATTTCGGCCTTGTCAGTGTTCTTCCAAAAACAATTGGCCTCTCTTCCAGAGGTTCAGACCTTCGTGAAAGGGGTTCTGCACATCCAGCCTCCATTTGTGCCTCCAGTGGCACCATGGGACCTTAATGTGGTGTTGCAGTTCCTTCAATCGAATTGGGTTGAGACTCTACAAGAGATAGAGTTCAAGTTTCTCACTTGGAAAGTGTTGATGCTTTTGGCATTGGCATCCGCGCGGCCTTGTCTCACAAGAGCCCTTACTTGATTTTCCATGAAGATAGGGCAGAGTTGAGAACTCGTCAACATTTTCTTCCAAAGTTGGTTTCATCTTTCCACATAAACTAACCTATTGTGGTGCCAGTAGTTACTGACACGTTCACTGAGTCAAAGTCTCTAGATGTGGTTATGGCTTTGAAGATTTATGTCGCTAGAACAGCTCGAATACGGAAAACAGAGTCTTTGTTTGTCCTGTATGCTCCCAGCAAGATTGGGTGTCCTGCTTCCAAGCAGACTATTGCGCGTTGGATCAGAGGTACGATTCAGCACACTCATACTACGGCTGTATTGCCGTTACCGACGTCGGTGAAGGCCCATTCCACTAGGAAGGTGGGCTCATCCTGGGCGGCTGCCCGGGGGGTCTCGGCATTGCAAATTTGCCGAGCAGCTACTTGGTCGGGGTCAAACACATTTGCAAAATTCTACAAGTTTGACACCTTGGCCGATGAAGACCTCAAGTTCAGTCAATCGGTGCTGCAAGGTCATCCGCACTCTCCCGCCCGTACTGGAGCATTGGTATAAACCCCATGGTCATGAAGTGGACCCCAGCATCCTCTAGGACATATGAGAAAACAGGATTTTGATACCTACCGGTAAATTCTTTTCTCCTAGTCCGTAGAGGATGCTGGGCGCCCATCCCAGTGCGTACTTTACCTGCAGTTTTTGTTATTAGATTTTCACAAGTTGTGTTATATTAGTTTCAGCATGTTGCTTTCATTGGTTCATGCCTGTTGGCGTGTGTTCTGTTGAATGCCATGTTGTGCGGCATGGTTGAGGTGTGAGCTGGTATGTATCTCACCACTAGTATTAAAGTAAATCCTTTCCGTCTCCCTGGGCACAGTTCCTATAACTGAGGTCTGGAGGAGGGGCATAGAGGGAGGAGCCAGTTCACACCCATTGAAAAGTCTTAAGAGTGCCCATGGCTCCTGCGGAACTGTCTATACCCCATGGTCATGAAGTGGACCCCAGCATCCTCTACGGACTACGAGAAAAGGATTTACAGGTAGGTATCAAAATCCTGTTGTCAAGTGCGTTGCAAAGCTTCTCACTTGAAAGTATGCGAAAAGAGGAAAATTAAGGTTTGGGAATTCAAGTTTCAGTTGGGACACAGTAAGGACCTCAGTACAGTTGGCATTCAAAAATTGGAACACTAGGCGCAAGCCGTGAAGACACCAGGTCCTAACAATTGCATCGGCTTCCCCACCCTGGAAAGCCGGATTACATAGAAGAGGTTGGAACAATGAGTTCACTGTTGCAAGTCCCATACGTTTCCACAGCAGAATCCATGCTCTACATGGATAATATAATAATGGATTTAAACGCAGGGAAGCTGATGTAGAAGGATCAGGGAAGTGCAAAAGGGAAGGTAAATTATCATGTTGAAGTACCGAGACATTCTTGATAAAAATTTGCTGCCATCTGGCAAGATGCTGAAGATGGAACGAGGGTGGACCTGATCGTAGCAGCAACTTTGTTAGCAGATGGGCAAAACCATGTGCACTGCAGGGTGGGCAGATATAACGGGTGTGGATCATTCGATCGACAGTGTCTAGGTCAACAATGTTTAGGTCGACCACTATAGGTCAACAGTCACTAGGTCGACATGTGCTAGGTCGATAGGTCAAAAGGTCGACATGAGTTTTTTTGGGGGGGTTAGGTGTCGTTTTCTTCATCGTGTGACAGGGAACCCCAAGTAGTGCACAGTGTCCCCTCGCATGGCTCGCTTTGCTCGCCATGCTTCGGGCAAGGGGCCTCGCTCTGCTACCGCTTCGCTCGGCACAGATTATCGTTTGTCGACCTAGACATGGTCGATCTTCAGACCGGATCCCAGATATAACATGTGCAGAGAGAGTTAGATTTGGGTGGGTTATATTGTTTCTGTGCAGGCTTAATACTGGCTGCTTTATTTTTACACTGCAATTCAGACTTCAGTTTGAACTAGAGATGAGCGGGTCTGAATTAGGCCCAGTGATCCAAAACATTCAGCCAAGGACACTCTCAATTGGTTTCAGAGGAAGAAAATAAAGCTGCTAGAATGGCCCAGCCAAACACCTGACTTGAATCCAATTGAAAATCTATGGAAAGAACTAGAGATTAGAATTCATAGTAGAGGCCCACTGAACCTTCAAGATTTGAAGACTGTGTGGAAGAATGGGCCAAAATCACACCTGAGCAATGCGTGTAACTAGTTTCCCTATACAGTAGGCATCTTGATGCTATCATTACCAACAAAGGCTTTTGTATGAAGTGTCAAAGTCAGAAAAATATCTCTATGCACACTGCCATATTTGCACCTCACACAGGTCCGTGCTGCGCATGCGTACGCTCTCCCGTACGTGCGCATACTCACAGTCGCGGGCACCCGCAGGCGCACGGTATGCGTATTTACGGTAGAGTTTATGTGATCGTAGCATGCGACTCAATCATTACATATTTTCACTATATAATGTATTTTGTAGATCATGGTCCCTTTGATAGATTCTGAAAGTTTGGTTAATGTAGAATGTTCATGAACAGAGAGATCCCTCTTTGTTTGATACGAAGGGACAGACAGTAGTAATACAGTGGTGTTTAGTACCCATCGGAAGAGTATTTAATTAGCAATATTCCGGTGTTGGTTTGAAGCAGATTAATCGCTCGTGCGAATAGTTATGGACATAAGAAGTTTATGAACATTTACTGTATTTGCACTTACTTATCCATGCGGCGGGAAACCCAGTTTCCCTCCCACCTGAGCTGTTGGAAATAGTCACAACCCACCTGTATGAATCAACCTATGACCTTTTGTTATAATGCGAGGAGGAATTCCTGTGTCCAATGAACAATGAGATTGTAGGGACCATTGAATTGTATTGTGTGTGGGGCATAAATAGACAAGCCGATCACATCCAGCTCTCACTCTTCAACGGTTATCATTGCTGAAAATCGGGAGCTGGATGTCCAGAGGCGCGTGCGATCGTTTCCTTTGTGCGTAAGTTTTCTCCGCAATCATATTGACTTTCTTGTTGTTATGGGCCATTTCTCTCTCTCTTCTCTTTCTCTCGTATTCTCTTAAACGTAATAGTATTGTATTGTATTTCATGTGTAGTTATCTGGTTAGGTAGTCTATGTTATATTGTAGTGTATGACTTGTATTGTATTAATTCTTTTGCAAGTATAACATCCATAATATATATATTAGGCGTTGGACCCTAGGCACGGTATCTGTGTATTTCTTATAGTGTTAAGTATTCTCAGAGCGTCGGTGACGCTCAAACAGCTTTTAAGTTAACAAGGTTACACTGTGTTGCATCTACACCCTATCTCTACACTAAGGTTTTACAGCATATTACATTGTTTATGGTTTAGATATAAAGGTCTAACATTGTGAGCGTCAGCGCCGCTGGTGATCTCCTCGTGGTCCCGAGCGTCCGCTACGCTATAGCGAATCATTACGTTAGTCGGCAGCCAATAGCGTGCCTGCCTGTGATCTCTTGGCCGTGAGCGAACGTGACGCTTGAGCGTCTCGACCACGGCTAAGCGATCGTTACGCAACGAGCGTACCCTTACGGTACTCCATACGTAAATAGCGTACAGTGTTCTTAGACCTCATGAAGGGTTTTATATAAGATAAATATTTAGCTTTATCAGAAGTATTAAATACATTTCAGTAAGCGTGTTCAGTACTTTTTCCCTGTGTCATTTCACATTATTACACATAATTTAATACATGGACATCTATGGTTTGAATTCTTTGCAAGTGTGAAATGCATGGGTTGTCGCTGACATGTGGTGAAAAGTTCATTGCAATAGCCCCATTACAAATATATTTACTGAGAAAAATGTTGATGTATTCAATACTTATTTTACCCGGTGTGTGTGTGTGTGTGTGTGTGTGTGTGTGTGTGTGTGTGTGTGTGTGTGTGTGTATATATATATATACACTGCTCAAAAAAATAAAGGGAACACTAAAATAACACATCCTAGATCTGAATGAATGAAATATTCTTATTAAATACTTTGTTCTTTACATAGTTGAATGTGCTGACAACAAAATCACACAAAAATTATCAATGGAAATCAAATTTATTAACCCATGGAGGTCTGGATTTGGAGTCACCCTCAAAATTAAAGTGGAAAAACACACTGCAGGCTGATCCAACTTTGATGTAATGTCCTTAAAACAAGTCAAAATGAGGCTTAGTAGTGTGTGTGGCCTCCACGTGCCTGTATGACCTCCCTACAACGCCTGGGCATGCTCCTGATGAGGTGGCGGATGGTCTCCTGAGGGATCTCCTCCCAGATCTGGACTAAAGCCTCTGCCAACTACTGGACAGTCTGTGGTGCAATCGTTGGTGGATGGAGAGAGACATGATGTCCCAGATGTGCTCAATTGGATTCAGGTCTGGGGAACGGGCGGGCCAGTCCATAGCATCAATGCCTTCGTCTTGCAGGAACTGCTGACACACTCCAGCCACATGAGGTCTAACATTGTCTTGCATTAGGAGGAACCCAGGGCCAACCGCACCAGCATATGGTCTCACAAGGGGTCTGAGGATCTCATCTGGGTACCTAATGGCAGTCAGGCTACCTCTGGCGAGCACATGGAGGGCTGTGCGGCCCCCCAAAGAAATGCCACCCCACACCATTACTGACCCACTGCCAAACCGGTCATGCTGGAGGATGTTGCAGGCAGCAGAACGTTCTCCTTGGTGTCTCCAGACTCTGTCACGTCTGTCACATGTGCTCAGTGAGAACCTGCTTTCATCTGTGAAGAGCACAGGGCGCCAGTGGCGAATTTGCCAATCTTGGTGTTCTCTGGCAAATACCAAACGTCCTGCACGGTGTTGGGCTGTATGCTCAACCCCCACCTGTGGACGTCGGGCCCCCATACAACCCTCATGGAGTCTGTTTCTGATCGTTTGAGTAGACACATGCACATTTGTGGCTTGCTGGAGGTCATTTTGCAGGGCTCTGGCAGTGCTCCTCCTGTTCCTCCTTGCACAAAGGCGGAGGTAGCGGTCCTGCTGCTGGGTTGTTGCCCTCCTACGGCCTCCTCCACGTCTCCTGATGTACTGGCCTGTCTCCTGGTAGCGCCTCCATGCTCTGGACACTACGCTGACAGACACAGCAAACCTTCTTGCCACAGCCCGCATTGATGTGCCATCCTGGATGAGCTGCACTACCTGAGCCACTTGTGTGGGTTGTAGGGAGATCATACAGGCATGTGGAGGCCACACACACTACTGAGCCTCATTTTGACTTGTTTTAAGGACATTACAGCAAAGTTGGATCAGCCTGTAGTGTGTTTTTCCACTTTAATTTTGAGTGTGACTCCAAATCCAGACCTCCATGGGTTAATAAATTTGATTTCCATTGATAATTTTTGTGTGATTTTGTTGTCAGCACATTCAACTATGTAAAGAACAAAGTATTTAATAAGAATATTTCATTCATTCAGATCTAGGATGTGTTATTTTAGTGTTCCCTTTATTTTTTTGAGCAGTGTATATACACACACACACACACACACACACACACACACACACACACACACACACACACACACTATGTATGGTATACATAATAAAATGCCACGCACGGCCCTGCTGTTTAGAAGTTCAGTTGTATTCAGTAGTCTGACAGTATTACATGATAATCCTACTGGGAACCAAGTGTCCTACTCCTTCCAATGCTGCAGTGGAAGGAGTAAGACACTTGGTTCCCAGTAGGATTTTATGTGTTTTCCGATCCTATTGAAATTATGGCTAAGTGGTCCCTACTAGTGAATTTTCTACATTTACCATTTACACCGGATGTGTCCTAAGACAATCTTTTGGGGGCAGGTGCAGCCCATAAATTCATCCCATCTATATATCTGGGCCAACTCCTTTTGTTTAAAGATAAATAACATATTTGGTAGAGCCTCTGGTGTTCCCAGTTGACTGTCTATTACATGATTTTACCCCTGAAGAAGTCTTATGAATAGGACAAAACGCATAGGGTATAAGGTGATCGGATCCACCATCTACATTAGGAACATCCACCAAAGAGCTCACACCTTAAGGTGGTTGGTGGTATTACTTAACATCTGTTCATATGTAATGCTGGTATTCCAGAAAAACACCTTTGTATGACATTAAAACCAATTATTTTTTTTACTTATTCTTATATACAATTTTATGTATGACGCTTTCTGAATGTTATGAATTAAAAGCATTTTGGATGTTTTACTAATAAAAGGCCTCGGTGCCGTATTTTGGGTGTCCTTTTTGGTGTAAGGGTATCTTTCAGGTCGATATATACAGTTGAATCCATTTGGTGACCTAAAGAATTCATCCACCATCTCCAGATCGGGGTTTGAATCAAGTTCTATTGTGAAATTTGAAATATTTGTACATTTGGTTAACATTGTCTGTATGGACTCTCTTGTTTGGACAATAGTTAGAAGTCTTAGCGCCTTCTGGATTCTATACATGGATTCTTATTTATATATATATATATATAGAGAGAGAGAGAGAGAGATACATGACAAAATTGTTTTAAGTATTTGGAGGTGTTACCAATGTAATATGCAATTAATGTCTTGTTATGCTTTACAGTTTTTTCAGATCTTTGTGGCGCACTCTCAGCTTGCTCTTGGGATTGTCCTCAACTTTGTTGGTGGCAGGAATTTGACGTGGCTCAGTTATATCATTTTTTGGGGACCACCAATTGTATGTATTTATCTATTTACTTAAACACTATTTATAAATACCTTGTTAAAGTCATACATGATACTGTGTTTATCTGTAGGCAAATGCTGCCAGCTCTAAAGAAACTGAAACCATTGGGGTTAATCAGACAGGTTTTAAAATCATTGGATGATGCAGGCCCTTTTTTTTTTCATGCGGCCATGTACAATCATTGATCAGAAAAGAAGTGACTACAGCGTGCCCAATCAGTGTGTTTCCAGAAATTGGTCAGCAGCCAACTAGGGGTTAAACCAACTCCTCCTTAGATAAAAAAAAATCTAGTAACAGAAACAACTATAGTAGTGCCTATTACCAATGCTGTAGCTGGAAAAATTCCAAATCATATAAAAAATTGACACAATTTTAACAATCAATACAATACAATACAATGTATGATAAAACATTACAATGTCATTGGGTAAAGCCGAAGAAAAGTATAACTCGTACACTATGAAAATGTACTTTCTCTGACGTCCTAAGTGGATGCTGGGGACTCCGTCAGGACCATGGGGATTAGCGGCTCCGCAGGAGACAGGGCACAAAACTAAAGCTTTAGGATCAGGTGGTGTGTACTGGCTCCTCCCCCTATGACCCTCCTCCAAGCCCCAGTTAGGTTTTTGTGCCCGTCCTAGCAGGGTGCAATCTAGGTGGCTCTCTTAAGGAGCTGCTTAGAAAAAGTTTTTAGGTTTATTATTTTCAGTGAGTCCTGCTGGCAACAGGCTCACTGCATCGAGGGACTTAGGGGAGAGAAGTTCAACTCACCTGCGTGCAGGATGGATTGGCTTCTTAGGCTACTGGACACCATTAGCTCCAGAGGGAGTCGGAACACAGGTCTCACCCTGGGGTTCGTCCCGGAGCCGCGCCGCCGACCCCCCTTGCAGATGCTGAAGATTGAAGGTCCAGAAACCGGCGGCAGAAGGCTCTTCAGTCTTCTTGAAGGTAGCGCACAGCACTGCAGCTGTGCGCCATTGTTTGTCACACACTTCTCACCAACGGTCACGGAGGGTGCAGGGCGCTGCTGGGGGCGCCCTGGGCAGCAATGTAAATACCTTTTATGGCTAAAAAAATACATCACATATAGCCCTTGAGGCTATATGGATGTATTTAACCCCTGCCAGATATTACAAACTACGGGAGAAAAGCCCGCCGGAATAGGGGGCGGGGCTTATTCTCCTCAGCACACAGCGCCATTTTCCTGCTCAGTTCCGCTGTGAGGAAGGCTCCCAGGACTCTCCCCTGCACTGCACTACAGAAACAGGGTAAAACAGAGAGGGGGGGCACTTTTTATGGCGATATTTTATATATTTAAGCTGCTATAAGGATACAACACTTATATAAGGTTGTTCCCATATATATTATAGCGCTTGGGTGTGTGCTGGCATACTCTCCCTCTGTCTCCCCAAAGGGCTAGTGGGGTCCTGTCTTCGATAAGAGCATTCCCTGTGTGTCTGCTGTGTGTCGGTATGTGTGTGTCGACATGTATGAGGACGATGTTGGTGTGGAGGCAGAGCAATTGCCGGTAATGGTGATGTCACCCCCCAGGGAGTCGACACCGGAATGGATGGCTTTGTTTATGGAATTACGTGATAATGTCAGCACATTACAAAAATCAGTTGACGACATGAGACGGCCGGAAAACCAGTTGGTACCTGCCCAGGCGTCTCAGACACCGTCAGGGGCTGTAAAACGCCCTTTACCTCAGTCGGTCGACACAGACCCAGACACGGACACTGAATCTAGTGTCGACGGTGAAGAAACAAACGTATTTTCAAGTAGAGCCACACGTTATATGATCACGGCAATGAAGGAGGCTTTGCATATCTCTGATACTGCAAGTACCACAAAAAGGGGTATTATGTGGGGGGTGAAAAAACTACCTGTAGTTTTTCCTGAATCAGAGGAATTGAATGATGTATGTGATGAAGCGTGGGTTAACCCAGATAGAAAAGTGCTAATTTCAAAAAAGTTATTGGCATTATACCCTTTCCCGCCAGAGGTTAGGGCGCGCTGGGAAACACCCCCTAGGGTGGATAAGACGCTCACACGCTTATCAAAACAAGTGGCGTTACCGTCTCCTGATACGGCCGCCCTCAAGGATCCAGCTGATAGGAGGCTGGAAACTACCCTAAAGAGTATATACACACATACTGGTGTTATACTGCGACCAGCCATCGCCTCAGCCTGGATGTGCAGTGCTGGGGTGGTCTGGTCGGATTCCCTGACTGAAAATATTGATACCCTGGATAGGGACAGTATTTTATTGACTATAGAGCAATTAAAGGATGCTTTTCTTTATATGCGAGATGCTCAGAGGGATATTTGCACTCTGGCATCGAGAGTAAGTGCGATGTCCATATCTGCCAGAAGAAGTTTATGGACGCGACAGTGGTCAGGTGATGCGGATTCCAAACGACATATGGAAGTATTGCCGTATAAAGGGGAAGAATTATTTGGCGTAGGTCTATCGGATCTGGTGGCCACGGCAACTGCCGGAAAATCCACCTTTTTACCTCAGACCCCCTCCCAACAGAAAAAGACACCGTCTTTTCAGCCGCAGTCCTTTTGGTCCTATAAGAACAAGAGGGCAAAAGGACAGTCATATCTGCCCCGGGGCAGAGGAAGGGGTAAGAGAGGGCAGCAAGCAGCCCCTGCCCAGGAACAGAAGCCCTCCCAGGGTTCTGCAAAGCCCTCAGCATGACGCTGGGGCTGTACAAGCGGACTCAGGAGCGGTGGGGGGTCGACTCAGGAATTTCAGCGCACAGTGGGCTTGCTCACAGGTGGACCCTTGGATCCTGCAGGTAGTATCTCAGGGTTACAGGTTGGAATTCGAGAAGTCTCCCCCTCGCCGGTTCCTAAAGTCTGCTTTGCCAACGTCTCCCTCAGACAGGGCGACGGTATTGGAAGCCATTCACAAGCTGTTTTCTCAGCAGGTGATAGTCAAGGTACCCCTCCTACAACAGGGAAAGGGGTATTACTCCACGCTATTTGTGGTACCGAAGCCGGACGGCTCGGTAAGACCTATTCTAAATCTGAAATCTTTGAACCTGTACATACAAAAATTCAAGTTCAAGATGGAATCACTCAGAGCAGTGATAGCGAATCTGGAAGAAGGGGACTTTATGGTGTCCCTGGACATAAAGGATGCTTACCTGCATGTCCCAATTTGCCCTTCACATCAAGGGTACCTCAGGTTCGTGGTGCAAAACTGTCATTATCAGTTTCAGACGCTGCCGTTTGGATTGTCCACGGCACCTCGGGTCTTTACCAAGGTAATGGCCGAAATGATGATTCTTCTGCGAAGAAGAGGCGTATTAATTATCCCTTACTTGGACGATCTCCTGATAAGGGCAAGGTCCAGAGAACAGCTGGAGGACGGAGTAGCACTAACCCAAGTAGTGCTGCAACAACACGGGTGGATTCTGAATTTTCCAAAATCTCAGTTGACCCCGACAACACGTCTGCTGTTCCTGGGAATGATTCTGGACACGGTTCAGAAAAAGGTGTTTCTTCCGGAGGAGAAAGCCAAGGAGTTATCCGAACTTGTCAGGAACCTCCTAAAACCAGGAAAAGTGTCTGTGCATCAATGCACAAGAGTCCTGGGAAAGATGGTGGCTTCTTACGAAGCAATTCCATTCGGCAGATTCCACGCACGAACTTTTCAGTGGGATCTGCTGGACAAATGGTCCGGATCGCATCTGCAGATGCATCAGCGGTTAACCTTATCGCCACGGACAAGGGCGTCTCTTCTGTGGTGGTTGCAGAGTGCTCATCTGTTAGAGGGCCGCAGATTCGGCATACAGGACTGGGTCCTGGTGACCACGGATGCCAGTCTGAGAGGCTGGGGAGCGGTCACACAGGGAAGAAACTTCCAGGGAGTATGGTCAAGCCTGGAGATGTCTCTTCATATAAATATACTGGAGCTAAGAGCAATTTACAATGCTCTAAGCCTGGCAAAACCCCTGCTTCAGGGTCAGCCGGTGTTGATCCAGTCGGACAACATCACGGCAGTCGCCCACGTAAACAGACAGGGCGGCACAAGAAGCAGGAGAGCAATGGCAGAAGCTGCAAGGATCCTTCGCTGGGCGGAAGATCATGTGATAGCACTGTCAGCAGTGTTCATTCCGGGAGTAGACAACTGGGAAGCAGACTTCCTCAGCAGACACGATCTACACCCGGGAGAGTGGGGACTTCATCCAGAAGTCTTCCACATGATTGTGAACCGTTGGGAAAAACCAAAGGTGGATATGATGGCGTCTCGCCTCAACAAAAAACTGGACAGGTATTGCGCCAGGTCAAGAGACCCTCAGGCAATAGCTGTGGACGCCCTGGTAACACCGTGGGTGTACCAGTCAGTGTATGTGTTTCCTCCTCTGCCTCTCATACCCAAAGTACTGAGAATTATACGGCAAAGGGGAGTAAGAACGATACTCGTGGCTCCGGATTGGCCAAGAAGAACTTGGTACCCGGAACTTCAGGAGATGCTCACGGAAAATCCGTGGCCTCTACCTCTAAGACGGGACCTGATTCAGCAGGGACCGTGTCTATTCCAAGACTTACCGCGGCTGCGTTTGACGGCATGGCGGTTGAACGCCGAATTCTAAAGGAAAAAGGCATTCCAGAAGAGGTCATTCCTACACTGGTTAAAGCCAGGAAGGAGGTGACTGCACAACATTATCACCGCATTTGGAGAAAATATGTTGCGTGGTGTAAGGCCAGGAAGGCCCCCACGGAGGAATTTCAACTGGGTCGATTCCTACATTTCCTGCAAACAGGATTGTCTATGGGCCTCAAATTGGGGTCCATTAAGGTTCAAATTTCGGCCCTGTCGATTTTCTTCCAGAAAGAATTGGCTTCAGTTCCTGAAGTCCAGACTTTTGTAAAAGGAGTACTACATATACAGCCCCCGGTTGTGCCCCCAGTGGCTCCGTGGGACCTGAATGTAGTTTTGGATTTTCTCAAATCCCATTGGTTTGAGCCACTCAAATCGGTGGATTTGAAATATCTTACATGGAAAGTAACCATGCTACTGGCCCTGGCTTCAGCCAGGAGAGTATCAGAATTGGCGGCTTTATCGTATAAGAGCCCATATCTGATTTTCCATTCGGACAGGGCAGAACTGCGGACGCGTCCTCAGTTTCTGCCTAAGGTGGTGTCAGCGTTTCACCTGAACCAGCCTATTGTGGTGCCTGCGGCTACTAGCGATTTGGAAGATTCCAAGTTGCTGGACGTTGTCAGGGCATTGAAAATATACATTTCAAGGACGGCTGGAGTCAGAAAATCTGACTCGCTGTTTATACTGTATGCACCCAACAAGCTGGGTGCTCCTGCTTCTAAGCAGACGATTGCTCGTTGGATTTGTAGCACAATTCAACTTGCACATTCTGTGGCAGGCCTGCCACAGCCTAAATCTGTCAAGGCCCATTCCACAAGGAAGGTGGGCTCATCCTGGGCGGCTGCCCGAGGGGTCTCGGCATTACAACTCTGCCGAGCAGCTACGTGGTCGGGGGAGAACACGTTTGTAAAATTCTACAAATTTGATACCCTGGCTAAAGAGGACCTGGAGTTCTCTCATTCGGTGCTGCAGAGTCATCCGCACTCTCCCGCCCGTTTGGGAGCTTTGGTATAATCCCCATGGTCCTGACGGAGTCCCCAGCATCCACTTAGGACGTCAGAGAAAATAAGATTTTACTTACCGATAAATCTATTTCTCGTAGTCCGTAGTGGATGCTGGGCGCCCATCCCAAGTGCGGATTGTCTGCAATACTTGTACATAGTTATTGTTACAAAAAAATCGGGTTGTTATTTGTTGTGAGCCGTCTGTTCAGAGGCTCCTACGTTTGTCATACTGTTAACTGATCACAAGTTATACGGTGTGATTGGTGTGGCTGGTATGAGTCTTACCCGGGATTCAATATCCTTCCTTATTGTGTACGCTCGTCCGGGCACAGTATCCTAACTGAGGCTTGGAGGAGGGTCATAGGGGGAGGAGCCAGTACACACCACCTGATCCTAAAGCTTTAGTTTTGTGCCCTGTCTCCTGCGGAGCCGCTAATCCCCATGGTCCTGACGGAGTCCCCAGCATCCACTACGGACTACGAGAAATAGATTTATCGGTAAGTAAAATCTTATTTTTCTTCGGCGTTACCCAATGACATTGTAAAGAATGTAACAAGTGCATGTAATACCAGTTGTAATTCCAGTTGAGAGACCGATAGCTACTGTACTGTAACTTGTGTTCCGTTAATGCCTCAGTGGGTCCGCTGGTGGCATATAAAGTCCACAGTACTAAAAGATACCCGCACCAGTATGAAGATGTACTAAGCTTTTTCTTAGCCACATAACTGACAATTTTTTTTCCAAAAACCGCTCAGAACTTATCATTTGTTTCAATGAGTGAATTAGGTGTAAACCTTATCCAAAATAATTTTAGTTTAAAAAAAAAATCCTATATATTTTTTTGTTTGGTAACTCCCCCCCTCCAAAAACAAACAAACATTGAAACATTGGTTGGTACCATCTGAGACAACACAACTTTCATTATGACAGGGCGGGACAGCCGCCAAGTACTTGGGGGGGTATTTCACTACCCAATTCTGGTTCCTCTGAGAGCAGCAGCAGAGGGAAGTTCCCCTTTCCTGCACCTGCACATGCTGTCTATATGACTGGTCGCATCCTGAGCAACCAGGTCATATACAGCTTGCTGGTGTGGTCGCATCCGATGTGACCATGCCAGGCAAGTGGTTAAAATCCATATAATTCACATCTAGATAAGTTATAACAGCCAGACTTGCATTTAGACAATCATGAGTGGCGCAGACTCTAGGTGTAGCCGGTAATAGTGTGCACTGTGCACCCTGTTCCCTGTGCTGGAATTACGGTAATATGTGGTCTTGTGTATGGGCATAGCAGATTAAGAGGGGAGTACAGGGATACTGTACCCCGGGATCACCTCTGTCAGCGGGCCCCCCAGCCAACGCAAGCTGACATCACTAACTCTCCCACTTGTCAGCCACAATGCCAACAGGACGCTTTATAGTGCAGGTAGAGACACATGAGTATCAGATTTCAGAGAGAGAGAGGCACACACACAGAGAGTCCTACTGAGTCCTGTCCCATTGTGTAAGTAGTAAGTAGCACAGAGGCTGCTGCTATTCTTGCATTTGACAAGATAAATTATACAGTAGATTTTATTTTTCTATGTGTATTTTAAGGTTGTTTAAATTGTATATGTTCCACTACAAGAAAACTTTATAAAATAGTTGTCTCTCAATTAGGTGGAGCTATAAACAGTACACAGGCATTATGTATCTATTAGTTTAACTCTATACTATTGGTTTAAATTTAATATACACAATCCATATCTCCCAACTTGACCCATTCCAGGAGAGACCAAATGCTCTCTACCTGGACTTCCCTCATTCCCTCAAAATTTAGGATTGCAATCACTTGCACTAAAATACCATTCTTATCAATTAAATAGTTCAACACAGGCGATGCCAATCATATATTAGTCCAGGAGCAGAGCATTGGGCCCCTCCAAGGCTTAATCCAGCCCTGTGGGTCACCACTTTTGAATGGATCATTGTTGCAGTTGCTGATACTGTAGCCAGTGTCGTAACTACTGTGGGTGCAGGGGGTGCAGCTGGTCTGGGGCCCAGGCTGTTTCCAGGGCCCGCAGCTCCTCCTGCACCCAGTAATGGGCTGCCTCCAAAGCCCACTGCTCCCCCTTCGCCCCCCATATGCCAGACAGTTTGGGTATCGCTAATAGCACCCCCACCACCCCATGGCTGCTGCAGGATGTAGCAGCTTCCCCCACCCCACACTACAGCAAATACTGGGACTGTGGGACAAACTGGCCGGCTCTCCGCAGCAGAGCAGTGATGTGCCACGATTCGTGGTTGTTTTTTGGGGCAGGGACTATTGCCATGAAGTGCCCTCCCCATCAGAGACCTGGGCTCACTGCTGCACTGAAGTAGCATCTATCTTACTTGTCCCCCCTCCGTTCTTCTCTCCCCCTAAACCTCTCTCTCTTGCTTTTCTGTCTCTCCCTGACACTGTCTCTATCTCCCTCACTCTCTTCCTGATACTGTCTCTCTCTTTCCGACACTCTCTCTCCCTGACTCCGTCTCTCTCTTCCACTCTCTCTCCCTGACACTGTCTCTTTCTCTCTCCCCCTGACACTCTCTGACACTGTGTCTCTCTTAAAGAGACTCTCTCCCTCACTCTCTTCTTGACACTGTCTCTCTCTGCCTCTATCATTGACACACTCTCTCCCCGACAATGTTTCTCTCCCTTTCTCCTCCTGACACTGACTCTCCCTAACTTTCTCTCTCCCTGACACTGTCTTTCCCTCTCTCTCCGAAACAGTCTCTCCCCCTGACACTGTCTTTCCCTCTCTCTCCGAAACAGTCTCTCCCCCTGACACTGTCTTTCCCTCTCTCTCCGAAACAGTCTCTCCCCCTGACACTGTCTCTCTATCACTCCCTCCTGACACTGTCTCTCTCTTCCCCCGACACACTCTCTCCCTCTCTCTCTCTCTCTCTCTCTCTCTCTCTCTCTTAAACTGTCCCCCTCTCTATCTCTCCCTGACTCTCTCTCTGTTTCCCCCTGACACTGTCTCTCTCTCGCCCTTCCTCCTTGAAACTGTATCTCTCTCTCTCCCTGAAAATGTCTCCCCCTCTCTCCCCCTGACATTCTCATGAGCCCAGGAGCAGAGTATTGGGCCCCTCCAAGGCTTAATCCGGTCCTGTGGGTCACCATTTTTGGACGGATCATTGTTGCAGTTGCTGATACTGTACCCAGATTGGGTACTGCTGATAGCATGCCCCAGCCCCCCACGGTTGCTGCAGGATGTAGCAGCTTCCCACACCCCACACTGCAGCAAATACTGGGACTGTGGAACAGACTGGTAGGCTACCCGTGTCCGCAGCAGAGCAGTGATGTGCTTACGGGGCGGGGAGTAATGCAGTGAAGTGCCCACCCCCATCAGAGACCTTGGTTCACTGCTGCACTGAGGTAGTATCTCCCTTGCTTGTTCCCCCTCCCTCTCTATCTCCCCCTGAACCTCTCTCTCTCTCTTGCATCTCTCTCTCTCTTTGTATCTCTCCCTGACACTGTCTCTCCCTCTCCAACACTCTCTCTCCCTGACACTGTCTCTCTCACTCTCTTTCCCTGACACTGTATCTCTCTTTCCCCCTGACACTGTATCCCTCTCAATAACACTCTCACACTTGCTTCTTGACACTGTCACTCTCTCTCTGCCTCTATCCTTGACACTCTCCTTCCCTGGCAATGTCTCGCTCCCTTTCTCCCCCCTGACACTGTCTCTCTCCCTAACTATCTCTGTCTCTTCCTGACACTGTGTCACCCTCTCGTTCTCTCTGATACTGTCTCTCTCTCTCTCCCCCTGACACTGTCTCTCTATCTCTCTTCCTGACACTTTCTTTCTCTACCTGACACTGTCACTCCCTCTCTTCCCCCTGACACACTCCCTCTCTCTCTCTCTCTCTCTCCCTTAAACTGCCCATCTCTCTCTCTCTCTTTTCCCCTGACACTGTCTTTTGCTCTCTCTCTTGCCCTCCCTCATTGACACTGTCTCCCTCTCTTTCCCTGAAAATGTCTCCCCCTCACTCCCCCTGACACTCTCTCCTTTACACTGTCTCTCTCCCTCTTTTTCCCTGACACTGTCTCTACCTGATGCTCTCTCTCTGACACTATATCTCCCTCTCTCTTTGACGCTGTCTCTTCCTCTATCTCTCTTCCCCTGACATTGTCTCTCACTCTCCTTGAAAGTCTTTCTCTTCCTGACGCTGTCTATCTTTCTCTGATGCTGTCTCTCTCTCTCTGTGACACTCTCTCCCTGACACTGTCTCTCTTTCTCTCTGACACCCCTCTCTCCCTCTCCCTTACACCCTCTCTCTCTCCATCTGTTTCTCCCTCTTTCTCTCCCTGACACTCTTTCACTCCCGATCACTCCAGTCCCGATCTCTTTCTGACACCCTCCCTCTCTGATACCCCCTCTCTCTCTCCCTGATGCCATCTCTCTCTATCCCCTCTCATTCCTTTCTCTCTCTTTCTCCCTGACACCCTCTCTCTTGCTACTCTTTCTCTCATTGCCTCTTTTTACAAGAATACCCTCTCTCTCTCTCTCTCTTTCTCGCTCCTCTCTCACTTTCTTTATCTCCCTGACATCTTCTTCATCTCTATCTCGTGCGCTCTCTCTCTCGCTCTCTCTCCTACTTCTGTAAGTTACATTATAGTGACAACGGCGGGGGGCACTTTCAAGATTTTGCTGCCCCTGACTGTAGCTGTATGAATCACAGCCATTGATAGCTGTATGTACCACTTGCCACCACACACAACGGGAGCTTTAGCCGTGATCAGCCGGTGTTTCTATGCATGGCTAAGCTGCCAAGTTCAAATACTGTTTGAATATATAGAAGACCCATTTGTGGTTAGTACTCAATGGCAGGGGGGTGATCTCTGCATTATAGGGCTCACTCTGCTGTGTGAATGGTGGTTTGAACCAGTTCTCATATGTTGAAATTAGTGACCGGGCTGGTGCTTTCCATGTTAGCGAATGGATTTAAGGAATCATCTTTTGCCCAAGCTGTCCTTAATGCATTGCTCTCTCCCTTGAGAGTTTTGTCAGATTATCTCAACCATTGTTCAGTATCATACTGTTGGGGCGATGTACTAAGCCTTGGAGAGAAATAAAGTGGAAAGAGATCAAGTACCAGCCAATCCGCTCCTAACTGCACAGTTACAGGCTGTGTTTGAAATATGTTAGGACTGGATGGAACTTTATCTTTCTCCACCTTATCTTTCTCTGACATCCTAAGTGGATGCTGGGACTCCGTAAGGACCATGGGGAATAGCGGCTCCGCAGGAGACTGGGCACAACTAAAGAAAGCTTTAGGACTACCTGGTGTGCACTGGCTCCTCCCTCTATGACCCTCCTCCAGACCTCAGTTAGAATTTTGTGCCCGGCTGAGCTGGATGAACACTAGGGGCTCTCCTGAGCTCCTAGAAAAAGAAAGTTTATTTTAGGTTTTTTATTTTCAGTGAGATCTGCTGGCAACAGACTCACTGCTACGAGGGACTAAGGGGAGAGAAGCGAACCTACCTGCTTGCAGCTAGCTTGGGCTTCTAAGGCTATTGGACACCATTAGCTCCAGAGGGATCGAACACAGGGCCCGACCTCAATCGTCCGTTCCCGGAGCCGCGCCGCCGTCCCCCTTACAGAGCCAGAAGCAAGAAGAGGTCCTGAAAATCGTCGGCAGAAGACTTCGGTCTTCAAACAAGGTAGCGCACAGCACTGCAGCTGTGCGCCATTGCTTCCCATGCACACCTCACACTCCGGTCACTGATGGGTGCAGGGCGCTGGGGGGGGGGGGGGGCGCCCTGGGCTGCAATATAAAGTACCTTGGCTGGCAAATAACACATAATATAGTCATAGAGACTATATATGTGTAAAATACCCCTGCCAGATATACATTGAAAAAAGCGGGAGAAGTCCGCCGAAAAAGGGGCGGGGCTATCTCCCTCAGCACACTGGCGCCATTTTCCCTCACATCTCCGCTGGAAGGATCGCTCCCAGGCTCTCCCCTGCAGTTTCCAGACTACATAGGGTAAAAAAGAGAGGGGGGGCACTAAATTTAGGCGCAATATTGTGTATACAAGCAGCTATTGGGAAAATCACTCAGTTATAGTGTAATCCCTGTGTTATATAGCGCTGTTGGTGTGTGCTGGCATACTCTCTCTCTGTCTCCCCAAAGGGCTTTGTGGGGTCCTGTCCTCAGTCAGAGCATTCCCTGTGTGTGTGCGGTGTGTGGGTACGGCTGTGTCGACATGTTTGATGAGGAGGCTTATGTGGAGGCGGAGGAAGTGCCGATAAATGTGATGTCACCCCCTGCGGGCCCGGCACCTGAGTGGATGGACTTGTGGAAGGAATTACGTGAAAGTGTCAACTCCTTACATAAAAGGTTTGACGACATAGCAGATGTGGGACAGCCGGCTTCTCAGCTTGTGCCTGCCCAGCTGTCTCAAAAGCCATCAGGGGCTCTAAAACGCCCGCTACCTCAGATGGTGGACACAGATGTCGACACGGATACTGAATCCAGTGTTGACGACGATGAGACGAATGTACATTCCAATAGGGCCACACGTTACATGACTGAGGCAATGAAAAATGTGTTGCACATTTCTGATATTACCCCAGGAACCACAAAAAAGGGTATTATGTTTGGGGAGAAAAAACTACCAGTGGTTTTTCCCCCATCTGAGGAATTAAATGAGGTGTGTGAAGAAGCGTGGGCTTCCCCCGATAAGAAACTGGTAATTTCTAAAAGGTTACTAATGGCGTACCCTTTCCCGCCAGAGGATAGGTCACGTTGGGAAACATCCCCTAGGGTGGATAAAGCGCTCACACGTCTGTCAAAGAAGGTGGCACTACCGTCTCCGGACACGGCCGCCCTAAAGGAGCCTGCTGATAGGAAGCAGGAGGCTATCCTGAAGTCTGTATATACACACTCAGGTATTATACTGAGACCAGCTATTGCTTCAGCATGGATGTGCAGTGCTGCAGCTGCGTGGTCAGATTCCCTGTCGGAAAATATTGATACCCTAGACAGGGACACTATATTGCTAACCATAGAGCATATAAAAGACGCAGTCTTATACATGAGAGATGCACAGAGGGATATTTGCCGGCTGGCATCTAAAATAAGTGCAATGTCCATTTCTGCCAGGAGAGGATTATGGACTCGGCAGTGGACGGGTGATGCAGATTCTAAAAGGCACATGGAAGTTTTGCCTTAGAAGGGTGAGGAGTTGTTCGGGGATGGTCTCTCTGACCTAGTTTCCACAGCAACAGCTGGGAAGTCAGCATTTTTACCCCATGTTCCCTCACAGCCAAAGAAAGCACCGTATTATCAGGTACAGTCCTTGCATCACTGCACACGAGTCCTGGGAAAAATGGTAGCTTCCTACGAAGCAATTCCATTCGGCAGGTTCCATGCAATTACTTTTCAGTGGGACCTGTTGGACAAGTGGTCCGGATCGCATCTTCAGATGCATCGGCTGATAACCCTGTCTCCAAGGACCAGGGTGTCTCTGCTGTGGTGGCTGCAAAGTGCTCATCTTCAAGAGGGCCGCAGATTCGGCATACAGGACTGGGTCCTGGTGACCACGGATGCCAGCCTTCGAGGCTGGGGGGCAGTCACACAGGGAAGAAACTTCCAAGGACTATGGTCAAGCCAGGAGACTTCCCTACACATAAATATTCTGGAACTGAGGGCCATTTACAATGCCCTAAGTCAGGCAAAACCCCTGCTTCAAAACCAGCCGGTACTGATCCAGTCAGACAACATCACGGCACTCGCCCATGTAAACCGACAGGGCGGCACAAGAAGCAGGACGGCGATGGCAGAAGCCACAAGGATTCTCCGATGGGCGGAAAATCACGTGTTAGCACTGTCAGCAGTGTTCATTCCGGGAGTGGACAACTGGGAAGCAGACTTCCTCAGCAGGCACGACCTCCACCCGGGAGAGTGGGGACTTCATCCAGAAGTCTTCCAACTGATTGTAAACCGTTGGGAAAGGCCACAGGTGGACATGATGGCGTCCCGCCTAAACAAAAAGCTAGAAAAATATTGCGCCAGGTCAAGAGACCCTCAGGCGATAGCTGTGGACGCTCTAGTGACACCGTGGGTGTGCCGGTCGGTTTATGTGTTCCCTCCTCTTCCTCTCATACCCAAGGTACTGAGGATAATAAGGAGAAGAGGAGTAAGAACTATACTTATTGTTACGGATTGGCCAAGAAGAGCTTGGTACCCGGAACTTCAAGAAATGATCTCAGAGGACCCATGGCCTCTGCCGCTTAGACAGGACCTGCTGCAGCAGGGGCCCTGTCTGTTCCAAGACTTACCGCGGCTGCGTTTGACGGCATGGCGGTTGAACACCGGATCCTGAAGGAAAAGGGCATTCCGGAGGAAGTCATTCCTACGCTGATTAAAGCTAGGAAAGAAGTGACCGCAAACCATTATCACCGCATTTGGCGAAAATATGTTGCGTGGTGTGAGGCCATGAAGGTCCCAACGGAGGAATTTCAGCTGGGCCGTTTTCTGCACTTCCTACAGTCGGGGGTGACTATGGGCCTTAAATTGGGTTCCATTAAGGTCCAGATTTCGGCTCTATCGATTTTCTTCCAGAGAGAACTGGCTTCGCTACCTGAAGTTCAGACTTTTGTTAAGGGAGTGCTGCATATTCAGCCCCCTTTTGTGCCTCCAGTGGCACCTTGGGATCCTAAAGTCACATTGGTTTGAGCCACTTAAAACCGTGGAATTAAAATATCTCACGTGGAAAGTGGTCATGCTGTTGGCCTTGGCTTCGGCCAGGCATGTGTCAGAATTGGCGGCTTTGTCATGTAAAAGCCCTTATCTGATTTTCCATATGGATAGGGCAGAATTGAGGACTCGTCCCCAGTTTCTCCCTAAGGTGGTATCAGCCTTTCATTTGAACCAACCTATTGTGGTGCCTGCGGCTACAAAAGACTTGGAGGCTTCCAAGTTGTTGGACGTAGTCAGGGCCCTGAAAATGTATGTTTCCAGGACAGCTAGTGTCAGGAAAACTGACTCGTTGTTTCTCCTGTATGCATCCAACAAGCTGGGTGCTCCTGCTTCAAAGCAGACTATTGCTCGCTGGATCTGTAGTACGATTCAGCTTGCACATTCTGCGGCTGGACTGCCGCATCCTAAATCAGTGAAAGCCCATTCCACAAGGAAGGTGGGCTCTTCTTGGGCAGCTGCCCGAGGGGTCTCGGCTTTACAACTTTGCCGAGCAGCTACTTGGTCGGGGTCTAACACATTTGCTAAATTCTACAAGTTTGACACCCTGGCTGAGGAGGACCTAGAGTTTGCCCATTCGGTGCTGCAGAGTCATCCGCACTCTCCCGCCCGTTTGGGAGCTTTGGTATAATCCCCATGGTCCTTACGGAGTCCCAGCATCCACTTAGGACGTCAGAGAAAATAAGATTTTACTCACCGGTAAATCTATTTCTCATAGTCCGTAGTGGATGCTGGGCGCCCATCCCAAGTGCGGATTGTCTGCAATACTTGTATATAGTTATTGTTTAACTAAAGGGTTATTGTTGAGCCATCTGTTGAGAGGCTCAGTTATTATTCATACTGTTAACTGGGTATAGTATCACGAGTTATACGGTGTGATTGGTGTGGCTGGTATGAGTCTTACCCGGGATTCAAAATCCTTCCTTATTGTGTCAGCTCTTCCGGGCACAGTATCCTTACTGAGGTCTGGAGGAGGGTCATAGAGGGAGGAGCCAGTGCACACCAGGTAGTCCTAAAGCTTTCTTTAGTTGTGCCCAGTCTCCTGCGGAGCCGCTATTCCCCATGGTCCTTACGGAGTCCCAGCATCCACTACGGACTACGAGAAATAGATTTACCGGTGAGTAAAATCTTATTTTTTCCAAGGCTTAGTACATCTGCCCCACTGAATGATCCTTGTTCAAACCTATCATTGAGTTGGCAGGTTCAGGGTTTAAAGTGGTCCTAGAGAGGGTGTAGAACTAATTTCCCCCACCACCTACCCACCCTCCCATTAGACGGAGCTAGGGACAGTGGTATGGTTTTTGGCAACCCCCTGCAAACTATAAATTTGTGACCTACCTCCTATTCTTTATAAAGGGACAGTGGTCTCACAAGAAAGGGCCGTGGTCACACAGTTGTAATACCAATTAAAATTATGCCACACAGTAGCACAATCTTATTCACATTAAACTGCACGTAGTGCCCCTAACTTATATTACACCACATAGTAGTGCTCCTTATTCATGTAACGTCACTCAGTAGTGCCCCTTATTCAAGTAGCATCACTCAGTAGTGCCCTATAGTTATGCCACACAGTAATGCCCCTCATACACAATGCCCTAAGTAATGTCCCTTACACATAATGCCCACTGTAGTGCTACTTATACACATAATGTACACAGAAATGCCACTTATACACCTAATGCCCACGAAAGTGCCCCATATACACAAAATGCCCAGAGCAGTAGTGCTCCACATGAACATCTCTGCCTGTCACTCTAGCAGCTCACTGCCCACATCCCTCCAGCAGCTCCATGCCCTTGTCCCTCCAGCAGCTTCCCCACCTCTCTGTGTCCCTCCAGCTCCCTCTCATCTTGTCTTTAGCGTGCACAGAGCCTGCTCTTCTTTGTCGCTCTTCTTCACTTCAGCGACAATGTTGGCATGACATCACATACACTGTGCTGGAAAAAGAAGTCACCGGGGCCTGAATATGGGATGAACACCATCCGACAGACAGCTTGTCTGAGTACCAGGAGGGGCAGGCTGCAGGTGGTGGAGGACCGTGGAGCTGCCAGGCCCTGAGGAGGGAGGAGGTGGCTGCACATCATCAGTGACACTAGCACCGTCTGCATCATCAATTGACATGGGTGGTGGGTCTTTTGGAAATACTGTGTAGGCCCGTGATGGAGGTTTAACTAGTTCCATCTACCATTGCGGCTTATGGAACTCTGTTCCGCCCCATTCCCCCACTTTAAACCCTGAGCGGGATGGCATAATTATGGTGCAGTATATGGCCAGTGTAGTTAATATGCAGATCTTCTCTGGTGTTAGTCTAATGTGCAGAGCTTTTTCTGGCTCCAATTCTAATCTGAAATACCTTATCTGTTGCAAAGTATAATATACATAGACTAAAGCTGGCCATACATGTTAAGATTATATTTCCTACCATCCACCTAGTTGGCTGGGTGGAACAACATTCTTGTAATGTAGATGCAAATGACAAGTGACCATTTGTTCTGAAACACAGGCAATGGATGAAAAAGAATGTTCAGACAATTTGGCTAAATCCATTTGATTTAACCAATTTGAATGATTATTTTAGTTTGTTTTCCAGTGTTTGGGATCAAATGGTCAATTGTCATTTGCTCCCATCCATTACCATATTTTCATTCCAACCAGCCAACTAGTTGGATGATTGGAGAGATAATCTTTATGTATATGATCACCTTTATGAAAACCAATAACAACTCTAATAGTGCTGGACTCTAAAGCTGCACAGGTCAATATAAAGAAGTCACCAACATACACGCACAGCTTACATGAAACAGATATGATCATACGTGCATTATGGATTGTCCCAGCATATGAATGTCCTAATGTTGATGCACTTGAAGTTTTTCAAGCCCCTTTCACATCTCCAATGCTGGAACCCACCCGGGAATTGGAAACGGGTCCTTCCTGGGTGGCACCCGGCATTGGACCCAAAGGTCTGGCTTTCCGACCTGGCAATATGCCGGGTCGGGTTGCCATAGTGGCAGGGGGTGGAGCCGGTATCGGGGCGGAGGCGGCGCTGGGAGATTGCTCATCTCCGTGTCGCCTCTCCCTATGTAGTGAACGGGTCCCGGGTCGAATCGACCCAGCAACCCGTTCACACTGTCACTGAACCGATATTTAACCCTGGAATAACCATTCTTATAACCCGGGTTGAATAACCAGTTCAGGCGACCCGGGAATTCTCCATGGCCCCCTTCACATCACACAGTGACCCATGTCGATCCGGCAATATACCAGGTCGATACCGGGTTATTTGTGCAATTTGAATGAGGTATAGGGGACATAAAGTTTTTTTTTTTAAATACCTGTCCAGGGATACTGGCACATACAGATGTAGCCATACTGATCCAGCATGCCCCACGTCAAGGCACGTGTGCACCTTAGTTTGCTGAGCTGCGCCTTAATACAGCGACCATGAATTCCTATGGGCGCATGTACTTAGAGGCATGCACACATCCTAGTCTAGGGGTGGGCAACATGCGGCCCGCAGGCCGGATGCGGCCCGCGGACCGATCCTGCCTGGCCCACTGTGCCCCACCAGAGTGCAATGACAAGAGGCCCTACAGGCCGCTTGTCATTGCACTACTCTCAGACGCGGCACCGCTGAGGAAATCCCGGTCACGTCACAGGGTCAGCTGACCGGGATTTCCTCTATCATGCGCTGGGCGGCGCTGCGCGTCACGGGGGGCGGCGATGGGCGGGCACTGCAGTGAGGACTCGGAGCAGAAGCGGCCAGTGGGGAGCACTGCGGAGGCCAGTGGGGAGAAGAAACGGCGGCCAGCGGGGAGAAGAAGCGGCGGCCAGCGGGGAGAAGAAGCGGCGGCAGCAGCAGCAGCGCGGACCATCAGACAGCGGGGATCGTCTGCCACTGACAAATAGGTAAACCCCCTGACCTGGATAAAGCTAAAACTGCCATATAAGTTCAGGGGAGGGGAGTTAAAAACGGTTATATGGGTTTAGGGGGGGGGGGGGGGGGGGGGAGGGTAAGGACTGCTATATAGGGCTAGGGGAGGGTGGGGAAAGGGGGGTAGGGACTGTCTGCCGTAATGTGTAAAAACGGGGGCGCTGTCTGCCGTAATGTGTAAAAACGGGGGCGCTGTCTGCCGTAATGTGTAAAAACGGGGGTGCTGTCTGCCGTAATGTGTAAAAACGGGGGCACTGTCTGCCGTAATGTATAAAAACGGGGACGCTGTCTGCCGTAATGTATAAAAACGGGGGCGCTGTCTGCCGTAATGTGTAAAAAGGGGATGCTGTCTGCCGTAATGTGTAAAAACGGGGGCGCTGTCTGCCGTAATGTGTAAAAACGAGGGTGCTGTCTGCCGTAATGTGTAAAAACGGGGGCGCTGTCTGCCGTAATGTATAAAAACGGGGAAGCTGTCTGCCGTAATGTATAAAAACGGGGGCGCTGTCTGCCGTAATTATAAAATTGGGGGTGCTGTCTGTCATAATCTGTAAAAAGGGGACGCTGTCTGTCGTAATGTGTAAAAAGGGGGACGCTGTCTGCCGTAATGTGTAAAAAGGGCACGGTGTCTGCCGTAATGTGTAAAAAGGGCACGCTGTCTGCCGTAATGTGTAAAAAGGGATCTCTTTTTGAGTATTTTGTGTGTGGCCCTCGAATATTCGCTGGAAGTGTTAAGCGGCCCCCCAGCTGAAATAATTGCCCACCCCTGTCCTAGTCGCAGGCACACTTATCCACTTACTCTCTCTTCAGGATCTGATAAATCTCCCCCATAGTCATTTATTCTGTTGGTTTTATGTGCAAGGTTAACTGAAGATATTCCATTCCTATTAAAGTTGCTTATGATTGACTTGTATATTACTGTGTACTTTGCAGTTGATCATTTCAGGATTTCTGGCTGTTGCGGCTCAAGCTGTACCCTCTTTCAAGCTGGTGAGTACAGGCTATCACTATAGGGGCAGATGTATTAAGTCTGGAGAAGTGATAAAGCAGCGATAAGTGCAAGGTGATAATGCACCAGCCAATCAGCTCCAATATGTAAATTAACAGTTAGGAGCTGATTGGCTGGTGCGTTATCACCTTCCACTTATCACTGCTTTATCACTTCTCCAGGCTTAATACATCTGCCCCTATGTGTGCCTTTTGACAATGGTGCATTGAATGCAGTTACAACATTAATGTAAGTGTATCTATTTGCCTTTTCTCTGACGTCCTAGTGGATGCTGGGAACTCCGTAAGGACCATGGGGAATAGACGGCTCCGCAGGAGACTGGGCACATCTAAAGAAAGATTTAGGACTATCTGGTGTGCACTGGCTCCTCCCCCTATGACCCTCCTCCAAGCCTCAGTTAGATTTCTGTGCCCGGCTGAGCTGGATGCACACTAGGGGCTCTCCTGAGCTCCTAGAAAGAAAGCATATGTTAGGTTTTTTATTTTCAGTGAGACCTGCTGGCAACAGGCTCACTGCATCGAGGGACTAAGGGGAGAAGAAGCGAACCTACCTAAGTGGTGGTAGCTTGGGCTTCTTAGGCTACTGGACACCATTAGCTCCAGAGGTATCGCACACAGGACCCGACCTCGTCGTCCGTTCCCGGAGCTGCGCCGCCGTCCCCCTTACAGCGCCAGAAGCAAGAAGGTGGTCCGGAAAATCGGCGGCTGAAGACTTCTGTCTTCTCCAAGGTAGCGCACAGCACTGCAGCTGTGCGCCATTGCTCCTCATGCACACCACACACTGCGGTCACTGATGGGTGCAGGGCGCTGGGGGGGGGCGCCCTGAGCAGCAATATTAACACCTTGGCTGGCAAAATGAACACCATATATAGCCTCAGGGGCTATATAGGTGTATATTAACCCCTGCCAGAAACGATAAAATAGCGGGAGAAAGCCCGCCGAAAAAGGGGCGGAGCCATCTCTCTCAGCACACTGGCGCCATTTTTCCCTCACAGCTCCGCTGGAAGGAAGCTCCCTGGCTCTCCCCTGCAGTCCTGCACTACAGAAAGGGTAAAAAGGAGAGGGGGGGCACAATTTAGGCGCAGTATATACACTGCTCAAAAAAATAAAGGGAACACTAAAATAACACATCCTACATCTGAATGAATGAAATATTCTTATTAAATACTTTGTTCTTTACATAGTTGAATGTGCTGGCAACAAAATTACACAAAAATTATCAATGGAAATCAAATGTATTAACCCATGGAGGTCTGGATTTGGAGTCACCCTCAAAATTAAAGTGGAAAAACACACTACAGGCTGATCCAACTTTGATGTAATGTCCTTAAAACAAGTCAAAATGAGGCTCAGTAGTGTGTGTGGCCTCCATGTGCCTGTATGACCTCCCTACAACCCACACAAGTGGCTCAGGTAGTGCAGCTCATCCAGGATGGCACACCAATGCGAGCTGTGGCAAGAAGGTTTGCTGTGTCTGTCATCGTAGTGTCCAGAGCATGGAGGCGCTACCAGGAGACAGGCCAGTACATCAGGAGACGTGGAGGAGGCCGTAGGAGGGCAACAACCCAGCAGCAGGACTGCTACCTCCGCCTTTGTGCAAGGAGGAACAGGAGGAGCACTGCCAGAGCCCTGCAAAATGACCTCCAGCAAGCCACAAATGTGCATGTGTCTACTCAAACGATCAGAAACAGACTCCATGAGGGTGGTATGAGGGCCCGACGCCCACAGGTGGGGGTTGTGCTTACAGCCCAACACCGTGCAGGACGTTTGGCATTTGCCAGAGAACACCAAGATGGGCAAATTCGCCACTGGCGCCCTGTGCTCTTCACAGATGAAAGCAGGTTCTCACTGAGCACATGTGACAGACGTGACAGAGTCTGGAGATGCCAAGGAGAATGTTCTGCTGCCTGCAACATCCTCCAGCATGACTGGTTTGGCAGTGGGTCAGTAATGGTGTGGGTGGCATTTCTTTGGGGGGCCGCACAGCCCTCCATGTGCTCGCCAGAGGTAGCCTGACTGCCATTAGGTACCGAGATGAGATCCTCAGACCCCTTGTGAGACCATATGCTGGTGCGGTTGGCCCTGGGTTCTTCCTAATGCAAGACAATGCTAGACCTCATGTGGCTGGAATGTGTCAGCAGTTCCTGCAAGATGAAGGCATTGATGCTATGGACTGGCCCGCCCGTTCCCCAGACCTGAATCCATTTGAGCACATCTGGGACATCATGTCTCGCTCCATCCACCAATGCCACGTTGCACCACAGACTGTCCAGGAGTTGGCAGATGCTTTAGTCCAGGTCTGGGAGGAGATCCCTCAGGAGACCATCCGCCACCTCATCAGGAGCATGCCCAGGCGTTGTAGGGAGGTCATACAGGCATGAGGAGGCCACACACACTACTGAGCCTCATTTTGACTTGTTTTAAGGACATTACATCAAAGTTGGATCAGCCTGTAGTGTGTTTTTCCACTTTAATTTTGAGGGTGACTCCAAATCCAGACCTCCATTGGTTAATAAATTTGATTTCCATTGATAATTTTTGTGTGATTGTGTTGTCAGCACATTCAACTATGTAAAGAACAAAGTATTTAATAAGAATATTTCATTCATTCAGATGTAGGATGTGTTATTTTAGTGTTCCCTTTATTTTTTTGAGCAGTGTATATTATATAGGCAGCTATAAGGGAAAACACTCTGTATAGGTGATATCCCTGTGTTATATAGCGCCCTGGTGTGTGCTGGCATACTCTCCCTCTGTCTCCCCAAAGGGCTTTGTGGGGTCCTGTCCTCTGTAAGAGCATTCCCTGTGTGTCTGCTGGGTGTCGGTACTGCTGTGTCGACATGTATGATGAGGATAATGATGTGGAGGCGGAGCAAATGCCTGTGAATGTGATGTCACCCCCTGTGGGGTCGACACCAGTGTGGATGGACTTATGGAAGGAATTACGTGACAGTGTCAGCTCCTTACATAAAAGGTTTGACGACATAGGACAGCCGGCTACTCAGCTTGTGCCTGTCCAAGCGTCTCAAATGTCATCAGGGGCTATAAAACGCCCGCTACCTCAGATGACAGATACAGATGTCGACACGGATACCGACTCCAGTGTCGACGATGATGAGACGAGTGTACCCTCCAATAGATCCACCCGTTACATGATTGAGGCAATGAAAAATGTTTTACACATTTCTGATGATACCCCTGGTACCACAAAAAAGGGTATTATGTTTGGTGAGAAGAAACTACCAGTAGTTTTTCCTGCATCTGACGAATTAAATGAGGTGTGTGAGGAAGCGTGGACTTCCCCAGATAAGAAATTGATCATTTCTAAACGGTTAATGGCTGCGTACCCTTTCCCGCCAGAGGATAGGTCACGCTGGGAAACACCCCCTAGGGTAGATAAAGCGCTGACACGCTTATCAAAGAAGGTGGCACTACCGTCTCCGGACACGGCCGCCCTAAAAGAACCTGCTGATAGAAAGCAGGAAAGTACCCTAAAAGCTATATACACACACACTGGCATTATATTGAGACCCGCTATTGCATCAGCTTGGATGTGCAGTGCTGCTGCTGCGTGGTCAGACTCCCTGTCGGAAAACATTGATACCATGGATAGGGACAATATTTTGCTAACGATTGACCATATAAAAGACGCGGTCTTATACATGCGTGATGCACAGAGGGATATCTGCCGGCTGGCATCAAAAATAAGCGCTATGTCCATTGCCGCCAGACGGGGGTTATGGACTAGGCAATGGTCAGGTGATGCCGACTCCAAGCGGCACATGGAAGTTTTACCCTATAAAGGGGTGGAACTTTTTGGGGAAGGTCTTTCAGACCTCGTTTCCACAGCTACTGCTGGGAAATCGACTTTTTTTTGCCACAGGCTACCCCACAGCAAAAGAAAGCACCGTATTATCAGGTACAGTCCTTTCAGCCCCAGAAAAATAAGAGGGCTAGAGGCTCATCCTTTCTGCCGAGGGGCAGAGGAAGGGGGAAAAAGCTGCAGCACACAGCTAGTTCCCAGGAGCAGAAGTCCTCCCCTGCGTCCGGTAAGTCCACAGCATGACGCTGGGGCTGCTCAGGCGGAACCGGGAACGGTGGGGGCACGTCTCAGGTTTTTCAGCACACAGTGGGCTCTCTCACAAGTGGATCCCTGGGTCCTTCAAGTAGTATCTCAGGGGTACAGGCTGGAATTCGAGACGTCTCCCCCCCGCCGTTTCCTAAAATCTGCCTTGCCGGCAACTCCCTCTGCCAGGGAGGCAGTGTTGGTGGCTATTCAAAAACTATATTCACAGAAAGTGATTGTCAAGGTACCCCTCCTTCAGCAAGGAAAGGGTTACTACTCCACAATGTTTGTGGTACCGAAACCGAACGGTTCGGTGAGACCCATCTTAAATTTAAAAGACTTGAACACTGACAATGCTAAATTCCCTTGTCGTATAAACAACCCTTTATGAAGCTAAGAACACTGTACGCTGTTTACTTAAGAAGTACCGTAATGGTACGCTAGTTGCGTAACGATCGCTCAGCCGTAGGCGAGACGCTCAAGCGTCATGTTCGCTCACGGCCCAGCGATCACAGGACACGTTATTGGCTATGACTAGAGTAATGATTCGCTATGGCGTAGCGGACGCTCGAGACCACGAGGAGATCACCAGCGGCGCAGACGCTCACAACGCTATACCTTTATGTCTAAACCTTATACCAATGAAATACACGGAATACCTTAATGTGAATACAGGGTGTAAGTGCAACCTTGTGTAACCTGACTAACTACAAAGCTGCTTGAGCGTCACCGACGCTCAAGTGAACACTTAACACTATAGGAAATACACAGATACTGGTTTAGGGTCCAAAGCCTATTAACTGTATTATATCTAGTATACTTGTAAAAAGGGGATAACAGTACAAATGATACACTACAATATAACAAAGACTTCCTAACCAAAATACAATACTATCTAATACAATACAATACTAGTCTAGGGGAGATACGAGAGAAAGAGAAGGGAAAGAGAGAGAGAGAGAGAGAGATGAGAGAAATTGGCTCACAGAAAGACAATGATTACGGAGAGAAACTTACGCACAAGGGTAAACGATCGCATGCGCCTGGACATCCAGCACCCGATTTTCAGCAATGAGAACCGTTGAAGAGTGAGAGCTGGATGTGGTCGGCTTGCCTATTTATGCCCCACACACAATGCAATCTCATAGTCCCTACAATCCCATTGTCCATTGGATGAAGGAATTCGACCCTGTATCACAACAAAAGGTCATAGGTTGATTCATACAGGTGGGCTGTGACGATTTCAAACAGCTCAGGTGGGTGGGGAACTAGGTTTCCCGCCGCATACCTGAGTATGAGTAAATAGTAGAAATGGACATAAACTTCTTATGTCCATAACTATTCGCACGAGCGATTAATACGCTCCAAACCAACACCGGAATATTGCTAATTAAATACTCTTCCGATGGGTACCAAACACTGCTGTATGAGTCTTGTTAGACCCTTCGTACGATACAAAGAGGGATTACTTTAAACAGGGACCTTCTATATTAACCAAACTTTCAGAAACTATCAAAGGGATCATGATCTATAAACTACATTAATTGTGAAAATATGTAACGAATGAGTCGCACGCTACGACTACATAAACTCTACCGTAAATACGCATACCGCGCCTGCGAGTGCACGCTATTGCGGGTATGCGCCTTCACGGGAGAGCGTACGCATGCGCAGCACGGACCAGTGTGCGGTGCAAATATGGCAACGTGCATAGAGACATTTTTCTGACTTTGACAGTCCACCCTTTGGCAGTCAATAATAACTGCCACAAAACATTTAAGGAGAAAAAATGCAAGTCAGGGGTTAATTGATTTCCATGGTTGGGTAAGGGAGGAGAGAGGAGAAGGTGTGAAGAGGGTATGACCTAGTGAGATAGCAGAAGCATGTGTGTATGAATCCATGTTTGGGGGGTCATGTATCATCGTGCCGTACGTGTTGTACATCAAGCTTCGAGGTATTGCGAAGTATACATTTGAATTCCTTCTTATCCTGTGGTACAGGTCTGTGGATGGGCTGTCAAACTTTACCGAGCTCTTTTCGGATTTTGAACAAAATGGGGAGCACATTTTAGTTGATGATACATGAATGGGGGAGGTATGTGGTTGCTGATATCTGTGCCTGTATTCCCTATCGTCTATGTGTGTCATTACCTGAGGGTTGTAGAGATGAAGATAAAGAACACTTATGGAAAATGCAATGATATTCTATGTCAGGGAAATGTACATCTGTCGTCGAAGTTGTGTTCGGTATCTGTTGAGAGTCGTCTTCTTTGCGCTGTATTGCTCCTTGGGCATGAGCAAATAGCTTTGTCTGAGCCATCAGATTTACAAAAAAATGTTGGGCTAGCGTGAGTTTAAAAGTACTAGGGAAACTGGGGATCCATGGCAAAGTTCATCAAGTGTCCATATCATAGGTTGTCAAAACTTCATCTTTGGTGCTTGTCTGTTGTCTGTATAGCGTCTCGTCAACTTCCTCGTCCAAGGGGGTCTTTGTATCTTGGAGAAAAGCAGAAAAACAGGTGAAAGAAACGGACCGTATAATCGCATTTTCATCCCATCCTGGTTTCTATCATTGGGTCATAAATCAAATCCAGGTTAATTACAGTTTCCTCGCTCCTCAAGCTCATCACTCTTGTACTTTGTTTGCACCTCATTAAAGCCTGCCCGCATCTAAATATCAATCCAATCGATATAACGACACCCAAGATACATAGTAGAACCTTTCCAACATCCATTATGACTCCTTGAGCCCAGTCCCCCAAACCGGAGAACCAATTTCGCGGGTTCAACCATGACACCCAACCAGTCAGCTCATTACCTACAGCAGCAAGGGTGAGATTGTGTTTTCGACGAAATTCCCACTTCAATTGGAGAATATCGTCCATCTTTTGGTCTATGACCTCTACCGGATCCTCGGTGCTATTCGTGATATAAGTGCAACACTTTATGCCGTACTGTGTTGCCAATGTAACACAATATCCGCCTGTTACTGCTGTAAGATAATTAAGAACCATCCTATGCTGAACTAGTTCTGTTTTATAAGCTTGAAGTTCTCTTCCAGTGTATCTAAACGTGTCATCATACATTTCAGTGATATTATCTAACAAATTGGCGAGTGCGGAAATGTATCTATAATTCATCACTCCTCGAGCGGTGCGAGTGAAATCTAACGCTACCAGAACCTGAATCCCGGTGGATTCATGGATAAGATCGGAGGCCGGATGCTCTAACCTTTCTGACAGTTGTCTTTTAACTCGGTGCTCGTAATGAGTGTGAGTATAAGGAGCTTGGGCACCACGGTGTATGTCCTTCATTTTGTCATGTGTTACAGTCATCACTTCAGGCAATACTTTTCCAATATAACACAATCCTTCAGAGTTTGGGGCAAGCCACTTGTACGCCTTTCTCCCGCATATGAAATATGCGTCATCGGGGAGAACATATGGGACGGAGAAGGACATGACCATGTTACAAACCTTCCAGGTGAAATCTCCTGACCCTAATTCTTCCATCTGCTTAATGCACGTATCAGTTTGTACGATATGTGCACAGTATCCTGGTGATACCTCTCCAACTCTAGTAATCCTATTTCCTAAGGTATATCGATACCGAAAAGATTTTCCTCTACTGGCTATGTGGCGTACCAGCTCTGTATCTGTAGGCATTCTATCTGCTCTGTGTGAAAAGGTCATGGTAAGGTTGCTCCATGACACTTCCCAATTTCCCGGTTTTCTGGGATTGGAGATATTGAAACATAAGAGGGACCTATCCACATGGTATTGGTGGAGCTTCAAACTAGGAGGGCTGGAGATATTAAACCTCCGGTCCACCGGTCTCCCACCATTTAGCTCAAGTACCTCCCCTAACGTTAAAGGAAATGGTACTAGCCCTGATTTGCTGTGACCCTGAGGTACTTGAGAGCATACCCAACAATCTGTTTGGTTTAACACGTTACCCACTAAGGAGTGATAGTCACTCAATGGATGCCGGTCCATATGGATATTAAAACTAGATTGGCATTTCTTTATGCATCCATCTTCAACCAGATTATCACAGAGCCTACAGATACAATTTTCTTCAGCTAACAATCCATCACAATTTCTTCTATCGGATCGTTTTCTGATACTCGCCTTTGCTTGTTGGTTTGGTTGATCTTGGAAAACTACGCCTCCATCATCATAATCGGAACCCATTCCAGATCCTCTCTCGACCTCTATGGTACTCTCGCCGGAACAGACTGCTCTGGTCAACATCATGGTTAACATCAAAATCCGGATCACAGTCTCTTGGGGCAAGTCCATCTTTGAGGAGGAAATAGAGAAGAATGAGAAGGGGGAAAAAGAAATTTCAAGGAAGAGGGGATGGGAAGTGGAGGAAAACAATAAAAGGGAGAAGGGAGTCGACAACTGCTTTCGGTCTTCAAGGCTCAGGTGCCGCCTCAGTCCTCCTGGAACAGACACTCCAGTGATACAACCTCTACCGTCTGTTCCTTATCACGGGACTTCTCTGGATCAGCAACCTTTTTGCAGTGGGATGAATGGACCCAAGTCTCTCTCTCAGCCACCTTCAATGCTGTGGTGCTAGTCAATAAGACCTGGTATGGTCCTTCCCATCTATCAATAAGACAACCTGAGCGTAGAAAATTTCGTATCATTACATAATCCCCAGGTTCAATGTCATGACAATTACTATCTGGTAAATCAGGAATCACCAACTTCAGATTATCATTTTGATTCCTCAACTGCTTACTCATGTTAATCAAGTACTTTACAGTTACTTCATTGTTACATTTCAAATCATCCTGAGGGTTAATCATGACATGCGGTTGTCGACCAAACAAGATTTCAAAAGGAGACAGATTAAGAGGGGACCTGGGAGTGGTTCTGATGCTATACAAAACAATGGGTAAAGCTTCTGGCCACGTCAATCCTGTCTCTGCCATTACTTTACTCAATTTATTTTTAATAGTGCTGTTCACTCTTTCGACCTTCGCGCTCGCCTGTGGACGGTACGGAGTGTGCAGCTTGCTATCAATTCCCATCAACTTACACATTCCTTGAAAGACATCACCTGTAAAATGGGTACCCCTATCACTTTCAATGATTCTAGGGATACCATATCTACATACAAATTCCTGCACAATTTTCTTAGCTGTAAACATAGCGGTATTTGTAGCTGCTGGGAAAGCTTCGACCCAATTCGAGAAAACATCTATACAGACAAGTACATATTTCAAATTTCGACATGGGGGTAATTGAATGAAGTCGATTTGTATTACCTGGAAAGGGCCGCCGGCAGGTGGGATATGGGATGGTTCTGTAGGTATTGCTTTTCCAATATTCTTTCTCAGACAGGTAAGGCATGACATTGCTCTTTTACTCGCATGAGAGGAGAATCCTGGGGCGCACCAGTATGCTCTTACCAATTTGCACATCCCCTCCTTGCCTAGATGAGTCAGCCCGTGAGCTGCTTCAGCCAGACATGGAAGGTATGCCCTGGGGGCCACTGGTTTACCATGTCCATCCGTCCAGAGCCCTGAGGACTCCTGGCCATATCCCTTTGCCTTCCAGACTGCTCTTTCCTGTGTGGAACACAAATTCTGCATCTCACACAACTTTTGTGTGTTGATGGTATTAAATACCATCAGTTGTGTGGTGTCTGTCTGTATGGGGGTAGCAGCTGCAAGCTTTGCGGCTTCGTCTGCTCGGCTGTTACCAAGGGATACTGGGTCTTGGCTATATGTATGTGCTTTACATTTGATAACAGCCACTCTGTCGGGTTCCTGTATCGCTGTTAGAAGCCTTTTTATATACGCTGCATGCGCTATTGGTGTACCAGCTGCCGTCATGAAATTTCTGAGACGCCATAGCGCTCCGAAATCATGTACTACCCCGAAGGCGTATCTAGAATCGGTGTAGATATTGGCTGACTTACCCTTAGCCAATTCACATGCTCTGGTTAGGGCGACCAGTTCAGCAACCTGGGCTGAGTGAGGTGGGCCTAGCGGTTCCGCTTCTATGGTGCCTTGGTCATCTACGACTGCGTATCCAGTACACAAGTCTCCCGAGTCTGACTGTCTATGACAACTACCGTCCGTGTAGAACGTTAGTTCTGCATCTTCCAGTGGGTTGTCACTGATGTCAGGCCTTGCGGTAAAATTTTGGGTCAAATATTCCATACAATCATGTGTATCTCCCTTTGCATTAAATCCTCCTTCCCCATCACTCTCACCTTCCACCCTTTGTGCCTGACCAGGCACACCTGGGAGAAAAGTTGCAGGATTTAATGCGCTGCATCTCCTTATGGTGATGTTTACTGGGGCCATTAATGCCAATTCCCATCTTGTAAACCTTGCAGATGAGACGTGTCTGGTTTGGGCAGAATTCAATAAGGCAGATACCGCATGTGGTGTATGGATTGTGAGGTTGTGGCCTAGCACGACATCTTCGCTTTTTGTCACTAGCAATGCTATCGCCGCAACGCTACGCAAGCATGTGGGGAGGGATCGCGCTACCGTGTCTAGCTGGGCGCTGTAGTATGCGACTGGCCTGCTGGCGTCACCGTGTTTTTGGGTTAGTACACCTGCTGCGCACCCAGCACTTTCTGTTCCGTATAGTTCAAAGGGTTTCCCATAGTCTGGCATACCTAGTGCTGGTGCCTGCGTTAGGCACTGTTTGAGTCTCTCAAATGCTGTTTCGGATTCGTCTGTATGCGAAATCCGGTCAGGTTTGTTTGAAGAGACCATTTCCTGCAAAGGTAACGCCAATATGGAAAACCCTGGGATCCAATTACGGCAATACCCACACATTCCTAAAAACGTCCTGATCTGTTGCTGGGTTTGTGGCAGTGTCATGTCTCTAATGGCTTGGATTCTATCAGCGGTCAGGTGTCTCAGTCCTTGTGTTAGACAGTGTCCCAAATATTTTACCTTAGTTTGGCATAATTGTAACTTGTCTTTGGAAACCTTGTGACCTGTGTCTGAAAGATGAAACAGGAGCTGTTTCGTATCCTTCAGAGATGCTTCCAGTGAATCTGAACACAGTAATAAATCGTCCACATACTGTATCAATACTGATCCACTGTCTGGTTGGAAAGACTGTAAACAATCATGCAAAGCCTGAGAAAATATACTTGGACTATCTATGAAACCTTGGGGTAGCCGAGTCCACGTGTATTGGACTCCTCTGTATGTGAATGCAAACAAATATTGGCTGTCAGGGTGCAGAGGTACCGAAAAGAAAGCGGAGCAGAGGTCAATAACAGTGAAAAATTTGGCAGTGGGAGGAATTTGCATTAGGATGACAGCTGGATTAGGCACTACGGGGAACTGATTCTCAACTATTTTGTTAATCCCCCTTAGATCCTGCACTAGCCTGTAACCCCTCCCCCCACTCTTTTTAACAGGGAAGATGGGACTATTGGCTGTGCTGGACGTTCTTACCAGAATGCCCTGTTGCAGCAAGCGTTCTATTACTGGGAAAACTCCTAACTCCACCTCTGGCTTCAGAGGATACTGTGGGATTTTTGGAGCTATCCTACCATCTTTTACTTGTACAACTACTGGAGCTACGTTTGCCATTAATCCAGTGTCCTGTCCATCTTTTGTCCAAAGTGACTCTGGTATCTGAGATGTCATCTCTTCTACTTGGGATGGGTTCCTATTTGTCATAATGGAATGTGACATTAATTTTGATGGGGAGTCTAACATGTCTCGTACCTCCTGAGCGTGATTCTCAGGAATGTCCAAGAATACACCTTCAGGAGTACAATAAATGACGCAACCCATTTTACATAGTAAGTCTCTCCCCAGGAGATTAGTTGGTGCCGATGCAGCCAGCAAAAAGGAATGCTTGGTATGCAAAGGCCCTATTGTAATCTCGGCTGGTTTGCTAACAGGGTAGTGCTGGACTACTCCTGTTACTCCCATGGCTGGAATTGTCCTACCAGTGGTTCTCATGCCCACTGTCGAATTTATCACTGACTTGGCCGCCCCTGTGTCTACAAGAAAGTTTAAAGTTTTACCAGCTACATTGATTGCAATCTCTGGTTCGCTTCCAAGACTGGCAATCAATTTAACTGGCTGCAGATTACAGGTGTGGCCACACCCCTATTGGGTATGCTGACCTCCCTGAATCCCATTGGCAGCAACTACTTGTGGGGGAGTTAGCTGGGAACTACCAGAGGCCTGCCAGTCTCTGTTCGGGGGATATCTTTTTTGTTTCCCCTGTATGTGGCTCAAAACTCCGCCTCTGTGGACCCTGCTCCCAATGTCGTGTGTTGTGTTGTTGTCTAGGGGGTTGAAAAGATCTTTGTACATTCTTTGTTCTACATTCTCGTGCAAAGTGTCCCGGTCTGTTACAAGAAAAACATGTTATTACACTTGCCTTACCCACAGGATTCAGTGGTACATACGCAGGCTGCCTTGTGGTCAGCGCCTGTATACTTACGGACATCAACTTATCACTTTGCGACTCCCTGTGTCTAGTGATGTTTTTGTCGTGATCAACAGCAGCCTCTCTCAAGGTGGACACTGACAGACCTCGCCAACATGGTTGTGTGGTCTGTACCCTAGCTTTTAATGTTTCTTTCAAACCATCCATCAGTACAGATACTGCTACTTCTCGATGGTTTGGGTTGGTCTTAATGTCTTCTATACCAGTGTATTTTGCCATTTCTGATAGTGCCCGGTGGAAATATTCTGCTGCCGTTTCGGACTCCTTTTGCTTAATGGAAAATATTTTATTCCATTTAACAACGGCTGGGAAATACTCCTTTAGCTGTAAATTTATCCTTTTTACATTATCCTGGTCGTACACATCTGTAAGCGGTACATCTTTATCTAGTCCACAATCAGCCAAGAATTTAACTGAGTCGACATTGGAAGGTAAGCAAGCTCTTAGCACTATCTGCCAATCCTTATTATTGGGCTCTAAAGTGTTTCCTAGATCCCTGATGTATTTTTGGCTTGCCACTAAATCTTTTCTGGGGTCTGGGAATTCAGACACTATGGTCCTCAATTCCATTCTAGTGAACGGGCAATACATGGCAATGTTCCTGACGGGTGTGGCTCCTGATGCATCTGTTTTCCCATTGGGAACTACTATCACCTTTACAGGAGCAATTCTAACAGCCTCATTCTGCGTAGATTCTACAACTTGTGGTACAATTGTTTCAGTGTAGTGCATGGTGCCGTACTTACCCGTTGACACGACCTCACCTATCCCTCCGCTAGGGGCCTTCACTAATCTCGTGGGTGGTGCAGTTCCCACTGTGGTTTCTGATATGGTGGCCGCTAGAGAGAGCGCTGAAATTGTTGCCGAATCTTCTTCTTGATCACACTCCTGAGGAAGGTTCAAAACAGGGTACATCTTGCACGGGTTAATACTTGCATGAGTTATTTGGTTAACATCATTAACATTTACAGGGTTACTAAGAGTTTGTGTTTTACAACCCAGTGCGTTTCTCTCCGTAATCAGCTTCTCTCCTGCAATGTATGGTGGAGGTGGAGCTGTGGCTATCAGCTTCCTGACTGCCCCAGATCCCGCCGCCAGAGCCAAACCTCTCTGTATCTCACCTTCCTGGTGCCATAACTGTAAGTAATCATGATGCTGAATTCGTCTCTTTGATGATTTTACGAGACATATCCTCCTCCTTAAATTTTGTAACACGTCTGGACTGAAGCTACCTATTCTTGGGAATTTGTCCCTGTCTTGTACAGTCATTCTCTCCCATTCATCACATAAAGATTCTGTGTGACTTCCGTATTTTTCACACATGATGTACCTTGCCGACCCAACGGGTCGGTTCTCTGAATCAACCCGAACCGAGGTTGATCGCCCCCTACCTGAACAACTGGCCCCCATAATTCTGCAGGTGTTGCTTATTCCTCCTTGGATCTTTATCTCAAGGTTTTCAGCGAACCCTTACAGCAAACCAAATTGTCCAAAAATAGGCCGGCGGTGGCGGTTTACCGAGTACCCCACTCACTCGCCCACCTCGACCAATACGACCTGATCACACCGATATGGTGCTGGCGTAGTCGATACAGGGCCCCTATGGAACCTTCAGTTTACTGGAACATATGAGGGTTACCCGCAGGACACTTACTCTTTCCAGTAAAGGTGGGGTTGTTAGATAGTTCCTGAGTGACCAGCGAACTTCCCTTCCAAAAATAAAAAATTACACAAATCACGTCAGAATGTACAGATAGCGTTTGTGACCACTTTACTCTAATGGTATTAGGTCAGATTACTAACTACTGCACACAATTACGTGCGGTCCAATCGTTCAGTACATAAGCACTACTTGTCATGTACTGAAAGATCAATGGAATCGATGTTTCCGGCCGCGATTCCTTCAGCAAGAGCTTATGGCCTATATGGGTTCTGCACCAACACCCCAGGCGTTGTGCCACTGGACTTTTATAGCGGACCTCTTTGTCTATTTTACCTGTTACCTTATGACCTCCTGGTCTGTTACCTTATGACCTCCTGGTCTGTTACCTTATGGTCCGCTATACTCTAATGCTCAAATATTATTTAACCAAGGATGCCTCCCTAGCCACCGTATATGTCACTTACACGTGTGTCCCTTGACGAGTACCCGACTTTCCTTTTGGTTCAACCTCTTAAGTTATATAAACTTATGTAATAAAAACACACTCACTCAACACATGTACACTTTGTTTCTATATCTATTTCTGCGCAGAAATTGTCTTCAGTCCAACTGTGTTACCAATTAGGAGCAGGATCTGTTAAACTAAATTTCAGATTTTTCCAAAAATAGATTTGCGTTATTTACCGCTGTGCGTTACTTATCGCCTTTGCGCTAATTATCGCTTTGCGCTGATTCAACTTTTCGTGACTTGAGCTACGTTGCGTAACCAGACGCTACGTTGCGTAATGTACGCTGCGTGCGTCTGCCGTTTGGATTGCGTACGCAAGTCTTTTGTTAGGGACACGTGTACGCAAAACAAAGATCCACCGTAACACAATTTCTACCTTTATCAATGTAGATGATCCCTGATCATCTACCGCACACCACACTGACTGTCTTATCTCCCAGACAAGCCGTGTGTTGGTCTATACTTTAACTATTACCTCTACTATGAAATAACAGCAAATCTCTTTTTGCACTTTCTATCAACTATAAAACTTGGCAAACAGGAATAGTGATATACGAAATTTGAAAAAGAAATGCAGATAAATGTATGTGTGCGTGTATACGCAAGACAGAAGAGAAATAAAACAGTTTTAAAAGACACAAGCGTTTTGTTCTTACTTCCGGTTCCCGGATTCCTTCAGCACTCTTTATCTAAGCGAAGCAGACGCTTATCCCGTCAGCACTGCGAGACAACCTCCCACCCTTTGCTGGGGGGATAATGTCTGCTGATCTACCTAGTGCAGATATGAGAAGGATAGGACGAGTCCCCAATTGACAATGCTAAATTCCCTTGTCGTATAAACAACCCTTTATGAAGCTAAGAACACTGTACGCTGTTTACTTAAGAAGTACCGTAATGGTACGCTAGTTGCGTAACGATCGCTCAGCCGTAGGCGAGACGCTCAAGCGTCACGTTCGCTCACGGCCCAGCGATCACAGGACACGTTATTGGCTATGACTAGAGTAATGATTCGCTATGGCGTAGCGGACGCTCGAGACCACGAGGAGATCACCAGCGGCGCAGACGCTCACAACGCTATACCTTTATGTCTAAACCTTATACCAATGAAATACACGGAATACCTTAATGTGAATACAGGGTGTAAGTGCAACCTTGTGTAACCTGACTAACTACAAAGCTGCTTGAGCGTCACCGACGCTCAAGTGAACACTTAACACTATAGGAAATACACAGATACTGGTTTAGGGTCCAAAGCCTATTAACTGTATTATATCTAGTATACTTGTAAAAAGGGGATAACAGTACAAATGATACACTACAATATAACAAAGACTTCCTAACCAAAATACAATACTATCTAATACAATACAATACTAGTCTAGGGGAGATACGAGAGAAAGAGAAGGGAAAGAGAGAGAGAGAGAGAGAGATGAGAGAAATTGGCTCACAGAAAGACAATGATTACGGAGAGAAACTTACGCACAAGGGTAAACGATCGCATGCGCCTGGACATCCAGCACCCGATTTTCAGCAATGAGAACCGTTGAAGAGTGAGAGCTGGATGTGGTCGGCTTGCCTATTTATGCCCCACACACAATGCAATCTCATAGTCCCTACAATCCCATTGTCCATTGGATGAAGGAATTCGACCCTGTATCACAACAAAAGGTCATAGGTTGATTCATACAGGTGGGCTGTGACGATTTCAAACAGCTCAGGTGGGTGGGGAACTAGGTTTCCCGCCGCATACCTGAGTATGAGTAAATAGTAGAAATGGACATAAACTTCTTATGTCCATAACTATTCGCACGAGCGATTAATACGCTCCAAACCAACACCGGAATATTGCTAATTAAATACTCTTCCGATGGGTACCAAACACTGCTGTATGAGTCTTGTTAGACCCTTCGTACGATACAAAGAGGGATTACTTTAAACAGGGACCTTCTATATTAACCAAACTTTCAGAAACTATCAAAGGGATCATGATCTATAAACTACATTAATTGTGAAAATATGTAACGAATGAGTCGCACGCTACGACTACATAAACTCTACCGTAAATACGCATACCGCGCCTGCGAGTGCACGCTATTGCGGGTATGCGCCTTCACGGGAGAGCGTACGCATGCGCAGCACGGACCAGTGTGCGGTGCAAATATGGCAACGTGCATAGAGACATTTTTCTGACTTTGACAACACTTATATCAAAAGGTTCAAGTTCAAGATGGAATCGCTCAGGGCGGTTATTGCGAGCCTGGAGGAGGGGGATTACATGGTCTCCCTGGACATCAAGGATGCGTACCTGCATGTCCCCATTTACCCTCCGCACCAGGAGTACCTCAGATTTGTGGTACAAGACTGTCATTATCAGTTCCAGACGCTGCCATTTGGGTTATCCACGGCACTGAGGGTCTTTACCAAGGTAATGGCCGAAATGATGATACTCCTTCGCAAGAAGGGAGTTTTAATTATCCCGTACTTGGACGATCTCCTGATAAAGGCGAGGTCCAAAGAACAGTTGATAGTGGGGGTGGCACTTTCTCGGGAAGTGCTACAACAGCACGGCTGGATTCTCAATATTCCAAAGTCACAGCTGGTCCCGACGACATGTCTTCTGTTCCTGGGAATGATTCTGGACACAGACCAGAAAAGAGTGTTTCTTCCACTGGAAAAAGCCGAGGAATTGTCATCTCTGGTCAGAGACATCCTAAAACCAGGAAAAGTGTCAGTACATCAATGCACACGAGTCCTGGGAAAAATGGTAGCTTCATACGAAGCAATTCCATTCGGAAGGTTCCACGCAAGGACGTTCCAGTGGGACCTGTTGGACAAATGGTCAGGGTCCCATCTCCAGATGCAACAGCGGATAACCCTATCGTCCAGAACCAGGGTGTCGCTGCTGTGGTGGCTGCAGAGGGCTCATCTACTAGAGGGCCGCAGATTCGGAATACAGGACTGGGTCCTGGTGACCACGGATGCCAGCCTTCGGGGCTGGGGGGCAGTCACAAAGGGAAGAAATTTCCAAGGACTGTGGTCAAATCAGGAGATTTCTCTTCACATAAATATCCTGGAGCTAAGGGCCATTTACAATGCCCTAAGCCAGGCAAGACCCCTGCTTCAAAACCAGCCGGTACTGATCCAGTCAGACAACATCACGGCGGTCGCCCATGTAAACAGACAGGGCGGCACGAGAAGCAGGATGGCTATGGCAGAAGCCACAAGGATTCTCAGATGGGCAGAGAATCATGTGTTAGCACTGACAGCAGTGTTCATTCCGGGAGTGGACAACTGGGTAGCAGACTTCCTCAGCAGGCACGACCTCCACCCGGGAGAATGGGGACTTCATCCAGAAGTCTTCCAAATGCTGGTCAACCGGTGGGAAAAACCACAGGTATACATGATGGCGTCCCGCCTCAACAAGAAGTTGAAAAGATATTGCGCCCGGTCAAGAGACCCTCAGGCGATAGCGGTGGACGCTCTAGTGACACCATGGGTGTACCAGTCGGTTTATGTGTTACCTCCTCTACCTCTCATACCAAAGGTACTGAGAATAATAAGAAGGCAAGGAGTGCAAACCATACTCGTGGTTCCGGATTGGCCAAGAAGAGCTTGGTACCCGGAACTTCAAGAGATGCTTGCAGAGGACCCATGGCCTCTGCCGCTCAGACAAGACCTGCTGCAGCAGGGACCCTGTCTGTTCCAAGACTTACCGCGGCTGCGTTTGACGGCATGGCGGTTGAACACCGGATCCTGAAGGAAAAGGGTATTCCGGAGGAAGTCATCCCTACCCTGATCAAAGCCAGGAAGGATGTCACCGCAAGACATTATCACCGCATTTGGCGGAAATATGTTGCTTGGTGTGAGGCCATGAAGGCCCCGACGGAGGAATTTCAACTGGGTCGATTCCTGCACTTCCTGCAAGCAGGGGTGTCGTTGGGCCTCAAATTGGGGTCCATAAAGGTCCAGATTTCGGCTCTGTCGATTTTCTTCCAGAAAGAACTGGCTTCACTGCCTGAAGTTCAGACTTTTGTCAAAGGAGTTCTGCATATTCAGCCTCCTTTTGTGCCCCCAGTGGCACCTTGGGATCTCAATGTGGTTTTGGCATTCCTAAAATCACATTGGTTCGAACCACTTAAGACTGTGGATTTAAAATATCTCACGTGGAAAGTGGTCATGCTGTTGGCCCTGGCGTCGGCCAGGCGGGTTTCAGAATTGGCGGCTTTGTCTTGTAAAAGCCCTTATCTGATTTTCCATATGGATAGGGCAGAATTGCGGACTCGTCCTCAGTTTCTCCCAAAGGTGGTCTCAGCTTTTCACTTGAACCAACCTATTGTGGTGCCTGCGGCTACTAGGGACTTGGAGGATTCCAAGTTGCTGGACGTAGTCAGGGCCCTGAAAATTTATGTTTCCAGGACGGCTGGAGTCAGAAAAACTGACTCGCTGTTTATCCTGTATGCACCCACCAAGCTGGGTGCTCCTGCTTCTAAGCAGTCTATTGCGCGCTGGATTTCTAGCACTATTCAGCTGGCGCATTCTGCGGTGGGACTACCGCAGCCTAAATCAGTAAAAGCCCATTCCACAAGGAAGGTGGGCTCATCTTGGGCGGCTGCCCGAGGGGTCTCGGCTTTACAACTTTGCCGAGCTGCTACTTGGTCAGGGGCAAACACGTTTGCAAAATTCTACAAATTTGATACCCTGGCTAAGGAGGACCTGGAGTTCTCTCATTCGGTGTTGCAGAGTCGTCCGCACTCTCCCGCCCGTTTGGGAGCTTTGGTATAATCCCCATGGTCCTTACGGAGTTCCCAGCATCCACTAGGACGTCAGAGAAAATAAGAATTTACTCGCCAGTAATTCTATTTCTCGTAGTCCGTAGTGGATGCTGGGCGCCCATCCCAAGTGCGGATTGTCTGCAATACTTGTAAATAGTTATTGTTACACAAATCGAGTTATTATTGCGAGCCATCTGTTCAGAGGCTCCTTTTGTTATCATACTGTTAACCGGGGTTCCTATCACGAGTTATATGGTGTGATTGGTGTGGCTGGTATGAGTCTTACCCGGGATTCAAAAATCCTTCCTTATTGTGTCAGCTCTTCCGGGCACAGTGTCCTAACTGAGGCTTGGAGGAGGGTCATAGGGGGAGGAGCCAGTGCACACCAGATAGTCCTAAATCTTTCTTTAGATGTGCCCAGTCTCCTGCGGAGCCGTCTATTCCCCATGGTCCTTACGGAGTTCCCAGCATCCACTACGGACTACGAGAAATAGAATTACCGGTGAGTAAATTCTTATTTTTTTATATCCATTCCAGATTTCTTTTTTTTTTTATCTCAACCAAACCAACTAAATTGAGTAAAATCGCCCTTTCCTTGCTCTTGCAATGTCCTTCTAATTATCTGTCGTGTTTGCAGTTTATTGTGTTTCACAGTGTGTGTAAGCTGTCTATAATATTAAGGCTGTCTTTTCTTTGTACAGGTCACAGCTTCCGTCACATTGCACTCCATCAGCATCACAATTTCTTTACTTGGGTTTGCCTTAAGCTTTGTGGATGTGTTTAGAATATATCCATGTGGCTTTAACTGTCAATATGGTAATGTGAGTATCACTAGCCAAATACGGCAGTCTTTATATTTAGTAATACGGATCAAATGAAACGGGTTAATTTACTAATACAGTAGGTGATATTTCAAACACAATTTTCAGCAGCCATTTTCCGTTTTTTCCTCAGTTTTAAGTGGCAATTTTTAAATGCAATATGCATTAAATGAAAAAAAAAAAAATGCTTGAAGGGCCAGATGTACTTGCCTTGGAGATTAATAAAGTGGAAAAAGATATACTACCAACCAGAGCCGTCACAAGACATTTTGGTGCTCTGTGGCAGACAGAGAATTGGTGCCCCCCCCCCCCCTCCCCCCCCCCAATATGTAAAATAGGACTAGTGCATGCAAAAAGGGGTGTGGCTTCACGGGGAAAGGATGTGGCCACAGAACAGTACCAGTTCACATTAGTGTTCATTATTCAAATCACACCGCACAGTAGTGCCACTTATACACATTGTAACACAGAAGAGCCCCTTACACACATTATGCCAGGTAGAGCCCCTTACACACAATATGCATGGTGGAGCCCATTATACTTGATATGCCAGGTAGGGCCCCTTATACACGTTATGCCAGGTAGAGCCCCTTATACACATTATGACAAGTAGAGCCCCTTATATATGTTATGCCCGATAGATCCCCTTATACACTTTTTGCCAGTTAGAGCCTCTTACACAACATTATGCCAAATAGAGCCCCTACACACATTATACCAGTAGAGTCCCTTACTCACATTATGCCAGGTAGAGTCCATTACACACATTATGCCAGGTAGAGTCCCTTACACACATTATGCCAGGTAGAGTCCCTTACACACATTATGCCAGGTAGAGTCCCTTACACACATTATGCCAGGTAGAGTCCCTTACTCACATTATGCCAGGTAGAGTCCCTTAAACAGATTATGCCAGGTAGACTTCCTTTTACACATTATGTCAAAACATGTTATACACATTACACCCGGTAGAGCTCTTTACAATCCTAACCTTACCTTTAGGGTATAGTGTAGTGTAGTGCAGTGTAGTGTGTGAGTAGATGCTTACATTATTTCTCCCTTCTGCGCTGCTGCCAGCTCCTGACCCAGAACTCCCTCTGTACACTGCAAGACAAGAGAGGGCAGCACAAGGGGGAGCGACTACAACACTGCCCAGCACTGACTACATACAGTGACCAGCGGCAGAGATTGGGCTGAGGCTTATGCTGGTCAGAGCCTGGTGCTGCAGAGTGGGAGCTTGGGACTGCAGGCGCTAGATGCTGCAGAGCACACAGGAGAGTGGAAGCAGCCGTGAAAGGAGAACACGGGGGAATAGGTGGCCAATCATGGTGTATGTGGAAGATGCGCCTACAGGGCAAATGCACTGTTGGCAAAGCACCATCTGAACAAACCTACTGTAGCTACCAACCTATCTGCTCCTAACCAGTGGCGGCTGCAGCACTGAGTACCTAGTGTAGGGGGGGGGGGGGGCCGCTAAGCACATATACACATACATGGGTAGATGCATGCCCTCCAACTGTACCCTTTTAGCAGGTACATTACCTTTTTTATGGTCTGTACTGATTTTTGGGTCTCCAAACTTCCATTGAAAGTATAGGAAAAGGGATGTGACTACGCCCCCTTTACCCATGGCCACACCCCCTTTCCTAATTTGTGCAGCTTTTTATGTGTAAAATATTGGAGGGTATGTAGATGGAGTGGCGTTACAAGGTGGGTGCGGCCCGCACCCGGGTGTTACCCTCTGAGGGGTGACACCAAAGTGCCGGCTCCTGCTCAGTGGCAGGAGCCGGGTGCTGCACTAGATCATAACGTGCTGCAACCAGGCTCATGTCACAGTGCAGGAGCCAGCACTGCAGATTCATCAGTCTCCGGGAGAAGCCCGCATCCCCCGGACCCACAATGTGCCGAAAAAGGGGGTTGGGATGTGAAACCACGCCTCCTTTCACTTGCAATCGCATCAGGTGTTTTACAAGTAAGTGATGCCTCTGTGTAGATGTATGCAAAATGTGTGCTGGCAAGGTATACCACAGCCGCTGTGCAGAATCCAGGACTGCATTAGGCATCCCTCTCCTAAGCCCGCCCACAGACTTGCATTGACTAGTTTCCAGAAATATGGGGGAGGGCTTAGGAGAGGGAAGTCTAATGCCGAGTCTTGGATTATGCACGGCAACTCTTGTATACAGCGCCACTGCCGATACAGATACACGCCAGCACATATATTACATACATCTACACATGTATGTTTATATGTGCTTAGCAGCAGCCCTGTACAAGCTACTTGGTGTTCTGCTGTTGCTTCTGACTTTTTCAAACACAGCCTGTAACACTACAGGAGTTGATTGGCTGGTACTTTATTTCTCTAACGTCCTAGTGGATGCTGGGGACTCCGTAAGGACCATGGGGAATAGACGGGCTCCGCAGGAGACTGGGCACTCTAAGAAAGATTTAGTACTACTGGTGTGCACTGGCTCCTCCCTCTATGCCCCTCCTCCAGACCTCAGTTAGAATCTGTGCCCGGACAGAGCTGGGTGCATTTTAGTGAGCTCTCCTGAGCTTGCTAATAAGAAAGTATTTTCTCTAACGTCCTAAGTGGATGCTGGGGACTCCGTAAGGACCATGGGGAATAGCGGCTCCGCAGGAGACTGGGCACAACTAAAGAAAGCTTTAGGACTACCTGGTGTGCACTGGCTCCTCCCTCTATGACCCTCCTCCAGACCTCAGTTAGAATTTTGTGCCCGGCCGAGCTGGATGCACACTAGGGGCTCTCCTGAGCTCTTAGAAAGAAAGTAATATTTAGGTTTTTTATTTTCAGTGAGATCTGCTGGCAACAGACTCACTGCTACGAGGGACCTAGGGGAGAGAAGCAAACCTACCTGCTTGCAGCTAGCTTGGGCTTCTAGGCTACTGGACACCATTAGCTCCAGAGGGATCGAACACAGGCCCAGCCTCGGTCGTCCGGTCCCGGAGCCGCGCCGCCGTCCCCCTAGCAGAGCCAGAAGCAAGAAGACGTTCCTGGAAATCGGCGGCAGAAGACTTCGGTCTTCATTAAGGTAGCGCACAGCACTGCAGCTGTGCGCCATTGCTCCCCATGCACACCTCACACTCCGGTCACTGATGGGTGCAGGGCGCTGGGGGGGGGGGGCGCCCTGGGCTGCAATATGAGTACCTTACTTGGCGAATTAACACATAATATAGTCTTTAAGACTATATATGTGTAAAAATCCCCTGCCATAACTGTATAAAAAAAGCGGGAGAAGTCCGCCGAAAAGCACACTGGCGCCATTTTCCCTCACAGCTCCGCTGGAAGGATCGCTCCCCAGGCTCTCCCCTGCAGTTCCAGACTACATAGGGTAAAAAAGAGAGGGGGGGCACTAAATTTAGGCGCAATCTGTGTTATATAAGCAGCTATAGGGGAAAATTCACTGTGTAGTGTGTATCCCTGTTTTATATAGCGCTCTGGTGTGTGCTGGCATACTCTCTTTCTGTCTCCCCAAAGGGCTTTGTGGGGTCCTGTCCTCAGTCAGAGCATTCCCTGTGTGTGTGTGCGGTGTGTCGGTACGGCTGTGTCGACATGTTTGATGAGGAGGCTTATGTGGAGGCGGAGCAGGTGCCGATAAATGTGATGTTACCCCCTGCGGGGTCGACACCTGAATGGATGGACATGTGGAAGGAATTACGTGACAGTGTCAATTCTTTACATAAAAGATTTGACGACATAGCAGATGTGGGACAGCCGGCTTCTCAGCTCGTGCCTGCCCAGGCGTCTCAAAAGCCACCAGGGGCTCTAAAACGCCCGCTACCTCAGATGGCAGACACAGATGTCGACACGGATACTGACTCCAGTGTCGACGATGATGAGACTAGTGTACATTCCAATAGAGCCACCCGTTACATGATTACGGCAATGAAAAATGTGTTGCACATTTCTGATATTACCCCAGGTACCACAAAAAAGGGTATTATGTTTGGGGAGAAAAAACTACCAGTGGTTTTTCCCCCTTCTGATGAATTAAATGAAGTGTGTGAAGAAGCGTGGGCTTCCCCCGATAAGAAACTGGTAATTTCTAAAAAGTTACTAATGGCGTACCCTTTCCCGCCAGAGGATAGGTCACGTTGGGAGACATCCCCTAGGGTGGATAAAGCGCTCACACGCCTGTCAAAGAAGGTGGCACTACCGTCTCCGGACACGGCCGCCCTAAAGGAACCTGCTGATAGGAAGCAGGAGGCTATCCTGAAGTCTGTTTATACACACTCAGGTATTATTCTGAGACCAGCTATTGCTTCAGCATGGATGTGCAGTGCTGCAGCTGCGTGGTCAGATTCCCTGTCAGAAAATATTGATACCTTAGACAGGGACACTATATTGCTAACCATAGAGCATATTAAAGACGCAGTCTTATACATGAGAGATGCACAGAGGGATATTTGCCGGCTGGCATCTAAAATAAGTGCAATGTCCATTTCTGCCAGGAGGGGTTTATGGACTCGGCAGTGGACAGGAGATGCAGATTCTAAAAGGCACATGGAAGTTTTGCCTTACAAGGGTGAGGAGTTGTTTGGGGATGGTCTCTCTGACCTAGTTTCCACAGCAACAGCTGGAAAGTCAACATTTACCCCATGTTCCCTCACAGCCAAAGAAAGCACCATATTATCAGGTACAGTCCTTTCGGCCCCAGAAAGGCAAGCGGGTTAGAGGCGCGTCCTTTCTGCCCAGAGGCAGAGGTAGAGGGAAAAAGCTGCAAAATACAGTCAGTTCCCAGGAACAAAAGTCCTCCCCCGCTTCCTCTAAGTCCACCGCATGACGCTGGGGCTCCACAGGCGGAGCCAGGTGCGGTGGGGGCCCGTCTCAAGAACTTCAGCGATCAGTGGGCTCGCTCACGGGTGGATCCCTGGATTCTACAAGTGGTATCTCAGGGATACAAGCTGGAATTCGAGACGTCTCCCCCTCGCCGTTTCCTCAAATCTGCCTTGCCAACAACTCCCTCAGACAGGGAGGCAGTGCTAGAGGCAATTCACAAGCTGTATTCTCAGCAGGTGATAGTCAAGGTACCCCTCCTTCAACAAGGAAGGGGTTACTATTCCACAATGTTTGTGGTACCGAAACCGGACGGTTTGGTGAGACCCATTTTAAATTTTAAATCCTTGAACACTTATATAAAAAAATTCAAGTTCAAGATGGAATCGCTCAGGGCGGTTATTTCAAGCCTGGAGGAAGGGGATTACATGGTATCACTGGACATCAAGGATGCTTACCTACATGTCCCCATTTACCCTCCTCACCAGGAGTACCTCAGATTTGTGGTACAGGACTGTCATTACCAATTCCAGACGTTGCCGTTTGGTCTGTCCACGGCACCGAGGATATTTACCAAGGTAATGGCCGAAATGATGATACTCCTTCGAAAAAAGGGAGTTTTAATTATCCCGTACTTGGACGATCTCCTTATAAAGGCGAGATCCAGGGAGCAGTTGTTGGTCGGGGTAGCACTATCTCGGGAGGTGCTACAACAGCACGGTTGGATTCTGAATATTCCAAAGTCACAGCTGGTTCCTACGACACGTCTACTGTTCCTGGGGATGGTTCTGGACACAGACCAGAAAAGGGTGTTTCTCCCGGAGGAGAAAGCCAAGGAGTTGTCATCTCTAGTCAGAGATCTCCTGAAACCAAAACAGGTGTCGGTGCATCACTGCACGCGAGTCCTGGGAAAAATGGTAGCTTCCTACGAAGCAATTCCATTCGGCAGGTTCCATGCAAGAATCTTTCAGTGGGATCTGTTGGACAAGTGGTCCGGATCGCATCTTCAGATGCATCGGCTGATAACCCTGTCTCCAAGGACCAGGGTGTCTCTGCTGTGGTGGCTGCAGAGTGCTCATCTTCTAGAGGGCCTCAGATTCGGCATACAGGACTGGGTCCTGGTGACCACGGATGCCAGCCTTCGAGGCTGGGGGGCAGTCATACAGGGAAGAAACTTCCAAGGACTATGGTCAAGCCAGGAGATTTCCCTACACATAAATATTCTGGAACTAAGGGCCATTTACAATGAAGTAAGTCAGGCAAGACCACCTGCTTCAAAACCAGCCAGTACTGATCCAGTCAGACAACATCACGGCGGTCGCCCATGTAAACCGACAGGGCGGCACAAGAAGCAGGATGGCGATGGCAGAAGCCACAAGGATTCTCCGATGGGCGGAAAATCACGTGTTAGCACTGTCAGCAGTGTTCATTCCGGGAGTGGACAACTGGGAAGCAGACTTCCTCAGCAGGCACGACCTCCACCCAGGAGAGTGGGGACTTCATCCAGAAGTCTTTCAGCTGTTTGTAAACCGTTGGGAACGGCCACAGGTGGACATGATGGCGTCCCGCCTCAACAAAAAGCTAGAAAGATATTGCGCCAGGTCGAGAGACCCTCAGGCAATAGCTGTGGACGCTCTAGTGACACCGTGGGTGTACCAGTCGGTTTATGTGTTCCCTCCTCTTCCTCTCATACCCAAGGTACTGAGGATAATAAGAAGAAGAGGAGTAAGAACTATACTCATTGTTTCCGGATTGGCCAAGAAGAGCTTGGTACCCAGAACTTCAAGAAATGATTTCAGAGGACCCATGGCCTCTGCCGCTCAGACAGGACCTGTTGCAGCAGGGGCCCTGTCTGTTCCAAGACTTACCGCGGCTGCGTTTGACGGCATGGCGGTTGAACGCCGGATCCTGAAGGAAAAGGGCATTCCGGAGGAAGTCATCCCTACGCTGATTAAAGCTAGGAAAGAAGTGACCGCAAACCATTATCACCGCATATGGCGAAAATATGTTGCGTGGTGTGAGGCCAGGAAGGCCCCAACGGAGGAATTTCAGCTGGGTCGTTTTCTGCTCTTCCTACAGTCAGGGGTGACTATGGGCCTAAAATTGGGTTCCATTAAGGTCCAGATTTCGGCTCTATCGATTTTCTTCCAGAAAGAACTGGCTTAACTACCTGAAGTTCAGACATTTGTTAAGGGAGTGCTGCATATTCAGCCCCCTTTTGTGCCTCCAGTGGCACCTTGGGATCTCAACGTGGTGTTGGATTTCCTAAAGTCACATTGGTTTGAACCACTTAAAACCGTGGAACTAAAATATCTCACGTGGAAAGTGGTCATGCTGTTGGCCTTGGCTTCGGCCAGGCGTGTGTCAGAATTGGCGGCTTTGTCATGTAAAAGCCCTTATCTGATTTTCCATATGGATAGGGCGGAATTGAGGACTCGTCCCCAATTTCTTCCTAAGGTGGTATCAGCTTTTCATTTGAACCAACCTATTGTGGTGCCTGCGGCTACTCGGGACTTGGAGCATTCCAAGTTGCTGGACGTAGTCAGGGCCCTGAAAATGTATGTTTCCAGGACAGCTAGTGTCAGGAAAACTGACTCGCTATTTATCCTGTATGCACCCAACAAGCTGGGTGCTCCTGCTTCAAAGCAGACTATTGCTCGCTGGATCTGTAGTACGATTCAGCTTGCACATTCTGCGGCTGGATTGCCGCATCCTAGATCAGTGAAAGCCCATTCCACGAGGAAGGTGGGCTCTTCTTGGGCGGCTGCCCGAGGGGTCTTGGCTTTACAACTTTGCCGAGCAGCTACTTGGTCGGGGTCAAACACATTTGCTAAATTTTACAAGTTTGATACCCTGGCTGAGGAGGACTTAGAGTTCGCTCATTCGGTGCTGCAGAGTCATCCGCACTCTCCCGCCCGTTTGGGAGCTTTGGTATAATCCCCATGGTCCTTACGGAGTCCCCACCATCCACTTAGGACGTTAGAGAAAATAAGATTTTACTCACCGGTAAATCTATTTCTCTAGTCCGTAGTGGATGCTGGGCGCCCATCCCAAGTGCGGATTGTCTGCAATACTTGTATATAGTTATTGATTATCTAAAGGGTTATTGTTGAGCCATCTGTTGAGAGGCTCAGTTATATTTCATACTGTTAACTGGGTATAGTATCACGAGTTATACGGTGTGATTGGTGTGGCTGGTATGAGTCTTACCCGGGATTCCAAATCTTTTCCTTATTGTGTCAGCTCTTCCGGGCACAGTATCCTAACTGAGGTCTGGAGGAGGGTCATAGAGGGAGGAGCCAGTGCACACCAGGTAGTCCTAAAGCTTTCTTTAGTTGTGCCCAGTCTCCTGCGGAGCCGCTATTCCCCATGGTCCTTACGTAGTCCACAGCATCCACTACGGACTACGAGAAATAGATTTACCGGTGAGTAAAATCTTATTTTAGTTAGGTTTTTTATTTTCAGAGAGCTTCTGCTGGCAACAGACTCTCTGCTACGTGGGACTGAGGGGAGAGAAACAAACCTACTAACTGCGGCTAGGTTGCGCTTCTTAGGCTACTGGACACCATTAGCTCCAGAGGGATCGAACACAGGAACCTAACCTTGGTCGTCCGTTCCCCTCGCAGAGCCAGAAGACAGAAGCCGGCGGGTTGAAGCAAGAAGACGTCAAAATCGGCGGCAGAAGACTCCTGTCTTCATATGAGGTAGCGCACCGCACTGCAGCTGTGCACCATTGCACCCACACTAACCCACACACTACGGTCACTGTAGGGTGCAGGGCGCAGGGGTGGGGGCGCCCTGGGCAGCAATTAAGTACCTCCTGGCAAAAGCAGCATATATACAGTTGGACACTGTTATATGCATGAGCCCCCGCCATTATTTTTACACAAAATCGCTGAGGGGGCGGGGTCTTCTTCCTCAGCACTCACCAGCACCATTTTCTCTCCACAGCTCCGCTGAGAGGAAGCTCCCCAGGCTCTCCCCTGCAGACGATAGAGAGGGTGAAAAAGAGAGGGGGGGCACATAAATTTGGCGTAAAAACAATATATACAGCAGCTACTGGGTTAACACTAAGTTACTGTGTTATTCCTGGGTCATATAGCGCTGGGGTGTGTGCTGGCATACTCTCTCTCTGTCTCTCCAAAGGGCCTTGTGGGGGAACTGTCTTCAAATAGAGCATCCCCTGTGTGTGTGGTGTGTCGGTACGTGACATGTCTGAGGTAAAAGGCTCCCCTAAGGAGGAGATAGAGCAAATATGTGTGTGAGAGGGTGTCTCCGTCGACAACGCCGACACCTGTTTGGATATGTGTAAGTGCTAAGGTGAATTTATTGCACAAAAGATTAGAGAACAGACAGGAAATCTACCTATGTCTGTCCCTATGTCACAGAGACCTTCAGAGTCTCACAATGCTCACTATCCAAAATAATAAACACTGATATCGACACGGAGTTTGACTCCAGTGTCGACTACGATAATGCAAAGTTACAGCCAAAATGGCAGAAAGGTATTCAATATATGATTATTGTAATAAAAGATGATTTGCATATCACTGATGACTCATTTGTCCCTGACACAAGGGTACACATGTTAAGGGGAAGAAAGCTGAGGTAAATTTCCCTCCTCTCATGAGGAAAAAGAGCGGGAATCTCCAGACAAGAGACTGCAGCTTCCCACAAAAAAATTCTCAGGCAGTATCCTTTCCCCACTAGGGCCAGGATGTGATGGGAATCTTCCCCTAGGGTGTCACGTTTGCACAGAAGGTAGCACTTGCTATTCTCAGGGATCCTGCAGATAGCGTGCACATTCTGGTACACTACTCAGACCGGCGATTGTGTCGGCATGGGTTTATAGCGCTGTGGCAGCGTGGACAGGTACCTTATCAGCAGAGATGTCAATTTCTGCTTGACGTGTCCTGTAGAATATGCAATGGACAGATGATGCCGACTTAAGAGGCATATGGAAGGCTGAGGATTGCGTGCAGAAGGGTTCTCGGACCTGGTCTCCACATCTATAGCTGGTAATTCTGATATTTTGCCTTATATTCCTGCACAGCCAAGGAAAGCACGACATTATCAAATGCAGTCTTTCGAATAAAGAAACAAGAAAGTCTGAGGTGCGTCCTTTCTTGCCAGAGGCGGGGGCAGAGGAAAGAAGCTGTACAACACAGCTAGTTCCCAGGAACAGAAGTCTTCCCCGGCCTCTACAAAAATCCACCGCATGTCGCTGGGGCTCCACAGGCGGAGCTGGGCCTGGTGGGGGCACGCCTTCGTAAGTTCAGCCACAAGTGGGTTCACTCCCTGTTAGATCCCTGGGCAATAGATATTGTGTCTCAGGGATACAAGCTGGACTTTGAGAAGATGCCCCCTCACCGACGGTCCTGACGGCTTCCCCCCACGAGAGGGAAACAGTGTTAACTGCAATTCACAAATTGTATCTTCAAAAGGTGGTGGTCAAGGTTCCCCTCCTTCAACAAGGAGGGGGTTATTATTCGACCATGTTGTAGTCCCGAAACCAGACGGTTCGGTCGGACCCATATTGAATTTAAGATCCCTGAACATATACCTGAAAAGGTTCAAGTTCAAGATGGAATCGCTAAGAGCGGTCATTGCAAGCCTGAAAGGGGGAGATTTTATGGTGACTCGGGACATAAAGGATGCATACCTTCATGTCCCCATTTATCCACCTCATCAGGCGTACCTCAGAATTGCGGTACGGGATTGTCATTACCAATTTCAGACGTTGCCGTTTGGTCTCTCCACGGCCTTGAGAATATTCACCAACTTAATGGCGGAAATGATGGTGCTCCTGAGAAAGCAAGGTGTCTCTATTATCACGTACTTGGACGATCTCCTCATAAAAGCGAGATCAAGAAAGCAGTTGCTGAACAGCGTATCACTTTCTCTGGAAGTGTAACGGCAACACGGCTGGATTCTATATATTCCTAAGTCGCAGTTGGTTCTTACAGCTCATCTGCCTCTCCTAGGCATGATCCTAGACACAGACCAGAAAAGGGTTTATCTCCCGATAGAGAGAGCTCAGGAGCTTGTGACACTGGTCAGGAATCTATTAAAACCAAAACAGGGGTCAGTGCATCACTGCACTCGAGTCCTGGGAAGGAGGGTGGCATCATACGAGGCCATTCCCTTCGGCAGGTTCCATACGAGGACCTTCCAATGGGACTTACTGGACAAGTGGTCCGGATCGCATCTTCAGATGCATCGGTTAATCACTAGGACGTTAGAGAAAATAAGATTTTACTCACGGTAAATCTATTTCTCGTAGTCCGTAGTGGATGCTGGGCGCCCGTCCCAAGTGCGGACTTTCTGCAATACGTGTATATAGTTATTGCTTAATAAAGGGTTACGTTATGTTGGCATCCATTGTTGATGCTCTGTTGTTGTTCATACTGTTGACTGGGTAAGTTTATCACAAGTTATACGGTGTGATTGGTGTGGCTGGTATGAGTCTTACCCTGGATTCCAAAATCCTTTCCTTGTAATGTCAGCTCTTCCGGGCACAGTTTCCTTAACTGAGGTCTGGAGGAGGGGCATAGAGGGAGGAGCCAGTGCACACCAGTAGTACTAAATCTTTCTTAGAGTGCCCAGTCTCCTGCGGAGCCCGTCTATTCCCCATGGTCCTTACAAAGTCCCCAGCATCAACTACGGACTACGAGAAATAGATTTACCGGTGAGTAAAATCTTATTTTTTCTCCACTTTATCACCCTCCAAGGTTTAGTACATACGTCCCTAAATCTGTTGGGCTAATTCTGTCTGACAGAGAATCGGCACCAAGTGTGGGGCTGATGCAGTTTTAGACCAGTGGTTGCCTCTACATATGCACTAAGTGGGATTCTTTTGACTAAAATTATTAAAATGGGTGTCCCATTCCTTGCACATTCAGACGCAAGGATATATCCACGTAAAGGCTTCTATTAGTACTAAAAAATATTAAAAGCTCATGATGACCTTTTTCCATGTCGACCTTTTCCATGTCGACCTAATGACCACGTCGACCTATTTCAGGTGTCGACCTAGTCACTGTCGACCAATAGTGGTCAGCCTAGTTACTGTCAACCCAACAAACCACACCCTATACTCCAAGGGACATACCGTACTGTAGATTTTTTTTTTAAATTGGTTAGTGCGATTAGGTAGCTAAAGATACTGTATATATTGTATAAATAATACATTTTCAGTCTAGATAAAAATCTGAACATTGCTGAGTAACACCTAAAGCTGAAACATTGAAAAAAAATATGTAATTAGGGTCAAATTAAATAACACTACTCCTCCGGGAATTTGCCTAATTGATGCTGCAGGTCAACTAAGTCTTCCTCCTCTGACACAAGGAACTCCCCAGATCAGTACTATCATAGTACTGGTAATAGAGTATCATTGGTAAAGTATCATTGGTAATTTGTAAAGTTCCATAACAAGAGTTTTTAGGTTTATTTATGAAGGACAAATAAAAATGTCATATAAACAATTTTTTCAAAATTCAACAGAAGATTTCTATTACATTCTTATTTTGGGCAGCTTTTGTGATAAATCGATGGGTCTCTGAAGTTTTACCCAAAGGTATTGAGTTATTGTGAGGTTCCTAGAAGTTCATAAAAGTCCTTCTAAGACCTGTCAACATCTTTCTGATTACTGAAGAAATGCTTAAAGCCAACCATTCATTATAACAGTGTCCGTTTCCTCTTCTTTTCCTCATTGCCTGCACATTCCCTTTATTTATTATTCAGATGAAGTTGATAGCAACGATATGGAATCAGATGTATAATCCTCCTGGTGGCTGAGGATTTCCCTTTGTACGCATCATGATAATCAGACCATACCATAATAAAATAAAGATACGGAGACACATATTTGGCAGAAATTGATAACTATTTATTTAAATGAGTGATATACTTTAATAGCTGTAAGAATAAAAGCAAAGTTTGTTGACAGAGAAAGAATGGCTAAAGTAATCTCAAACTTCCAAAACACAAACGTCACTCAGTCAAAACAATTCAAAACAAACTAAAACCACAAAGGTATACACTCAACCTTCTACCCTGACTACCCACCCAGTAGGTGGTCCAGTAGACATAACCAGTCAACGTCAAGGTGAGCACACATAAAAACTAAGAGCTAATCAAACTCAAACAAAGATCCGCACAAAGAACAGGTAACCTGTCATTCTTTCCCACCAACAATAGCCAACAAAAAAACACACTAAAAATAACAACACGAACAAAGGAGAATTAGGGTGGGAAGACAAAAACAAAAGACGCTGACCCAGCCCCCTAACAACAAGATAAAACTAAACCCCACACCTCCCAAACCTATAGAATGACCCTATCACCTGATGCCCTACACATGCCCTCTCTGAGATTTATCCCACTCCATTCCCATCCTGTCATTTCACTTTTACGTCTCATTGAAGAATAGCCATGACCAATTTGAATAACCTAAATACTGTATTTAGTAAAGATTGTAACTGTATTACCTGTGTTTCATTACAATTGCAGATGGGAACACTAGCTATTATTTCAATTCTTCTGATGACAAACATGTTGCAGTTAAGTATTTCCAGCTATATTGTAGTCTTTGGAAGGAGAGCTCTCAAACACCATTCGGAGAATCCACCACAGGTAAGAAACATGTAGCACTGCAAAAAATGCACCACTACTGTATAATGTAAGACCATTAGAAGTATCTGAAGAGTTCCCTATCCATGTAAAGCTGCAAGGCAGCAGTGCTTACATGCAGGGCACAAAAGTCTGAGGTGGCTTTTAATGTCAGATTTAAACATACAGGGAGCTATCTTTATAATACTTGAGTAATAGTGACTGATAAATAATCAAACATTAGAGTCTATTTATTATCATGTAAATACCTACCTTTTATTTCTCTGACGTCCTAGTGGATGCTGGGTACTCCGTAAGGACCATGGGGAATAGCGGGCTCCGCAGGAGACTGGGCACTCTAAAAGATATATTAGGTACTATCTGGTGTGCACTGGCTCCTCCCTCTATGCCCCTCCTCCAGACCTCAGTTAGAATCTGTGCCCGGCCCGAGCTGGTTGCACACTAGGGGCTCTCCTGAGCTCCTAATAAAGAAAGTATTTGTTAGGTTTTTTATTTTCAGTGAGATCTGCTGGCAACAGACTCACTACTACGAGGGACTAAGGGGAGAAGAAGCGAACCTACCTGCTTGCAGCTAGCTTGGGCTTCTTAGGCTACTGGACACCATTAGCTCCAGAGGGATCGAACACAGGCCCAGCCTCGGTCATCTGGTCCCGGAGCCGCGCCGCCGCCCCCCTTACAGAGCCAGAAGCAAGAAGAGCATCCTGGAAATCGGCGGCTGAAGACTTCGGTCTTCATTAAGGTAGCGCACAGCACTGCAGCTGTGCGCCATTGCTCCCTATGCACACCACATACTCCGGTCACTGATGGGTGCAGGGCGCTGGGGGGGGTGGGGGGGAGGGGGGCGCCCTGGGCTGCAATTAGAGTACCTTAACTTTGGCAAACAACACATAATATAGCCTAGTAAGCTATATATGTGTAAAAATCCCCTGCCATAATACAATTATAAGAGCGGGAGAAGTCCGCCGAAAAAGGGGCGGGGCTATCTCCCTCAGCACACTGGCGCCATTTTCTCTTCACAGTGCAGCTGGAAGACAGCTCCCCAGGCTCTCCCCTGCAGTTTCCAGGCTCAAAGGGTTAAAAAGAGAGGGGGGGCACTAAATTTAGGCGCAAACTGTATATAAAAAGCAGCTATAGGGATAAATCACTTTCTGTTAGTGTAAATCCCTGATTAAATAGCGCTGTGGTGTGTGCTGGCATACTCTCTCTCTGTCTCCCCAAAGGACTTTGTGGGGTCCTGTCCTCAGTCAGAGCATTCCCTGTGTGTGTGCGGTGTGTCGGTACGGCTGTGTCGACATGTTTGATGAGGAGGCTTATGTGGAGGCTGAGCAGGTGCCGATAAATGTGATGTCACCCCCTGCGGGGTCGACACCAGAGTGGGTGGATATGTGGAAGGTATTAACCGACAGTGTCAACTCCTTACATTAAAGGCTGGATGACGTAACAGCCGTGGGACAGCCGGCTTCTCAGCCCGCGCCTGCCCAGGCGTCTCAAAGGCCATCGGGGCTCAAAAACGCCCGCTACCTCAGATGGCAGACACAGATGTCGACACGGAGTCTGACTCCAGTGTCGACGACGATGAGACATATACACAATCAACTAGGGGCATCCGTTGCTTGATTACGGCAATGAAAAATGTGTTACACATTTCTGACATTAACCCAAGTACCACCAAAAAGGGTATTATGTTTGGGGAGAAAAAGCAGCCAGTGTTCTTTCCCCCATCAGATGAGTTGAATGAAGTGTGTGAAGAAGCGTGGGCTTCCCCCGATAAGAAACTGGTAATTTCTAAAAAGTTACTGATGGCGTACCCTTTCCCGCCAGAGGATAGGTCACGTTGGGAGATATCCCCTAGGGTGGATAAGGCGCTCACACGCTTGTCAAAAAAGGTGGCACTGCCGTCTCAGGATACGGCTTCCTTGAAGGAGCCTGCTGATAGAAAGCAGGAGGCGATCCTGAAGTCTGTATATACACACTTAGGTACTATACTGAGACCCGCAATTGCCTCAGCATGGAGGTGTAGTACTGCTGCAGCGTGGTCTGATACCCTGTCAGATAATATTGATACCCTCGACAGGGTTACTATTTTGCTAACCATAGAGCATATTAAAGACGTCGTCTTATATATGAGAGATGCACAGAGGGATATTTGCCGGCTGGCATCCAGAATTAATGCAATGTCCATTTCTGCCAGGAGGGTATTATGGACCCGGCAGTGGACAGGTGATGCTGATTCTAAAAGGCACATAGAGGTTCTGCCTTATAAGGGTGAGGAATTGTTTGGGGATGGTCTCTCGGACCTCGTATCCACAGCAACAGCTGGGAAGTCGATGTTTTTACCTCAGATTCCCTCACAGCCTAAGAAAGCACCGTATTATCAGGTACAGTCCTTTCGGCCTCAGAAAAGCAAGCGGGTCAAAGGTGCTTCCTTTCTGACCAGAGTCAAGGGAAGAGGGAAAAAGCTGCACCAGACAGCCAGTTCCCAGGATCAAAAATCTTCCCCCGCTTCCTCTAAGTCCACCGCATGACGCTGGTGCTCCACAGGCGGAGCCAGGTGCGGTGGGGGCGCGTCTCCGGAACTTCAGCGACCAGTGGGCTCGCTCACAGGTGGATCCCTGGGTTCTGTAAGTAGTATCACAGGGATACAAGCTGGAGTTCGAGGCGACTCCCCCTCGCCGTTACCTCAAATCTGCCTTGCCTGCTGCCCTCGGAGAAAGGGAGGTAGTACTGGCGGCAATTCACAAGCTGTATCTTCAGCAGGTGATAATCAAGGTACCCCTCCTTTAACAGGGACGGGGTTACTATTCCACAATGTTTGTGGTACCGAAACCAGACGGTTCGGTGAGACCCATTCTAAATTTAAAATCCTTGAACATTTATATAAAAAAAAGGTTCAAGTTCAAGATGGATTTTATGGTGTCATTGGACATCAAGGAATGTCATTACCAATTCCAGACGTTGCCATTTGGTCTGTCCACGGCACCGCGGGTATTTACCAAGGTAATGGCCGAAATGATGATGCTCCTCCGAAAGGAGGGAGTCATGATTATTCCGTACTTGGACGATCTCCTTATAAAGGCGAGGTCCAAAGAGCAGTTGCTAGTCAGCGTAGCACTATCTCAGGAAGTGCTGCATCAGCACGGCTGGATTCTGAATATCCCAAAGTCGCAGCTGATTCCTGCGACGCGTCTGCTGTTCTTGGGCATGATTCTGGACACAGAACAGAAGAAGATATTTCTCCCGGAGGAGAAGGCCCAGGAATTATCATCTCTGGTCAGGGACCTCCTGAAACCAAAGCAGGTGTCGGTGCATCACTGCACGCGAGTCCTGGGAAAGATGGTAGCTTCTCAAAAAGCAATTCCCTTCGGCAGATTCCATGCAAGGATCTTCCAGTGGGATCTGTTGGACAAGTGGTCCGGATCGCATCTCCAGATGCATCGGTTAATCACCCTGTCCCCGAGGGCCAGGGTGTCTCTGCTGTGGTGGCTGCAGGGTGCTCATCTGCTCGAAGGCCGCAGATTTGGCATACAGGACTGGGTCCTGGTGACCACGGATGCAAGCCTCCGAGGTTGGGGGGCAGTCACCCAGGGAAGAAACTTCCAAGGACAATGGTCGAGTCAGGAAACTTCCCTACACATAAATATTCTGGAACTAAGGGCCATTTACAACGCCCAGAGTCAAGCAGAACCCCTGCTTCAAAACCAACCGGTTCTGATTCAGTCAGACAACATCACAGCGGTCGCCCATGTAACCCGCCAGGGCGGCACAAGAAGCAGGGTGGCAATGGCAGAAGCCACAAGGATTCTTCGATGGGCGGAGAATCACGTGATAGCACTTTCAGCAGTGTTCATTCCGGGAGTGGACAACTGGGAAGCAGACTTCCTCAGCAGGCACGACCTCCACCCGGGAGAGTGGGGACTTCATCCAGAAGTCTTCCAGCTGATTGTGAATCATTGGGAACGGCCACAGGTGGACATGATGGCGTCCCGCCTCAACAAAAAGCTAAAAAGATATTGCGCCAGGTCAAGGGACCCTCAGGCGATAGCTGTGGACGCTCTAGTGACACCGTGGGTGTACCAGTCGGTTTATGTGTTCCCTCCTCTTCCTCTCATACCCAAGGTACTGAGGATAATAAGAAGGAGAGGAGTAAGAACTATACTCATTGTTCCGGATTGGCCAAGAAGAGCTTGGTACCCAGAACTTCAAGAAATGATCTCAGAGGACCCATGGCCTCTGCCGCTCAGACAGGACCTGCTACTGCAGGGGCCCTGTCTTTTCCAAGACTTACCGCGGCTGCGTTTGACGGCATGGCGGTTGAACACCGGATCCTAAAGAAAAAGGGCATTCCGGAGGAAGTCATTCCTACGCTGATTAAAGCTAGGAAGGATGTGACCGCAAAACATTATCACCGCATGGCGGAAATATGTTGCTTGGTGTGAGGCCAGGAAGGCCCCAACGGAGGAATTTCAGCGGGGTCGATTTCTGCACTTCCTACAGTCAGGGGTGACTATGGGCCTCAAATTGGGTTCCATTAAGGTCCAGATTTCGGCTCTGTCGATTTTCTTCCAAAAAGAACTGGCTTCACTGCCTGAAGTTCAGACTTTTATTAAAGGAGTGCTGCATATTCAGCCCCCCTTTGTGCCTCCAGTGGCACCTTGGGATCTCAACGTGGTGTTGGATGTCCTGAAGTCGCATTGGGTTTGAGCCACTTAAAACCGTGGAGCTAAAATATCTCACGTGGAAAGTCATGCTGCTGGCCTTGGCTTCGGCCAGGCGTGTATCAGAATTGGCGGCTTTGTCATGTAAAAGCCCTTATCTGATTTTCCATATGGATAGGGCGGAATTGAGGACTCATCCCCAATTTCTCCTAAGGTGGTATCAGCGTTTCATTTGAACCAACCTATTGTGGTGCCTGCGGCTACTCAGGACTTGGAGGATTCCAAGTTGCTGGACGTAGTCAGGGCCCTGAAAATCTATGTTTCCAGGACGGCTAGAGTCAGGAAAACTGACTCGCTATTTATCCTGTATGCACCCAACAAGCTGGGTGCTCCTGCTTCAAAGCAGACTATTGCTTGCTGGATCTGTAGCACGATTCAACTTGCACATTCTGCGGCTGGACTGCCGCATCCTAAATCTGTAAAAGCCCATTCCACGAGGAAATTGGGCTCTTCTTGGGCGGCTGCCCGAGGGGTCTCGGCTTTACAACTTTGCCGAGCTGCTACTTGGTCGGGTTCAAACACATTTGCAAAATTCTACAAGTTTGATACCCTGGCTGAGGAGGACCTTGAGTTCTCTCATTCGGTGCTGCAGAGTCATCCGCAATCTCCCGCCCGTTTGGGAGCTCTGGTATAATCCCCATGGTCCTTACGGAGTACCCAGCATCCACTAGGACGTCAGAGAAAATAAGAATTTACTCACCGGTAATTCTATTTCTCGTAGTCCGTAGTGGATGCTGGGAGCCCGTCCCAAGTGCGGACTTTCTGCAATACATGTATATAGTTATTGCGTAACTAAAGGGTTTTGTTATGAGCCATCTGTTAATGAGGCTCATTATTGTTTCATACTGTTAACTGGGTATAGTTATCACAAGTTGTACGGTGTGATTGGTGTGGCTGGTATGAGTCTTACCCGGGATTCCAAATCCTTTCCTAGTAATGTCAGCTCTTCCGGGCACAGTTTCCCTAACTGAGGTCTGGAGGAGGGGCATAGAGGGAGGAGTCAGTGCACACCAGATAGTACCTAATCTTTCTTTTAGAGTGCCCAGTCTCCTGCGGAGCCCGCTATTCCCCATGGTCCTTACGGAGTACCCAGCATCCACTACGGACTACGAGAAATAGAATTACCGGTGAGTAAATTCTTATTTTTACTTACAGATGTAGCCACCTTTATCTTGAGTGGCTGAGGCGTTTGTCCCGTTCGAGCATACGCAGCGTACTGGGGCGTAGCAAGGCGCGCCTAGTCACAGAGAGGCTATCTAATTGCACGGAGACAGACGTTTGACGTTTGGCATTACCTGTACGTGTAATACCTGCGATCATCCACCAGATGTCGCTTTTTACAATCACCACTGCGCATGCGTGTGGGCTCCCGTAAAATATAATACTGAAATACTGTATAGTACGGACTACTATAGTAGTGTGTCTCGTAAAACCAGTAGTGTACACTGACGCAAATGGACGTGTTAGAAGTTCATTATTGCCTAATGATATTAGGAATATTGTACAGTATGTTAGCATCCTAATCCCGTAGCCATTTGTCTTAATCAAAACTAATGGATTTATTCATCTGTCTGCGGCGAAGTGGTGAAGTGTTCCGCTTCCTATACTCAGAGTCCCGTGTTCGATTCCTAAAGTACAGTACGAACGCATGTTAGTTTTTTCCAGACACTTTATAATTTTTTTTAATCACATAAACCAGGGCAAAGCTGCAGCAGATGTACTGTTAAGGTTCTATGCACCATACGGTACACATACAATTCTGTAGCAGGGCAGACTCAATTGAAATGGCTACTGCCTGAGACTCCATGGAGGCTCTCAGCTATTTCATGTGTGAAAGTACAGCAAACAGCGCCCTGCCCCCTCCCCATTGGTGTTGGTTTATGCCTTAGGGGACTCGGACGCTCGCATTTGTAAAGCACGGTATTTCCCATCGTCTCCCGCTAGCCCATACCCATTATGCCTTAGGGAACTCAGACGCTCATTTACTGTACATGTATTTTAAAGGCACGGTGTTTATACATTGTATTGTGTGTTTATACATTGTATTGTACATTCTTCCTTTTACACAATTACTGTAGTTGCGTCTCCATACAGTAGGTCACCATCTTTTTCCACCGCCTCCCGTTACGCCTACAGTATTGACATTACAATCGTCACTGAACAATTGCCAGAGCTGTAGATCAATCCGCCGCTATACTGTACAATCGAAAGTACTGGATTAGTGGAGCATTAGCCACCCAGTGGTGGAGATGTGTAATGCATGCTGAGTATCTAGATCGCCTCAACGCGTCTGCCTGCGATTAAACTCAGCTATCGCCCTAGCGTGACTAAACGGCCGTCTAGCTGGAGAATCGGTCAAGATGAAGGTGGCTACATCTGTAGTTTTTGTATAATGAGAAAAGAGAAAACTTTCACAGCCAGTGGCAGCTCCAGAGGCAGGGCTGCAGCACAGTCCAGAATTCAAAGAGGGGAGCCACACCAATTCAGGGCCATCTTTTTGTATGGGCTCAATGGGCTCTTGCCCAAGGGCCCCAGGAGGATAAGGGCCCTAGGCTGATAACTGACGGTCCCCTCTTTCCAGGGGTACCAGATTTTTGAAAATCGGCCCTTGGGAACCGGAGATATCTGACCTCAAAGCAGTGGTCACTATCCAAGCCTGTTAATTGCTCTTCCCAGACAGATGTCTCGGGTTCTGTCTGACTTAGAGTTTTTATGAGGGTATAATCCAAAAGCTGAGACTCTCCCCTCTTGGTAGACACTGGCAGCTTGTCGATACTATGCCCAGAACCAGAGATATCAGCCTTCCAGCAGCCGGTCCCTGCTCCAGCTCCACACGCCTAATATGCAGTTTTAGATTTTCATTGGTGGATTGCTCTGGCACCTGAACTCTGATCCTCAAGTCCCCAGAACCTCCTGATAGGTGGGACGCTCTAGTGTTTTATCCCATTCAAAGCTAAGAAATATTCTTTCAGGAACTTGAGATATCTGCAGTCTAGCAAGCTGCACTTTCACCGGAAAGTTATAAATATTAAGGCCACTCCACTATCCACCCCTACTCAACGTATTAAACACCCCCTACCACCTAAAACTCATGTACCAGGGCTTCTTCATTCAGCCCAATGTCCCCTTCTGCAGTTTAGCCCCAACTGTGCAGTAAAGGAGTAATTAGCAGAAATGACTGCTCCAGGTCCTACATGCTGAGCGGAAGATAGAACACCCCCTACCGCCCGCGGGACATCAAAGCTGCCGCTGATAGCACCCCCCACCCCTACCGCTGGAGGATGGGTAGGGGCCCCAGTGCATTTCTGTGCCCAGGGGCCTACACTGCTGTTAAGACGGCCCTGCACCAATTGCCAGTGAGTCCTTGCCGGTGATGTTTGGCAGCATCTTGGGTGGCAGTTGGTGTTACTCCCCTATTTGAATTTTGGACTGCACTGTAGCTCCAATTCTGGAACAGCTATGTTTTGTGACTGTGCATATGACAGATGATAAAATGCAGAAGCTCAGAGGTAGAGCCAGCTGCGGGCCTGGAGTTTGGTCTTTATGGGCCTGATTCAAAGGTGTATACAATGGCTTGCACTAGTGTGATCACATTCGCAGTGTAAGTGCCAAAATATGCTAGTGACTCAGGCACTGTCTTGTGTATAGAGACACCCACTGCTGGCATCTCACATCCACCCACTCACCGACAGAAACATCTATTGGACCACTGGATCCTTGAGCAAGTCTATGTTAACCCAATAATTATATATATATAAAAAAATATCTATCTATCTATCTATCTATCTATCTATCTATCTATCTATCTATCTATCTATCTATCTATCTATCTATCTATCTAATACTAGTAATCGACCCCTCTTGAGAAGAGTGTTTAAATTGCACTCTGTATAATGAGCAACACCCTGCTATTTATATTCACAGATATTGCTTCTCCTATATTAAAATTATTATTTGTTTGAGACCACTTTTGATCACACCAACATATATATTCCCAGTGTCGGACTGGGACATGTGGGGCCCACCGGGGGAATGCAGTGGTAGGGGCCCATATTTAGGGGTGTGGCAAGTCTGCTGAGAGGGTGTGGCCTGCCACCTCATTGGTTTGACTAACCATTAGAGAGTGCAACTTCTGGGCCCCTTCATAAATATATACAGTAAATTCAGCTGCTGCATGCATGATATAATGTACCAGATTAATAACAGATTAATAACAGCAGTGCACTGTAGAAAATACACCCTAGTGCAGTATAAGGTAACATATGTATAATGTATAATTCAAGTGCACAGTCTAGAACCTGATCCTTAGAGTAGGAGGTGAGCCCCCAGGCAGTAGGGCCCACCGGTGGTTTCCCCTGTACCCCTGTGGGCCAGTCCAATCCTGTATATTCCAATAAATGCTGTTCTCTTCCTCCTTTTGTAAACAGCAACATGCAATACTTGTTACTCAGTTGTAATTAATTATTCTAGCAAATCATGCATTAGTAAGTGCTGAGCATTGGGACAGGGGCCCCTTCAAAATGTTGCTATTGGGCAAAAAAAGGTCTGGCTATGCCTCTGTATACAGTATTCCTTGTATATCTGTCATAACCATTGTGGACATACTGAATCTGCACATAATTGCTACTGCATATAGGTTGAATTCTACTATATTTTATCCTTTTTAAACTGTTGTAGTTGTACTTCAATCGCTCATCAGTGTCAATTACTGGAGGAAGTTTGTTTATAAATGCATCTTCAGCAGAACTCCCTTAAGGCCCGTATTCACAGGCAGATCTGGGGAGAGATGTGTGCAGAGCGAACCGCGCGATGTGTGCTGAGCGTGCGGGGGGGGGGGGGGGGGGGGCTCCTTTCACCCAGCAGGTGAAATGAGTGACCTGCTAGATGGAGCATGCATGCAGGCCAATCTAGCACCAGCGGTAGCGATGCGTGGGGCTACGCATCGCTATCGCTGTGGGGGGTACACACGGAGCGATCATGCTTAAAATCTAAGCAATCTAGTCAGATTGCTTAGATTATCGCTCCGTGAGTACCCCCCTTACGTCACGTGAGATAAAATGGGCAACAAAGGGGGTCATTCAGAGTTGATCGCAGCAGCAAATTTGTTAGCAGTTGGGCAAAACCATGTGCACTGCAGGGGAGGCAGATATAACATGTGCAGAGAGAGTTAGATTTGGGTGGGTTATTTTGTTTCTGTGCAGGGTAAATACTGGCTGCTTTATTTTTACACTGCAATATAGATTTCAGTTTGAACACACACACACAAATCTTACTCTCTCTGCACATGTTACATCTGCCCCCCTTGCAGTGCAGATGGTTTTGCCCAACTGCTAACAAATTTGCTGCTACGATCAGGTCTGAATTAGCCCCTTAGTTCAGTTTCATTAAAGCCTACCATCCCTACTTTTAATCTCCACTTAACCTTTTGAGGAATAAGAATCAGCAGTAACATCACTCTATTAAGCTGCTGTAAGTTATATCCTACTAGAAATCTAGTTTCTCTTACGTCCTAGAGGATGCTGGGGACTCCGTAAGGACCATGGGGAATAGACGGGCTCTGCAGGAGACATGGGCACTAAAAAGAACTTTAGATATGGGTGTGCACTGGCTCCTCCCTCTATGCCCCTCCTCCAGACCCCGGTTTGATACTGTGCCCAGAGGAGACTGGGTGCATTACAGGGAGCTCTCCTGAGTTTCCTGAAAGAAATAATTTTTGTTAGGTTTTTTTATTTTCAGGGAGCCTGCTGGCAACAGGCTCCCTGCATTGAAGGACTGAGGAGAGAGAAGCAGACCTACTTAACTGCTAGGCTCTGCTTCTTAGGCTACGGGACACCATTAGCTCCAGAGGGAGTCGGAACGCAGGTCTCTCCTAGCTGTTCATCCCGGAGCCGCGCCGCCGTCCTCCTCACAGAGTCGGAAGATAGAAGCCGGGTGAGTATAAGAAGAAAGAAGACTTCAAAGGTGGCAAAAGACTTCGGATCTTCACTGAGGTAATGCGCATTGCTCCCACACAACACACACACGGCAGGCACTGTAAGGGTGCAGGGCACAGGGGGGGTGCCCTGGGCAGCAATTTAATCCTCTGGTCTGGCAAAATCAGGACATATCTGGGCTCTACACGGTATATCTGAGATCCCCCGCCAGTTTTTAAAAGTAATCAAACGTGACCGAAGCCCGGCGCTGAGAGAGCGGAGCTTGATCCTCAGCACTCACCAGCGCCATTTTCTCCACAGCACACCGCTGAGAAGCTGGCTCCCCGGACTCTCCCCTGCTGAACACGGTGACAGAGGGTTTGAAAGAAGGGGGGGGGGGGGCACATAATTTGGCGCAGTGTTATATATATTTGTAATAAAAGTGCTATCTGGGTAAATTTTTTCCCTGGGTCATTGGCGCTGGGTGTGTGCTGGCATACTCTCTCTCTGTCTCTCCAAAGGGCCTTGTGGGGGAACTGTCTCCAGATAGAGAATTACCTGAGTGTGTGGTGTGTCGGTAGGCGTGTGTCGGCATGTCTGAAGCGGAAGGCTCTTCTAGGGAGGAGGTGGAGCAAATGAGTTGGTGTCTCCGTCGGCAACGCCGACACCTGACTGGTTGGATATGGGGAATGTTTTAAATGCAAATGTGAATTTATTGCACAAAAAGTTGGACAAAGCTGAGTCCAGGGAATGTTCAGGGACTTTAGCCCTGCCTTTCACTATGTCACAGGGACCTTCTGGGTCTCAAAAGCGCTCACTATCCCAAATAGTAGACACTGATACCGACACAGATTCTGATTCCAGTGTCGACTACGATGATGCAAAGTTGCAGCCAAAATTGGCAAAAAGTATTCATTATATGATTATTGCTATAAAAGAGGTGTTGCGTATCACTGATGAACCCTCTGTCCCTGACACGAGGGTCCACATGTTTAAAGAAAAGAAACCTGGGGTAAACTTCCCCCCATTTCATGAGCTGAACGAATTATTTGAAAAGGCTTGGGAATCTCCAGAAAAAAAACTGCAGATTCCCAAACTGATTCTTATGGCGTATCCTTTCCCGACTAAGGACAGGATACAGTGGGAATCCTCCCCGAGGGTGGACAAAGCGTTAACACGCTTATCAAAAAGGTAGCGCTGCCATCTCAAGATATGGCAACCCTCAAGGATCCGGCGGATCGCAGGCAGGAGACTACCTTGAAGTCTATTTACACACATACTGGTACCTTACTCAGACCGGCGATAGTGTCGGCTTGGGTTTGTAGCGCTGTAGCAGCGTGGACAGATACCTTATCTGCTGATATAGATGCGCTGTATAAGGAAACCATTTTATTGACCCTGGGTCATATTAAAGATGCTTTCCTATATTTGAGAGATGCTTAGAGAGACATTGGCCTACTGGGTTCCAGAGCCAACACTATGGCGATTTCGGCTAGACGAGCCCTATGGACCCGACAATGGACGGGCGATGCCGACTCGAAGAGGCATATGGAGGTTTTACCTTACAAGGGTGAGGAATTGTTTGGGAAAGGTCTCACGGACCTAGTTTCCACGGCTACAGCTGGTAAATCAACTTTTTTGCCTTATGTTTCCTCACAGCCTAAGAAAACGCAACATTATCAGATGCAGTCCTTTCGGTCGCATAAACCCAACAGAGTGCGGGGATTTTTCTTTCTTGCCAGTGGTAAGGGCAAGGGGAAAAAGCTGCCAGCCACAGCTAGTTCCCAGGAGCAGAAGTCCTCCCCGGCCTCTACAAAATCCACTGCATGACGCTGGGGCTCCGCTGAGGGAGTCCGCCATAGTGGGGGCACGTCTTCGACTTTTCAGCCACGTCTGGGTTCACTCACAAGTGGATCCCTGGGCAATAGAAATTGTTTCCCAGGGTTACAAGCTGGAATTTGAAGAGGTGCCTCCTTGCCGGTTTTTCAAATCGGCCCTACCGGCTTCTCCCCCAGAGAGGGAGATAGTGTTAAATGCAATTCAAAAATTGTGCCTTCAACAAGTGGTGGTCAAAGTCCCCCTGCTGCAGCAGGGGATGGGGTATTACTCAACCCTGTTTGTAGTCCCAAAACCGGACGGTTCGGTCAGGCCCATTTTGAATTTAAAATCCTTAAACCTATACTTAAAAAGGTTCAAGTTCAAGATGGAGTCGCTCAGAGCAGTCATCGCCAGCCTGGAAGGGGGGGATTATATGGCATTTCTAGACATAAAGGATGCGTACCTTCATGTCCCCATATATCCGCCATATCAGGCGTTCCTGAGGTTTGCTGTACAGGATTGTCATTACCAATTTCAGACGTTGCCGTTTGGGCTTTCCACGGCCCCGAGGATTTTCACCAAGGTAATGGCGGAAATGATGGTGCTCCTGCGCAAGCAGGTTGTCACAATTATCCCATACTTGGACGATCTCCTAATAAAAGCGAGATCGAGAGAATAGTTGCCGAACAGCGTATCACTCTCCCTGAGGGTGTTGCAACAGCACGGCTGGATTCTCAATATCCCGTAGTCACAGTTGATTCCAACGACTCATTTGCCTTTCTTAGGCATGATTCTGGATACAGACCAGAAAAGGGTTTATCTTCTGATGGAAAAGGCCCAAGAACTCATGTCTTTGGTCAGGGACCTATTGAAGCCAAAAAGGGTGTCGGTGCATCACTGCACTCGAGTTCTAGGAAAGATGGTAGCGACTTACGAGGCCATTCCATTCGGCAGGTTCCATGCAAGAACATTTCAATGGGACCTTCTGGACAAGTGGTCCGGGTCACATCTACAGATTCATCAGATGATCACCCTGTCCCCCAGTGCCAGGGTATCTCTCCTGTGGTGGCTGCAGAGTGCTCACCTTCTGGAGGGTCGCAGGTTCGGCTTTCAGGACTGGGTTCTGGTAACCACGGACGCGAGCCTCCGAGGTTGGGGTGCGGTCACACAGGGAAGAAACTTCCAGGTTCTCTGGTCAAGCCAGGAGGCTTGTCTTCACATCAACGTACTGGAGTTGAGGGCCATATACAACGCCCTTCGACAAGCGGAAAATTGGCTTCGCGACCTACCGGTTCTGATCCAGTCAGACAACATCACCGCAGTGGCGCATGTAAACCGCCAAGGCGGAACAAAGAGCAGAGTGGCAATGGCAGAAGCCACCAGGATTCTTCGCCGGGCGGAAAATCATGTAAGCGCCCTGACTGCAGTCTTCATTCCAGGAGTGGACAACTGGTAAGCAGACTTCCTCAGCAGACACGACCTACATCCAGGAGAGTGGGGACTTCATCAGGAAGTCTTCACAGAGATTGCAAGTCGGTGGGGACTGCCTCAGATAGACAAGATGGCATCATGCCTCAACAAGAAACTACCAAAGTATTGCGCATGGTCGAGGGATCCTCAGGCAGTGGCGGTGTGTTCCCTCCTCTTCCGCTTATCTCAAAAATATTGAAAATCATAAGACAAAGAGGAGTACAGACAATTCTCATTGTTCCAGACTGGCCGCGAAGGGCCTGGTATCCGGATCTGCATGAAATGCTCACAGAAGATCCATGGCCTCTTCCTCTCAGAGAGGACCTGTTACAACAGGGGCCCTGTCTGTTCCAAGACTTACCGCGGCTGCGTTTGACGGCATGGCGGTTGAACGCCGGATCCTAGCGGAAAAGGGCATTCCGGATGAGGTTATTCCTACTCTGATAAAGACTAGGAAAGATGTGACAGCTAAACATTATCACCGTATATGGCAAAAGTATGTATCTTGGTGTGAGTCTAGAAATGCTCCTCCGAAAGAAATCCATTTGGGCCGTTTCCTTCACTTCCTACAGACGTGAGTGAATTTGGGCCTAAAATTAGGCTCCATTAAGGTTCAGATTTCGGCCCTATCCATTTTCTTTCAGAAGGAATTGGCTTCTCTCCCAGAAGTCCAGATTTTTATGAAGGGAGTGCTGCATATCCAGCCTCCTTTTGTACCTCCTGTGGCACCCTGGGACCTTAACGTGGTGTTGCGGTTCCTTAAGTCTCACTGGTTTGAACCACTTAAAACGGTGGAATTAAAATATCTCACTTGGAAAGTGGTCATGTTGTTGGACTTGGCATTGGCGAGGCGAGTGTCGGAGTTGGCAGCTTTGGAGTTGGCGGAGTTGGAGTTTGAGAACCACTATATTAAACAATTATTTACATATGCCCAACAACTCAATATTGCATATAAACAGAGATGAGCCAGCCTGTAGCAGAGTCATACTTGCCTACCTGAACCTCTCCATGAGGGAGAAAATGCTCTGTTCCTGGACTTTCCTGGTAATGTATGATTGCCATCACCTGTGGTGAAACACCTTTCTTATCAATTAACTAGCTCACCACAGGTGATGGCAATCATACATTACCAGGAAAGTCCAGGAACAGAGCATTTTCTCCCTCATGGAGAGGTTCAGGTAGGCAAGTATGAGCAGAGTGTCTACTTAAATAATTGTTTATCTATCTTCATATGAAGTGTGATTTGTTTAGATTACATGAAGAAGGTAATAAAACTTGAATATTTGATGAGACCTTGATCTAACAAAATCTCTCACTATCCATTTCTTTAGACCAGTGGTTCTCAAACTCGGTCCTCAGGACCCCACACAGTGCATGTTTTGCAGGTAACCCAGCAAGTGCACAGGTGTATTAATTACTCACTGACACATTTTAAAACGTCCACAGGTGGAGCTAATTATTTCACTTGTGATTCTGTGAGGAGACCTGCAAAACATGCACTGTGTGGGGTCCTGAGGACCGAGTTTGAGAACCTGTGCTTTAGACCATTGGCTCTGAAATATTTAAGCAAGCTGTAACATTGTTTCTACAGCTCAGTGGTTACAAACAAATGTATCCTTACTAACCAGATCCCAAAGATTATAATAATAATAATAATAATAATAATAATAATAATATGTTACTGACACTGTATACTGGACTAAATAACCATATCAAAGAAATAATACTGAAACATAATATTAAGATGATTGTGAAGTATATTTGATCCATTGACCTTAATAATTTAGACGCACAATACAATTCTTATATACAAAACGTATTTTATTGAGGATATGCATACTAGAGCAAATTATCACACACATATGGAGAACGTGGGATTTTAAAACAATTCTCACTCTTTATTAACGTCACTTTTTTATGTTTTTAATATTTTCACAAACCATGGGCAATTTTAATATACATGTTGAAAGTTATATTTTAATACTTACAGTACCTTTCCTTTTTGTTGTGCGCCACTATCAGACACTTTTCTATCCTTTGAGCTACATTGTACTTAGGGGGTCATTCCGAGTTGATCGCACGCTGCAGTTTTTTGCAGCGCAGTGATTAGATCACTATTGCGCATGCGTATGCGCTGCAATGTGCAGGCACGTCGTACGGGTACAAAGCGGATCAGTGCTGGGCGATGGATTTAATGAAGAATCCATTCGCACAGCCGATCGCAAGAAGATTGACAGGAAGAAGGCGTTTATGGGTGTCAACTGACCGTTTTCAGTGAGTGGTTTGAAAAACGCGGGCGTGTCCAAGCATTTGCAGGGCGGGTGTCTGACGTCAATTCTGGGACCGGACAGGCTGAAGTGATCGCAGCGGCTGACTAAGTTCTGAGCTACTCAGAAACTGCACAAAATATTTTTGCAGAGCTCGGCTGCACATGCGATCGCACACTTGCAAAGCTAAAATACACTCCCCTGTGGGCGGCGACTATGCGTTCGCACGGCTGCAAAAATCAGCTAGCGAGTGATCAACTCGGAATGACCCCCAATATGTTGGTAATTACGTTGTCTTTGGCAGGCTTCTCCAGTCTATATAAAATGCATCAGTGTGAACGCCTTGGGTAAACTCACACAAAGACCAAAGTCTCCACACTTCTTCATCTCTGGGAATTTGCACCATCCACATGGATTTAGAGGAAGCCCAATGTAATTGCCAATTTCTCTAACGTCCTAGTGGATGCTGGGACTCCGTCAGGACCATGGGGAATAGCGGGCTCCGCAGGAGACAGGGCACATCTAAATAAAGCTTTTAGGATCACATGGTGCGTACTGGCTCCTCCCCCTATGACCCTCCTCCAAGCCTCAGTTAGGTTTTTGTGCCCGTCCGAGAAGGGTGCAATCTAGGTGGCTCTCCTAAAGAGCTGCTTAGAAAAAGTTTTTTTTAGGTTTAAATCTCAGTGAATCCTGCTGGCAACAGGATCACTGCATCGAGGGACTTAGGGGAGAGATTTCCAACTCACCTGCGTGCAGGATGGATTGGAGTCTTAGGCTACTGGACACTTAGCTCCAGAGGGAGTCGGAACACAGGTCCTCCTGGGGTTCGTCCCGGAGCCGCGCCGCCGATCCCCCTTACAGACGCTGAAGACGGAGGTCCGGAAAGCAGGCGGCAGAAGACTCCTCAGTCTTCATGAAGGTAGCGCACAGCACTGCAGCTGTGCGCCATTGTTGCTACACGTCTCACTGATTCAGTCACGGAGGGTGCAGGGCGCTGCTGGGGGCGCCCTGGGCAGCAATATTAAATACCTTTAGTGGCAAAATAAATACATCACATATAGCCATTAAGGCTATATGTATGTATTTAACCCAGGCCAGTTTTCTTAAAACCCGGGAGAAAAGCCCGCCGGAAAAGGGGCGGAGCTTATTCTCCTCAGCACTCAGCGCCATTTTCCTGCTCAGCTCCGCTGGTGAGGAAGGCTCCCAGGACTCTCCCCTGCACTGCACTACAGAAACAGGGTAACAAAGAGAAGGGGGGCATAATTTGGCGATATTGATATATTAAAAGCGCTTATATCAAAAACAACACCTTCTAGGGTTGTTTATATACATTTATAGCGTTTTTGGTGTGTGCTGGCAAACTCTCCCTCTGTCTCCCCAAAGGGCTAAGAGGGTCCTGTCTTCGATTAGAGCATTCCCTGTGTGGCTGCTGTGTGTCGGTACGTGTGTGTCGACATGTATGAGGACGATGTTGGTGTGGAGGCAGAGCAATTGCCGGTAATGGTGATGTCACCCCCTAGGGAGTCGACACCGGAATGGATGGCTTTAGTTATGGAATTACGTGATAATGTTAGCACATTACAAAAGTCAGTTGACGAAATGAGACGGCCGGAAAACCAGTTAGTACCGGCTCAGGCGTCTCAGACACCGTCAGGGGCTGTAAAACGTCCCTTACCTCAGTCAGTCGACACGGGTACCGACACAGATGAATCTAGTGTCGACGGTGAAGAAACAAACGTATTTTCCAATAGGGCCACACGTTATATGATCACGGCAATGAAGGAGGCTTTGCAGATCTCTGATACTGCTGGTACCTCAAAAAGGGGTATTATGTGGGGGGTGAAAAAACTACCTGTAGCTTTTCCAGAATCAGAGGAATTGAATGACGTGTGTGACGAAGCGTGGGTTAACCCAGATAGAAAACTGCTAATTTCCAAGAAGTTATTGGCATTATACCCTTTCCCACCAGAGGTTAGGGCGCGCTGGGAAACACCCCCTAGGGTGGATAAGGCGCTCACACGTTTATCAAAGCAAGTGGCGTTGCCGTCTCCTGATACGGCCGCCCTCAAGGATCCAGCAGATAGGAGGCTGGAAACTACACTGAAGAGTATATACACACATACTGGTGTTATACTGCGACCGGCAATAGCCTCAGCCTGGATGTGCAGTGCTGGGGTAGTGTGGTTGGATTCTCTGACTGAAAATATTGATACCCTGGATAGGGACAGTATTTTATTGACTCTAGAGCAATTAAAGGATGCTTTTCTTTATATGCGAGATGCTCAGAGGGATATTTGTACTCTAGCATCAAGAGTAAGCGCGATGTCCATATCTGCCAGAAGAAGTTTATGGACGCGACAGTGGTCAGGTGATGCGGATTCCAAAAGGCATATGGAAGTATTGCCATATAAAGGAGAGGAATTATTTGGGGTCGGTCTTTCGGACCTGGTGGCCACGGCAACTGCCGGCAAATCCACTTTTTTACCTCAGACCCCCTCCCAACAGAAAAAGACACCGTCTTTTCAGCCGCAGTCCTTTCGCTCCTATAAAAACAAGCGACCAAAAGGACAGTCTTATCTGCCGCGAGGCAGAGGAAAGGGTAAGAGAGGGCAGCAAGCAGCCCCTGCCCAGGACCAGAAGCCCGCCCCGGGTTCTACAAAGCCATCAGCATGACGCTGGGGCTTTACAAGCGGACTCAGGAGCGGTGGGGGGTCGACTCAAGATTTTCAGCAATCAGTGGGCTCGCTCACAAGTGGACCCGTGGATCCTGCAGATAATATCTCAGGGTTACATGTTGGAGTTCGAAAGGTCTCCCCCTCGCCGGTTCCTAAAGTCTGCTTTACCAACGTCTCCCTCAGAAAGGACGTCGGTTTTGGAAGCCATTCACAAGCTGTATTCTCAGCAGGTGATAGTCAAGGTACCCCTCCTACAACAGGGAAAGGGGTATTATTCCACACTATTTGTGGTACCGAAGCCGGACGGTTCGGTAAGACCTATTCTAAACCTGAAATCCTTGAACCTGTACATACAGAAATTCAAGTTCAAGATGGAGTCACTCAGAGCAGTGATAGCGAATCTGGAAGAAGGGGACTTCATGGTGTCCCTGGACATAAAAGATGCTTATCTGCATGTCCCAATTTACCCCTCACACCAAGGGTATCTCAGGTTCATGATACAAGACTGTCATTATCAGTTTCAAACGCTGCCGTTTGGTTTGTCCACGGCCCCTCGGGTCTTTACCAAGGTAATGACCGAAATGATGGTTCTTCTACGAAGAAAAGGCGTATTAATTATCCCTTACTTGGACGATCTCCTGATAAGGGCAAAGTCCAGAGAACAGCTGGAAGTCGGTGTAGCACTAACCCAGGTAGTGCTTCAGCAACACGGGTGGATTCTGAATCTTCCAAAATCTCAATTGACCCCGACAACTCGTCTGCTGTTCTTGGGAATGATTCTGGACACGGTTCAGAAAAAGGTGTTTCTCCCGGAGGAGAAAGCAAGGGAGTTATCCGAACTTGTCAGGAACCTCCTAAAACCAGGAACTGTGTCAGTACATCAATGCACAAGAGTCCTGGGAAAGATGGTGGCTTCTTACGAAGCAATTCCATTCGGCAGATTCCATGCACGGACATTTCAGTGGGATCTGCTGGACAAATGGTCCGGATCGCATCTGCACATGCATCAGCGGATAACACTGTCACCAAGAACAAGGTTGTCTCTCCTGTGGTGGTTGCAGAGTGCCCATCTGTTAGAGGGCCGCAGATTCGGCATACAGGACTGGGTCCTGGTGACTACGGATGCCAGCCTACGAGGCTGGGGAGCAGTCACACAGGGAAGAAACTTCCAGGGCGTGTGGTCAAACCTGGAGACGTCCCTTCACATAAATATACTGGAGCTAAGAGCGATCTACAATGCTCTAAGCCTGGCAAAATCGCTGCTTCAGGGTCAGCCGGTGTTGATCCAGTCGGACAACATCACGGCAGTCGCCCACGTAAACCGACAAGGCGGCACGAGAAGCAGAAGAGCAATGACAGAAGCTGCAAGGATTCTGCGCTGGGCGGAGAATCATGTGCATAGCACTGTCAGCAGTGTTCATCCCGGGAGTGGACAACTGGGAAGCAGACTTCCTCAGCAGACACGACCTTCACCCGGGAGAGTGGGGACTTCATCCAGAAGTCTTCCACATGATTGTGAACCGTTGGGAAAAACCAAAGGTGGACATGATGGCGTCTCGCCTCAACAAAAAATTGGACAGATATTGCGCCAGGTCAAGAGACCCTCAGGCAATAGCTGTGGACGCTCTGGTAACACCGTGGGTGTACCAGTCAGTGTATGTGTTCCCTCCTCTGCCTCTCATACCAAAGGTACTGAGAATTATACGGAAAAGAGGAGTAAGAACAATACTGGTGGCTCCGGACTGGCCAAGAAGAACTTGGTATCCGGAACTTCAAGAGATGCTCACGGAGGATCCGTGGCCTCTACCTCTAAGAAGGGATCTGCTTCAGCAGGGACCTTGTATGTTCCAAGACTTACCGCGTCTGCGTTTGACGGCATGGCGGTTGAACGCCGGATTCTAAAAGAAAAGGGCATTCCAGAGGAAGTTATTCCTACCTTGATTAAGGCTAGAAAGGAAGTGACTGTACAACATTATCACCGCATTTGGCGAAAATATGTTGCGTGGTGTGAGGCCAAGAAGGCTCCAACGGAAGAATTTCAATTGGGTCGATTCTTACATTTCCTGCAAGCAGGATTGTCTATGGGCCTAAAATTGGGGTCCATTAAAGTTCAAATTTCGGCCTTATCAATCTTCTTCCAGAAGGAATTGGCATCAGTGCCTGAAGTACAAACTTTTGTCAAAGGTGTACTACATATACAACCCCCAATAGTGCCTCCAGTGGCACCGTGGGATTTGAACGTAGTTTTGAATTTTCTCAAATCTCATTGGTTTGAGCCTCTAAAATCGGTAGATTTAAAATACCTTACATGGAAGGTAACCATGCTATTGGCCCTGGCTTCAGCCAGGAGAGTTTCAGAGTTGGCGGCTTTATCATACAAAAGCCCATATCTGATTTTCCATTCGGACAGGGCAGAACTGCGGACACGTCCTCATTTTCTCCCTAAGGTGGTTTCGGCTTTTCACTTGAACCAGCCTATTGTGGTGCCTGCGGCTACTAGCGACTTGGAGGACTCCAAGTTACTGGACGTTGTCAGAGCATTAAAAATATATATTTCAAGGACAGCTGGAGTCAGAAAATCTGACTCGTTGTTTATATTGTATGCACCCAACAAGATGGGTGCTCCTGCGTCTAAACAGACGATTGCACGTTGGATCTGTAGCACAATCCAACTTGCACATTCTGTGGCAGGCCTGCCACAGCCTAAATCTGTAAAGGCCCACTCCACAAGGAAAGTGGGCTCATCTTGGGCGGCTGCCCGAGGGGTCTCGGCATTACAACTTTGCCGAGCAGCTACGTGGTCAGGGGAGAACACGTTTGTAAAATTTTACAAATTTGATACTCTGGCTAAGGAGGACCTGGAGTTCTCTCATTCGGTGCTGCAGAGTCATCCGCACTCTCCCGCCCGTTTGGGAGCTTTGGTATAATCCCCATGGTCCTGACGGAGTCCCAGCATCCACTAGGACGTTAGAGAAAATAAGAATTTACTTACCGATAATTCTATTTCTCATAGTCCGTAGTGGATGCTGGGCGCCCATCCCAAGTGCGGATTGTCTGCAATACTTGTACATAGTTATTGTTACAAAGATCGGGTTATTACTATTGTTGTGAGCCATCTTTTCAGAGGCTACTTCGTTTTTTGTTATCATACTGTTAACTGGGTTCAGATCACAAGTTGTACGGTGTGATTGGTGTGGCTGGTATGAGTCTTACCCGGGATTCAAGATCCTTCCTTATTGTGTACGCTCGTCCGGGCACAGTACCTAACTGAGGCTTGGAGGAGGGTCATAGGGGGAGGAGCCACCATGTGATCCTAAAAGCTTTATTTAGATGTGCCCTGTCTCCTGCGGAGCCCGCTATTCCCCATGGTCCTGACGGAGTCCCAGCATCCACTACGGACTATGAGAAATAGAATTATCGGTAAGTAAATTCTTATTATCCATATCACACAAGCTGAAGTTGGAAAATTATACTCATTACAATGAATGCAAAAAAAACCCTACCTTTTGCTTTTATTATATTAATTCCAAACACAATTGAAAAAAACAAAACTTTGTGGTATATTTACTAAGGTGTGAAGTTTTTTTTTAGAAGTGGAGATGTTGCCCATAGCAACCAATCAGATTCCACTTGTCATTTATCTAGCTGCTTCTAGACGATAATAGATAGAATCTGATTGGTTGCTATGGGCAACATCTCCATCCAAGGCTTAGTAAATAGACCTCTAGACTTTTATCTTCATGTCTGTTTAGTGACTTGTGATCATTTACCTTGTGTACATTGATTGCTTCCCCTCCCTGCAGCATACCACAGCTTGTCCTACAAGATAGACAGTCTGTCATTTTATTGTATGTTGTTCCTAGATGTGTGACTTTACTCTCTGTTATGATATGTGAAATTGCTGTCGGCCTGTTATTTAGAGGTGAACGCAGTTGCATTTGCACTGAGTATTTACATGAATATTTACATACAGAGATACTGAGACATTATACTAATGCCGCAGCCACATGATTGAAACAGAGACACTCACCGGCTGTGTCTGTTATTTGCCGCTTGCATACAAAGACGCACAATCTTCTGAACAACCCCACCGGGTAATCAGAATGTCCAACGAAACTAATGGTGTGTACACACGGTGAGATTTTTTCAATAGTCAAAATCGCAAGAAAAGTTAGTGCAAATCGCAAGGTGTTATGCCGATTGTGATCCCGATGCGCGGTCCCGCCAGGTCGGTATCGCAAGAAAAGATAGACTGTGCAGGCAAGTTAATCCTTGCTAGATCGGTGTACTATCTAGTTCATCTCACATAAGTCAATTAAATCTCACATAAGCCAAAATCGTAAGCACACATAGTCCATATCTCAAGAAAAGTTAGTCAAAATCGGTGGTGCTGGGCTCCGGGGAGTTCAGGGGAAATCGCAAAGTGAAAATCGGGCATAGGCCAGCAGGGACCAGTTGAACTACTATATGTACACAGATGCAGTCGCTGGCTGCAGCACACCCGTGAAATGGTTGCGACACCCCTGCGTTTGACTAGCCACACTTTATTACCTCCTACAAATGCACAATGACTTTCAATCACTCTGTGTAATCTCAATGTAACTCAGATGCATTCTGCAGTACAATAAAATAGCTTCCCTGCGCAGACATCGCCATAGCTTCCAGCTCTGAATCAGGTCCAGTGTAACTATGGATACTCTTTGTATGGATCTGTCGAAAATTTGTGAAATAGTAATAGTGATAATAATCTATATATTAATAGCAGAAAGATGGGTTTTATGAGTGACATATTTCTATGATGCTGCTGTCTGAGCAGGGCAATCATATACCAAATTAGAGTTTGTGGCCCATAGATTTGCAGAAAAATTGTGGCATTGTAATTGGGTGTTTTGTTTCAGCATTATGCGGCAAAACATCTGCCTGCCATTTACAAAGCAGCACCATTGTGCTCTGGAAAATGTGACAGTTGGTGAACCCTCACTGCACACCTGCTAGGTGACCTGGAACATGCAGACACCCAACTAAGCAGGGCTTTTTCGAAATTCAACTCCTGAGGGGGTAAAATGTTTTGCCCAGCAAACCTTTGCTCTGTAGAAACTGGGCACATCAGATAGTTATTATCAGCAGTGCCTGCAGCACCTGGGTTGCAGCGCTGACTACCTTCTGCATGGGGGAGGGGGGACGCTAAGCACATATACACATACATGTGTGGATTTATGTAATATGTGCGGGTGTGTGTCCGGATCTGCAGCGTTGCTGTATAACACAGCCACCGTGCAGAACCCGGGACTTAGCATTAGACTTCCCTCTCCTAAGCCCACCCCAGACTTATGTGAAACTAGCCAATAAGATTCTGAGGCTGGGTTTAGGAGAGTAAGCCTAATGCTGAGTCTCGGATTCTGCATGGCGACTGTGGTATATTGCGCCGCTGCAGATGCGGACACACGCCAGCACATATATTACATACATCCACACATGATGGCAAAACGTACATTTACATCGCAACCAGGCCCGGCGACAGGGGGGGTCAAAGGGGACACCTGTACCGGGCCGCGAGGGTTGGAGGGGCCCCATGAATCAGGGAAATAAAATATAGGACGCACTGCCTATTTGAAGTGAATGCCTGCCCAGCTGCCAGTCACCTAAAAAATTAATTAAGTGTCCAGTCAGAAGCCGCAATACCTCCTTCCGCACCTCCCCCTCCTTACCCTGTCCCTTGGTATGGTCCCATACCGTGGCACTAACGTCGTGACGTCATGACGCTGGACCACCGGCACTTCCCTGTCTCCTGCCTCCGCTGAGGAGCTGTCCAGAAGCTGTGCACAACCTCCCGCTGCCGGCCTGTCCACTGGTGTGTGACACTCGGAGGGAGAAGATTGCAGCAGCCCCCCCCCCCCCCCCGCAGTGCTACACACGAGAGAGACACCCTAGCTGTGGTGACAGTGAGTCCTTCCTGGACAGTCTATGTCTGCTTCACAGTATGTGTGTGTGTGTATACAGTATATGTGATGTGTATGTATGTAGGTATGTGTATGAGTGTGTTTGTGCTCCAGTAATGGACACAGTGCACTTTTGTTGTGTGTTTTCCATCTATGTATTGTAGTGTTTCAGTATATGCATAAATCTAGTGCCTTGTATTTGGTGATGCCTGTATTGGCACATGCAGGTTAGGGATATTTAGGGAGTGGGACGGAGGGGAGGGGGGCCCCAGAGATATCAGTGTAACGGGCCCCTAGATTTCTGTTGCCGGCTCTGATCGCAACACCATTGTTCCCTTTGAAAATGTGACAGTTGGTGAACTCTTCCTGTGCCCCTGCTGGGTGGTCTGAAACGGGTGGTATTCATGTGACCGACGGTCGGGAGACCGACGGTCACATGACCTCCTCCAGCTTCCCGACCCCCACTATCCCGATGGTCGGCATGCCGACCAACAGGGACTATTTCCACTCGTGGGTGTCCACGACACCCATAGAGTGGGAATAGAACCCCACCGAGCCTGCAGCGTGGCGAGCGCAGCGAGCCCGCAAGGGGTTTTCTGCACTCGCCTCTCCCCGCCGGGATCCCGGCGTCGGTAAGCTGACCGGCGGTCAGGAGACCGCCGGTCAGCCATACTACACCCGTCTGAAACATATGACCAGCTGGGTGGTCTGGAAACTGTGACAGTTATTTGCAGCCACCCATTGAGCAGAGAGTTTTCAAAATGTGACTCTTAAGGGGGTGAAAAGGGGTAAAATGTTCCACCCAGCAAACCTTTGCCTGTTTGAAACTTGGCACATCAGCTAGTAAGCATGATAATAGTAATATTTTTCTTTAACAGGCAATTAAATAATTTAAATAAAAATTCTCAAATGCTTTTAATTTGTATTATATGGTTTCATTTTGAATTGACATTTATAAACTGTATGACAGATATACATATATGACATTATAATGCAGTTTGATTGTTGACTTTCTTTTTGCAGATCAGCACAGATCAAAATCCTGGTATTGTTTCTTCAGAGCCTCCAGCATATTCTGAAATCTCAGCAAATTTTTCTCAGTCACCAGCCTTTCCTCAACCACCAGACTTTCCTCAACCACCAGACTTTCCTCAACCTCCAGACTTTCCTCAACCTCCACCATTTTCTCAGTCACCAGACTTTCATCAACCACTAGACTTTCCTCCACCACCAGCGTTTTCTCAGTCACCAGACTTTCCTAAACCTCCAGCCTTTTATTGGAATCCAGCCTTTAATGAAACAGCAGATACTTCTCAACCACCGCCTTACTCTGAATAATACATATCAGCAGAAGTAGGCAGAAAAGGTTGCCAATGGGCTGAATGAATCTTGAAGGTGTAAGCCAAGAACTAAAAACTCTCAATTCCTACTGTACCTAGAGTACATCTTTGTAGAGAAAGAGCAACAACCAATGGCAGCAGGGCATTGCTCCATGTTCTAACATTCACTAAAAGATGGCTGGTGACATTTTGCCGTTTGCTGCATTTTATCAAAACTTGCAGAGAGATAAGGTGGAGAGAGATAAACTACTGATCAATCACCTCCTGTCATATTACAGGCTGTGTTTGAAAAATGAGTTATGAGCTGATATTGGTTTAGTTTATCTCTATCACTTTATCTCTTTCCAAGCTTTAAGAAATCTCCCCATTTATCCCTCTCACATTAGTAGAGATGTATAAACCTGGCGAGATATACATTAGAGAAGTTGCCCAAAGTAACCAATCAGCTTCTGTCATTTAATAGACTGTGCTAGATAAGCTGATTGATTAATTGGGGCAACTTATTCACTTTATTCTTCTTCAAGGCATGATGCATCCCACCCTAAGATTAGAGGCACAGTTATTTTACTCTATTACATTCATTTCTGTATTAGTCCATAGTAAATGTAACTGTCAACTCTGCAGCTTCTTGAATCACTACGGTATGTTGCTTTTGAAGTACTAAGGTGGTCATTCCGAGTTGTTCGCTCGCAAGCTGCTTTTAGCAGCTTTGCACACGCTAAGCCGCCGCCTACTGGGAGTGAATCTTAGCATAGTAAAATTGCGAACGAAAGATTAGAAGAATTGCGAATAGACACTTCTTAGCAGTTTCTGAGTAGCTCCACACTTACTCGGCATCTGCGATCAGTTCAGAGCTTGTCGTTCCTGTTTTGACGTCACAAACACTCCCAGCGTTCGCCCAGACACTCCCGCGTTTTCCCCAGAAACGGCAGCGTTTTTTCACACACACCCATAAAACGGCCAGTTTCCGCCCAGAAAAACCCACTTCCTGTCAATCACATTACGATCACCAGAACGAAGAAAAAACCTCGTAATGCCGTGAGTAAAATACCTAACTGCATAGCAAATTTACTTGGCGCAGTCGCAGTGCGAACATTGCGCATGCGCAATTAGCGGAAAATCGCTGCGATGCGAAGAAAATTACAGAGCGAACAACTCGGAATGAGGGCCTAAGATGCCACTTTCCACCTCCCAACACACAATAATTTCCATGGTCATGGCCACCAATGGTGGTGTCTCTGGCTCCAGTTCACTGCTGTTCTTCTATGAAGAGTGAAATGAAGCAGGACATATTTCCCAATTGCCCAGCCTAAGGAAACTGTCTGGCCTACAATATGTCTATATCATTGGAAGGAGTGTTTCTATGCAAATATTATTAACCCTCATCACAAAATGTCAAATTCTACAGTTCCTGGCATCTTCTTAAGGATTAAAAGATATCAAGCCAATGTGATAAACAGTATATATATCTCCTATATAATAGCCCAGATCTGTGACTGTGTGTCTAATGCTGGGCGTGGCTAGGGGCTCTCAATGGGTTAGCAGCAGGTCTATCACACCCAGTCCACAGCTGATTGGGCGAGAAACGCCCTCCCACACAGGTTACATCCAATGGGAGGCTCTGTCCTTTGGCTGCTGTGTGTTCCCGGAGCAGGATTAACAATGGGGCTGATGAAGCTGCAGCTCCAGGCCCACACCCCAAAATAGGCCCACTGCATCTGCAGCAACATACCATCCAACAATTTACACATAAAAACCGGTACAAATTCAAAAAGGGGGCATAGCCAAAGGTAAAGGGACGTAGCCACGCCCCTTTTCCTATACTTTCAATGGAAGTTTAGAGAGCCAAAAACCAGTACAGACCATAAAAAAGGTACTGTACTTGCCAAAAAGGTACAGTTGGAGGGTATGCCACTGCATCTGCAGCAAGTCTCTGCACTGTTGATAGGGGGGGGGGGGAATCCTTTTACTGCAGCGTCCTATGTCCTGCTGCCAGTCCGCCTGCCCCCTCCGGCATCAACAATCCCCACTCCCTAGCCACGGCACAGGTGGAACAAAAGCTGCTGTGGCCAACGGCATAGATGTGTATGAAAGCGGTGCAGCGGAAGGCTTTCATAGAGCTCCCTGCGCCACATACTCTCTGAGCCCCGGAGCCTCCTCTGCGCGTGATATCACAGAAGTGCCTCCCCGCCACAGCCGCGCCCAGCCGCACCTTGCCTGCTGGCCTGAGAGCCCCGAGATGGCTAATGTAACAGATAGAGTGGGTGATATCACGGAGGGTAATGTCTGGATGCTGAATCAAGGTAAAAGGTGAGAGTGCTGTGCAGCAAGTCTCTGCACTGTTGATAGGGGGGGGGGGGAATCCTTTTACTGCAGCGTCCTATGTCCTGCTGCCAGTCCGCCTGCCCCCTCCGGCATCAACAATCCCCACTCCCTAGCCACGGCACAGGTGGAACAAAAGCTGCTGTGGCCAACGGCATAGATGTGTATGAAAGCGGTGCAGCGGAAGGCATTCATAGAGCTCCCTGCGCCACATACTCTCTGAGCCCCGGAGCCTCCTCTGCGCGTGATATCACAGAAGTGCCTCCCCGCCACAGCCGCGCCCAGCCCAGCCGCACCTTGCCTGCTGGCCTGAGAGCCCCGAGATGGCTAATGTAACAGATAGAGTGGGTGATATCACGGAGGGTAATGTCTGGATGCTGAATCAAGGTAAAAGGTGAGAGTGCTGTGCAGTGCAGAGGGTGTGCAGCGTCACTGACACTGCACAGTACTTTCACCTTTTACATTGATTCAGCGAGTCAGTCAGTTATGCCAGCCAGTCACTATTGTTAGCGCCGGCACTAAGGGCTGCTGGGAGCTGTAGTTTATTGAGTGCAACTTCTTCCCTGTGATGCGGCGCGTTGGGATACCGGCGCTAAACAATAGTGACTTCGCTTGGCTGCTGTTTGAGTCTCCGGGAGAGCCACTGCCAAAGGGAGGACAGCAGCTTAGCTGCCTCCAGGAGGAGAAGCATTACCCACCCCTCCCCCATTCGCAGTACCTCTCCGGGCCCCATCCGCGGCACCCCCACACACACCCCTCCACCACCACCTGCGGTGGTTCTGGACCCCCTCCCCCACTCGCAGCACCCGCCCTTCCCACACCCACGGCACCACCGCACCTGTTCCTTCCCCACAGCACCCCTGCAACTGCTCCTCCCCCATCCATGGTGGCTCCAGACCCCCTCCCCCACCCGCGGCACCCACTCACCCACCCCTACTCCACCTGCGGCACCACCGCACCAGCCCCTCCCCCACCCCCGGCACCCTCGGGCCCCCTCCCCCATCTGCGTCTCTTCCGCACCTGCCACTCCCCCAACCACAGCACCTACTAGGTGATTCATCAGGCCCTGCGTGCATTGTTCACGCTGTTGCAATGGGCTACGACCCCTTAACCATTGCACGCCCTTTGTCCGTGCAATATTTAACCACTCACACAATTATGATTGGAGGTAATACTCCATATAATAAAAATATTGCACGCCGCACCTAGCCCCTTATGATCGTGCGAAGAGCGCCCGTAAGGCGCAATGAATCACCTAGTGTATATATATATATATATGAAAACGTTTTTGAACTAAGCGCACAAGTGTCAAAGACATAACGCGTAAATAACTTATAAAGTTGCTTATTAAAAAACACTCCCCATTAGTATCTATGGGAGGCTGGTAAAAAGCAGTGTATTTGTGAAATAGAATAGTAAAGAATTACATTTTAAAGCACCTACTAGTGCAAACGTACAAAGTGCAAAATGTGCTCAAGTGAACAAATATTTTGGGAATGGACTTAGGTTGTCATTCCGAGTTGATCGCTAGCTGCTTTCGTTCGCAGCGCAGCGATCAGGAAAAAAACGGCAGTTCTGCGCATGCATATGCGGCGCAATGCGCATGTGCGTCATACTCTTACAACGAGCGATGTAGTTTCACACAAGGTCTAGCGAAGCTTTTCAGTCGCACTGCTGACCGCAGAGTGATTGACAGGAAGTGGGTGTTTCTGGGTGTCAACTGACCATTTTCAGGGAGTGAGCGGATAAACGCAGGCGTGCCAGATAAAAATGCAGGCGTGGCTGGGGAAACGTAGGCGTGGCTGGCCAAATGCAGGGCGTGTTTGTGACGTCAAAACAGGAACTAAACAGTCTGCAGTGATCGCAAGCTAGGAGTAGGTCTGGAGCTACTCTGAAGCTGCACAAAATTATTTTGTAGCCGCTGTGCGATCCTTTCGTTCGCACTTCTGCTAAGATACACTCCCAGAGTGCGGCGGCTTAGCATTTGCACGGCTGCTAAAAGCAGCTAGCGAGCGAACAATTTGGAATGAGGGCCTTAGCTTCTTAGTTGGCGTCTTCAGTCGTCAGACCAGCATATAATGAAGGCAGAGCTGTAACTAGGTGTAAGCCAATGGTGCATTGCCCACAGCGCAAATGCACTGAGGGCTCACCATCTAGCACCACACCCACATGGCCGCTGGTACACTGACACTCACTCCCGCCGGACGCCGCGGCTGCACGGGAGCGCTGCCGCCGCTGCCAGCTTTTCATTAAAGTATGCTGGATGGCTGCGGCCTGCGAGCAGAGCGTAGGAAGTTTTTTCAGCATGAAAGAAGAGGTGGGGAAATCCGCTCCTCCCCACCCCTGGCTCCTCCTCTTTGAGACCAGCAGCCGCCGGGGACAAGAGATTGCGCTGTCAGAGCGGGCTCTGATGTCAACTCTGAGGCCAGGTCACTGCATCTTCCAGCCACTCCACAAAAACAGGTAGCTGGGCTGGCAGATTGGGGGGGTGGGTGGGGGGATGGTTGGTTGGTACTGACTGCTGTGTCTGCTGTCACTTTAGTTGGTCTATATAAGTATAACAAACCTGAACACACTCACTCTCTCTCTACTCCCCCTCTCCAGATTCTGCTGCCGCAATGTGGAAAAAAAGGGGACTCTGCTGTCGTAATGTGTAAAAAGGGGGACTGCTGCCATAATGTGTAAAAAAGGGGGACTCTGCTGCCGTATTGTGTAGAAAAGGGGGACTGCTGCTGTAATGTGTAAAAAGGGGGACTGCTGAAGTAATATGTAAAAAGGGGGACTCTGCTGACGTAATGTGTAAAAAGGGGACACTGCCTGTCGTAATGTGTAAAAAGGGGGAACCTACTGCCGTAATGTGTAAAAAGGGGGACTCTTTTGCCGAAATGTGTGACAGGCACTTTACCTGGTGTAATGTGTGATAGGGGCTCTACCTAGCTTAATGTGTGACAGGGGCTCTACCTGGTGTAATGTGTGTAAGTGGCACTACTGTGCGGCGTAATCTGAATAATGGAGACTACTGTGCTGCATAATATGAATTGGTTTTATTTTGTGGCCAGGCCCCTTCCCCGTGAAGCCACTCCCCTATATTTTTGGCACGCACCTAAGGCACGCACTGGCCCTATTTTAAATATGGGGTGCGCCAATGCTGCTTCTTACACACAGCACTAAAATAGCTAGTTACGGCACTGAATGAAGGTGTATATAAAAGAAAGTTGAAAATATAGAGACCATCGTGTGTAATGTCTTAACTGCATATTTGTTTAAAAGCAACAGATAAAAGCAACAGATACTGTGAAAAATCTAGGAAAAGCAATCCCAACCAACAAGACTCTTGCTGTATCCAGGAATGCCACCTTGGACAGATAAGCCTTTATATTTGTGACCTATTGTATGTGTGCTACCTACTACCATTACCTGTTATTTGTTATTTATTTGTTTTTAAGCATGTATTTGTTGAGATTAAAACTGTGTTTTTGAAAAAAGGAAAAACGTTGGTTGGGATTGCTTTACCTGGATTTTACACAGTATCTGTTGCTTTTAAACAAAAATGCAGTGTTAAGACGTTACACATGATTGTCTCTATATTTTCTCCTTTCTTTTATATTCACCTTGATTATATGCTGGTCTGATGACTGAGGACGCCGACTAAGGGGGTTATTCAGACCTGAACGCTCCCTAGCATTTTTTGCAGTGCAGCGATCAGGTCAGAACTGCGCATGCATATGCACCGCAATACCAGGCGCGGCGCACAGGTACAAAGGTGTTCCTTGCTCTGTGATGGGTTTGTGCGAAAAATCCATTCGCACGGGCGATCGCAAGGTGATTGACAGGAAGAAGGCGTTTGTGGGTGTGAACTGACCATTTTCTGTGAGTGGTTGGAAAAACGCAGGCGTTCCCAAGCGTTTGCAGGGCGGGTGTCTGACGTCAATTCCGGCCCCAGACAGGCTGAAGTGATCGCAGCGGCTGAGTAAGTCCTGGGCTACTCCGAGACTGTGCAAAATCCTTTTGTACCGCTCGGTTGCACATGTGATCGCACACTTGCACAGCTAAAATACACTCCCCGGTGGGCGGCGACTATGTGAATGCAGGACAGCAAAAAACAGCTAGCGAGCGATCAGGTCTGAATTACCCCCTAAGAAGCTAAGTCCATTCCCAAAACATTTTTTCACTTGAGCACATTTTGGATATTGTACGTTTGCACTAGTAGGTGCTTTAAAACATAATTCTTTACTAATATATACTAATATATAATTTATATATATATTTCTCTGACGTCCTAGTGGATGCTGGGAACTCCGTAAGGACCATGGGGAATAGACGGGCTCCGCAAGAGACTGGGCACTCTACAAGAAAGATTAGGTACTCTCTGGTGTGCACTGGCTCCTCCCTCTATGCCCCTCCTCCAGACCTCAGTTAGATTTCTGTGCCCGGCCGAGCTGGATGCACACTAGGGGCTCTCCTGAGCTCCTAGAAAGAAAGTATATTTTAGGTTTTTTTATTTTACAGTGAGATCTGCTGGCAACAGGCTCACTGCATCGAGGGACTAAGGGGAGAAGAAGCGAACCTACCTGCTTGCAGCTAGCTTGGGCTTCTTAGGCTACAGGACACCATTAGCTCCAGAGGGATCGACCGCAGGACCCGTCCTTGGTGTTCGTTCCCGGAGCCGCGCCGCCGTCCCCCTTACAGAGCCAGAAGCTTGAAGAGGATCCGGAAAAATCGGCGGCAGAAGACTTCAGTCTTCACCAAGGTAGCGCACAGCACTGCAGCTGTGCGCCATTGCTCCTCTTGTACACCTCACACTCCCGTCACTGATGGGTGCAGGGCGCTGGGGGGGGGGGGGGGCGGGGGGGCGCCCTGAGCAGCAATAATTAGACCTTGGCTGGCAAAATAATCACAATATATAGCCCCAGAGGCTATATATGTGATAAATACCCCTGCCAGATTCCATAAAAAAGCGGGAGAAAAGTCAGCCGAAAAAGGGGCGGAGCTATCTCCCTCAGCACACTGGCGCCATTTCTCCCTCACAGCTCCGCTGGAAGGAAGCTCCCTGGCTCTCCCCTGCAGTCTGCACTACAGAAGGGTAAAAAAGAGAGGGGGGGGCACTAAATTTAGGCGCAGTATATAATTTATAGCAGCTATAAGGGGATATAATTCAGTTAGTCCCTGTATTATATAGCGCTCTGTGTGCTGGCATACTCTCTCTCTGTCTCCCCAAAGGGCTTTTTGTGGGGTCCTGTCCTCTGTCAGAGCATTCCCTGTGTGTGTGCGGTGTGTCGGTACGGCTGTGTCGACATGTTTGATGAGGAGGCTTATGTGGAGGCAGAGCAGATGCCTATAAATGTGATGTCACCCCCTGCGGGGCAGACACCTGAGTGGATGGACTTATGGAAGGAATTACGTGCAAGTGTCGACTCCTTACATAAAAAAATTGACGACATGCCAAATGCGGGACAGCCGGCTTCTCAGCTCGTGCCTGCCCAGACGACTCAAAGTCCATCAGGGGCTCTAAAGCGCCCGCTACCTCAGATGGCAGACACAGATGTCGACACGGATACTGATACCAGTGTCGACGACGAAGAGTCTAATTTAATGTCCACTAGGGCCATTCGTTGCATGATTGAGGCAATGAAAGAGGTATTACACATTTCTGATATAAACCCAGGTACCTCAAAAAAGGGTATTATGTTTGGGGAGAAAAAACTACCAATAGTTTTCCCCCCATCGGAAGAATTAAATGAAGTGTGTGAAGAAGCGTGGGCTTCCCCCGATAAAAAATTGGTAATTTTCTAAAAAGTTACTAATGGCGTTCATTTTCTCGCCAGAGGATAGGTCACGTTGGGAAACACCTCCTAGGGTGGATAAAGCGCTCACACGCTTGTCAAAAAAGGTGGCACTACCGTCTCCGGATACGGCCGCCCTAAAGGAGCCTGCTGATAGAAAGCAGGAGGCGATCCTGAAGTCTGTATATACACACTCAGGCATTATACTGAGACCAGCGATTGCTTCAGCATGGATGTGCAGTGCTGCAGCTGCGTGGTCAGATTCCCTGTCGGAAAATATTGACACCCTAGACAGGGACACTATTCTGCTAACCGTAGAGCATATAAAAGACTCAGTCTTATACATGAGAGATGCACAGAGGGAGATCTGCCGACTGGCATCTAAAATAAGTGCTCTGTCCATCTCTGCTAGGAGAGGCTTATGGACTCGGCAGTGGACAGGGGATGCAGATTCGAAAAGGCACATGGAAGTTTTGCCTTATAAGGGTGAGGAGTTATTCGGGGATGGTCTCTCAGACCTAGTTTCCACAGCAACAGCTGGGAAGTCAGCATTTTTGCCCCATGTCCCCTCACAGCCTAAGAAAGTGCCGTATTATCAGGTACAGTCCTTTCGACACCAGAAAAACAGGCGGGGAAAAGGCGGGTCCTTTCTGGCCAGAGGCAGAGGTAGGGGAAAAAAGTAGAGATGTGCACTTGAAATTTTTCGGGTTTTGTGTTTTGGTTTTGGGTTCGGTTCCGCGGCCGTGTTTTGGGTTCGACCGCGTTTTGGCAAAACCTCACCGAATTTTTTTTGTCGGATTCGGGTGTGTTTTGGATTCGGGTGTTTTTTTCAAAAAACACTAAAAAACAGCTTAAATTATAGAATTTGGGGGTCATTTTGATCCCAAAGTATTATTAACCTCAAAAACCATAATTTCCACTCATTTTCAGTCTATTCTGAATACCTCACACCTCACAATATTATTTTTAGTCCTAAAATTTGCACCGAGGTCGCTGGATGACTAAGCTAAGCGACCCTAGTGGCCGACACAAACACCTGGCCCATCTAGGAGTGGCACTGCAGTGTCACGCAGGATGGCCCTTCCAAAAAACACTCCCCAAACAGCACATGACGCAAAGAAAAAAAGAGGCGCAATGAGGTAGCTGTGTGAGTAAGATAAGCGACCCTAGTGGCCGACACAAACACCTGGCCCATCTAGGAGTGGCACTGCAGTGTCACGCAGGATGGCCCTTCCAAAAAACACTCCCCAAACAGCACATGACGCAAAGAAGAAAAAAAGAGGCGCAATGAGGTAGCTGTGTGAGTAAGATATGCGACCCTAGTGGCCGACACAAACACCTGGCCCATCTAGGAGTGTCACTGCAGTGTCACGCAGGATGGCCCTTCCAAAAAACACTCCCCAAACAGCACATGACGCAAAGAAAAAAAGAGGCGCAATGAGGTAGCTGTGTGAGTAAGATAAGCGACCCTAGTGGCCGACACAAACACCTGGCCCATCTAGGAGTGGCACTGCAGTGTCACGCAGGATGGCCCTTCCAAAAAACACTCCCCAAACAGCACATGACGCAAATAAAAATGAAAGAAAAAAGAGGTGCAAGATGGAATTGTCCTTGGGCCCTCCCACCCACCCTTATGTTGTATAAACAGGACATGCACACTTTAACCAACCCATCATTTCAGTGACAGGGTCTGCCACACGACTGTGACTGAAATGACGGGTTGGTTTGGACCCCCACCGAAAAAGAAGCAATTAATCTCTCCTTGCACAAACTGGCTCTACAGAGGCAAGATGTCCACCTCATCATCATCCTCCGATATATCACCGTGTACATCCCGCTCCTCACAGATTATCAATTCGTCCCCACTGGAATCCACCATCTCAGCTCCCTGTGTACTTTGTGGAGGCAATTGCTGCTGGTCAATGTCTCCACTGAGGAATTGATTATAATTCATTTTAATGAACATCATCTTCTCCACATTTTCTGGAAGTAACCTCGTACGCCGATTGCTGACAAGGTGAGCGGCGGCACTAAACACTCTTTCGGAGTACACACTTGTGGGAGGGCAACTTAGGTAGAATAAAGCCAGTTTGTGCAAGGGCCTCCAAATTGCCTCTTTTTCCTGCCAGTATAAGTACGGACTGTCTGACGTGCCTACTTGGATGCGGTCACTCATATAATCCTCCACCATTCTTTCAATGGGGAGAGAATCATATGCAGTGACAGTAGACGACATGTCCGTAATCGTTGTCAGGTCCTTCAGTCCGGACCAGATGTCAGCATCAGCAGTCGCTCCAGACTGCCCTGCATCACCGCCAGCGGGTGGGCTCGGAATTCTGAGCCTTTTCCTCGCACCCCCAGTTGCGGGAGAATGTGAAGGAGGAGATGTTGACAGGTCGCGTTCCGCTTGACTTGACAATTTTGTCACCAGCAGGTCTTTGAACCCCAGCAGACTTGTGTCTGCCGGAAAGAGAGATCCAAGGTAGGTTTTAAATCTAGGATCGAGCACGGTGGCCAAAATGTAGTGCTCTGATTTCAACAGATTGACCACCCGTGAATCCTTGTTAAGCGAATTAAGGGCTCCATCCACAAGTCCCACATGCCTAGCGGAATCGCTCCCTTTTAGCTCCTCCTTCAATGCCTCCAGCTTCTTCTGCAAAAGCCTGATGAGGGGAATGACCTGACTCAGGCTGGCAGTGTCTGAACTGACTTCACGTGTGGCAAGTTCAAAAGGTTGCAGAACCTTGCACAACGTTGAAATCATTCTCCACTGCGCTTGAGACAGGTACATTCCACCTCCTATATCGTGCTCAATTGTATAGGCTTGAATGGCCTTTTGCTGCTCCTCCAACCTCTGAAGCATATATAGGGTTGAATTCCACCTCGTTACCACTTCTTGCTTCAGATGATGGCAGGGCAGGTTCAGGCGTTTTTGGTGGTGCTCCAGTCTTCTGTACGTGGTGCCTGTACGCCGAAAGTGTCCCGCAATTCTTCTGGCCACCGACAGCATCTCTTGCACGCCCCTGTCGTTTTTTTAAAAATTCTGCACCACCAAATTCAAGGTATGTGCAAAACATGGGACGTGCTGGAATTTGCCCATATTTAATGCACACACAATTAGAGATGAGCGGGTTCGGTTTCTTTGAATCCGAACCCGCACGAACTTCACTTTTTTTTCCACGGGTCCGAGCGACTCGGATCTTCCCGCCTTGCTCGGTTAACCCGAGCGCGCCCGAACGTCATCATGACGCTGTCGGATTCTCGCGAGGCTCGGATTCTATCGCGAGACTCGGATTCTATATAAGGAGCCGCGCGTCGCCGCCATTTTCACTCGTGCATTGAGATTGATAGGGAGAGGACGTGTCTGGCGTCCTCTCCATTAGAATAGAGATAGATAGATTAGATAGAGAGAGATTGTGCAGAGTCGCAGACAGAGTTAGTTTACCACAGTCAGTGACCAGTGCAGTTGCTAGTTAACTTTTATTTAATATAATATATCCGTTCACTTCTCTCTGCTATATCCGTTCTCTGCCTGAAAAAAAAAACGATACACAGCACAGTCAGTCACACAGTGTGACTCAGTCTGTGTGCACTCAGCTCAGCCCAGTGTGCTGCACAGTCATCAATGTATAAATTAAAAGCTTATAATTAATTGTGGGGGAGACTGGGGAGCACTGCAGGTTGTTAGCAGGAGCCAGGAGTACAATTATATTAATTAACAGTGCACACTTTTGCTGCAGGAGTGGTGACCAGTGCCTGACCACCAGTATAGTATTGTTGTATACTACTAATATCTCTTTAAATATCAACCAGTCTATATTAGCAGCAGACACAGTACAGTGCGGTAGTTCACGGCTGTGGCTACCTCTGTGTCGGCACACGGCAGGCAGTCCGTCCGACCAGAATTGTATTATTTATTATTATATACCTACCACCTAACCGTGGTTTTTTTTTCATTCTTTATACCGTCATAGTGTCATCCTAATTGTTACGAGTATACTACTATCTCTTTATCAACCAGTGTACAGTGCGGTAGTTCACGGCTGTGGCTACCTCTGTGTCGGCACACGGCAGGCAGTCCGTCCGACCAGAATTGTATTATTTATTATTATATACCTACCACCTAACCGTGGTTTTTTTTTCATTCTTTATACCGTCATAGTGTCATCCTAATTGTTACGAGTATACTACTATCTCTTTATCAACCAGTGTACAGTGCGGTAGTTCACGGCTGTGGCTACCTCTGTGTCGGCACACGGCAGGCAGTCCGTCCGACCAGAATTGTATTATTTATTATTATATACCTACCACCTAACCGTGGTTTTTTTTTCATTCTTTATACCGTCATAGTGTCATCCTAATTGTTACGAGTATACTACTATCTCTTTATCAACCAGTGTACAGTGCGGTAGTTCACGGCTGTGGCTACCTCTGTGTCGGCACACGGCAGGCAGTCCGTCCGACCAGAATTGTATTATTTATTATTATATACCTACCACCTAACCGTGGTTTTTTTTTCATTCTTTATACCGTCATAGTGTCATCCTAATTGTTACGAGTATACTACTATCTCTTTATCAACCAGTGTACAGTGCGGTAGTTCACGGCTGTGGCTACCTCTGTGTCGGCAGTCGGCAGGCAGTCCGTCCATCCATAATTGTATTATTATTATAATATATACCACCTAACCGTGGTTTTTTTTTCATTCTTTATACCGTCGTCATAGTGTCATACTAGTTGTTACGAGTATACTACTATCTCTTTATCAACCAGTGTACAGTGCGGTAGTTCACGGCTGTGGCTACCTCTGTGTCGGCAGTCGGCAGGCAGTCCGTCCATCCATAATTGTATTATTATTATAATATATACCACCTAACCGTGGTTTTTTTTTCATTCTTTATACCGTCGTCATAGTGTCATACTAGTTGTTACGAGTATACTACTATCTCTTTATCAACCAGTGTACAGTGCGGTAGTTCACGGCTGTGGCTACCTCTGTGTCGGCAGTCGGCAGGCAGTCCGTCCATCCATAATTGTATTATTATTATAATATATACCACCTAACCGTGGTTTTTTTTTCATTCTTTATACCGTCGTCATAGTGTCATACTAGTTGTTACGAGTATACTACTATCTCTTTATCAACCAGTGTACAGTGCGGTAGTTCACGGCTGTGGCTACCTCTGTGTCGGCAGTCGGCAGGCAGTCCGTCCATCCATAATTGTATTATTATTATAATATATACCACCTAACCGTGGTTTTTTTTTCATTCTTTATACCGTCGTCATAGTGTCATACTAGTTGTTACGAGTATACTACTATCTCTTTATCAACCAGTGTACAGTGCGGTAGTTCACGGCTGTGGCTACCTCTGTGTCGGCAGTCGGCAGGCAGTCCGTCCATCCATAATTGTATTATTATTATTATAATATATACCACCTAACCGTGGTTTTTTTTTCATTCTTTATACCGTCGTCATAGTGTCATACTAGTTGTTACGAGTATACTACTATCTCTTTATCAACCAGTGTACAGTGCGGTAGTTCACGGCTGTGGCTACCTCTGTGTCGGCAGTCGGCAGGCAGTCCGTCCATCCATAATTGTATTATTATTATAATATATACCACCTAACCGTGGTTTTTTTATACCACCTAACCGTGGCAGTCCGTCCATAATTGTATACTAGTATCCAATCCATCCATCTCCATTGTTTACCTGAGGTGCCTTTTAGTTCTGCCTATAAAATATGGAGAACAAAAAAGTTGAGGTTCCAAAATTAGGGAAAGATCAAGATCCACTTCCACCTCGTGCTGAAGCTGCTGCCACTAGTCATGGCCGAGACGATGAAATGCCAGCAACGTCGTCTGCCAAGGCCGATGCCCAATGTCATAGTACAGAGCATGTCAAATCCAAAACACCAAATATCAGAAAAAAAAGGACTCCAAAACCTAAAATAAAATTGTCGGAGGAGAAGCGTAAACTTGCCAATATGCCATTTACCACACGGAGTGGCAAGGAACGGCTGAGGCCCTGGCCTATGTTCATGGCTAGTGGTTCAGCTTCACATGAGGATGGAAGCACTCAGCCTCTCGCTAGAAAACTGAAAAGACTCAAGCTGGCAAAAGCACCGCAAAGAACTGTGCGTTCTTTGAAATCCCAAATCCACAAGGAGAGTCCAATTGTGTCGTTTGCGATGCCTGACCTTCCCAACACTGGACGTGAAGAGCATGCGCCTTCCACTATTTGCATGCCCCCTGCAAGTGCTGGAAGGAGCACCCGCAGTCCAGTTCCTGATAGTCAGATTGAAGATGTCAGTGTTGAAGTACACCAGGATGAGGAGGATATGGGTGTTGCTGGCGCTGGGGAGGAAATTGACCAGGAGGATTCTGATGGTGAGGTGGTTTGTTTAAGTCAGGCACCCGGGGAGACACCTGTTGTCCGTGGGAGGAATATGGCCGTTGACATGCCAGGTGAAAATACCAAAAAAATCAGCTCTTCGGTGTGGAGGTATTTCACCAGAAATGCGGACAACAGGTGTCAAGCCGTGTGTTCCCTTTGTCAAGCTGTAATAAGTAGGGGTAAGGACGTTAACCACCTCGGAACATCCTCCCTTATACGTCACCTGCAGCGCATTCATAATAAGTCAGTGACAAGTTCAAAAACTTTGGGTGACAGCGGAAGCAGTCCACTGACCAGTAAATCCCTTCCTCTTGTAACCAAGCTCACGCAAACCACCCCACCAACTCCCTCAGTGTCAATTTCCTCCTTCCCCAGGAATGCCAATAGTCCTGCAGGCCATGTCACTGGCAAGTCTGACGAGTCCTCTCCTGCCTGGGATTCCTCCGATGCATCCTTGCGTGTAACGCCTACTGCTGCTGGCGCTGCTGTTGTTGCCGCTGGGAGTCGATGGTCATCCCAGAGGGGAAGTCGTAAGCCCACTTGTACTACTTCCAGTAAGCAATTGACTGTTCAACAGTCCTTTGCGAGGAAGATGAAATATCACAGCAGTCATCCTACTGCAAAGCGGATAACTGAGTCCTTGACAACTATGTTGGTGTTAGACGTGCGTCCGGTATCCGCCGTTAGTTCACAGGGAACTAGACTATTTATTGAGGCAGTGTGCCCCCGTTACCAAATACCATCTAGGTTCCACTTCTCTAGGCAGGCGATACCGAGAATGTACACGGACGTCAGAAAAAGACTCACCAGTGTCCTAAAAAATGCAGTTGTACCCAATGTCCACTTAACCACGGACATGTGGACAAGTGGAGCAGGGCAGGGTCAGGACTATATGACTGTGACAGCCCACTGGGTAGATGTATGGACTCCCGCCGCAAGAACAGCAGCGGCGGCACCAGTAGCAGCATCTCGCAAACGCCAACTCTTTCCTAGGCAGGCTACGCTTTGTATCACCGCTTTCCAGAATACGCACACAGCTGAAAACCTCTTACGGCAACTGAGGAAGATCATCGCGGAATGGCTTACCCCAATTGGACTCTCCTGTGGATTTGTGGCATCGGACAACGCCAGCAATATTGTGTGTGCATTAAATATGGGCAAATTCCAGCACGTCCCATGTTTTGCACATACCTTGAATTTGGTGGTGCAGAATTTTTTAAAAAACGACAGGGGCGTGCAAGAGATGCTGTCGGTGGCCAGAAAAATTGCGGGACACTTTCGGCGTACAGGCACCACGTACAGAAGACTGGAGCACCACCAAAAACTACTGAACCTGCCCTGCCATCATCTGAAGCAAGAAGTGGTAACGAGGTGGAATTCAACCCTCTATATGCTTCAGAGGTTGGAGGAGCAGCAAAAGGCCATTCAAGCCTATACAATTGAGCACGATATAGGAAATGGAATGCACCTGTCTCAAGTGCAGTGGAGAATGATTTCAACGTTGTGCAAGGTTCTGATGCCCTTTGAACTTGCCACACGTGAAGTCAGTTCAGACACTGCCAGCCTGAGTCAGGTCATTCCCCTCATCAGGCTTTTGCAGAAGAAGCTGGAGGCATTGAAGAAGGAGCTAACACGGAGCGATTCCGCTAGGCATGTGGGACTTGTGGATGCAGCCCTTAATTCGCTTAACAAGGATTCACGGGTGGTCAATCTGTTGAAATCAGAGCACTACATTTTGGCCACCGTGCTCGATCCTAGATTTAAAGCCTACCTTGGATCTCTCATTCCGGCAGACACAGGTCTGCTGGGGTTGAAAGACCTGCTGGTGACAAAATTGTCAAGTCAAGCGGAACGCGACCTGTCAACATCTCCTCCTTCACATTCTCCCGCAACTGGGGGTGCGAGGAAAAGGCTCAGAATTCCGAGCCCACCCGCTGGCGGTGATGCAGGGCAGTCTGGAGCGACTGCTGATGCTGACATCTGGTCCGGACTGAAGGACCTGACAACGATTACGGACATGTCGTCTACTGTCACTGCATATGATTCTCTCAACATTGATAGAATGGTGGAGGATTATATGAGTGACCGCATCCAAGTAGGCACGTCACACAGTCCGTACTTATACTGGCAGGAAAAAGAGGCAATTTGGAGGCCCTTGCACAAACTGGCTTTATTCTACCTAAGTTGCCCTCCCACAAGTGTGTACTCCGAAAGAGTGTTTAGTGCCGCCGCTCACCTTGTCAGCAATCGGCGTACGAGGTTACATCCAGAAAATGTGGAGAAGATGATGTTCATTAAAATGAATTATAATCAATTCCTCCGCGGAGACATTGACCAGCAGCAATTGCCTCCACAAAGTACACAGGGAGCTGAGATGGTGGATTCCAGTGGGGACGAATTGATAATCTGTGAGGAGGGGGATGTACACGGTGATATATCGGAGGGTGAAGATGAGGTGGACATCTTGCCTCTGTAGAGCCAGTTTGTGCAAGGAGAGATTAATTGCTTCTTTTTTGGGGGGGGTCCAAACCAACCCGTCATATCAGTCACAGTCGTGTGGCAGACCCTGTCACTGAAATGATGGGTTGGTTAAAGTGTGCATGTCCTGTTTTGTTTATACAACATAAGGGTGGGTGGGAGGGCCCAAGGATAATTCCATCTTGCACCTCTTTTTTCTTTTCTTTTTCTTTGCATCATGTGCTGATTGGGGAGGGTTTTTTGGAAGGGACATCCTGCGTGACACTGCAGTGCCACTCCTAGATGGGCCCGGTGTTTGTGTCGGCCACTAGGGTCGCTAATCTTACTCACACAGCTACCTCATTGCGCCTCTTTTTGTCTTTGCGTCATGTGCTGTTTGGGGAGGGTTTTTTGGAAGGGACATCCTGCGTGACACTGCAGTGCCACTCCTAGATGTGCCCGGTGTTTGTGTCGGCCACTACGGTCGCTAATCTTACTCACACAGTCAGCTACCTCATTGCGCCTCTTTTTTTCTTTGCGTCATGTGCTGTTTGGGGAGGGTTTTTTGGAAGGGCCATCCTGCGTGACACTGCAGTGCCACTCCTAGATGGGCCCGGTGTTTGTGTCGGCCACTAGGGTCGCTTATCTTACTCACACAGCGACCTCGGTGCAAATTTTAGGACTAAAAATAATATTGTGAGGTGTGATGTGTTCAGAATAGGCTGAAAATGAGTGTAAATTATGTTTTTTGAGGTTAATAATACTTTGGGATCAAAATTACCCCCAAATTCTATGATTTAAGCTGTTTTTTAGGGTTTTTTTAAAAAAACACCCGAATCCAAAACACACCCGAATCCGACAAAAAAAATTCGGTGAGGTTTTGCCAAAACGCGGTCGAACCCAAAACACGGCCGCGGAACCGAACCCAAAACCAAAACACAAAACCCGAAAAATTTCCGGCGCTCATCTCTACACACAATATTGCTGGCGTTGTCCGATGCCACAAATCCACAGGAGAGTCCAATTGGGGTAAGCCATTCCGCGATGATCTTCCTCAGTTGCCGTAAGAGGTTTTCAGCTGTGTGCGCATTCTGGAAACCGGTGATACAAAGCGTAGCCTGCCTAGGAAAGAGTTGGCGTTTGCGAGATGCTGCTACTGGTGCCGCCACTGCTGTTCTTGCGGCGGGAGTCCATACATCTACCCAGTGGGCTGTCACAGTCATATAGTCCTGACCCTGCCCTGCTCCACTTGTCCACATGTCCGTGGTTAAGTGGACATTGGGTACAACTGCATTTTTTAGGACACTGGTGAGTCTTTTTCTGACGTCCGTGTACATTCTCGGTATCGCCTGCCTAGAGAAGTGGAACCTAGATGGTATTTGGTAACGGGGGCACACTACCTCAAGAAATTGTCTAGTTCCCTGTGAACTAACGGCGGATACCGGACGCACGTCTAACACCAACATAGTTGTCAAGGCCTCAGTTAACCGCTTTGCAACAGGATGACTGCTGTGATATTTCATCTTCCTCGCAAAGGACTGTTGGACAGTCAATTGCTTGGTGGAAGTAGTAAAAGTGGGCTTACGACTTCCCCTCTGGGATGACCATCGACTCCCAGCAGCAACAACAGCAGCGCCAGCAGCAGTAGGCGTTACACGCAAGGATGCATCGGAGGAATCCCAGGCAGTAGAGGACTCGTCAGAATTGCCAGTGACATGGCCTGCAGGACTATTGGCATTCCTGGGGAAGGAGGAAATTGACACTGAGGGAGTTGGTGGGGTGGTTTGCGTGAGCTTGGTTACAAGAGGAAGGGATTTACTGGTCAGTGGACTGCTTCCGCTGTCGCCCAAAGTTTTTGAACTTGTCACTGACTTATTATGAATGCGCTGCAGGTGACGTATAAGGGAGGATGTTCCGAGGTGGTTAACGTCCTTACCCCTACTTATTACAGCTTGACAAAGGCAACACACGGCTTGACAAATGTTGTCCGCATTTCTGTTGAAATACTTCCACACCGAAGAGCTGATTTTTTTGGTATTTTCACCAGGCATGTCAACGGCCCTATTCCTCCCACGGACAATAGGTGTCTCTTCGGGTGCCTGACTTAAACAAACCACCTCACCATCAGAATCCTCCTTGTCAATTTCCTCCCCAGCGCCAGCAACACCCATATCCTCCTCATCCTGGTGTACTTCAACACTGACATCTTCAATCTGACTATCAGGAACTGGACTGCGGGTGCTCCTTCCAGCACTTGCAGGGGGCGTGCAAATGGTGGAAGGCGCATGCTCTTCACGTCCAGTGTTGGGAAGGTCAGGCATCGCAACCGACACAATTGGACTCTCCTTGTGGATTTGGGATTTCGAAGAACGCACAGTTCTTTGCGGTGCTTTTGCCAGCTTGAGTCTTTTCATTTTCTAGCGAGAGGCTGAGTGCTTCCATCCTCATGTGAAGCTGAACCACTAGCCATGAACATAGGCCAGGGCCTCAGCCGTTCCTTGCCACTCCGTGTGGTAAATGGCATATTGGCAAGTTTACGCTTCTCCTCCGACAATTTTATTTTAGATTTTGGAGTCCTTTTTTTACTGATATTTGGTGTTTTGGATTTTACATGCTCTGTACTATGACATTGGGCATCGGCCTTGGCAGACGACGTTGCTGGCATTTCATCGTCTCGGCCATGACTAGTGGCAGCAGCTTCAGCACGAGGTGGAAGTGGATCTTGATCTTTCCCTAATTTTGGAACCTCAACATTTTTGTTCTCCATATTTTAATAGGCACAACTAAAAGGCACCTCAGGTAAACAATGGAGATGGATGGATACTAGTATACTTATGGATGGACCAGCGACTGCCGACACAGAGGTAGCTACAGCCGTGGACTACCGTACTGTGTCTGCTGCTAATATAGACTGGATGATAATGAGATGAAATTAATATATATATATATAATATCACTAGTACTGCAGCCGGACAGGTATATATATTTATTATGTAATGACTGATGACGGACCTGCTGGACACTGTCAGCTCAGCAGCACCGCAGACTGCTACAGTAAGCTACTATAGTGGTATGTATCAAGAAGAAAAAAAAAAAAAAACACGGGTAGGTGGTATACAATTATGGATGGACCAGCGACTGCCGACACAGAGGTAGCTACAGCCGTGGACTACCGTACTGTGTCTGCTGCTAATATAGACTGGATGATAATGAGATGAAATTAATATATATATATATATATATATATATATATATATATAATATCACTAGTACTGCAGCCGGACAGGTATATATATTTATTATGTAATGACTGCTGATGGACCTGCTGGACACTGTCAGCTCAGCAGCACCGCAGACTGCTACAGTAAGCTACTATAGTAGTATGTATCAAGAAGAAAGAAAAAAAAAAAACCACGGGTAGGTGGTATACAATTATGGATGGACCAGCGACTGCCGACACAGAGGTAGCTACAGCCGTGGACTACCGTACTGTGTCTGCTGCTAATATAGACTGGATGATAATGAGATGAAATTAATATATATATATATATAATATCACTAGTACTGCAGCCGGACAGGTATATATATTTATTATGTAATGACTGATGACGGACCTGCTGGACACTGTCAGCTCAGCAGCACCGCAGACTGCTACAGTAAGCTACTATAGTAGTATGTATCAAGAAGAAAGAAAAAAAAAAACACGGGTAGGTGGTATACAATTATATATATATTATATACAATTATATATATATATATATATATTAAACTGGTGGTGATTAATTAAACTGGTGGTCAGGTCACTGGTCACACTATCAGCAACTTGCAAGTAGTACTCCTAAGCAGACAATCACAATATATACTGGTGGTCAGTGTGGTCACAATGGCAGTGTGGCACTCTGGCAGCAAAAGTGTGCACTGTACGTTAAAATATGTACTCCTGCTCTCAGACTCTAACTGCTCCCCACTGTCTCCCCCACAAGTCAGATATACAGTCACACTATCACTTCAGCAAGTAGTAGTACTCCTCCTAATGCTCCCCAAAATTACTAAAGTAAATACTGTGTGTCTCTCTCTACTCTAGTCTCACTCTCTTCTCTATAAACGGAGAGGACGCCAGCCACGTCCTCTCCCTATCAATCTCAATGCACGTGTGAAAATGGCGGCGACGCGCGGCTCCTTATATAGAATCCGAGTCTCGCGATAGAATCCGAGCCTCGCGAGAATCCGACAGCGGGATGATGACGTTCGGGCGCGCTCGGGTTAACCGAGCAAGGCGGGAAGATCCGAGTCGCTCGGACCCGTGTAAAAAAACCTGAAGTTCGGGCGGGTTCGGATTCCGAGGAACCGAACCCGCTCATCTCTAGAAAAAAGCTGCAACAAACAGCAGGTTCCCAGGAACAAAAGTCCTCCCCCGCTTCTTCCAAGTCCGCCGCATGACGGTGGGGCTCCACAGGCGGAGCCAGGTACGGTGGGGGGCCGCCTCAAAAATTTCAGCGATCAGTGGGCTCGCTCACAGGTGGATCCCTGGATCCTTCAAGTAGTATCTCAGGGGTACAAGCTGGAATTCGAGGCTCCTCCCCCCCGCCGTTTCCTCAAATCTGCCTTGCCGACAACTCCCTCGGGCAGGGAGGCTGTGCTAGAGGCAATTCACAAGCTGTATTCCCAGCAGGTGATAGTCAAGGTGCCCCTACTTCAACAAGGACGGGGTTACTATTCCACACTGTTTGTGGTACCGAAACCGGACGGTTTGGTGAGACCCATTTTACATTTGAAATCCTTGAACACATACATAAAAAAATTCAAGTTCAAGATGGAATCGCTCAGGGCGGTTATTGCAAGCCTGGACGAGGGGGATTACATGGTATCCCTGGACATCAAGGATGCTTACCTGCATGTCCCCATTTACCATCCTCACCAGGAGTACCTCAGATTTGTGGTACAGGATTGCCATTACCAATTCCAGACACTGCCGTTTGGACTGTCCACGGCACCGAGGGTGTTTACCAAGGTAATGGCAGAAATGATGATACTCCTTCGAAAAAAGGGAGTTTTAATTATCCCGTACTTGGACGATCTCCTTATAAAGGCGAGGTCCAAGGAGCAGTTGTTGGTCGGAGTAGCACTATCTCGGGAGGTGCTACAACAGCACGGATGGATTCTAAACATTCCAAAGTCACAGCTGGTTCCTTCCACACGCCTACTGTTCCTGGGCATGGTTCTGGACACAGAACAGAAAAAAGTGTTTCTCCCGCAGGAGAAAGCCAAGGAGCTGTCATCTCTAGTCAGAGACCTCCTGAAACCAAAATAGGTATCGGTGCATCACTGCACACGAGTCCTCGGAAAAATGGTAGCTTCATACGAAGCAATTCCATTCGGCAGGTTTCATGCAAGAACCTTTCAGTGGGACCTCTTGGACAAGTGGTCGGGATCGCATCTTCAGATGCATCGGCTGATAACCCTGTCTCCAAGGACCAGGGTGTCTCTGCTGTGGTGGCTGCAGAGTGCTCATCTTCTAGAGTGCCGCAGATTCGGCATACAGGACTGGGTCCTGGTGACCACGGATGCCAGCCTTCGAGGCTGGGGGGCAGTCACACAGGGAAGAAATTTCCAAGGACTTTGGTCAAGTCAGGAGTCGTCCCTACACATAAATATTCTGGAACTGAGGGCCATTTACAATGCCCTAAGTCAGGCACCCCTGCTTCAAAATCAGCCGGTACTGATCCAATCAGACAACATCACGGCAGTCGCCCATGTAAACCGACAGGGCGGCACAAGAAGCAGGATGGCGATGGCAGAAGCCACAAGGATTCTCCGATGGGCGGAAAATCACGTCTTAGCACTGTCAGCAGTGTTCATTCCGGGAGTGGACAACTGGGAAGCAGACTTCCTCAGCAGACATGACCTACACCCGGGAGAGTGGGGACTTCATCCAGAAGTCTTCCAACTGTTGGTAAACCGTTGGGAAAGGCCACAGGTGGACATGATGGCGTCCCGCCTCAACAAAAAGCTAAAGAGATATTGCGCCAGGTCAAGGGACCCTCAGGCGATAGCTGTGGACGCTCTAGTGACACCGTGGGTGTACCAGTCGGTTTATGTGTTCCCTCCTCTGCCTCTCATACCAAAGGTACTGAGAATAATAAGAAGGCGAGGAGTAAGAACGATACTCGTGGTTCCGGATTGGCCAAGAAGAGCTTGGTACCCAGAACTTCAAGAAATTATATCAGAGGACCCATGGCCTCTACCGCTCAGACAGGATCTGCTACAGCAGGGGCCCTGTCTGTTCCAAGACTTACCGCGGCTGCGTTTGACGGCATGGCGGTTGAATTCCGGATCCTAAAGGAAAAGGGCATTCCAGAGGAAGTCATTCCTACGCTGATAAAAGCTAGGAAAGAAGTAACCGCAAACCATTATCACCGTATTTGGCGAAAATATGTTGCGTGGTGTGAGGCCAGGAAGGCCCCTACTGAGGAATTTCAGCTGGGTCGTTTTCTGCACTTCCTACAGTCGGGAGTGACTATGGGCCTAAAATTGGGTTCCATTAAGGTCCAGATTTCGGCTATGTCGATTTTCTTCCAGAAAGAACTGGCTTCACTGCCTGAAGTTCAGACATTTGTAAAGGGTGTGCTACATATTCAGCCCCCTTTTGTGCCTCCTGTGGCACCTTGGGATCTCAACGTGGTGTTGAGTTTCCTGAAATCACATTGGTTTGAGCCACTTAAAACTGTGGATCTGAAATATCTCACGTGGAAAGTGGTCATGTTATTGGCCTTGGCTTCGGCAAGGCGTGTGTCAGAATTGGCGGCTTTGTCATGTATACGCCCTTATCTGATTTTCCATATGGATAGGGCAGAATTGAAGACTTGTCCCCAGTTTCTCCCTAAGGTGTTATCAGCTTTTCACTTGAACCAACCTATTGTAGTGCCTGCGGCTACTAGGGACTTGGAAGATTCCAAGTTACTGGACGTAGTCAGGGCCTTGAAAATTTATGTTTCCAGGACGGCTGGAGTTAGGAAAACTGACTTGCTTTTTATCCTGTATGCACCCAACAAACTAGGTGCTCCTGCTTCTAAGCAGACTATTGCTCGCTGGATTTGTAGCACAATTCAGCTGGCGCATTCTGCGGCTGGATTGCCGCGTCCTAAATCAGTAAAAGCCCATTCCACAAGGAAAGTGGGCTCATCTTGGGCGGCTGCCCGAGGGGTCTCGGCTTTACAACTTTGCCGAGCTGCAACTTGGTCAGGGGCAAACACGTTTGCTAAATTCTACAAATTTGATACCCTGGCTGAGGAGGACCTTGAGTTCTCTCATTCGGTGCTGCAGAGTCATCCGCACTCTCCCGCCCGTTTGGGAGCTTTGGTATAATCCCCATGGTCCTTACGGAGTTCCCAGCATCCACTAGGACGTCAGAGAAAATAAGATTTTACTCACCGGTAAATCTATTTCTCGTAGTCCGTAGTGGATGCTGGGCGCCCATCCCAAGTGCGGATTGTCTGCAATACTTGTATATAGTTATTGCCTAACTAAAGGGTTATTGTTGAGCCATTTGTTGAGAGGCTCAGTTATACTTCCTGCTGTTAACTGGGTATAGTATCACGAGTTATACGGTGTGATTGGTGTGGCTGGTATGAGTCTTACCCGGGATTCAAAATCCTTCCTTATTGTGTCAGCTCTTCCGGGCACAGTATCCTAACTGAGGTCTGGAGGAGGGGCATAGAGGGAGGAGCCAGTGCACACCAGATAGTACCTAATCTTTCTTGTAGAGTGCCCAGTCTCCTGCGGAGTCCGTCTATTCCCCATGGTCCTTACGGAGTTCCCAGCATCCACTACGGACTACGAGAAATAGATTTACCGGTGAGTAAAATCTTATTATATATATATATATGTATATACTAATCGAAGAAGGCACAGCACTCCTAGGCGACTTGCAAGCATGACAAAACAGCAGGGTTTCAGCTTGCAAGTCGCCTATGAGTGCTGTGCCTTCATCGATTAGTGTACTACATTTACTGCACGGGCACCTGGCGCACTACCTGCTATTGCTGATGGGAGAGCCGGTACTCTCTATGTGTGTATATATATATATATATATATATATACTGCTCAAAAAAATAAAGGGAACACTAAAATAACACATCCTAGATCTGAATAAATGAAATATTCTTATCAAATACTTTGTTCTTTACATAGTTGAATGTGCTGACAACAAAATCACACAAAAATTATCAATGGAAATCAAATTTATTAACCCATGGAGGTCTGGATTTGGAGTCACCCTCAAAATTAAAGTGGAAAAACACACTACAGGCTGATCCAACTTTGATGTAATGTCCTTACAACAAGTCAAAATGAGGCTCAGTAGTGTGTGTGGCCTCCACGTGCCTGTATGACCTCCCTACAACGCCTGGGCATGCTCCTGATGAGGTGGCGGATGGTCTCCTGAGGGATCTCCTCCCAGACCTGGACTAAAGCATCCACCAACTCCTGGACAGTCTGTGGTGCATCGTGGCGTTGGTGGATGGAGCGAGACATGATGTCCCAGATGTGCTCAATTGGATTCAGGTCTGGGGAACGGGCGGGCCAGTCCATAGCATCAATGCCTTTGTCTTGCAGGAACTGCTGAAACACTCTAGCCACATGAGGTCTAGAATTGTCTTGCATTAGGAGGAACCCAGGACCAACCGCACCAGCATATGGTCTCACAAGGGGTCTGAGGATCTCATCTCGGTACCTAATGGCAGTCAGGCTACCTCTGGCGAGCACATGGAGGACTGTGCGGCCCCCCCAAAGAAATGCCACTCCACACCATTACTGACCCACTGCCAAACCGGTCATGCTGGAGGATGTTGCAGGCAGCAGAACGTTCTCCTTGGCGTCTCCAGACTCTGTCACGTCTGTCACATGTGCTCAGTGAGAACCTGCTTTCATCTGTGAAGAGCACAGGGCGCCAGTGGCGAATTTGCCAATCTTGGTGTTCTCTGGCAAATGCCAAATGTCCTGCACGGTGTTGGGCTGTAAGCACAACCCACACCTGTGGACGTCGGGTCCACATACCACCCTCATGGAGTCTGTTTCTGATCGTTTGAGTAGACACATGCACATTTGTGGCTTGCTGGAGGTCATTTTGCAGGGCTCTGGCAGTGCTCCTCCTGTTCCTCCTTGCACAAAGGTGGAGGTAGCAGTCCTGCTGCTGGGTTGTTGCCCTCCTACGGCCTCCTCCATGTCTCCTGATGTACTGGCCTGTCTCCTGGTAGCGCCTCCATGCTCTGGACACTACGCTGACAGACACAGCAAACCTTCTTGCCACAGCTCGCATTGATGTGCCATCCTGGATGAGCTGCACTACCTGAGCCACTTGTGTGGGTTGTAGACTCCGTCTCATGCTACCACTAGAGTGAAAGCACCGCCAGCTTTCAAACGTGACCAAAACATCAGCCAGAAAGCATAGGAGCTGAGAAGTGGTCTGTGGTCACCACCTGCAGAACAACTCCTTTATTGGGGGTGTCTTGTTAATTGCCTATAATTTCCACCTGTTGTCTATTCCATTTGCCCAACAGCATGTGAAATTGATTGTCAATCAGTGTTGCTTCCTAAGTGGACAGTTTGATTTCACAGAAGTGTGATTGACTTGGAGTTACATTGTGTTGTTTAAGTGTTCCCTTTATTTTTTTGAGCAGTGTATATACTGTATATAGTCAGTGAATAAGGTTGGACAACATTTTCCAGATAGTCTCACAGTGTTTATATGGTTTCTTTGATACTGCTCCTGATAAAAGATGATTTGTGCAGCCTCCTCCAATAAGCTGTAACCACCGGCTTGCCTGTAAACATGGAAGAGAAGAAATGGTGTACGCACTCAGTGAGTAAAATGGAAAAATCCATTTAGTATAAGTAAAAGCTCACATACATCCTAAATAGTAATAATCAGCCTCATGATCCCGCTGTTCTGCCTCCGAAAAGCACACAATGGAAAACCATCGCTGGCTGTATGATCAGAGTCCACCGTTCACTCCTTGACAAAGTCCATCATGACTAAATGCATTCGGTATGGCTGCGAAGACGCTACACATGTGGAAGTTATCCACTGCTTGCCTGAATGCGGGAGGTCTGAACGGAGGACTCTGATCTGGCTCTATGTCGATACAAAGAAAAACAGGCGGCACTCACCGGGCTGAAATCAAAATCCTGTGAGTGCGGCCTGTTTTTCTTTCTATCGGCATAGAGGGGGTCATTCCGAGTTGATCGTAGCTGTGCTAAATTTAGCACAGCTACGATCAGGCACTCAGACATGTGGGGGGACTCCCAGCACAGGGCTAGTCCACCCCACATGTCAGTGCCAGCCCCCCCCCCCCCGCCAGAAATGCAAAAGCATCACACAGCGGCGATGCTTTTGCATGTCAAGAATTACTCCCGGCCAGCGCAGCTCCTGCGCCTGGTCGGGAGAACCTCTTCGCTGCCCCGGGTCGCAGCGGCTGCATGTGACATCACGCAGCTGCCGCGGCCCACCCCCCCATGGTCCAGCTACGATGGCGTTGGCCGGAGAGCGCCCCCTAAACGGGGGCTTAACGCCACCGTCCATCCCCCTCCCGCCTGGCAACGACGGCTGGCATGCGCAGTTCCGACCCGATCGCTGCGCTGCGATAAACTGCAGCGAGCGATCGGATCGGAATGACCCCTAGAGCCAGAGGCTTAGTACAAGAAAACACCTTATATAAGGAAGGAAGGCACCTCCGGCAATTGCTCACATACCAAACAGAGTGCAGAATAATATGTGTGTGTGTATATATATATATATATATATATATATATATATATATACACTGCTCAAAAAAATAAAGGGAACACTAAAATAACACATCCTAGATCTGAATGAATGAAATATTCTTATTAAATACTTTGTTCTTTACATAGTTGAATGTGCTGACAACAAAATCACACAAAAATTATCAATGGAAATCAAATTTATTAACCCATGGATGTCTGGATTTGGAATCACCCTCAAAATTAAAGTGGAAAAACACACTACAGGCTGATCCAACTTTGATGTAATGTCCTTAAAACAAGTCAAAATGAGGCTCAGTAGTGTGTGGCCTCCACGTGCCTGTATGACCTCCCTACAACGCCTGGGCATGCTCCTGATGAGGTGGCAGATGGTCTCCTAAGGGATCTCCTCCAAGACCTGGACTAAAGCATCCGCCAACTCCCGGACAGTCTGTGGTGCAACGTGGCGTTGGTGGATGGAGCGGGACATGATGTCCCAGATGTGCTCAATTGGATTCAGGTCTGGGGAACGAGCGGGCCAGTCCATAGCATCAATGCCTTCGTCTTGCAGGAACTGCTGACACACTCCAGCCACATGAGGTCCAGCATTGTCTTGCATTAGGAGGAACCCAGGGTCAACCGCACCAGCATATGGTCTCACAAGGGGTCTGAAGATCTCATCTCGGTACCTAATGGCAGTCAGACTACCTCTGGCGAGCACATGGAGGGCTGTGTGGCCCCCCAAAGAAATGCCACCCCACACCATTACTGACCCACTACTACCAAACTGATCATGCTGGAGGAAGTTACAGGCAGCAGAACGTTCTCTTTGGTGCCTCCAGACTCTGTCACGTCTGTCACATGTGCTCAGTGAGAACCTTTCTGTGAAGAGCACAGGGCGCCAGTGGCGAATTTGCCAATCTTGGTGTTCTCTGGCAAATGCTAAACGTCCTGCACGGTGTTGGGCTGTAAGCACAACTACCACCTGTGGACGTCGGGCCCTCATACCACCCTCATGGAGTCTGTTTCTGATCGTTTGAGTAGACACATGCACATTTGTGGCTTGCTGGAGGTCATTTTGCAGGGCTCTGGCAGTGCTCCTCCTGTTCCTCCTTGCACAAAGGCGGAGGTAGCGGTCCTGCTGCTGGGTTGTTGCCCTCCTACGGCCTCCTCCACGTCTCCTGTTGTACTGGCCTGTCTCCTGGTAGCGCCTCCATGCTCTGGACTCTACGCTGACAGACACAGCAAACCTTCTTGCCACAGCTCGCATTGATGTGCCATATTGGATGAGCTGCACTACCTGAGCCACTTGTGTGGGTTGTAGGGAGGTCATACAGGCACGTGGAGGCCACACACACTACTGAGCCTCATTTTGACTTGTTTTAAGGACATTACATCAAAGTTGGATCAGCATGTAATGTGTTTTTCCACTTTAATTTTGAGGGTGACTCCAAATCCAGACCTCCATGGGTTAATAATATTGATTTCCATTGATAATTTTTGTGTGATTTTGTTGCCAGCACATTCAACTATGTAAAGAACACAGTATTTAATAAGAATATTTCATTCATTCAGATCTAGGATGTGTTATTTTAGTGTTCCCTTTATTTTTTTGAGCAGAGTATATATATATATATATATATATATATATATATATATATATACTAGCTGTTCTAACCGTTCTTAGCACGAGAGTTTCTGATTTTCACAGCTGTACATATGAATGAGTGTTAAAAGAGCTGTAGATGTGAGACGTGTTAATGTAAGTAAATATTAATCCATGGTTCTTGGCGTTACCCGAGGAGCACCCATAGCAAATACGGTAATAAGTGACGGGACCCTTCTTGTAGTTTATGAAATTCTACACACTGGAGGAGCAATCCACATTTTGATCCAATTGCCCATTTGGGCGTTATCGTTCACGCAATACAAGTCACGCATCGGTAATGACGTCATGTCAACCCCCTTTTCATTCCCTTAGGGGAGGTTTATTAAAATTCTAATTACGTAGTTTTCTTATTTACCACCTGAAGAATTCCTACGTTAAATTTCAGCTTCCTAACATATTGAGAAGAGAATTAGTGATGTGTCAGTGAATGAGTAAGTAGGGGCTTTCACATTTATTTATATAGATATATAACTGCAGATGGACGGCACTCCCCGTGTTTCAATATGAAGAAGAGCTTTTTTGTACAGATAATCACTTTACCTTATCCGTGGTGCAAGAGACCTGTCTGTAATCAGGCAGAGCTATGCATACACTTACCTCTGAATAACCCGCAATTCTGTCTACATGCCCATGACAGATGAGATGCGTCTGAGACAAATATGATATCACCTGTAGTTTATCAAAGCTGCATATGCTCAGCTACGGAGTATGTGCAGTGCGAAAAATCTCAAGATCCATCCTCAAAATGGACCATGCGGCAACACTGAATCAGCCAGTAAGTGCTTTACACCACAATAACAGGATTCTCACCCTCTTTTGACCTTAGTCTCATTATTGCCCTTGATTTCCTACTGTCCATTACCTGTCAGTTACACAACACTACAAACACATACGTTTTGGTGCCAGAATAAAAATAAATTTTAATATTGAAAGTAGAGAAAAGAAACAGTGCATAGCATGTGCATAGCTTCAATGTATCCCGCTTTACTAAGGACAATCCCAATTTTTTTTCCCATGAAGTGATAAAGTGGAAGGTGATAAAGGACCAGCCAATCAGATTTTAACTTCCATGTCACAGGTTGTGTTTGAAAAATGACAGGAGCTGACTGGCTGGTCCTTTATCATCTTCCACTTTATCACTTCACCACGCTTAATAAATCTGCCCCTGTGTTACAAAGCTCCTTTTCCCACAAGAGCTCTAGCAGCAGAAACATAGGCCCTCATTCCGAGTTGTTCGCTCGCAAGCTGCTTTTAGCAGCATTGCACACGCTAAGCCGCCGCCTACTGGGAGTGAATCCTAGCTTAGCAAAATTGCGAACGAAAGATTCTCAAAATTGCGAATAGAAATTTCTTTGCAGTTTCTGAGTAGCTCGGGACTTACTCTGCCACTGCGATCAGTTCAGTCAGTTTCGTTCCTGGTTTGACGTCACGAACACTGGGTGCGTTCGCCCAGACACTCCCCCGTTACTCCAGCCACTACCGCGTTTTTCCCAGAAACGGCAGCATTTTTTCACACACTCCCATAAAACGGCCAGTTTCCGCCCAGAAACACCCACTTCCTGTCAATCACATTACGATCACCAGAACAAAGAAAAAACCTTGTAAGCCGTGAGTAAAATACCAAACATCTTAGCAAATTTACTTGGCGCAGTCGCAGTGCAAACATTGCGCATGTGCAATTAGCGGAAAATTGCTGCGATGCAAAGAAAATTACCGAGCGAACAACTCGGAATGACCACCATAGGGTAAGAGGTTACATTCCTATATAAGTTCTATATTATTTGTGAATAAACTGATAGTGATTTTTATTGCCTTAACAACAGGTCACACGAGGACTCATGATTTCATGGCTAAGATTTATGTGATGTCACTGAGAGAGTAAAAGTGACAGATTATTGGCATAGAATCCATCTTCTCTCTAAGCAATGAATGTCTCCCCAGTAGTGGTTTTCGGCACAAGGGAATTGTCTCTCTCTTCAACAGGCTTCTGTAACACAAAGCATACATATGAAATGTTATAGTATCTTACTATGCAAGGTCTAAGAATATATGAAATTGGATTTAGTACACACACACACACACACACACACACACACACACACACACACACATATATATGGATGAGCAGAATAGAATTCTAAATCAAATCAATCTTCGGTGTGACCACCCTTTGCCTTCAAGACAGTATCAATTCTTCTAAGTCCAATTGCACATTTTTTGAAGGAACTTGGCAGGGAGTTTGTTCCAATCATCTTAAAGAATTAACCACATATCTTATACGTTAGGGAACTCCAGCTCAAATGTGTAAGACCCCTAGAGCCCATGAAAGGGTCTTCTCCCTATAACAGCCACCAGCTGTTCCCTTAGTGCCTGATTTGCACACCGGTACTTCAGTGGCCACCAGGACTTATACCTCTATCTTTTAGGGGCTTACACAATTGCCTGGAGTCAGCAGGATTATTTGCAGGAGTGGTAACGGCAGGCTGATGCAGAATGGCACAGAAATAGTTAACCAGGTACTTGACTGTGGAATCCTAGAAGTATCATGACACTGGAACTAAGTGGGGCAGGGATTTCTAAGCATTATGATTGTGGACTGTGGATGTGGGCTACCAACAATAAAGGAATATCAAATCTGGAGTGCAACACAATACTTAAGCACAGGTGGGAAACAGCTGATTAATGAGAATGAATGTCTGAACCAAAACCTGAATGCAGCACTTGGATACAACACTATGAATACAGCAAGTAGGCATGAACGTCCACAGTGATGAATACTTTGTAGTTTATTTTAGCAGCAGAATAATAAAGTATTTGCACGGGAATCAACAGTTAGAATCCAAAGCACAAGGAATGCAGTGTTAGCACAGCAGACCAATAATTAGTCAGGAATACCAGCAGGCATACTGTAGGTGAGATCCACAAGTACTGATTAAATCCCACTACCAAGAACAAGGTATATTTGCACAGTCACTTAGCTGAAAGTCTTTGGAACTTAACTAGGCAGAGCAAGGCAAGGCAGCGCTTGAACTGGGACTGGCTGAAAAGGCTTCCAGTTTAGATCCTAAACCGATGAATCAGTCATTTGGACAGAGTTGAGGACAGCAGTTTGATCACAGGACGCTTGACATAGGATCTGCAAAGAAGGAACTATCACTGGCAGGGCTTGTTGCTTTTTATAAGGAGCAGAGACAAATTGTAATGAGCCCCCTTGATTACAGAATACATTGCAGCTGGCATGCTGCACACATACACAGAGAGGCATCCAAGCTGCTTAGCAACAGCCGGGACCAGGATCCTGCGACTGACATGATGCAGCATCCCAGTCACCTAGCAACAGCCGGGACATGCTACAGCAGTGAGCAGCAGCAGCGACTCATAACATTATGTGGATGTAGGCTTAAACCCTTCTGTCTCTTCATGTAAACCCATGCAAACTCGATGATGTTGAGATCAGGGCTCTGTGGGGGGTCACGTCATCCCTTCCAGGACTCCTTGTTCTTCCTTGATATTGGCTGTATGTTTGGGGTCGCTGTCCTCCTGCAGAATAAATATCAGACGCCTCCCTGATGGTATTGAATGATGGATAAGTACCTGCCTGTATTTCTCAGAATTGAAGCACAAAGAAACAGGCAACATAGAGCACCGTAGATGCAGTGGTCGGCCAAAGAAACTTAGTCAGATAAAAGACACATCATGCTTACCTCTCTTCAAAATCAAAAGATGTCCAGCAGTGCCATCAGCTCAGAACTAGCAGAAACCCGTGGGACCGAAGTACACCCATCTACTGTTTGGTGAAGTCTGGCTAGAAGTGGTCATCATGGGAGAATTGCAGCCAAAAAGCCATAATAGTGTTGATGTCACAATGGTGATGATGTCACAATGGTGATGATGTCACAATGATGATGATGTCATAATGGTGATGGTGTCACATTGGTGATGATGTCAAAATGGGGTTGATGTCACAATGGTGATGATGTCATAACTGTGATGATGTCACAATGGTGATGATGGCATAATGGTGATGATGTCATAATAGTGATGATGTCATAATAGTGATGATGTCACAATGGTGATGATGTCATAATGGTGTTGATGTCACAATAATAATGATTTCACAGTGGTGATGATGTCACAATGGTGATGATGGTGTCATAATGGTTTTGATGTCACAATGGTGATTATGTCGCATTGGTGATGATGTCATAATGGTAATGATGTCATAATGGTGATTATATCATAATAGTGATGATGTCGCAATGGTGATGATGTCATAATAGTGTTGATGTCATAATGGTGATAATGTTACAATGTTGATGATGAGCTAATGGTGATGATGTCATAATGGTGATTATGTCATAATAGTGATGATGTCCCAATGGGGATGATGTCATAATGGTGATGATGTCATAATAGTAATGATGTCACAATGGTGATGATGTCATAATGGTGATTATGTCATAATAGTGATGATGTCATAATGGTGATGATGTCATAATAGTAATGATGTCACAATGGTGATGATGTCATAATGGTGATGATGTAATAATGTCTCATTGGTGATAATGTCATAATGGAGATGATGTCACTATGGTTATTATGTTGCATTAGTGATGATGTTATAATGATGATGATGTCATTATGTGCTGACGTCACAATAGTTATGATGTCACAATGGTGATGATGTCACAATGATGATGATGTCATAATGGTGACATCATCATACCTTTGGCGTAGAAACAAGGCCATGCTACTCAACCATGCATGAAAACATAGTAACTGGGGTGCAGAAAAATGGCAGCAGGTGCTCTGGACTGATCAGTCAAAATATGAAATATTGGACTGTAACAGAAGGCAGTTTGTTTGCTGAAGGGCTGAACAGCAGTATAATAAGAGTGTCTGCAGGCAACAGTGAAGCATGGTGAAGGTTCCTTGCAAGTTTGGGGCTGCATTTCAGCAAATGGAGTTGGGGATTTTGTCAGGATTAATGGTGTCCTCAATGCTGAGAAATACACGCAGGTACTTATTCAGCATGCAATACCATCAGGGAGGCATCTGATTGGCTCCAAATTTATTCTGCAGCAGGACAACCAGAGCCAGCCATAGCCAATATGATGCCCTAGGCAAGATTTTGGCTGGTGTTTCCTAGCATCACTGCTAGTTACTGACCCTGTACCCCTTTCTCAGCACCATCACCCCTCACCCATAGCAGTCCTCATTTTGGTGTTCCTACCTCCTATATTTGAAATAGGAACACTGCGCACATTCAGCGCACAGCCCAAAAAGGGGCTTGCTGGGAAGGGGCATGCTCTTCATTCACATTAGATCACACAGTAGTGCCCTTTCTATACGTTACTCCACACAGTAGAGCACCGTATACTCATAATGCCACACATTAGTAATTCCTTTATACGCATAACACACAGTAATGCCCCTTACACATATGACACACATTATTAATGTCTTTATACATATAATGCACCTTATCCATTATGCCAACCTTTATTAATGCCCTGATACACATAGACACACATAATGCCCCTTACACATATGCCGAACACTATTGCACATCCAACCACCTGTACACAGCACTCACACAGCCACTAACACTGTGATCTCTGCCTCTGCTTGGATACAGATGTGTCCTCATACATCTTGCCTCAATATACCATGCAGCAGGAGTCAGCTGGCAGCTCTATGTGACTATAATGCACAACTACCTTCTGCTGGTTAAAATGATATGCGGCATGCCTATATTCTGTGTGTGACTGATGCTTTATCTGCATACGAAATGCTACATTACAGTATATCTGGGATTTGATCCCTGTTCTCGACCCCCTGCCAGTCGTGGCTCTCTGGCAGACAACCTTTTGACCTGGTGGACTAAAATAATTTTCCTCTGTGCCCTACAGGAGCCTCCCATCACTGGGCACATAATCCCACTAGGAGGAGCTCTCTACTGTTCCCTATCACCCCTTACAGCACGGAGTTGCTGCTGGCTGGGTCTCCATTAACTGCTCCTGTGCCTCACCCCTCTGTCACTCCGATTCAAGTCCTAAGTATGCCCTGAGAGTGATCCTGTGTATGTCATATTAGGGCCCCCGACTCTCAGTCCCCTTCATCTGCCCATCTGGCAAATGGATAATTATCTCAGGCTTCCTGCACATATAGAGCCCATGCTCATGTCTACAGGTAAGTAAAGTAAGTAAAGTAAAGTTTCAATTGGCAGGACACTATTCCTGGAATTCTAGGCCTACACAGGACAATGTGAATTTACCCTTTCATTTCACAAGGCACCTGTGCATGCCATAATTCTCAGTTCTAGACATCAATCTCATTCCCATTCTGCTTCAGTATTATAAGGTACAGTAGCTCCTCACTTTTTGAATATTTCCACTCTGATTTATTTTCAACATGGCTAATCGGAACCGCAAGGCTCCTACCGGAGACTCCGCTTCTTTTTTTGGCCCTAAACGTGGTAAAATACTAATCAACAACCAGCTTCCCCTGAGACATTTCAGGAATTGGGATCATCTCCGTCCAGATATGATCAGGTCCTACCTGCTGGTTCTGACCCATATGATACCTTGGTACAACGGACTGCAACTACATTTTGGGTCGAAATGCGTGCAGCTGTATAGAAACTCAAATTGGAAATATCCTCACTAAGTGTGCGCACTACTTTAGAACAAAAGACAGACGATCTCTGCAACAATCAGGATGTTATCACCCAGGAAGTATCAGAGCTCCGCTCAGAAGTTGAGCTTTTACGTGTTCATGTAGGGGATCTCAAAAATCGTTTGCGATCTACTTCACTTCACTATATCACTACTACACTACATCTCCACACTATGCAGCATATTTAGCACAATCCACATCTGAGATGCAGATGTGATACATGTGACAAAAATCACATTGCAAAAATTTAATACATCGCAGGGATGTTTCAATTATCGCCAACAGGGACAGAGCTTGCGAGAAAGCTCTATCCCTGCGAATCCTGTTACCACAATTCTCAGGGTATTTTTCGTAAAAATAACCAGACACAAGTGATGAGAGGGGCAGAAGCACAGGTGGGGAGGGAGGCAGAGATACTAATGGAGAGAGAGGCAGAGGCACAGGTGTGAAAGGGGCAATGACACAAGTGGGGAACAAGACACAGGTGGTAAGAGGGGTGGACACACAGTTAGTGAAGGTGACACAAGTGAAGAGGGCGGCGGAAGCACAAGTAGAGAGAAGGCAGAGACATAGGTGGGGAGGGGGCAAAGACACAGGTTGGAAAGGGGCAGAGACACAGGTTGGAGAGGGGAGGAAGCACAGGTGGTGAAGGGGCAGAGACTCGAGTGGGGAGGTGGTAGAGATACAGGTGGAGGGGCTGTGAGAAGCACACATTGGGAAGGGGGCAGAGATGCAGGTGCAGAGGGGGCAAAGATGCAGGTGAGGAGTGGGCAGGGACGCAGGCGAGGAGGGGGAAGAGACACCGGTGCGAAGGGGGCAGAGACGCAGGAGGGGAAGGGGCAGAGACATGGGTGGGGAGGGGGCAGAGACACGGGGGCGGGAGGGGGAAGAGATGCAGGTGGGGAGGGGGCAGAGATGCAGGAGGTGAAGGGACAGAGACCCGGGTGGGGAGGGAGAAGAGAAGCTGGTGGATGGGTGAGGAGGGGGCAGAGACACAGGTGGGGAGGGGGCAGAGATGCAGGTGAGGAGGGGGCAGAGATGTGGGAGGGGAGGGGCAGAGATGCGAGTGGGGAGGGGGCACAGATACAGGTAGAGAAGGGGCAGAGATAAAGGTGTGAAGGGGCAGCAACGCAGGTGTGGTGGGTCAGAGATGCAGGTGGAGAGGAGTAAGAGACGCAGGTAGAGAGGGGGCAGAGACGCAGGTGTGATGGGGCAGAGACACAGGAGGGAATGGGCAGAGATACAGGTGAGATGGGGGCAGAGATGCAGGTAGAGAGGGGGCAGAGACAGGTGGAGAAGGGGCAGAGATAAAGGTGTGGAGGGGCAGAGATACAGGTGTGGTGGGGCAGAGATGCAGGTGGAGAGGGGGCAGAGACTCAAGTGGGGAGTTAGTAGAGATACAGGTGGAAAGGCTGGGAGAATCACACGCTGTGAAAGGGGCAGAGACACCGGTGGGGCAGGGGCAGATATACAGGTGGGGAGGGGGCAGGGATACAGGAGGAGAAGGGGCAGAGATGCAGGTGTGGAGGAGGCAGAGACACAGGTGTGGTGGGGGCAAAGACACAGGAGGGGAAGGATCAGAGATATAGGTGTGGATGGGGCAGAGATACAGGTGAGGAAGGGCCAGAGACACAGGTGAAGAGGGGTCAGAGATGCAGGTGGAGAGGGATCAGAGACGCAGGTGGAGAGGGATCAGAGACGCAGGTGGAGAGGGGTCAGAGATGCAGGTGGAGATGGGGCAGAGACGCAGGTGGAGAGGGGTAAGAGACGCAGCTGGAGAGGGGGCAGAGACGCAGGTGTGGTGGGGGCAGAGACACAGGAGGGGAAGGGGCAGAGACACAGGAGGGGACGGGGCAGAGATACGAGTGGGGAGGGTGTAGAGAGGCAGGTGAGGAGGGGGCAGAGATACAGGTGATGAGGGGGCAGAGACGCAGGAGGAGAGGGGGCAGAGACGCAGATGTGGTGTGGGTAGAGACACAGGAGGGGAAGGGCTAAAGATACGGATGGGGAGGGGGCAGAGACACAGGTGCGGTGGGGCCAGAGACGCAGGAGTGCCTGCTGCGGCCATATCTGATGTCCCTGGCCATTTAGGGGAAAAGTTAACCTGGTGGTACATAATCCCCACCACACGGTCCAGTCACAGTGCATCTCTGTATGGTAGCATCGGATGGGGAGAAAAGCAGTAGAAGACAGGGGGAGGAGCAGAAATGGGGTCAGGGGGTGCATGGAAAAATCTGCAACCCCTGTGGTAACTGCTGCAAAATTTCTACTGCTAAATTATTCCTCCCCCTCCCCCTGTGCCCACTGGCCACCAGCTCTAAGCCCCTGCTGCTGATAAAGCTGCTTAGAAAGAAGCAGTGCAAAAGTACTCACAGCATGTGGGCTGAGCGCTGAGCTTTGGACAGGTCCGAGAGGCGGGGCTTCCAATGGATCTGGGAGGCGGGGCTTCCAACGGGTCAAGGAGGTGGTGCTATGGATGGGTCCAGGATGCGGAGCTTCTCTGGCAGTACAGGACTGAGCATTCGACAGGTCATTGACGTTGTTGTTGTTCTTCTTCGGTGGGGTGCAGGGGCGCTGCTTCTGCATGCCCTTTGTCTGGCGCAGGAGGGTCTTGTGTTGGCCTGGTGTTATTTACAGTGACCGGGAGGTGAGTGAGCTTCGCTGGTGGTGACATGATTTTTTTTTCCTGCCAATACTGGCTGCGCTGAAGGGGAGCCTATGGGCCTATTTTCAATGGGGGGCCTGGAGCTGCAGCTCCATCCACCCCATTGTTAATCCGGCCCTGATTAAATGGTGGAATGATCATATCATTGCGGCTTCTTTGTGCCCATCTAGCTGAGATTCAAGTGATGTTGTTATTACTTTTCTCTACTTTACAATATTTGCTAAATATTCTCTTTCTCATTCATTTATTTTTGATAGTCTATTATACTGTGATAGTATTATTTGATTCTTAGTTTTGCCATTTACTCCCTCTTAAGGGATCTTTAGGATGTTGGATATGTCCTATCTTGCAAAATTTCTGCTGTATACCGCCCGTTTTTATTAATGGGGATGCCCCTTTGCCTCGTAGACCACCTGATGACAATGTTTGTGACCCCAATTCTTCCATTGTTAATTGGCTTGCACTGTCCTAGCGTCCCCCCCCCCCCCCCCCCAACGTTCTGACCTGTCCTCCACGGGAGTCGATTTGCTGTAATGCTGTATGTCGTGTCCATGAGATTGCAACCTTTTTTGATTATTTGGGTGGCCTCCCTGCCACCGTACCCTTTTTTCTCGCCTTTTGCCTTCCCGCCCCACAAATTTTTTCTGCCCACAGCAACACACATTTTTTAGGATCATAGAGTCGTCTTTATCTCAGGTTCTCCTCTGGAAATTGCCATGACTCTAAATATATAAACATTGAATGTTAACAGTCTACACTCTCCCCGAAAATGAACCATGGCTATTTAATTTTTTTTAAACAAAAGACGATATAATTCTCTTACAAGAGGACTCTTTTTAAAACTACTCACCCCTTATTAGCCTCCCAGGCTTATCCACAAGCTTTCTATTATGCTGCACCGAAAAAAACACATATATTGCACTGCCTTATTGCTACGTAGTTCACTCACATGCTACTCACATGCTCAGTTGAGAATTCATTTTCAGACCCCAAGGTTCGCTTTAACATAGTAGTCCTTCACCTGGGACAGTCCTGCTTAACTGTTGCCTTTGTTTATGCCCCCAATATGGAACAGGGTGCCTTTCACACTGATTTTTTCTTTTGCCTCGAAAAACTATCGCAGGGCCATATCATTATAGGTGGTACTTTAATGATGTCCCGGATATATGCTGAGACTGCACTCAATCCCATATACCAAGCTTCTCCAGGATCAGGGAATCTAAGTTAGTAAATAGTAACTTATGGCTACTATGATTCTTGGAGAGTATTATACCCATGTGAATGCACGTATACCCATTACTTTATACCCCATGACATTCATTCCAGAATTGACCTCTTCTTGGTGGATACTAACACAGTGCAAGGTTTAGCTACAGCCTGTATCATATCAATTTTATGGTCTGATCATATGGCTGTGTCCCTATCTATTTCCTCCTCCCTGTTAGCTCCTCCTGCTTTTCGCTGGAAAATGAACTCTACCCTCATCCTGAAAAAAGGTTTTATTGCACAGACCAGTAGAGCTTTGGAAGATTTTTTTTGTCCTGAATACCTCGGAGATTTCCCAAGCTATAATCTGGGAAGCACATAAAGCCTCCATTCGAGGTCATTTATATCTTTGGCTAAGGCTCAAAAGACAAAAGATCGTCAGGCAGTTGCGGATCTTGAGCGACAAATTGAGGACTGGACGCAATGTCATCAACAGGCTCCTAAAAGCTCTATGTAAAGTAAACTCTTAGTGCTGAAAGGCCAGTTGTAGCAGATATTATCTGCCAAAGCAGCTAGGACTATGCGGTGGCTACAGGTTAAGTTCTATTCCAAAGACGACAAGGTGGACTCTCTTTTTGCTGCTTGTTTACGTGCTCACAAGCAAAGAAACAGGGTTCATTCACTAAGAGACCGACAGCACAAGCTGACTTATGATCACAGCAAATCGCGCATTGTTTTAAATAATTTTATCAATCATTGTATAATTTACCTGCACCGTATGATAATCTGACGTTGCAGGAATGTATCGATAACTTATTATTTACCTGTCCCCTACCCGTCTTTTAGACTAACAGCTCCAGTCACTTGATCTGGAAATATCAACTGAGGAGATTGAGTTAACTATCAAGTCACTGAAGAAGTTGACAGCGCCCGGCCCAGATGGCCTACCGGCTATTTATTATAAGAAATTAAGCCGAGTGCTGGTTGTTTAATGCCATATTTATGAGAACGCATTTCGACAGTTCCACCACCAGAGCAGAAATAGTTATCATACCTAAACCTGGCCGTAGCTATCACCCTATATTGCTCTTGAACTCTGATCTAAAATTATGTACGAAAATCCTGGCCAACCAGCTAGCTGGGGTGATATCCTCCCTGGTCCACCAAGATCACGTCGGTATCAACCCTGGCAGACAAGCTTTCAATAATATCAGATGGGCTATAAATACTATACATTTTGTTGATTGCACTAAAACTCCCTCTCTAGTGATGGGATTGGATCATGAAAAAGCGTTTGATCGGGTTTCATGGCTCTATATGGGTCGTACTTTGCGGCACTTTGGCCTTTCTGACCGATTCCTTACAGGTATGCAGTCACTTTATGATTCACTATCAGCTTGTGTCTTAGTGAACGGTCTAATTTCTCAACCCTTTACTATAAAAAATGGAACAAGTCAGGGTTGCTCCTTGTTGCCTTTGATCTTTGCTCTAATGATAGAACTTTTGGCCTCTAAGATCTGTAGTTGCCTGGGCATATCTGGGATATCTATTGGCTCCTCAGAATATAAAATATTTCTCTATGCTGACAGTATTGTCAAAGTCGGAAAAATTAGACATACACAGAGTGGCGCTTCTCGGTGGTGGCGGAAGGACACAATTGACGTATGTGGATGCACCATGTTTCTTTACCACGCATCGTGCATAGAGTCACATGGCGTGCATGTTGCCGCGTGGTGGGTGTGTATACGGTAAAAGGCGCAATCACTGAGAAATGCCATAAAGACGCACACAGACACATATTCATACAACACATAAATTACACATTGACAAAACATGTCCAACACAAGAATTGAATTGTATTTGTATATGTATTAAAGAGTGTAAAACCAGACATATATGTATTACTGGGGTGGAACAAGTTAATTATATCATGCTTAGTGTCAAAATGGTCAGGAGAATGTTTGGATTAATTTGATAGCTATGGGTCAATTGTTGCACATTGTGACAATTAGTTATGATCAAATGTAGGATTATAAAGTCACATTCTGTGAGACAAAGGACTTCCTGCAGCAGCATTTCCAGTGTCAAACACCTGTACCTGCATCTTAAAACTGGACATTGCTCACATATGAACTGACAAATAACACACAATGAATGAGAAACTTCCCTCTCCTGGACCAATAGCAGAAGACCCAGCCCCAGATGTATACCTTCTAAAATACACAGTATATAAGTACATCCTCCTTGCCCAGGGAGTTCAGTGTTGCTGATTCTAACTGGTGATGTCTGTCCTCTGAGCTAAGGGTGATGTATACTGGCTGTAACTGCTTCTTATGTAATTGTAACTCTGTACCTCTTTCATATGCTTATACGTGTTTTACTTAATGATATATATATTGTGTTAGGCGCCGAGGGTCCGCTCGTCAGTGCGGCCGGCGCCTAGCAACGGGGACGCCACTGTCGGATCGTGTTCCCCGTTGCTGGGTCTAAGTTTATATCATCACTGGTTTCCTGGCTGTGTAGCATGCAGCTGCACGGCATGTTGTAATTATCACTCATCTGTTTCCCTGGCCATGCAGCTTGTCAGCTGCATGGCATTTAATCCAATCAGCCTCCAAACAGCTGATTGGAAGACTCTCTGTTAAAAGCACTCCCAGGACTCCTCACAGACGCCGGTGATAGCTTCCTGTTTGCCTGATTCTGCTGCAGAGAGAGTTCCCAGTCCCGGTCTGTTCGTTTGTTCCTGTTCTCAGTGATCCTGTACTCGGAAGTTACCATCTGTTCCTGGAGTCTGATCGAGCACCTTTAACATCTGGTGGCGTTCGTGAGTCGCGGCGCAGCCGTGTGTTGCGGCTTGTCCGCTACTATTTATTATTGTGTTTATTTTGAGTTCTGGAGCTTTGCGGAGGATTCCGCTTCCACAAGATCCACTCTGGTGTCCAGCGGTGCCGGATAGGAGTGTCGGATCCGTGGATCTTTGGTTGTCCTTTTCCCTGGCGGCTAGTCCGCACATACCTTTTGATTTAGTTTAGTTAGCTTGTAACCCCTGGCTTGGTTGCTTAGTCAGAGGGCCCCTTGTTATCACCCTGTCTCGGACTTCCCCTTGTCTCCCATTAAGACCTGCGGGGGCATCGGGGTTGGGCAGACATAATCCGCCCTTCGAACGCGGCTGCCATGGGCTCAAGCAACCATAGTCTCGCAGGGGATTTCTGATAACACGGGCGAGACAACGGAGTTAGGGCGCCAGGGGTTACTAGGCTCTCCAGCTCCCACAACCTGTATTTCATTCCTGTACTCAGATCTCTGCCATAAGATCTTCTCCAGTCTGGAGTACAGGAATCGTAACATTATCACCGGCCAGACAAAAAAAAAAATTTTCAACAGGAGTTAATTTTTTCACTTATCCAGTTGGGAGAATTTTGTCGGCCTCATGAATCCCACCGGTGTTGGGCCAAATCCTGGCCAGTTTTTGGTTAGTCAGATTCAGGAACTTACCCAGATGGTTCAGGATCTGTCCCTCCGGGTAAGCTCACAGGAAGATCTGTTACGGACTTCCTCGAGGGTCATCCCTGAACCAAAAATGCATCTGCCTGACCGTTTTTCTGGGGATAGAAAACAGTTTTTTAATTTTAAAGAGTCTTGTAAACTGTATTTTCGTTTAAGACCAGTTTCCTCAGGTACGGAGGCTCAGCGGGTTGGAATTATAATTTCTCTGCTTCAGGGGGATCCTCAGACCTGGGCTTTTGGTTTAAAGACAGACGATCCGGCCTTATCGTCTGTAGACGCCTTTTTGAAATCTTTAGGGCTATTGTATGACGACCCTGATAGAGAGGCATCCGCAGAAAGTCAGTTGCGTGCTCTAAGACAGGGTAGGAATCCTGCAGAGAATTATTGTACAGAGTTTCGCCGTTGGTCGAACGACTGTGGCTGGAATGATCCTGCCCTGCGCAGTCAGTTTCGCCTCGGCTTATCTGAATCTATAAAAGACAGCCTCCTTCAGTATCCCGCTCCTGAGAACCTTGATAAACTCATGGAGCTCTCTATTAAAATAGATCGTAGGCTCAGAGAGCGGAGGACTGAGAAAGGGGCATCTGTAGTTTCTTTTCCCTGTGTTTCTTCCGTTCCGGTAGACATGGAGGAGCCTATGCAGATTGGTCTCTCCAAATTGTCTCCGGAAGAAAGAACCAGGAGGCAAAATTCTGGTCTGTGTTTGTACTGCGGAGGTAAGGGACATTTTGCCCGTAGTTGCCCAAACAAGTCGGGAAACTTCCTGACCAAGTGAATAGTGAGGGGGTTCACTTTGGTCTACAGCTCATCTCCTCAAATAATTCACTATTGGTTCCTGCTAAAGTTTCTTATGACAGCCTCTGTTCCTCGGTCTCTGCTTTTGTGGACAGTGGAGCTGCAGGAAACTTTATGGACTTAACATGGGCCAAGGCCTTAGGTATTCCTCAGTTAACCTTAAGTAGGTGTATCACCATGCATGGTTTAGATGGGAGTCCCTTATCCAATGGGGTTATTTCTCTATGTACACCTCCTGTTTTGCTCTCGGTGGGAGCTCTACATTCTGAAAAGATTGAGTTTTTTCTTACCCATTGTCCAGCAGTTCCTGTGGTTCTGGGTCACCCTTGGCTGGCCTTTCATAATCCCATCATAGATTGGCAGTCTGGGGAGATCCTACAATGGAGTACCATCTGTGATAAAGAATGTATTACACTTCCTATCCGAGTAGCTGCTGCCAGGTCCGCACATATTCCTGGAGAATACCAAGATTTTTTGGATGTGTTTTCCAAGGGCAATGCGGATATTTTGCCTCCCCATAGGCCTTATGATTGTACCATTGAGTTAATTCCTGGTGCCACGTTGCCTAAAGGAAGGTTATATGCATTGTCTGGTCCTGAAACTGTGGCCATGAATGAGTATGTGAAAGAAAGTCTTGAGAAAGGGTTTATCAGGCCATCTAAATCCCCTTTAAGTGCAGGTTTTTTCTTCGTAGAGAAGAAGGATGGTTCCCTCAGACCCTGCATTGACTTTCGAGCCCTGAATAAAATCTCAGTAAAGAATACTTACCCTCTGCCTCTGATCTCTGTTCTCTTTGATCAGCTACGTTCGGCTGTTATTTTTTCTAAGATTGACCTGAGAGGAGCATATAATCTCATTAGAATCAGATCAGGGGATGAGTGGAAAACGGCATTCAGTACTCAATCAGGTCACTATGAGTATCTGGTCATGCCATTCGGCCTATCTAACGCTCCGGCAGTCTTTCAGGATCTCATTAATGATGTGCTCCGTGAGTTTCTGGGAAGATTCGTTGTGGTCTATTTAGACGACATTTTGATTTATTCTGACTCTATAGAACAACATGTTACCCAGGTGCGTCAGGTACTTAAGAAATTACGTGAAAATCACTTGTATGCCAAACCGGAGAAGTGTGAATTTCACGTCACGGAGGTATCCTTTTTAGGGTACATTATTTCCCCTCGGGGATTCCGAATGGAACCTAAGAAGCTCCAAGCCATCCTGAGTTGGGCGCAACCCACCAACTTAAAAGCAATTCAGCACTTTTCAGGGTTTGCAAACTACTATAGAAGGTTTATTCACTCTTTCTCTGACATAGTTGCTCCCATTGTGGCACTCACTAAGAAGGGAGCAGATCCTACCAATTGGTCATGTGAAGCTAAAGTATCTTTTCAGGCCTTGAAACAAGCCTTTGTCTCAGCCCCTGTCCTTAGACATCCCAACCCAGAATTGCCTTTCATCGTTGAGGTAGATGCCTCGGAGGTTGGTGTAGGGGCTATCCTTTCTCAGAAGGATCCAGATTCCCTTGAGTTACATCCTTGTGCCTTTATGTCCAGGAAATTCTCATCTGCTGAATCCAACTACGATGTTGGTAATCGGGAGTTGCTGGCTATTAAATGGGCTTTTGAGGAGTGGAGACATTGGCTTGAAGGAGCGACCCATACCATTTCTGTTTTGACGGATCACAAAAATCTTCAATACATTGAATCAGCTAAGCGACTGAATGCCCGACAGGCTCGTTGGGCTTTATTTTTCACTCGTTTCAAATTCATTATCACCTTCAGACCTGGTTCCAAGAATACCAAGGCAGATGCCCTCTCACGCAGTTTTCTTCCCGTTCAAGACAACAGTCCGGTTACTCTCATACTTCCGCCTTCAGTCATTCAGGCAGGTCTCACACAGGATGTTTTTTCTCAATTGAAGCTGCTTCAACATCAAGCTCCGGGAAATACTCCTGCTGGCCGTCTTTTTGTTCCTGAGTTTTTGAGAGCAACTGTTTTGGAGGAATTTCATGATAGCAAAGTTGCAGGGCATCTGGGAGTCGCTAAAACTTTTGAATTGGTATCCCGCTCAGTGTGGTGGCCTGGTCTTTCTAAAGACATTAAAGAGTTTGTTGTTTCGTGTCAGGTCTGTGCACAGCATAAAGTTCCCCGTTCTTTGCCTATTGGTCAACTTATGCCATTGAATGTTCCCCTTAGACCATGGTCGCATATCTCCATGGATTTTGTGGTGGATCTCCCTCTGTCAGCTGGATGCACAGTCATATGGGTGGTAGTGGACCGTTTTAGTAAGATGGCTCATTTTATTGGTCTTCCCCGATTGCCATCTGCCCAGGGATTGGCAGTCTTGTTCCTTCGTCATGTTTTCAGACTCCATGGGTTACCCACTGATATTGTTTCTGACAGGGGTCCACAATTCATTGCACAGTTTTGGAAGTCTTTTTGTGCTTCGTTAAAAATGAAATTATCATTAACCTCCGGTTATCATCCACAATCAAATGGACAGACTGAGCGAGTGAACCAATCCTTAAAACAATATTTGCGTTTGTACTCGGCCAAACTCCAAAATGACTGGTCTGAGTTTCTTCCATTGGCAGAGTTTGCTTATAATAATGCCTGTCATTCCTCCACCAATGTGTCTCCATTTTTTGCAGTTTTTGGTTTCCACCCCAGAGCTAATTCATTTTTCCAACATTCCTCTGTCTCCTCTCTGGCCCTGACCTCTCATCTTAAACTTATTTGGAAAAAAGTGCACATAGCTCTCAGAAAAGCAGCTTTCAGGGAAAAAGATTTTTCGGACAGGTTCCGGCGGCCGTGCACTTTTAGAGTAGGAGACAGGGTGTGGCTGTCGACTCGCAATATCAAACTTCGACAGACCTCAGCCAGATTGGGTCCTAGATTTATTGGACCATTTCTCATTATCAAAAAAGTCAATCCAGTTGCTTTCCGGTTACAGCTACCAAAAACGTTACGGATCGGAAATACCTTCCATTGCTCTTTGCTCAAACCATATGTTTCATCTAGCAGATTTCCTCGTAAAAAACCTCAGGGGAGATCACCAGTTAATGTACAGGGTCAGCAGGAGTTCGTGGTTGAGAAGGTTCTCGATTCCAAGTTGTCCCGGGGTCGGCTTTATTTTTTGGTGCATTGGAGAGGTTATGGTCCTGAGGAAAGGTCGTGGGTCCTAGATGAGGACCTTCATGCCCCAAGGCTCAAAAGGAATTTTTTCAAGAATTTCCTCAGAAACCCGGATTTAGGGGTTCCTTGACCCCTCCTCAAGGGGGGGGTACTGTTAGGCGCCGAGGGTCCGCTCGTCAGTGCGGCCGGCGCCTAGCAACGGGGACGCCACCGTCGGATCGTGTTCCCCGTTGCTGGGTCTAAGTTTATATCATCACTGGTTTCCTGGCTGTGTAGCATGCAGCTGCACGGCATGTTGTAATTATCACTCATCTGTTTCCCTGGCCATGCAGCTTGTCAGCTGCATGGCATTTAATCCAATCAGCCTCCAAACAGCTGATTGGAAGACTCTCTGTTAAAAGCACTCCCAGGACTCCTCACAGACGCCGGTGATAGCTTCCTGTTTGCCTGATTCTGCTGCAGAGAGAGTTCCCAGTCCCGGTCTGTTCGTTTGTTCCTGTTCTCAGTGATCCTGTACTCGGAAGTTACCATCTGTTCCTGGAGTCTGATCGAGCACCTTTAACATCTGGTGGCGTTCGTGAGTCGCGGCGCAGCTGTGTGTTGCGGCTTGTCCGCTACTATTTATTATTGTGTTTATTTTGAGTTCTGGAGCTTTGCGGAGGATTCCGCTTCCACAAGATCCACTCTGGTGTCCAGCGGTGCCGGATAGGAGTGTCGGATCCGTGGATCTTTGGTTGTCCTTTTCCCTGGCGGCTAGTCCGCACATACCTTTTGATTTAGTTTAGTTAGCTTGTAACCCCTGGCTTGGTTGCTTAGTCAGAGGGCCCCTTGTTATCACCCTGTCTCGGACTTCCCCTTGTCTCCCATTAAGACCTGCGGGGGCATCGGGGTTGGGCAGACATAATCCGCCCTTCGAACGCGGCTGCCATGGGCTCAAGCAACCATAGTCTCGCAGGGGATTTCTGATAACACGGGCGAGACAACGGAGTTAGGGCGCCAGGGGTTACTAGGCTCTCCAGCTCCCACAACCTGTATTTCATTCCTGTACTCAGATCTCTGCCATAAGATCTTCTCCAGTCTGGAGTACAGGAATCGTAACATATTGTACTTATGTTATTTTGTATGCATTCCTTTTTAATATAAAATACATTTATATATATCTGAGCATTGGACCTCAGCAAACCATGTGTGCGAATACTTACTTTCTCTTTAGGGAAATAGTGCTGCGACATTCAGCGCACTGTTATTGTATATGATAATAAGACGCAACTTGCGTCCACAGTATATAATAACACTGGTATTTAAATGTTCATTTACAATAAGGGAATTTCACAGTATCTTACTAAACCTCTCTAATCCTCTCATCTCACTCCCAAACCTATTCAAAGCTATACGGGAATTTGGTTCAAATTCTAATTTTAAAATTAATGCTTCCAAAACAAAAGTATTCGATTTTCACCTCCCAGCTTCTCTTAAAGACTCACTATCGCGTAATTTTGAGTTTAATTGGAAAACATTTAGCATTAAATATTTGGGCATGTATTTGACCAGACACTATTTACAACTTTACACTGCTGATTATCCTGGTTTAAGTCATACTATTACAGAAGATCTTCACAGGTGGTCAGGTCAATTTATATCATGGTTGGGCCAAGCGAACGCCTTGAAAATGAATATTCTCCCGCGTTTATTGTATCTTTTTCAGGCTCTTCCAGTGATGATACTTTTTACAACATTTTTACAGAAGCAGTCCTTGCACTTTCTTTGGGTAGGCAAAATACCTTGTGTGCATGAGACCAAGGAGGGTGGTTTAGGGGTTCCGAATATCAAATAATATTTTTATGCAGCTCACCTTTCCCAGGCAGTTCTTTGGCTCTCAGATATGTCTTCTCGTAGATGGGTCCAACTAGAATCTGATTTAGTTAAAAATTTTACTATATCTACTATCTTATGGCTACCTCACTCACTAAGGCCTCCAGGCTGGTCTGCATTTCCATCTATCGCATTCACTTTGTCTCTTTGGGACAGGCCTTTTCCCTTTTATCCTCCCCCTGCCCTTCCCCCTTTATGGGATTTTTCTTACAGTACTTGCAATTACGTAAATTTCATCTAGCATTTCTCCAGTCGACTAGCACTCTGATTAGATCCACCTTTGAATCCTTTTGTTTTCTCTGCTCTCCTTCTAAGAGCCTTTTATCTACGGTATATCGCCTCTTGATTAAACACAACCTACCCACATTAGCGTCTCATGAGTTGACATGGGATCGCGACTTAAGAGAACATGTTGGTCAAGACACATGGGAACAATTAAGGAATAATTTAGTCTCTTCGACCTCCTCTATTAGGCATACAGAAAACACCTTTACAATATACGTCCATTGGTATTTAGTCCCAACACACACCTAAAGTGAATCTTCCCCTCCACATCAGATTTGTGTTGGAGAGGGTGTGGGCAGGAAGTCTCCTTGGTAATTATATTCTGGGGTTGTCTCTGGAGAGATAAGCCCTTGACTAGCCTTCCAAATCGGTACTAACCTATTACTGCTGTGGACATGCCGTTTTCCCTTTCTTTTTTATTCTCCCTCAGAGTGTTCCAGGAATAGCTAAACCCACTCAAAAATATATCTGGCATAATACAAATGAAGTGAAGTATAAAATCACATTTCATTGGAAATCTCAAACTCTTCTGTCCATAGCAGCTTTTACTGTGGCAATATGGGATACTTATCATATTGAATTCCTACCAAGTATTGTATAGGTCCCCCTGGCTGACACATCATAATGCCCCTCCCTCCACCCCCAAACAAACACACACACACACACACACACACACACACACACACACACACACACACACACACACACACACACACACACACACCTTTTTGACTTTTAGTTACTGAGATATCCAATCTTGTTCATCTTTTGCTGATTTACTCTTGATGTCATGTTTATTCTTTCTACATTGTATTAACTGTGTGACTTTCTGTATCTCCCTTCCCCCTATCTCTTCCTTTTTTTCCTTCTGTCTTCCCTCCCTCCCTCCAATTGATTATTGTTTTATGAAAAATCTTTCAATAAACAGTATTGTGAAAAAAATATATATAAAGAACTCCATATGAAATGTATCAGGTATCTTTTCTTGAAATAATTGACACCAATTCCTTTAAATCTTAACAGTCTGGAAATTTTGATACATACACTACTCACTTTGATTTACTGCTATCACTGTTCCATTTGTTGAAGAACCTGTACTGTCATTCAATAAAGTTGTCAAAAAGGAACTAAATACTGAATTACTGTTCCACATAAGTGACTATTTGGACAAAGACCTACTGGGGGTCATTCAGGTGCAGTTGTTTTAGCCATCACTGCTGTTTCCTTGGAAGCAGCAGTGACAGCGCTGTAAATAAATATAGCAGGAGGCGTCTATTACATGCAGACGCCTCCTGCTGCACTAGTGATCTAAGCTGTGTTCTAGGATGCAGCTTCGTATTCACACCACCCACCATCGGACTGCTTACGGCATCCATGGTGCCACGCAAGCAACCCATCACAGAGGCCAGGAAATATCAGTTGGAGATCTCTGGCCTCTTACAACTCCCAACATGGCGGTGACATGCCTCCGTTTAACAAATGGAGGCAATTGCTGCATACTCCCCTCCCTGTAACAGCATCAGACTGTCAATCAAATACAGTCTGATGTCAGGCTTCATCCTATGCAGCAGGACCCATTCACGCACATGCGGAATGAGTCCTGGGCATGCGCAAAGTACCAAAAATCGGTAGTTTGCGCCGATGGTTGCAGGAACAACTGCACCTGAATAACACCCACTGTGCACTAGAAGGCCACTAGTGCAAGTTTGCCTAATAAAAGTACATTGCACCAGATGTCTTAAGTATTGCAGACACATAGACAAATGTATTTATTCTTTTATATTTTTATTGATGAAACATATTACCGGATAATAGTGATATAACAAAATAGCTCAGAATTCTTACAAGAAAAATATTGTATAACATACATCCAGGTTATTATACAAGAACCATGTTGGAAAATGATTATACAGAGGACATGTAGAAATACTTGACCGAACAACGCATTTGACGGCAAAAATCATAGTCCTCACGTAAGAAAAGTTATATAACAAACTTCAAAGTAACAAATAATGTGATAAATAATGTGAAAATGATGCAGGAAATCCCAGACGGCACCCTGTACAAGCCATACCCTCTGAGCAATGGTAGTACAAAATAGGCAGGGCCACCGAAGGCGGGCCTGATGATGTCATGAAGGTGGATGGGGCCACCAGTGCTGGCGGTAAGTGTTGCATTGCCAGGAGAGTCCTCATATGACTGCACAGACTGCAGGGTGCCTGCCTGGAGCATTAAAAAGACACTCCTGACGGCTCTGCAGAAAAGCTCCTGGCTGCATGGTGCCATTCTAGGCATCCTGCTAGCCAAATGCAGGAACCATGGGGCAGTGATTGTGCCACCCACAGTGCCCTGCACCCTGTACTGTGGCACCGCTCTCATACACCTAGTTGCGGCTATGGGAAATCCAAGCAGGAATAAGGTAATGGAAGGATCCCAGTATTGTTAACTACCTTTCTGTCCCTTAGATAGGGAGTTTGCAGTAGGAGACTAGGTGCCTATTCATCATCTGTTATGAGCCAATTATCAATGCGGAAACACTAGTTTCTGCATGTTTTTTAGTAACGGTCCTATTCAGTATTTGGGGTCTGACTAGTCTTCAACAAACTCCGAAAACTGAAAGCTTCAGATGATGTTAGTTCCTGGAACTCTGCTCCTTCCCACTGGAAGGAGGTACGCTGTTGTGAAGGGTAATCTGAGCAAATACCTCCACAGGGGGAGGGCATCCCAGTTGCAAACAGCTGTGTGTGGGGCCCCTAATGTGTGGGGGCCCTGGGATGACCGCCCCTGTCGGCCCTCCCTTATTCCGGCCGGCCCTGGGTGTCAATAAAAGACAGTGAAGTACAGTAGAGTAAACATGTGATGTGTCATCACTTACCTCATTTGTGCAGCCACAACACAAAGCTTTCAGTCTACAGCCCAGACCAATGAGAGATATGCAGATACCCCAGACCATCATGATCAGGGTCATATTTACCAAGCCATGCAACAGACTCTGTAGGGAGGAAAGGATAGAATAGAATGAGACACTATGGATGGCCTTTGTGATCATGTGACAGAGTCATTCCGCTCATCACAACCAGTCAGCCATTCACACCCCTAAGCAGAATGTAATAGCCTGTAGTGACTAATAAACTGCCGCAAAATCGAAATGATTTTCTGATAACTATCCTTCAAATCACCGGATGTACTGTAGTAACCATCAATTAGGAAACTCAATTTCAAGCCAATAGCCCAAGTGCATATTTGCATATTTTGTATCAAACAGGAACAGAAGCAAAATCCATTTTGTATATTGGGCCTAATTCAGACCTGGTCGCATGCAGGCTATTTTTTGCACTGCTGCGACCAGGTAATCACCACCTACAGGGGAGGGGATAATCGCTGTGCAGGGGTGCGATCGGCTGTGCAGTTACTGCACAGCCCAGGACTTACTCAGCCGCTGCGTTGATCCTGGAAGAAGCTCACATCAGGAACACTCCCTGGAAACGGCCGGGCACGCCTGCGTTTTCCTGGACACTTCCTGAAAACAGTGAGTTGACACCCCGGGACGGCCTCTTCCTGTCAATCTTCTTGCATTCGCCGCTGCGAACGCTTTCTTCGTTAGTTCAATCACTCTGTGGCGACGGCAGTCGCCAGTGACCGATGCACCTGCGCATTGCGGCCCACGCGCATGCACTCTTCAAACCCGATCGCACGGCTGTGAAAAAAGGCAGCGTGCGATTGGGTCTGAATGACCCCCATTGTACCTAGCAGGATATTTGAATATCCACAGTTGCTTTAGGAAGAAAATGCTCCAAAATTAACTAAATCTGTTTTGAAAACAAAGAAACAAAAGTGCGAGTAACTACATTTTGGTCTAAATACACCTCTTACATGCATTCATAAGGCAAATTTATAAACTTCTGTAGATCTGGAACACAGATAGGGAAATTTATTAAGCTCCCAATTCCATACGAGATAGCATTCCCGGACACAAAAGCATCTTGGTAATTTACTAAACACCAAACCCGGCTGAGTTTGACCAATTCGTATTGAGGTTCACGGCCGGCCACATGTACGAACATATAAACCATCAGCCAAACAGGTTTGGATTTTCACATACACCTCTTAGAACACGGCAATTTACCAAGGATCATATATACAATCTCTGCCAACAATACTCAAATACTGCCACAAAAGGATGGAGTTTGTACAGAAATAGAACTTTCAAACAGAACTGCTTTTGGCTGTTGTGTTTGGAGAATCATGCATGCATCAGTGAGATACTTGCATGCTTCTCTGTGTAACCGTGTGTAAAATAGTTAAAAATAAGAAAAATAATTGTGTGTGTTTCCCCCTCCTAAGTATAACCTTCCCCGGTCTCTTTGAGCTGGTCCTGACTTTTCAAATACCGGGTAAATATTGCATAGGGGTTCCCCAGTATTTTCAAAACCAGCACCGGGATCTTGGACTGGCCCTGGTTCCAATATGGTGGGAAAAGGACGTAGGGATTCCCTGTATTTTTGAAACCAGAACCGAGCTTCACAAGTCAAGAAGATAATGCCGACGGTGGAGGAGAGTGGCAGCAGAATCCCTCGGCTCCTACATCTACTTCATTAAACACACTCTCCCTGCCCTCTTCTGCCATCCCCTTCCCTACATCCACCTCCCTTCCACCCTCACTTGCCCCCGCTGTGTCTCGGTTAGCGCCGTGGAGCCGGGGAGTGTTTCACAACGCTCCCGCAGGTTGCGGCCTACCGCTAGTCCGGCGCCGGGGCCTCGATTTCTGAGCCTGCCCAGGGGGAGGACCGGAGGGCCCGAATACCACGAAAAGCTGTCGCGGCGCGTCTGCCGGAGACCCCGCTGATGCGGCCACCTGACCCGCCGGACCCGCTGCCTACCACTGGGTCCCGACACACCCGGAGGAGGTATTTACCCGCACTGCGGCCCACTCGTACTCCACGGCCGGGACCACTATTTTCAGGGGTGCCTGGAGGGAGATCCGGAAGTCTTCATCCTGCAGACGGCTGACCTTGCACCCCTGCTGGGATATGTGCTGCTGCGGTCACCTTTGTCTCTGGACCTGCTGCCTCCTGATTTGACCCCTGTGCCCCAGCTGGAAACGCCTGCTTACTCATTCACTCCTGCTGCAGCTGTGACATATGCTTGGCACCCAGGTAATCGCTGAGAGACCCTCTTTCCTTTTGATTGCTGCCTCAGCTTTTGCATCAGTGACCAGTGTCGGACTGGGGCATGAAGGGCCCACCGGGGGAATGCAGTGATAGGGGCCCATACTTAAGGGTGTGGCCAGTCTACAAAGGGGGTGTGGCCAGCCTCCACAGAGGCTTGAAATACACAATAGTCTAGTACAGTGCAATGCAATATATCTACCATGTATAATACAAGTGCACAGTCTGGAACCTGATCCCTAGAGAAAGGAGTGGGCACTCAGGCAGTGGGGCCTACCGGTGGTTTCCCTGGTACCCCTGTGGGCCAGTCCGACCCTGTCAGTGACTACCAGATTATTACACTTGAGAGCTACTTTGCCCTCTACGCCTGGCCTACCTGCTATAGTGTACATTTCAGCTGCTGCTGCTGTCGCTGTAACACCAGCTCTCCTGATACTACTTCCATGCTCATCTGGCTCTCCTGCTGACTGCCTCACTCCAGCTGCTCCACACATAAATCCATGCTGGCTCCCGTAACTATGTGACATTTCTCCTCGCCCATATGCGCATATACCGTGCTGTTTACGAACTGATGCCGATGGCTCCTAAGCTGTTACCCGTTGGGATGTAGCCTGTTGTATTTCCCTTTTTTTGTCTTCTCCATGTGACCTCATAATTTCCTGCTCCTTGCATGAGGCGACTCCTACTGTATAATCAGGCTCTCCGTTGCACGCTTATTTTTATGGAAAAATTTCTTATACCCACCCCAATGTCAATTGCTGGCTCCACCTCCACAACCCGAGACGATACTGTGTGGGGACACTCCTCTGATTTAGATTGTTCTGTCACTAGTTCCAGATCTTTACAAAAACGCAAGTCTGTTCCGGCCAGTAAGCCTCCCAAAATGAAACCTGCGGATATTGTGGCAGTGCTGGGCCCCCTGCTAGATGAAAAACTTGCGGGCATTAGGAAACTATTGACTCTACTCTATCCAAATTAACTCAACATTCTGGCCGCCTAGATGACGTTGAACAGAGGGTGTCTACCCTGGAGGATGATTTGCATACAGCACAACTTACCATTAATTCACAGCAAAGAGACATTTCGGATCTAACCCAAAAGCTAGATGATTTGGAGAATCGCGGATGCAGAAGTAATCTCCAGGTGGTGGGTATCCCCGAATCGGTCAAAGGCCATGAGTTACTTGATCTTCTCTCTAACTGGATACCGCAACAACTAGCTATGGATCTCAAAGGCACCCCTCTGGCTATCGAACGGGCACATAGAATCGTCCCTGAACGCAAAACGAACCCTGGTCGCCCTTGCCCTGTGATCATGAAAATCCTTAATTATGCCGACAAGGCTCGGCTCTTAGATCACTACCGGAAGACGGCTGGCCTGACCTACAATGGAGATTGGCTCTTGATCTTTCAAGATTTTTCTACTATTGTCGCTGCTAAGCGCAAGGAGTTTGCCCCGTTATGCAAGCAAAAGTTTGAAGCCAAAATCAAATTCTCTCTCTGGCACGACTGCGAGTCTTTGATGACGGCAAGCCGTTGTTCTTCGATGACATAACACTCGCTAAGGCCCACTTCTCAAGTCTACCCACTTGAATGTTGCACTGTTAGTATTGCTTGCATCCATGTTTTTTTTCTTTTTTCCTCCATCTGTAGGTCACGTGGAGAGGAATAATTGCACAGCTCTGTGTATACAATGAGCTGTACTTTTTCTTGTATTTCTTGTTTGTTTTCTTTGTTGCTGTTAAGTATTGTTTGTTGCACCTGCCGGACCTGCCGACCCCAATCCTCCATGGGTCAACCCCTTCCCGCTCGCTGGGATGGGCAAGGGCCCTACATTAACTTTAGTATATATTTTCTTGCATCCCCGTCCGTCGGCATAGGCTGATATAGCTGACCCTGCTCCTATTCCCCCCACCGCCGCGGGAGATACTCCACTCCTTGCTTTTAATATAGTGTCATGGAATGTGGAAGGCCTTAATGCTCCAGTGAAGCGTAAGTAAGTGCTCTCCCACCTCCACCGTATGACCCCCCACATCACCTTCCTATAGGAAACACATTGGCTGGATGATCCCCGTAACACCTTACGTGCTTCCTGGATTGGGGATTGTATCTCGGCCCCTTATTCTAATAAGACCAGGGGAGTTGCCATTCTTTTAAACAAGTCTTTACAATATTCGATATGCAGAAAGTTTCTCGATCCTAATGGGAGATTTATTTTGCTGGATGTGATAATTGATAATGTCTTGTATACTCTCCTTAATCTATATGCCCCGAATGTCTCTCAACAGGATTTTTTTGCAGCTAGCCTACAGAAACTTTCATCTTGGGGGAGCTCTAATCTAATCTTAGGAGGAGATTTCAACACGGTCATCGATCCGTCCATGAACAGGTCTGGGGTGAGTGCTTTATCCTCCAAATCCGGCTGTGATCTTCTTTCTTCCCTCTGTTCGCAACTTGCTCTCTCCGACCCTTGGCGTATACATCATCATCCTCTTCTTCGTGACTACTCCTTCTACTCTCACCCCCACTCTACACACTCCCGTATTGATTATATTTTCCTATCCCGACATCTCTTCCCTAAAGTCACTCATACCTCGATCAAAAATATTATTATCTCAGACCATGCTCCTATTGTGATTTCTCTTAAGCTTGCATTGCCTCAATGCTTTTCCAAATGCTGGCGATTCCCTGCTTATCTTATACACTCAGAGGATTTTCTCCTACATCTTAGACACATTTGGCACACCTACGTTTCTGATCATTTAGCCCAGGCAGAGGATGTCTCGCTGTTTTGGAGCACCTCTAAAGCTGTTATCCGGGGCCACATTATCTCATACGTAAATTCGAGACGCAAAGCATTTAACTGCCGCCTACATGAACTGAGTTCCATTCTCACCTCAACTTATAGAACATATAAGCGTTCTGACACCCCTACACATAAAGAGTCATACCTGACCACTAAACAAATATATGATACCTTCCTAACAGAGCAGGCCCAGACATGATATGATTACCAGCCAGAGGCAGAACTCTGGGAGGCAACAGAGTCATCTGCCACCGGGCTCCTGCTCTGAAGGGGGGCACCTCTCCTCTCATTCTGTGACACCATTCAATTATGTTAATTGATAGTTGCCACTATCTCTTCAGTGGCCGACTTACTCACTGTTCCCTGCACCTTACATATCACACCCTTTTTATTATAGATACAGTGGGGATCGAAAGTTTGGGCACCCCAGGCAAAAATTCATTTTCATGTGCAAAAAGAAGCCAAGGAAAGATGGAAAAATCTCCAAAAGGCATCAAATTACAGATTAGACATTCTTATAACATATCAAAAAAAGTTTGATTTTATTTCCATCATTTACACTTTCAAGAGAACAGAAAACAAAAAATGGTGTCTGCAAAAGTTTGGGCACCCTGCAGAGTTAATACCTTGTACTGCCCCCTTTGGCAAGTATCACAGCTTGTAAACACTTTTTGTAGCCAGCCAAGAGTCTTTCAATTCTTGTTTGCGTTATCTTCGCCCATTATACCTTACAAAAGTCTTCCAGTTCTTTGAGATTCCTGGGCTGTCTGTGACGCACTGCTCTTTTAAGGTCTATCCATAGATTTTCAATTATGTTGAGGTCAGGAGATTGTGAAGGCCATGGCAAAACCTTCAGTTTACGTCTCTTGATGTAATCCACCGTGGATTTTGAGGTGTGTTTAGGATCATTATCCATTTGAAGAAGCCAGCCTCTCTTTAACTTCAGCTTTTTCACAGATGGCATCAAGTTAGCGTCCAAAATTTGCTGGAATCTTATCGAATCCATTTTTCCTTCTAGTCGTGAAATGTTCCCTGTGTCACTGGCTGCAATACAACCCCAAAGCATAATTGATCCACCCCCATGCTTAACAGTTGGACAGAGGTTCTTTTCATTAAATTCTGTGCCCTTCCTTCTCCAAACGTACCTTTGCTCATTCCGGCCAAAAAGTTCTATTTTAACCTCATCGGTCCACAGAACTTTATTCCAAAATGCATCAGGCTTGTCTATATGTTCATTTGCAAACTTCAAACGCTGATTTTTGTGGTGAGGACGTAGAAGAGGTTTTCTTCTGATGACTCTTCCATGAAGACCATATTTGTACAAGTATCTCTTTATAGTGGAATAGTGTACCACAACTCCAGTGTCTGCCAGATCTTCCTGGAGGGATCGTGCAGTCAAACGTGGATTTTGACTTGCTTTTCTCACAATCCTGCGAGCTGTTCTGTCTGATATTTTTCTTGGTCTTCCAGATCTTGCTTTAACTTCCACTGTTCCTGATGACTGCCATTTCTTAATTTCATTCCGAACAGAGGATATGGGCATCTGATAACGCTTTGCTATTTTCTTATAGCCTTCTCCTGCTTTGTGAGTGTCAACTATTCTCAGTTTCAGTGTTCTACACAACTGCTTAGAGGAACCCATGGTGCTGATTGTTGGAGCAAGGTCAGATGAGTCTGGGCTTTTAAAACCTTTGAGATTGACATCACCTGGTCTTTCCAGACGATGATTGAGAACAATCCATGACACTGCCAGGTCTCAGTTGTCCAAAGGCGGCAGTACAAGGTATTAACTCTGCAGGGTGCCCAAACTTTTGCAGATGCCATTTTTTGTTTTCTGCTCTTTTGATAGTGTAAATGATGGAAATAAAATTGAACTTTTTTTGACATGTTATAAGAATGTCAAATCTGTAATCTGATGCCTTTTGGAGATTTTTCCATCTTTCCTTGGCTTCTTTTTGTACATTAAAATGAATTTTTGCCTGGGGTACCCAAACTTTCGATCCCCACTGTACACATTTTACAAGTGTCATACCCAGGATTAATACCCACGACCTATTACACAAGAAGCAGACACCTTACTGATGAAGCTATTTGCTCCTGTATAGGAAACATGAGAATTCTAACTTTATGAAGTTACTTCTCTGACAATTACAAGTAACTTCATATAGTTTAAATTCTCATTCTTCCTATGCAGGAGCAAATAGATCTATCAGTAAAGTGCCGGCCGTCAGTGTAACAGATCATAGCTTCTAATCCTGGTATGACTGCTAAGAAATGTGTGATTTAAAATAAAAGACAATTAAATGTATATATGCAGTATATACATTTTTATTTCAGAACACTCCATACTATATATATATATATATATATATATACACACATTTATTTAGCTAAATTTGGGGGGGGGGGGGGGGGCGACACACCAATATTTATCTTGCCTCCGGGCAACTGGGATGAACTAACGCCACTGTTACCAGCGGAACAAATTTTTTTGATGGGGTAATGAATCGGGCAGACTTTTGGCAAACCTCGCTCGGGGACCCCGTACGCATACGTGGGTTGAGGCGGTTAAATCTTCAGACACTATTATATCAGATCCGACAGCCATTTGCACAGAATTTATGCAGTTTTACAAATCCCTGTATACAGCAGAGCCAGATAATGTGGAGGCAGGTCAATCCTTTTTGCATGACGCTCAGCTTCCTGTCCTCTCTCGAGATGACAGGGACCTTCTCGAGACGTCTATAACCGAGGAAGAGATACTCACAACTATCAAATCTTTACCAAACGGCAAGAGCCCAGGCCCTGATGGCTTTGGGGACGAATTTTATAAATTACTGAGTGCTGAACTCACACCTACTCTAGTCAAACTATATAATCATATCTTTACCTCCGGAACCATACCTTTATATTTCAATGAGTCGCGGATAATTGTAATAGCCAAGCCGGGTAAAGATCCCTCCCTCGTGGCTTCCTATCGTCCTAACTCACTTCTTAACCAAGACTTCAAATTGCTTACCAAACTAATGGCCAACCGCCTACAGTCTTGTCTGCCTCATCTCATTTCTCCGGCTCAGTTAGGCCTTATTAAGAGCAGACAATCTGTACAAGGTATTAGATCAGCGATAGCTGCTATTTCCCATACCCGCCTTCATAATCTGGAAGATAATATTCTTATTGATTTAGATGCTGAAAAGGCCTTCGATAAAATTGCTTGGCCACACCTTTCTAGAGTGCTCTTCCATCAGCAATTTGGCACTAATTTCTGTAGTCTAATGCGGACCCTCTGCACTGCTGGCCCAGGTGGTAGTCAATTAGGTGGCCTCCCCTTCCTTTTCTCTTGAGAGAGGCACCAGACAAGGCTGCCCTCTCTCCCCTTTGCTCTTTAATTGGAACCTTTTATTCGTTATGTCCAACTGCTACCTGGGTTTAGGGGTATTGTTATTGGGGATCGCAAACTCAAAGTTATAGCCTTCACAGATGACCTACTTATATGTACCTCAGACCCTAAACGCTCCCTCCCTGTATTGGTAGAGGCAATTGACATATTTTCGTCTTTTGCTGGCTTCTCTATTAACTTCGCCAAGTCTGAAGCCCTGGCCATATTTGGCCAGGCGAGACTGGGTTGGGCTAGACCCTTCCCATTTAGATGGGCCCCCTCGCATATCACATTTTTGGGAGTGACTCTACTGCAACATCTCTCCACTCTCTATGCACGTATTATTAATCTGATCATACATAAAATCCGGGATGAACTTAGCCTATGGCAAAACATTCCCCTTAACGTGTTAGGGAGATGCAACCTGTTTAAAATGGCAAGCTTCCCAAAACTCCTGTATATTCTTCAAATGACTCCCATTCTATTCACTAATTCTGATTTCTCTTTACTTAATACCCTGCTTTCCAAGTTTATATGGAACCGTAAACATCCCATATAAGTTTAAAAAAAATGTTGCAATCTGTACGTCAAGGAGGTGTAAACCTACCAAACATTAAACAATATAATCTAGCCTGCTTGCTACGTTTTGCCATTGACTGGCTCAGTGGCAACGATGTATTCACAGATACCAAGTTAGAATCTCAGCTTTGTACTCCCCTCTCCCTTGGTTACCGTCTACATGCCCGGCCCTATCAAATAAAATCTTCCCAATTTGATAACCCACTATTGTCTTCCACTATTAAGGCGTGGAAAATGGCTTGAAAAGCTCATGGTCTTAAATATTATTACTCAGTATCTCTACCCTTGCTTGGAAACTTGGCGTTCCAGAATGGTACTGCCTCTTTGCTTTTTAGTGCTTGGTGCTCCTCTGGTTTAAGAACTTTACGTAACCTGATGACACATTCTCACACTCCTTTGCCATTCCAGGAGGCTATTGAGAAATATAAAATCTCGCCCCTGCATGGATTTTACTACTCCCAGGCTATACACTATCTTACGTCTGTTCTCCCTCACCTTAAGAAACAAGACTTTGTTAACCCCTTAGATTCTCTTTTACGCTACAATACTTACTCTATATCTTCTATTTATGCCCGTACCCACTTGGAACTAAAACCCCACACTGATTTTCCTGATTTAGCTAAATGGATCTCCCAAGTTCCTACACTCACAGCAGAAAACCTATTAGATACTTTTCTTGCGACCCGTAAACTAATAGCGGCAAGTATATATCAGGAAATGGCCTATAAACTGCTACACAGGGCATATATCTCGCCTAAACAGGATTTCTGATGGGTATATCAGATAGGCCGGATGTAATAAATGCCCAGCGGTAGAAGCTGATCTTTTCCATTGTCTTTGGGCCTGCCCTGCTATTCAAAAGTTCTGGCATAACTTACACCATTATGGCACCTCAACATTAGGCATCCCCTTTCAATGTACTGTCCCCTGGGCCCTCTTTGGTCACCTGTCGAACCAACCTGGAATTCCACGCACTGATAAAAAATTTATAGTGTTACTTTCAGCAGTGGGGAAAAAAGCGATATTGCAACAGTGGATCCATCCTACCTCTCCTACTCTTTCTATGGCTACTTCTAGGTTACTCTTTTTATTTAATATGGACTGGCTGGAGGCCTCTATCCATAAGGAAACCCTGACTCCTGCACTCTTTAAGTGCTGGGATAAATACATTTGCCCCCTTCCTCTCCACACTAAACTAACAATACATAAATGTTTCCAATCCAACTTTTGGTACTCTCTCCGACAACTTGATAGCTGAGTCTCTCTGACTAACTGAGCCTCTTCTCTTCCCCTCCCCTTCTTCTTCATTCGTACTCCCCTCTCCACACACTTCTTCTTTTCTTCCCCTTCTCTCCTTATTTCCTTTGTTTCTTCCCTGGCGGATTGGATGGACACTTCTATGGACGGATCGGTGGCCTGTGGCTCTTGGTAGGTGCTTTTGTTCACTTTGTTCACTTAGTTTATTCAACTGAATAGTGTTTTTGTGATATTTTTTTCTTTTTCTTTATTTGTACTGTCAGAATTGAGTGTCAGTTTTTAGTTAGTCATATTCGGTCCCATTCTTAATTGTTGATTATTTTAGAAAATTAGAAAATTTCCTCCGCTACTTACATATGCTGTATACTTTTATTTCCTTTCTCTGATTATTTTGATGTTGATATGTCTGATATACATGCTGTTCTTTTTTCATTTCTGTACTGTATTTTGGAGGTATTTAATAAACATATTTGAAAAAAAAGAAGAAGATAATGTCACAGCTGGGGGACACATGTATACAGGTCTCTGTGGCCATAGCATTATATCCTCAACTAGTTAGTCCTGGACAGGGTTCCCTGGGGGGAGTACGGGCCCCCACAATAAAGGGGTCCCCCCTCCAGGCACCCAAGGGCACCCTGTGTGGTGGGTGCCGGGCTGACAGCCATTTTGTAAAATTAAGAATACATATTGTTTTTTACAGTGGAACGATACGTCTCAGCGAGCCTCCCCTGCATGCTGGTACTTGGTGAACCACAAGTAGGGCATTAAAGGGCCCACTGGTACCTGTAGTTCTACTGTAAAAGAAATATTACAATAACCACAACACACATTAGTGGAGCCCTGTGCTGGTTTAAAAAATTTGGGGAACCTTTTCCCCCATATCCCTACGCAATTTCCCCCCGGTAATTTAAGAACAAGAACTGGCTCAAAGAGCCCGGGGGCTGGTTATGCTTAGGAGGTGGGACCCCATGCAATTTATTTTATTATTATTTAATTGTTTCATTACTGAAGCACTGATCCAGCCGGGCTTCATGCCTTGATGTTTGGCAGTATTTTACAAAGCTCCCCTATAAAACACCGCTCTGGATTACGAATTACATCGACATCGGAAAACACGAATGATAAAAACACAGGAGCTTAGTTTATTGAGACTGATCTTGAATGGGAGGAGCAAGAAAAACATCCTTCAGTATGAATCTCCTATATAATAGCCGAGATCTGTGACTCTGTGACTGTGTATATAACGCTGGGCGTGGCTAGAAGCTCTCATTGGGTTAGTGGCAGGTCTATCACACCCAGTCCACAGCTGGTTGGGTGAGAAACGCCCTCCCACACAGGTTACATCCAAAGGGAGGCTCTGCCCTTTACTGCTATGTGTTCCCAGAGCAGGATTAACAATGGGGCTGATGGAGCTGCAACTCCAAGTTCAGACTCCAAAACAGGCCCACTGCATCTACAGCAACATACCCTCCAACAATTTACACATAAAAATTGGTACAAATTCGAAAAGGGGGCGTGGCCACGGGTAAAGTGGGCATGGCCATGACACTTTTCCTATACTTCCAATGGAAGTTTGGAGAGCCAAAAATCGGTACAGTCCATAAAAAAAGGCATTGTACCTGCCAAAATGGTACAGTTGGAGGGTATGCCACTGGAAAATAAAATCATTTTACTGCAGCGTCCTATGTACTGCTGCCAGTCCGCCTGCCCCCTCCGGCATCAGCAATCCCCACTCCCTAGCCGCGGCGCAGGTGGAACAAAAGCTGATGCGGCCACTGGCATAGATGTGTATGAAAGCGGCGCAGCGGAACACTTTCATAGCCCTCCCTGCGCCGCATACTCTCTGAGCCCCGGAGCCTCCAGCGCGTGTGATGTCACAGAAGTGCCTCCCCGCCACAGCCGCGCCCAGATCCCCAGAGGCCCTGACTCTGCAACACAGTACCTGGGCTGCCGGCCTGGAAGCCCCGAGATGGCTAATGTAATGGATAGAGTGGGTGATATCATGGAGGGTAATGTCTGGACGTTGAATCAATGTAAAAGGTGACAGTGCTGTGCAGTGCAGTGGGTGTGCAGTGTCACTAACACTGCACAGCACTCTCACCTTTTACATTGATTCAGCGAGCAAGTCAGTTCTGCAGCCAGTCACTATTGTTAGTGCCAGTGTCCCAACACGCCGCATTACAGGGAAGTGGAGGCACTAAATAAACTACAGCTCCCAGCAGCCCTTAGCGCCGAAGCATTCCGGCGCTAAGGGCTGCTGGGACCTGTAGCATATTGAGTACATCTTCTTCCCTGTAATGTGGCGCGTTGGTACACCAGCGCTAACAATAGTGACTGGCTGCTTGGCTGCTGTGAGAGTCTCCGGGAGAGCCACTGCCAAAGGGAGGATAACAGCTTAGGTGCTTCCAGGAGGAGAAGCATTACCCACCCCTCTCCCACTCGCAGTACCTCCGGGACCCATCTGCAGCACCCCCACAACCCCCCTCCACCACCCACGGTGACTCTGGTCCCCCTCCCCCACCCATAGCACCCCCGCACTCGCCACTCCCCCACCCGCGGCACCACCGCACCCACCCCTCCTCCACCTGCGGCACCCCCGCAACCGCTCCTACCCGAACCCTGGTGGCTCCAGACTCCCTCCCCCACCCATGGCACCTGTGGTACCACCGCACCAGCCCCACCCATGGCGCCTACGCAACCACCCCTTCCCCATCCGCGTCTACCCCACACCCACCACTCTCCCAACCACAGCACCTACTAGGTGATTCATCAGGCCTTGCGTGCGCTGTTGCAAGGGGCTATGACCCCTTAACCATCGCATGCCCTTTGCCCGTGCAATATTTAACCACTCACACAATTATGATTGGAGCTAATACTCCATATAATGTGCTACTAGGGGCGGCGGCCATTTCCCCAAATATTTTCTTAATGTGCATGCGTGAAACTCCGGAAAAATGGCCGCCGTGCCATCTTTCCGGAGGTTTCAGCAGGCGCTATAGAGTTTGTTCCCCCTAGTGTTCAGACTCTATTGTGCTGCCGAAAAGGGAGGGCTCCGATTGGGGACTCCAGAGAGTTAAGTATTAAAAAAATGGGGCAGTGTGTGCGGGGAGGGCCCCCCTGGAGCCCGAGGCCCATGTGCCCTGCACACACTGCACCCATTATAGATAGGCCAATGGCTGTGCCCTCAGTAGCTGTTCCCCCTGTAGTTGTGCCCCTAGTAGCTGTGACCCCTATAGCTGTGCCCTCAGTAGCTGTGCCTCCTGTAGTTGTACCCCTAGTAGCTGTGCCAATAGTAGCTGTGCCCCCTGTAGTTGTGCCCCTAGTAGCTGTGCCCCCTGTAATTGTGCCCCTAGTAGCTGTGCCCCCTCTTGCGCTGATTACCTAAAAAAAAATACTATCACCGCTTCTGCTTCCCGACCGCTGCTGCTGTACTCCATCCCCAGCTGCCGACGCCGCTCCTTGGATCTCCCACCGCAGAGACATTAGAGGTCAGTTATGACCTCTAGTGTCTATGGCTGCTCCCACAATGCCGTGCGGTGCGCAATGACGTCATCGCGCACCGCACGGCAGGCGGTGAAAGTAGCGGTAGCATGTAGTTTCTCTTCGCGGAGAGGACCTATAGCGGATCTTGCCTCAGCGGCGGCGCCCTTGGTACAGCAGCGCCCCGAGCAAAAATCCTGCTTGCCCGTGGCAAGATCCGCTACTGCCCATAGGCTTCTACAGGCCCAATCATCAGGGCTGTTTCTAGCCAATTTGGCTCCCAGTGCGAGATTTCAAAATGCGCCCACCCCCATTGACATAAAAAAGCCCCCCCCCTATAGCTATAAAAAGAAAAAGCATGTGCGCGCAAGGGGGCATGGCCTCATTAAAATGGGCGTGGTCTCATTAAAATGGGCGTAGCCTCATCTGATATCATCACGCCCACCACAGGGGGGAAAAAAACACATCAAAAGTCCCCATTTTACACAGTACGGCAGGCAAGAGTTCCCATTTTACACATTACTGCAGGCACGTGTCCCCATTTTACACATTACAGCAGGCATGTGTCCCCATTTTACACAATGCGGCAGGCAAGTGTCCCCATTTTACACAGTACGGCAGGCAAGAGTCCCCATTTTACACATTACGCAGACGAGAGTCCCCATTTTATACATTACGGCAGGCAAGAGTCCCCATTTTACACAGTGCACCAGGCAAGAATTCCCATTTTATACAGTACGGCAGGCAAGAGTCCCCATTTTACACAGTACGGCACGGAAGAGTCCCCATTTTACATAGTGCGGCAGGCAAGAGTCCCCATTTTATACAGTACGTCAGGCAAGAGTCCCTATTTTATATAGTGCAGCAGGCAAGAGTCCCCATTTTACATAGTGCGGCAGGCAAGAGTCCCCATTTTATACATTACGCTGGCGAGAGTCCCAATTTTACACATTACGGCAGGCAAGAGTTCCCATTTTACACAGTGCGGCAGGCAAGAGTCCCCATTTTATACAGTACGGCAGGCAAGAGTCCCCATTTTACACAGTGCGGCAGGCAAGAGTCCCCATTTTATACAGTACGGCAGGCAAGAGTCCCCATTTTACATAGTGCGGCAGGCAGGAGTCCCCATTTTATACAGTACGGCAGGCAAGAGTCCCCATTTTATACAGTGCGGAAGGCAAGAGTCCCCATTTGATACAGTACGGCAGGCAAGAGTCCCCATTTTACACAGTCTGGCTGGCAAGAGTCCCCATTTTATACAGTACGGCAGGCAAGTGTCCCCATTGTACACATTACGTAGGCGAGAGTCCCCATTTTACACATTACGCAGGCGAGAGTCTCCATTTTACACAGTATGGCAGGCAAGAGTTCCCATTTTACACAGTATGGCAGGCAAGAGTCCCCATTTTACACATTACAGCAGGCAAGTGTCAAGTGGTGGGGAAGGAAGGGAGAGGGTGGGGGGGAGAGTGAGAGACTACTTACATTTGAAGAGGTTCTTCCCGCTCTTCGGGCCGCCTCTCCTTCCTCGCGCCGGCTGCCTCCTCCTTCTAGCTTGGCTCCCCCTCCTCTTGTCATCAGTACAGTACTCCTGATCGGAGGGGGCGGAGTTTTGCAGAATGACGCAATTGCGTCATGACGCCACGACGCAGACGCATCATTCCGTGAAACTCTGCCCCCCGAGCAGGAGTACTCGGGAAGAGGGAGGAGGGGGAGACAAGGACCCGCAAAGTGCCGCGGTGGGCGCCCCGTGCGTTTGCACGGCTCGCCCGCTGCAAGAAACGTCACTGCCCATCATCTATAGATGGGGTTGCATATCAGGCAGAAGCTCTGGAAAGTTGCAATTTCCATAGCTTACTGTATACAGGCACATCACACCCCATAGAATTCTTTGTAGCCTGCAATGCTGATGGTCCGCAGCAGATATCTCCAGTATCTACTGAGGACCATTTTAATACATTCTTGAAACCATGTGTATTGTGGTAAAGGTTTGATTGCATTTTTGGACAGTACAGTACATCTCACCCCCAGTGTTTTAGACGTCCACTTGTGCCTTAAGACAGCTGTTCTCAAACTCAGTTCTCAGCACTCTAAACAGTTCACATTTCCCAGGGCACCCAGCAGTTGCACAGGTGTATTCATTACTCACTGACACATTTCCCAGGTCACCCAGTAGGTGCAGCAGAGGTGTACTCATTACTTACTGACACATTTCCCAGGTCACCCAGCAAGTGCCCAGGTATATTCATTACTCACTGATACATTTCCCAGGTCATCCAGCAGGTCCACATGTGTACTCATTACTCACTGGCACATTTCCGAGGTCACCCAGCAGGTGCACAGGTGTACTCATTACTCACTGCCCCATTTTCCAGGTCACACAACAGGTGCACAGGTGTATTCATTACCCACTGGCACATTTCCCACGTCACCCAGCAGGTGTACAGGTTTATTCATTACTCACTAACACATTTCCCAGGTCACCCAGCAGGTGCACAGGTTTATTCATTACTCACTGACACATTTCCCAGGTCGCCCAGCAGGTGCACAGGTGTACTCATTACTCACTGATACATTTTGCCAGGTCACCCAGCAGGTGCACAGGTGTACTCATTACTCATTGACACATTTCCTAGGTCACCCAGCAGGTGCACAGGTGAATTCTTTACTCACTGACACATTTGCCAGGTCACCCAACAGGTGCACAGGTGTATTCATTGCTCACTGACACATTTCCCAGGTCACCCAACAGGTGCACAGGTGTACTCATTACTCACTGACACATTTCTCAGGTCACCCAGCAGGTGCACAGGTGTACTCATTACTCACTGACACATTTCTCAGGTCACCCAGCAGGTGCACATGTGTACTCATTACTCACTGACACATTTCCCGGGTCACCCAGCAGGTGCACAGGTGTACTCATTACTCACGGACACATTTCTCAGGTCACCCAGCAGGTGCACAGGTGTATTCATTACTCGCTGACACATTTCCCAGGTCACCCAGCAGGTGCACAGGTGTATTCATTACTCACTGACACATTTCCTAGGTCACCCAACAGGTGCACAGATGTACTCATTACTCACTGACACATTTCTCAGGTCACCCAGCAGGTGCACAGGTGTACTCATTACTCACTGACACATTTCCCAGGTCACCCAGCAGGTGCACAGGTGTACTCATTACTCACTGACACATTTCTCAGGTCACCCAGCAGGTGCACAGGTGTACTCATTACTCACTGACACATTTCTCAGGTCACCCAGCAGGTGCACAGGTGTACTCATTACTCACTGACACATTTCCCAGGTCACCCAGCAGGTGCACAGGGGTACTCATTACTCACTGACACATTTCTCAGGTCACCCAGCAGGTGCACAGGTGTATTCATTACTCACTGACACATTTCCTAGGTCACCCAACAGGTGCACAGGTGTACTCATTACTCACTGACACATTTCCCAGGTCACCCAGCAGGTGCACAGGTGTATTCATTACTCACTGACAGTTTAAAAGATCCACAGGTGGTGCTACTTATTTCACTTGCAAATCTGTGAGGAGACCTGGAAAACATGAACTGTTTGGGGTCCTGAGGACCGAGTTTGAGAACCTGTGCCTTAAGCAATCACCTGGGTGCGCCTATTATTAGCGACGTCTGTCTGACTCTTTCTAACAGAACATGCATTAGTCACCCTGCCCAGCGCACCCATCTAGAATTTGGTAAAGGGCAAAAAAAATAGTTTGTATGTCAAACTGTACGATGATACAGTATAAGCACTGAACACACACCATGCCCCGAGTTTCCCACCTGGTATTGCTTAAATCCCATCTTGCATCTTTTCAGTTCCCAGTTATCGTAATCTATGGTCGGTCTTGGTGTTACATAGCCATAATTATATCTGTTTCTCCCACGGAGAAGGCTTTCACAGAGATAAGGATAGTCGTCTTTCCATGAGGCTTGGATAAGATCATTAGTTGCAAAAATCATGCCTGCAATAGAGACACTTAGGCTGACCAAGAGACTGATGAAAGCAAGTGCCTCCTGTGTAAATAAGAAAAAAGATACATATAAGCATTACAAGCATGGCTTGGTGTCCGCATATGAAGAGAGGTCACATGACACTGAAACTCCAGGAAAACAGCGTCTTACTGTAGGAACATACTATATATCCATACCCTCCAGCTGGACCTTTTTGGCAGGTACAGTACCTTTTTTTATGTTCTGTACCGATTAGGAAAAGGGACGTGGACACGCCACTTTACCCGTGGCCATGCCCCCTTTTTGAATTTGACCTGGTTATTATGTGTAAATTATTGAAGGTTATGTTGCTGCAGATGCAGTGGGCCTATTTTGGGGTGTGGACCTGGAGCTTCAGCTTCATCAGCCCCATTGTTAATCCTGCTCTGGGAACACACAGCAGCCAAAGGGCAGAGCCTCCCATTGGATGTAACCTGTGTGCAGGGCCGGATCTAGACTTTGTGGCGCCCCTGGTGAAAAAACAGGGGCATGGCATCACGGATAAGGGGCGTGGTCAGTTATGCCCCCAGTAGAGTTGTGCCCCATAGTTGCGCCGTGCCCCCAGTACTGTGCCCCCTGTAGAGGTGTGCCCCCTAGTTGCGCCGTGCCCCCAGTACTGTGCCCCCTGTAGAGTTGTGCCCCCTAGTTGCGCCGCTTAAAATAAATAAATTAATTAATTAATTACCCATGGCCGCGCCCCCTTTCCTCATTTGTACCTATTTTTATGTGTAAAATGTTGGAGGGTATGTATATCCTACCACTGAAATCTCCTGTCACCTAAACACAACTAGACATTCACCCAGTATCAAAACAGACAACAAAGAGGACAAATAGAACCAATGGTTTTGAATTCATTAGGGGTGCTCACATAACTGCTACCTGTCAGCGGCAGCGGCCTCTCTCCCCGGACCAGCACGCGCTTCTGCGTGCTGAGCTGCGGGGGGGTCTAGGGTGGCTGCTGTCACTGAGCAGCAAAGTTCTCCTCTGCCTGCAGTGGGGATCAGTGTTGACAAGCATGGTCATCACATGTAGATGTCAGAAGGAGTCAAAAGCTGGGTACACACTAGACGATATTTCAAATGAATTAGCAGCTAACAACAAATAGTTATGACCAATTCCTATTGGTCATATACAGCAGCTCAATCTGGGGATGTTGCTAGCGTTGCCATGCTGCCGAATGCAGCATGGCCCTGCTCCTCCCCCCACCGCCGCTCTGTCGCAGCCGACATCAGCAAGTGTGTATGCACTTGTCAATGTTGGCTGGCCGCCAGGGCCTGTCGCTAAACATTGTTTAGTGTGTACACGGCATCAGTGCCATCATGGGACGTCAAAGTCTCTGAAGTCTGCTCAAAATATTAATATCCCATCAGTCACACAGAAAACATTATACTGTAGCTACCTAATGGCAATAAGTTATATGTCAAAGTTTGTTACTGAACACAGTAATTGGATGGGTAAAAATGTCCAAACCAGCCTCCAACAGCAAAATAAGCAGGATGCATCAAACAGTATTTTGCTGTCAAACCTCTGAATACAATTTTCGCATTTACACCAAGCTCCGGAATGTGATACCTTCCATAGCTTAGATCCAGTGGGTAACTCCTTCTTTAGATGGCGTTACCCAACAGAAGCCTATGGGCTTCTTTTCGCAATGCCCTCTGACAGGGATTCAATGGAACCCTACCAGCACCCCCTACAGCATGTGCGTCATACTGTGTGATGTATGCACAGCACAGAAGCGGCCACATGTAATGGGATGCGATTTGGTCAATTATGTGAGTTTAGCGCTAAACTCACACATTTTGACCAACTCGCAAATGTAAGGGAGTGCGGGAACATGCAAACTTGCATGTTTCTTGCAACGCCAAAACTCGCAATGGCAAAACTCCCATATAGGTGTTTTACAATTGCAAACATACAACTCGGCAATGTAATAGGATGCAAGCTTACAACTAGCACCAAAAACATTACCAAAATCTCTCCAAAATATAGACCAGCTTCTGGCTGGCGAGTTTGACAGAAGCATGCACAGATCAGTGAGATCCGTGCTTGCTTCTGCCTGTAAAAGTGCTGAAACAGTTTAAAACCCCCCGGAAAAACAAAAGACGTGCAGTTCACTCCAAAAGCATAAACAGCCCCTGGCCCTTTGAGCCTGTCCTGGGTGCTACAATACAGGGGTTCCCTGGGGGAGTGTGGACCACCCCAATAAAAGAGTCCCATCCCCCTCCTCCAGGCACCCAAGTGCCAGGACAGAAGCTTGAGGCTATCCCCAGCACCCTGCAGAGGGTGCCGGGCTGATAGCCTAAGTGTAAAATCAGTAGTGATGTGCACCGGAAATTTTTCAGGTTTTGTGTTTTGGTTTTGGGTTCGGTTCCGCGGCCGTGTTTTGGGTTCGGACGCGTTTTGGCAAAACCTCACCGACATTTTTTTGTCGGATTTGGGTGTTTTTTTTCAAAAAACCCTAAAAAACAGCTTAAATTATAGAATGTGGGGGTCATTTTGATCCCATAGTATTATTAACCTCAATAACCATCATTTCCACTCATTTTCAGTCTATTCTGAACACCTCACATCTCACAATATTATTTTTAGTCCTAAAATTTGCACCGAGGTTGCTGGATGGCTAAGCTAAGCGACCCAAGTGGCCGACACAAACACCTGGCCCATCTAGGAGTGGCACTGCAGTGTCACGCAGGATGGCCCTTCAAAAAAATACTCCACAAACAGCACATGATGCAAAGAAAAAAAGAGGTGCAATGAGGTAGCTGTGTGACTAAGATAAGCGACCCAAGTGGCCGACACAAACATCTGGCCCATCTAGGAGTGTCACTGCAGAGTCACGCAGGATGGCCCTTCAAAAAAATACTCCCCAAACAGCACATGACGCAAAGAAAAAAAGAGGCGCAATGAGGTAGCTGTAAGCTAAGCGACCCTAGTGGCCGACACAAACACCTGGCCCATCTAGGAGTGGCACTGCAGTGTCACGCAGGATGGCCCTTCAAAAAAATACTCCCCAAACAGCACATGATGCAAAGAAAAAAAGATGCGCAAGAGGTAGCTGTGTGACTAAGATAAGCGACCCTATTGGCCGACACAAACACTTGGCCCATCTAGGAGTAGCACTGCAGTGTCACGCAGGATGGCCCTTCAAAAAAATACTCCCCAAACAGCACATGATGCAAAGAAAAAAAGAGGCGCACCAAGGTCGCTGTGTGACTAAGCTAAGCGACACAAGTGGCCGACACAAACACCTGGCCCATCTAGGAGTGGCACTGCAGTGTCACGCAGGATGGCCCTTCAAAAAAATACTCCCCAAAAAGCACATGATGCAAAGAAAAAAAGAGGCGCAATGAGGTAGCTGAGTGACTAAGATAAGCGACCCAAGTGGCCGACACAAACATCTGGCCCATCTAGGAGTGGCACTGCAGTGTCACGCAGGATGGCCCTTCAAAAAAATACTCCCCAAACAGCACATGATGCAAAGAAAAAAAGAGGCGCACCAAGGTCGCTGTGTGACTAAGCTAAGCGACACAAGTGGCCGACACAAACACCTGGCCCATCTAGGAGTGGCACTGCAGTGTCACGCAGGATGGCCCTTCAAAAAAATACTCCCCAAACAGCACATGATGCAAAGAAAAAAAGAGGCGCAATGAGGTAGCTGTGTGACTAAGATAAGCGACCCAAGTGGCCGACACAAACATCTGGCCCATCTAGGAGTGGCACTGCAGTGTCACGCAGGATGGCCCTTCAAAAAAATACTCCCCAAACAGCACATGATGCAAAGAAAAAAAGAGGCGCACCAAGGTCGCTGTGTGACTAAGCTAAGCGACACAAGTGGCCGACACAAACACCTGGCCCATCTAGGAGTGGCACTGCAGTGTCACGCAGGATGGCCCTTCAAAAAAATACTCCCCAAACAGCACATGATGCAAAGAAAAAAAGAGGCGCAATGAGGTAGCTGTGTGACTAAGATAAGCGACCCAAGTGGCCGACACAAACATCTGGCCCATCTAGGAGTGGCACTGCAGTGTCACGCAGGATGGCCCTTCAAAAAAATTCTCCCCAAACAGCACATGATGCAAAGAAAAAAAGAGGCGCAATGAGGTAGCTGTGTGACTAAGATAAGCGACCCAAGTGGCCGACACAAACATCTGGCCCATCTAGGAGTGGCACTGCAGTGTCACGCAGGATGGCCCTTCAAAAAAATACTCCCCAAACAGCACATGATGCAAAGAAAAAAGAGGCGCTATGAGGTAGCTGTGTGACTAAGATAAGCGACCCAAGTGGCCGACACAAACATCTGGCCCATCTAGGAGTGGCACTGCAGTGTCACGCAGGATGGCCCTTCAAACAAATACTCCCCAAACAGCACATGATGCAAAGAAAAAAAGAGGCGCAATGAGGTAGCTGTGTGACTAAGATAAGCGACCCAAGTGGCCGACACAAACATCTGGCCCATCTAGGAGTGGCACTGCAGTGTCACGCAGGATGGCCCTTCAAAAAAATACTCCCCAAACAGCACATGATGCAAAGAAAAATGAAAGAAAAAAGAGGTGCAAGATGGAATTGTCCTTGGGCCCTCCCACCCACCCTTATGTTGTATAAACAGGACATGCACACTTTAACGAACCCATCATTTCAGTGACAGGGTCTGCCACACGACTGTGACTGAAATGACTGGTTGGTTTGGGCCCCCACCAAAAAAGAAGCAATCAATCTCTCCTTGCACAAACTGGCTCTACAGAGGCAAGATGTCCACCTCCTCCTCATCGTCCGATTCATCACCCCTTTCACTGTGTACATCCCCTTCCTCACAGATTATTAATTCGTCCCCACTGGAATCCACCATCTCAGGTCCCCGTGTACTTTCTGGAGGCAATTGCTGCTGGTGAATGTCTCCACGGAGGAATTGATTATAATTCATTTTAATGAACATCATCTTCTCCACATTTTCTGGAAGTAACCTCGTACGCCGATTGCTGACAAGGTGAGCGGCTGCACTAAACACTCTTTCGGAGTACACACTGGAGGGAGGGCAATTTAGGTAGAATAAAGCCAGTTTCTGCAAGGGCCTCCAAATTGCCTCTTTTTCCTGCCAGTATACGTACGGACTGTCTGACGTGCCTACTTGGATGCGATCACTCATATAATCCTCCACCATTCTTTCAATGGTGAGAGAATCATATGCAGTGACAGTAGACGACATGTCAGTAATCGTTGGCAGGTCCTTCAGTCCGGACCAGATGTCAGCACTCGCTCCAGACTGCCCTGCATCACCGCCAGCGGGTGGGCTTGGAATTCTTAGCCTTTTCCTCGCACCCCCAGTTGCAGGAGAATGTGAAGGAGGAGCTGTTGACGGGTCATGTTCCGCTTGACTTGACAATTTTCTCACCAGCAGGTCTTTGAACCCCTGCAGACTTGTGTCTGCCGGAAAGAGAGATACAACGTAGGTGCTGTTCTTTCAGCGGGAGGCAATACATCTACCCAGTGGGCTGTCACAGTCATATAGTCCTGAGTCTGCCCTGCTCCACTTGTCCACATGTCCGTGGTTAAATGGACATTGGGTACAACTGCATTTTTTAGGACACTGGTGAGTCTTTTTCTGAGGTCTGTGTACATTTTCGGTATCGCCTGCCTGGAGAAATGGAACCTAGAAGGTATTTGGTACCGGGGACACAGTACCTCAATCAAGTCTATAGTTGGCTCTGAATTAACGATGGATACCGGAACCCCGTTTCTCACCGCCCAGGCTGCCAAGGCCTCAGTTATCCGCTTTGCAGCAGGATGACTGCTGTGATATTTCATCTTCCTCGCAAAGGACTGTTGTACAGTCAATTGCTTACTGGAAGTAGTACAAGTGGTCTTCCGACTTCCCCTCTGGGATGACGATCGACTCCCAGCAGCAACAACAGCAGCGCCAGCAGCAGTAGGCGTTACACTCAATGATGCATCAGAGGAATCCCAGGCAGGAGAGGACTCGTCAGACTTGCCAGTGACATGGCCTGCAGGACTATTGGCTTTCCTGGGTAAGGAGGAAATTGACACTGAGGGAGTTGGTGGTGTGGTTTGCAGGAGCTTGGTTACAAGAGGAAGGGATTTACTGGTCAGTGGACTGCTTCCGCTGTCGCCCAAAGTTTTTGAACTTGTCACTGACTTATGATGAATGCGCTGCAGGTGATGTATAAGGGAGGATGTTCCGAGGTGGTTAACGTCCTTACCCCTACTTATTACAGCTTGACAAAGGCAACACACGGCTTGACACCTGTTGTCCGCATTTGTGTTGAAATAATTCCACACCGAAGAGCTGATTTTTTTTGTATTTTGACCAGGCATGTCAATGGCCATATTTCTCCCACGGACAACAGGCGTCTCCCCGGGTGCCTGACTTAAACAAACCACCTCACCATCAGAATCCTCCTTGTCAATTTCCTCCCCAGCGCCAGCAACACCCATATCCTCATCCTGGTGTACTTCAACACTGACATCTTCAATTTGACTATCAGGAACTGGACTGCGGGTGCTCCTTCCAGCACTTGCAGGGGGCGTGCAAGTGGTGGAAGGCGCAAGCTCTTCCCGTCCAGTGTTGGGAAGGTCAGGCATCGCAACCGACACAATTGGACTCTCCTTGGGGATTTGTGATTTCGAAGAACGCACAGTTATTTGCTGTGCTTTTGCCAGCTTAAGTCTTTTCTTTTTTCTAGCAAGAGGATGAGTACTTCCATCCTTATGTGAAGCTGAACCACTAGCCATGAACATAGGCCAGGGCCTCAGCCGTTCCTTGCCACTCCGTGTCGTAAATGGCATATTGGCAAGTTTACGCTTCTCCTCAGACGCTTTTAATTTTGATTTTTGAGGCATTTTACTGATCTTTTGTGTTTTGGATTTTACATGCTCTGTACTATGACATTGGGCATCGGCCTTGGCAGACGACGTTGATGGCATTTCATCGTCTCGGCCATGACTAGTGGCAGCAGCTTCAGCAAGAGGTGGAAGTGGATCTTGATCTTTCCCTATTTTTTTAACCTCCACATTTTTGTTCTCCATATTTTAATGCGCACAACAAAAAAGGCATCACAGGTATACAATGTAGATGGATGGATAGTATACTTATGGACGACGAGTGACGACACAGAGGTAGGTACAGCAGTGGCCTACAGTACTGCTATATACAGTATAATGGACCTGGTGGACACTGTCAGCAGACTGCTAGACTAGTACTACTAGTATAAAGAAAAAAAGCCACCACAGGTATACAATGTAGATGGATGGATAGTATACTTATGGACGACGAGTGATGACACAGAGGTAGGTACAGCAGTGGCCTACCGTACTGCTATATACAGTATAATGGACCTGGTGGACACTGTCAGCAGACTGCTAAACTAGTACTACTAGTATAAAGAAAAAAAGCCACCACAGGTATACAATGTAGATGGATGGATAGTATACTTATGGACGACGAGTGACGACACAGAGGTAGGTACAGCAGTGGCCTACCGTACTGCTATATATAGTATAATAAATAGACCTGGTGGACACTGTCAGCAAACTGCTAAACTAGTATAAAGTAAAAAAGCCACCACAGGTATACAATGTAGATCAAGCATGTCCAAACTGCGGCCCTCCAGCTGTTGAGAAACTACACATCCCAGCATGCCCTGACACAGCTTTAGCATTCTCTGACAGCAAAACTGTGTCAGGGCATGCTGGGATATGTAGTTTCACAACAGCTGGAGGGCCGCAGTTTGGACATGCCTGATGTAGATGGATGGATAGTATACTTATGGACGACGAGTGACGACACAGAGGTAGGTACAGCAGTGGCCTACCGTACTGCTATATACAGTATAATAAATGGACCTGGTGGACACTGTCAGCAAACTGCTAAACTAGTATAAAGAAAAAAAGCCACCACAGGTATACAATGTAGATGGATGGATAGTATACTTATGGACGACGAGTGATGACACAGAGGTAGGTACAGCAGTGGCCTACCATACTGCTATATACAGTATAATGGACCTGGTGGACACTGTCAGCAGACTGCTAAACTAGTACTACTAGTATAAAGAAAAAAAGCCACCACAGGTATACAATGTAGATGGATGGATGGTATACTTATGGACGACGAGTGACGACACAGAGGTAGGTACAGCAGTGGCCTACCGTACTGCTATATACAGTATAATAAATGGACCTGGTGGACACTGTCAGCAAACTGCTAAACTAGTATAAAGAAAAAAAGCCACCACAGGTATACAATGTAGATGGATGGATAGTATACTTATGGACGACGAGTGACGACACAGAGGTAGGTACAGCAGTGGCCTACCGTACTGCTATATACAGTATAATGGACCTGGTGGACACTGTCAGCAGACTGCGTTTATAGTATAAAAAAAAGACACCACAGGTATACAATGTAGATGGATGGATACTTAGTATACTTATGGACGACGAGTGACGACACAGAGGTAGGTACAGCAGTGGCCTACCGTACTGCTATATACAGTATAATGGACCTGGTGGACACTGTCAGCAGACTGCTAAACTAGTACTACTAGTATAAAAAAAAAAGCCACCACAGGTATACAATGTAGATGGATGGTAGTATACTTATGGACGACGAGTGACGACACAGAGGTAGGTACAGCAGTGGCCTACCGTACTGCTATATACAGTATAATGGACCTGGTGGACACTGTCAGCAGGCTGCGTTTATAGTATAAAAAAAAAAGACACCACAGGTATACAATGTAGATGGATGGATACTTAGTATACTTATGGACGACGAGTGACGACACAGAGGTAGGGACAGCAGTGGCCTACCGTACTGCTATATACAGTATAATGGACCTGGTGGACACTGTCAGCAGACTGCTAAACTAGTACTACTAGTATAAAAAAAAAGCCACCACAGGTATACAATGTAGATGGATGGTAGTATACTTATGGACGACAAGTGACGACACAGAGGTAGGTACAGCAGTGGCCTACCGTACTGCTATATACAGTATAATGGACCTGGTGGACACTGTCAGCAGACTGCGTTTATAGTATAAAAAAAAAGACACCACAGGTATACAATGTAGATGGATGGATAGTATACTTATGGACGACGAGTGACGACACAGAGGTAGGTACAGCAGTGGCCTACCGTACTGCTATATACAGTATAATGGACCTGGTGGACACTGTCAGCAGACTGCATTTATAGTATAAAAAAAAAGACACCACAGGAGTGTTTTTCAGGCAGACAAACGTATACTGGTGGTCACTGTCAGCAAAACTGTGCACTGTACTCCTGCTATAGCTGCTCCCCAGTCCCCACAATTAAGCAGTGTGAGCACTCAGCACAGATATATCATGCAGCACACTGAGCACAGATATGGTATGGAGCGTTTTTTTCAGGCAGAGAACGGATAAAAAACTGGTGGTCACTATTAGCAAAACTCTGCACTGTACTCCTCCTAACAGCTGCTCCCCAATCCTCCCCACAATAAGCTAAGCAATCAGATCAACTGTGTAACTATATAAATGGAGAGGACGCCAGCCACGTCCTCTCCCTATCAATCTCAATGCACGTGTGAAAATGGCGGCGACGCGCGGCTGCTTATATAGAATCCGAATCTCGCGAGAATCCGACAGCGGGATGATGACGTTCGGGCGCGCTCGGGTTAACCGAGCCATACGGGAGAATCCGAGTATGGCTCGGACCCGTCTAAAAAGGGTGAAGTTCGGGGGGGGGTTCAGTTTCTCGGAAACCGAACCCGCTCATCACTAAAAATCAGAACAAATATTGTCTTTTACCTGTGCAACTACAGGTCCCAGCAAGCCTTCCCCACATGCTGGTACTTGGAGAACCACAATTACCAGCATGCGGGGCATTAAAGCACCCACTGGTACCTGTAGTTCCACCTGTAAAATAAATATTACAATAAATGCAAGACACACACACACACACACACACACACACACACACACACACACACACACACACACACACACACACACACACACCATTACACAGTATAAGTTTAATAAAACATACTTGCACACACTTACATACATACGCACACTTACATATATTTGCCTACCATCCAACGATGTGATTCAGTCCCCTAGTCTAGTAGAAATCCATAAAGTACCTGTAAAAAAATAAAATATACTCACCTATTTCCAGAGTAGAATGGCCCTCTTGGGTCCATGTAGGCATCCAGGGGCTAAAAAAAAATGCATTAACCCAAACCAGCACACATGGATCCCCTTTTCCCGAATGCCAGGTCTCCACGTCACTTGTGTCACTTGGAGACCTGCCAGCCAATCAGGGAGCCCCACATCATAGCGCTCTCCTGATTGGCTGTGTGCTCTTGGCCTGACAGTCAAGCGGAGCCCATAGACTTTAATGGGGAGAAAATTCCCCATTGAAGTCTATGGGTAGGAAAATGCAGTCTACCTCAGACCGCAAGGTTAATTGAGGTCACTCTTGTGTCCCCAGGGCTGACTAGTTGGGGGGTAATGCCACGGCCAGTGCCGATTCTAGCAGCAGGCGAGCTGTGTGATCGCACAGGAAGCCTGCAGCGACACCTGCTGGCTGTATTAGCTGCTCTCCCTTCTCCCACCCATAGTACTCCCCTCTGGAGTGGAGTTTTGGGAAATGACGCGGTTGCGTCGTGACATCACGACGCAACCGTGTCATTTCACAATACTCCGGGGCTGATTGGGGGAAGGGGGCTGGAAGAAGCATTCATTACCTGAGCAGGAAGGTGGACAACAGCAAGGGTGGTGCTAACAGTCACAGGCACTGCTCCCGCATTATGGCTTTAGCTCACCATGCCCAATACTGACTGATTGAGCTCAGCCACACTGTCTCCTCTTGCCCCGCCCAGCACAGCATTGCACTGATAGCGTGATAGGTCCTGTCTCTGTGTGATGCATCATGCAATCACCTCAGTCTGTCTCTAGTGTCAACAGTGCTGCAAAGACCCAGGCCACTGGGCCTGGGTAAAGTATGGGCGAGAGGAGGGGTAGCAGGTAATAGCAGCGTTGTGATGAGCATGACACCCAGAACAAACCCCTGGCAATGAGCAGATAATTTAAAAGTAATTAGAAGCCCTACTGTGGGGGATACTGTATCATGGACATTACAGTGTGTGGCATAATATGGTGCAAGGGGCATTAATGTGAGGCTTAACATGGTGGATTTTTTTCTTTCATGTGGTGGCCAAAGTCTGTTGGTGCAGGGTTAAAAACTGGGGTGTAAGGTAGTCTTATCCTGTGAGGCCACGCCTATTTTAGCAAGACCGCGCGCCTTTTAGTGAGACCACCCCCTTTGCCGGGAGCACGTACGCCTTTGGCACTTGCAAAATTGTTTTTACAATGTCTATAGTGGAGGGGGAGCACAGTTTTTTACTGTTCATACTGGAAAAGAAATTGTCTAGAAACAGCCCTGGCCATGGCTGCAGAGCAGTGCCGTAACTAGGTGTGTGCAGAAGGTGCATTGCCCACAGCGCATTTGCTCTGTGGGCGCACCTTCTACATACACCCTGAGTGGCAGCATATTCTTCCTGCTGACAGCTGCTTCTCCCGTTCCCGCTGCCCTATGTGCTCTTGCAGATTTTGCGGCCGCAGCCCCAAGGTCTGACCAGTGGGAGCCTCTGCTGCACACAGTCAGCGGCAGCGCTGGCTACCAGTAAATCCTCCATGTAGCATGCTCCCGCCCCCCCCCCCCCCCCCCGCTCTTGGCACCTGTACTGTGCTCCCGCGCCACCCCCCTCCCCCCCTGCCTAAGTCCCTGTGTGTTTTGGCTCTCGTGGCCAGCCCCCTCACTTGGACCTCGTCACCCTTGTGATGCGCTCCCGTGGCCTGCCCCCTCTCTTGGCCTGCCGTGCAGTGCACAGGGGAAGCGCTGGGTCAGGAGCCAGCAGCAGCACCGGAAGAAGGTGAAATCATGTAAGTGACTGCCTATACACTACACTACATTACACTACAGTTCACTACATTACACTACACTACATTACACTGCAGTACACTACAGTACACTACACTATATTACAGTACACTACAGTACACTACAGTACACTACATTGCAGTACACTACATTACACCCTAAGGGTTAGGGGGGTGTAAATGTGTAATGTGTAAACGCGGACTCTACCTGCCGTAATGTGTAAACGGGGACTCTGCCTGCCGTAATGTGTAAAAGGGGGCTCTGCCTGCCGTAATGTGTAAAAGGGGACTCCACCTGCCGTAATGTGCTACAGGGCTCTACCTGCCGTAATGTGTAAAAGGAAGCTCTACCTGCCGTAATGTGTAAAAGGGAGCTCTGCCTGCCGTAATGTGTAAAAGGGAGCTCTGCCTGCCGTAATATGTAAAAGAGGGCTCTACCTGGTGTAATGTGTAAAATGGGGCTCTACCTGGCGTAATGTGTGACAGGGGCTCTACCTGGCGTAATGTGTGTAAGTGGCGCTGCTGTGCGGCATAATTTGAATAATGGAGACTACTGTGCAGAGTAATATGAATTGGTATTATTTTGTGGCTAAGCTTCTTCCCTACATTTTGGACGCGCGCACACTGGCCTTATTTTAAATATGGGGGGGGGGCACGCCAATGCTGTTTCCTGCACACAGCGCTAAAATGTCTAGTTATGGCACTGCCGCAGAGACCTGTATAAATGTGTCCCCTGGCTGTGGCAGTATCAAAGTGCATGAAGGTTCAGGTTGGAATTTGACTGAAAACTCAAACCACATTACATCTGGCCCAAGGACTCCTAGGTCTAAATCCCAGAATTACCTTCACTGCAAAGGTTGAAATCTTCATGCATAGGTGTTAATAAACACTGAGATGTATGAGATGAGTGACGGGATGCGCTTGATGCATCCCATCCTAAGGGGTTTATTCATGAAGCAGTGAAAAGTGTGGAGAAGTGTGCCAGTGGAGAAGTTGCGCATGGCAACCAATCAGCTTTGAAGTAACATTTAGAATCTGCATACTATACAATTGTACAGAGCAGCTGATTGGTTGCCATGGACAACTTCTCCACAGACTCACTTCTCCACTCTTTTCACTGCTTCAATAGACCCCTAAGGCAGAGTGGACTGTTATAACTCTTAAACCCACAATGTGGGGTCACCTTGTCATATCATATGCATTTGTGTAAGAAGTTATTGTGAATTATTATAAAGAATACTATATAACATACGGTCCCCCTCGTCTGTTAAATACTGATTTATACTACAGTAGATACAGTATTCTGAAGCATATACAATTAATTAAAAAAGTAGGGGTTGCGGTATGAAGCAGTGAAAAGAGTGGACAGGTGGACCAGTGGAAAAGTTGCCCGTGGCAACCAATCTGCTTTGAGGAAGCATTTATGAAGAACATTCTATAAAATAATAAATAGGTGCTGATTGGTTGCTATAGGCAACTTCTAAAATGATCCACCTCTCCACTCTTTTCACTGCTTCATACATTAACCCTGTTATCACTGGACTTTTGCAGTAATTTAGGACTTCTTCAGATAGATATATATATATATATATATACTGTATATAAATAATAAAGAAAGTGGAAAGACAGATCACTTACCCAGCATCTCTTTGGACATCTGTAAGACACGACATTCAGTGCGCCACATATAATGAACTATCGGAAAAGAGACAATAGTTAAAAACTGATACTAGGCTTTTTCATTTGCTCAAATACTTAAATATATTATTCAAGAGACAGCCTGTCTCATAGATGTCCCAACTGGAAGGGACTGTCCCGTCATCCTGTTTCTAAGTGACATCAAACTCGCCACTAAACTAAATGCAGCCCCTAGTGCTATTGTGATGGGTGTGGGTTTTAACAATGCGCTAAAAATAGATTTATGAAATTATGTCCATGGTGCACTATAGGTTCCGGTATATACAAGAGCCAAAAATAGCTGCAAGAGCAGGCTGGGAACTAGCAGAACCACAAGTTCCAGCTTGCCCTGGCACCGTGGAATGCAGATACCTGTAGTTCAATAATGACGCAGGGGGTCATTCTGAGTTGATCGCTAGCTGCCGTTGTTCGCAGCGCAGCGATCAGGCTAAAAATCGGCATTTCTGCGCATGCGTATGGGGCGCAGTGCACACGCGACGTACTTTCACACAAAACTATGCAGTTTCACACAAGGTCGAGCGACGCTTTTCAGTCGCACTGCTGATCGGTGAGTGATTGACAGGAAAGGGGCGTTTCTGGGAGGTACTCAGAAACTGCTTGGAAAAATGTCAGCACTATTCTGCTAACCTTTCGTTCGCACTTCTCCTAAGCTAAGATACACTCCCAGAGGGCGGTGGCTTAGCGTGTGCACTGCTGCTAAAAGCAGCTAGCGAGCGATCAACTCGGAATGAGGGCCACAAATACAAGTTTAATCAGGCAAAAAAATATTTAATAAAAAATTATTTTAGTTGCCTTGTTTTATTGTATACTTACCAACATAGCAATCATGGTTCATCTTTATTAAGGTTAAGGAATGGTTAAAAAAAAAAAAAAAAATTATTGTGTTTAAAACATTAACAAATCCGTTTGTAAAACTCCACCTAGCACCATCCGAATATTTAAGAAATTCCAGCCATACAGCAAACTAAGCTGTGAGGCGTTGCAAACTTCCAATAAAGAAGTCCAGATGACATTAAGCTCGTTCAGCGACGGCAAAGGCAATGATGGATCCTGGTTCACAGAGAGATTTCGCTTAGTTTGCTGTATGGCTGGAATTTCTTAATCATTGAATGGTGCTAGGTGGAGAGTTCCAGTACCTTGTGTGTACAGACCTGACGCGTTTCACTGCTCTTGGCAGCTTTTTCTCCACCTAGCACCATCCGATGATTAAGAAATTCCAGCCATACCCATACAGCAAACTAAGCAAAATCTCTCTGTGAACCAGGATCCATCATTGCCTTTGCCGTCGCTGAACGAGCTTAATGTCATCTGGACTCCTTTATTGGAACGCAGTTTGCAACGCCTCACAAATATACATTGGACAATACATTACAAAGGAGTGCATTTATTGGTGGATTGTATCCAGAGATTTAATAACTACCTGTGTACCATCAACAGATACTTTTCTTACATACAGTAATTGTTTTTATTTAAATGTGGATTAAATTGTTCATAACCTTTTATTATTTATGAGCGCTGTTTTTTTGCTACTATATTTTACCCTTTAGGGAGACTGACTATCTCCCAATACAGCTGCCAGGAGAAACCACTTATATATGCGCTTGTATATATCTAATTGATATACAACCTTTTCCTTCTAGACATATATCAATTGTGTCTCCAGGTCTGTGCATGTGGATTTAGCAACCTGAATGGGTGTGATACACCAACCCGGCAGTCGGAATGTCGACTCTGGTATAACGACAATTAGAATGTTGACAACGAACAGGGTAATTATATTACCCCTCCCCTGTCCCCTATCCTAACCCTAACCTGCCCAGGGTGGCGTCTAGGGTTATGATAGTGAGGGAGTCGGCAGCTAGGGCTAAGACCCAGGGGGTGGTGGCTACAGCTACCCCCCACCTTTTGCCTAACCCTAAACCACCATCCCCAGGTCCTAGCCCTAACAGTAGCCCCCGATATATTACCGTTGGGATGACGGTAGTTGGTGTTCCAACTAGAGATGAGCGGGTTCGGTTCCTCGGAAACCGAACCCGCCCGAACTTCAGGTTTTTTTACACGGGTCCGAGCGACTCGGATCTTCCCGCCTTGCTCGGTTAACCCGAGCGCGCCCGAACGTCATCATCCCGCTGTGGGATTATCGCGAGGCTCGGATTCTATCGCGAGACTCGGATTCTATATAAGGAGCCGCGCGTCGCCGCCATTTTCACACGTGCATTGAGATTGATAGGGAGAGGACGTGGCTGGCGTCCTCTCCGTTTATAGAGAGTGAGACTAGAGTAGAGAGAGACACAGTATTATTTACTTTAGTAATTTTGGGGAGCATTAGGAGGAGTACTACTACTTGCTGAAGTGATAGTGTGACTGTATATCTGACTTGTGGGGGAGACAGTGGGGAGCAGTTAGAGTCCGAGAGCAGGAGTACATATTTTAACGTACAGTGCACACTTTTGCTGGCATTCTGCTGCCAGAGTGCCACACTGCCATTGTGACCACACTGACCACCAGTATATATTGTGATTGTCTGCTTAGGAGTACTACTTGCAAGTTGCTGATAGTGTGACCAGTGACCTGACCACCAGTTTAATTAATCACCACCAGTTTAATATATATATATATATATATATATATATATATCCATGCAGAGGATCCGGCACTCCAACCATAAATATTGTAGATGCTCTGGTGCCTTCTTTGAGGGGTCTGCGCCCCAGCACATGCAGCAAATAAACAGGAAGCGGCACTCAGAGACGTGGTAAGTAGTGCATAAATAAAGCAACCAAGCTTTAATATATCATCACATCATCAACGTTTCGGGGTTGTCCCCCTTCATCAGGATAACAACAAGTGATCACAAAACAAACTTTATACCTTACCCCCACCAATGGAAAATATTCAGTATTCCCGCCAGCGTCCGCGCAGACCTCCGCCACTCCCCCCTGCATACACGGCTATTGCCGGAAGAGGAAGTGACGCGGACCACCGAACAGACTGCTGGGTGTGTTACCATGGAGACGCGGCACTGCTCGTATACCAGGAAGCCGCCAGCGTTGTCACGGAAACCCGTGCATCGTAAGCTGATTAAACTAAAGAATCTAAGTGCACATAGCAGCAAACCATGTTAGCCGCATCCCGCCTACCTGCAGTGTCAAATCATCCATCTTATAACCATAAATACATACATAAAAAACGCAACAAAAAACTGTGACATTATTACAAACAAATAAAACCAATCTGCATCTCATAGAATCCGCTGCTACATTGTTATCAATTTTAGGTCAAATGACAAGAATAACATTCTCACATGCTAAATTGTATATACAGGTTGAGTATCCCTTATCCAAAATGCTTGGGACCAGAGGTATTTTGGATATCGGATTTTTCCGTATTTTGGAATAATTGCATCCCATAATGAGATATCATGGTGATGGGACCTAAATCTAAGCACAGAATGCATTTATGTTACATATACACCTTATACACACAGCCGGAATGTAATTTTAGCCAATATTTTTTGTAACTTTGTGCATTGAACAAAGTGTATCTACATTCACACAATTCATTTATGTTTCATATACACCTTATACACACAGCCTGAAGGTCATTTAATACAATATTTTTAATAACTGTGTGTATTAAACAAAGTTTGTGTACATTGAGCCATCAAAAAACAAAGGTTTCACTATCTCACTCTCACTCAAAAAAGTCCGTATTTCGGAATATTCCGTATTTCGGAATATTTGGATATGGGATACTCAACCTGTATCATGTGACACACAACTGGTACCTCAACAAGTACATAAAGGTCTAATGATAAACTCTATATACATTGTCTACACATGTATACACGGGTATGAATTTAAACTTGAATCATTTCTAAACAATTATATGTTACCCCTGTAAATGTTTTATACCGTGTCATCTTATGTCAAACATGTATACCACACCGGCCTAATATGGACACATTCAAAGAAAACAATTGAGACCCATGGTCTCATTCAGGCCTTTAGGGGCCATGGTGTCCAGGCGGTAAATCCACCGGGCCTCCAGCTGTAGTAATCTTTTATGTCTATCACCACGTCGCAGTGATAGAGGTACATGGTCGATAATTTTATAACGTATGGTGGCCACACCATGTCCCAATCGGGCGAAATGGCGTGCCACCGGTTGTTCACTATTCCCTGTAGAAAGTGCGGCTCTAATAGCCGCCCTATGTTGTGCCATCCTCTCTTTGAATTGGCACACCGTTTTGCCTACATACTGGAGCCCGCATGGGCAGAACAGCACATAAATCACAAATTTAGAGGTACAACTAAGGGGCCATCCGATTTTAAATCTCTTGCCCGTCTGGGCATGCACAACAGTGTCCGCTGTCTGGAGGTATCCACATGTCGTGCATCCCAGACAACGATAGCATCCGTTTTTTCTAGTTAGAAAATTTGATGTCTTGTTTTGACCTAACCCCGTGATGTCGGTCCGGACAATAATGTCCTTGATGTTCTTACTTCTAGAATGGCCTGCAAGTAAGCGAGTGCCATGCAGGCTTTTCAAGCCTGGATCAGATGTCACCAACGGCCACCATGATTTGACATATTTCTTTTTTGCCGTGCTTTGTGTATTAAATTCCGTGATCCACGGGATGGAGTTCTGTAAAGATTCCTTCTTACGCTTTGTGCTGGACTCTGACAAGAGGGTTTGGCGTGTATGGCCTATTGCCCTGTTTTTGGCTTTTTCCAGCTCAAGGATAGGATAGCCCTTGTCTAGAAATTTTTTTGGCATAATTTCCAACTGCCTCACGGTATCCTCTGGGTCACTAGTGGTCCTACATACCCTCAAATATTGAGAATATGGCAGACCCCTAACAGTAGACCTTGGGTGGAAGCTGTTATACCTAAGCAGGCTATTTCGGTCCGTAGGCTTCGTATACAATGTTTGTATCCGTTGCTGGACAATCAAAATTTTTATATCTAGATAATGAATCTCTGTGGTGCTGGTGTTATATGTGAGTTTAATTGGACTAGAGGACTTATTGTGATTATCAATGTGTGTGAGTAAACATTGCAAGTCCCCGTCCCAGAACACCAGGAGATCGTCAATATACCTGTAGTACACAAACATGCCCTCCGCTATACTAGCATTCTCAAAAAATAATTCTCTTTCCACTTCCCACATAAATGAGTTGGCTAGTGACGGTGCCACTGCCGATCCCATAGCACAGCCGGTTTTCTGGCGGTAAAACCGGCCATCAAATAAAAAATAATTGTGCGTGAGGGTGAACATGAGAAGGCTCAAAAAGAATTCTATATCAGGACCCCTGTACAGTGAATTATTGACCAATAGATGTCTCACAGCCTCAACACCTGCCCGGTGAGGAATGCAGGTATAGAGGCTGGAGACGTCAAGTGTCACCATAGTGACAGTCGCAGGTACAATCTGTAACTCCTCCAAATGTCTGAGCAACATTGTAGAATCTTTGAGGTAGGAGAAGGTACTTTGGATGCATGGTTGTATGAACAAGTCTAAGTATATGGATACTGGCTCACACAAAGACCCCCTGGCAGACACAATGGGCCTGCCAGGAGGTCTTAGTGGGTCCTTGTGGATTTTCGGTATCGTGTAAAATATTGGTACTTTTGGGAACCCAGTTTTTAATTTACCACATATACCACTTGAAATAACCCCATCAGTGACCGCCTTATCCAAAATACAATCCAATTCGCTCTTATATTGATCTGTTGGATCATGATCAAGTAAACATTAACAATAGGTATCAATATCATTAAGCAACCGTATACATTCAGTACGATATTCATCTATACCCAACACAACAATTGAACCCCCCTTGTCAGCACCGCGTATTATTATGTCTTGCCTTTCTCCCAATGATTTAAGAGCTAAACGTTCTTGTTTAGTTAAATTGGGATGAATCTGACTAGGGCTAGGACATTGCATAGATTCCACCATGCGGCAGAACGTTTTGATAGAGGGGTTGGTTGTGATGGGTTCAAACTGTGATCTCGGTCCAAGTTTATGTAACTCTCGAGGTAGTACTTCGGATGGAGAAATATCCAATTTTTTATCATGGTATTCCCTGAGCTTGAGGGTGCGTTGTAGTTTAAAGTTCTCAATCTTGTCATAGAACATATCTGGCTGGTTTGTGGGCACGAAGGACAGCCCCTTACTCAAGACCCCAATTTCAGAAGGTGTTAGAATGCATGAGGAAAGATTAAAGATTAAGTCTTTTTCCCTTTTGGCGGCTTCTGTGCGTGCTTGCCGCCTTTGTTGCCCGCCCCTCCTTGTGCGTGACCTTTTCGGGTGGTATATCTTGCCCGGGTGTTCACGCCTAAGGCGTGAACACCCGGGCAAGATATACCACCCGAAAAGGTCACGCACAAGGAGGGGCGGGCAACAAAGGCGGCAAGCACGCACAGAAGCCGCCAAAAGGGAAAAAGACTTAATCTTTAATCTTTCCTCATGCATTCTAACACCTTCTGAAATTGGGGTCTCGAGTAAGGGGCTGTCCTTCGTGCCCACAAACCAGCCAGATATGTTCTATGACAAGATTGAGAACTTTAAACTACAACGCACCCTCAAGCTCAGGGAATACCATGATAAAAAATTGGATATTTCTCCATCCGAAGTACTACCTCGAGAGTTACATAAACTTGGACCGAGATCACAGTTTGAACCCATCACAACCAACCCCTCTATCAAAACGTTCTGCCGCATGGTGGAATCTATGCAATGTCCTAGCCCTAGTCAGATTCATCCCAATTTAACTAAACAAGAACGTTTAGCTCTTAAATCATTGGGAGAAAGGCAAGACATAATAATACGCGGTGCTGACAAGGGGGGTTCAATTGTTGTGTTGGGTATAGATGAATATCGTACTGAATGTATACGGTTGCTTAATGATATTGATACCTATTGTTTACTTGATCATGATCCAACAGATCAATATAAGAGCGAATTGGATTGTATTTTGGATAAGGCGGTCACTGATGGGGTTATTTCAAGTGGTATATGTGGTAAATTAAAAACTGGGTTCCCAAAAGTACCAATATTTTACACGATACCGAAAATCCACAAGGACCCACTAAGACCTCCTGGCAGGCCCATTGTGTCTGCCAGGGGGTCTTTGTGTGAGCCAGTATCCATATACTTAGACTTGTTCATACAACCATGCATCCAAAGTACCTTCTCCTACCTCAAAGATTCTACAATGTTGCTCAGACATTTGGAGGAGTTACAGATTGTACCTGCGACTGTCACTATGGTGACACTTGACGTCTCCAGCCTCTATACCTGCATTCCTCACCGGGCAGGTGTTGAGGCTGTGAGACATCTATTGGTCAATAATTCACTGTACAGGGGTCCTGATATAGAATTCTTTTTGAGCCTTCTCATGTTCACCCTCACGCACAATTATTTTTTATTTGATGGCCGGTTTTACCGCCAGAAAACCGGCTGTGCTATGGGATCGGCAGTGGCACCGTCACTAGCCAACTCATTTATGTGGGAAGTGGAAAGAGAATTATTTTTTGAGAATGCTAGTATAGCGGAGGGCATGTTTGTGTACTACAGGTATATTGACGATCTCCTGGTGTTCTGGGACGGGGACTTGCAATGTTTACTCACACACATTGATAATCACAATAAGTCCTCTAGTCCAATTAAACTCACATATAACACCAGCACCACAGAGATTCATTATCTAGATATAAAAATTTTGATTGTCCAGCAACGGATACAAACAACATTGTATACGAAGCCTACGGACCGAAATAGCCTGCTTAGGTATAACAGCTTCCACCCAAGGTCTACTGTTAGGGGTCTGCCATATTCTCAATATTTGAGGGTATGTAGGACCACTAGTGACCCAGAGGATACCGTGAGGCAGTTGGAAATTATGACAAAAAAATTTCTAGACAAGGGCTATCCTATCCTTGAGCTGGAAAAAGCCAAAAACAGGGCAATAGGCCATACACGCCAAACCCTCTTGTCAGAGTCCAGCACAAAGCGTAAGAAGGAATCTTTACAGAACTCCATCCCGTGGATCATGGAATTTAATACACAAAGCACGGCAAAAAAGAAATATGTCAAATCATGGTGGCCGTTGGTGACATCTGATCCAGGCTTGAAAAGCCTGCATGGCACTCGCTTACTTGCAGGCCATTCTAGAAGTAAGAACATCAAGGACATTATTGTCCGGACCGACATCACGGGGTTAGGTCAAAACAAGACATCAAATTTTCTAACTAGAAAAAACGGATGCTATCGTTGTCTGGGATGCACGACATGTGGATACCTCCAGACAGGGGACACTGTTGTGCATGCCCAGACGGGCAAGAGATTTAAAATCGGATGGCCCCTTAGTTGTACCTCTAAATTTGTGATTTATGTGCTGTTCTGCCCATGCGGGCTCCAGTATGTAGGCAAAACGGTGTGCCAATTCAAAGAGAGGATGGCACAACATAGGGCGGCTATTAGAGCCGCACTTTCTACAGGGAATAGTGAACAACCGGTGGCACGCCATTTCGCCCGATTGGGACATGGTGTGGCCACCATACGTTATAAAATTATCGATCATGTACCTCTATCACTGCGACGTGGTGATAGACATAAAAGATTACTACAGCTGGAGGCCCGGTGGATTTACCGCCTGGACACCATGGCCCCTAAAGGCCTGAATGAGACCATGGGTCTCAATTGTTTTCTTTGAATGTGTCCATATTAGGCCGGTGTGGTATACATGTTTGACATAAGATGACACGGTATAAAACATTTACAGGGGTAACATATAATTGTTTAGAAATGATTCAAGTTTAAATTCATACCCGTGTATACATGTGTAGACAATGTATATAGAGTTTATCATTAGACCTTTATGTACTTGTTGAGGTACCAGTTGTGTGTCACATGATATATACAATTTAGCATGTGAGAATGTTATTCTTGTCATTTGACCTAAAATTGATAACAATGTAGCAGCGGATTCTATGAGATGCAGATTGGTTTTATTTGTTTGTAATAATGTCACAGTTTTTTGTTGCGTTTTTTTATGTATGTATTTATGGTTATAAGATGGATGATTTGACACTGCAGGTAGGCGGGATGCGGCTAACATGGTTTGCTGCTATGTGCACTTAGATTCTTTAGTTTAATCAGCTTACGATGCACGGGTTTCCGTGACAACGCTGGCGGCTTCCTGGTATACGAGCAGTGCCGCGTCTCCATGGTAACACACCCAGCAGTCTGTTCGGTGGTCCGCGTCACTTCCTCTTCCGGCAATAGCCGTGTATGCAGGGGGGAGTGGCGGAGGTCTGCGCGGACGCTGGCGGGAATACTGAATATTTTCCATTGGTGGGGGTAAGGTATAAAGTTTGTTTTGTGATCACTTGTTGTTATCCTGATGAAGGGGGACAACCCCGAAACGTTGATGATGTGATGATATATTAAAGCTTGGTTGCTTTATTTATGCACTACTTACCACGTCTCTGAGTGCCGCTTCCTGTTTATTTGCTATATATATATATATATATATATATATAATTGTATATAATATATATATAATTGTATATGTATACCACCTACCCGTGTTTTTTTTTTTTTCTTTCTTCTTGATACATACTACTATAGTAGCTTACTGTAGCAGTCTGCGGTGCTGCTGAGCTGACAGTGTCCAGCAGGTCCGTCATCAGTCATTACATAATAAATATATATACCTGTCCGGCTGCAGTACTAGTGATATTATATATATATATATATATTAATTTCATCTCATTATCATCCAGTCTATATTAGCAGCAGACACAGTACGGTAGTCCACGGCTGTAGCTACCTCTGTGTCGGCAGTCGCTGGTCCATCCATAATTGTATACCACCTACCCGTGGTTTTTTTTTTCTCTTTCTTCTTGATACATACTACTATAGTAGCTTACTGTAGCAGTCTGCGGTGCTGCTGAGCTGACAGTGTCCAGCAGGTCTGTCATCAGTCATTACATAATAAATATATATACCTGTCCGGCTGCAGTACTAGTGATATTATATATATATATATATATATATATATATATATATTAATTTCATCTCATTATCATCCAGTCTATATTAGCAGCAGACACAGTACGGTAGTCCACGGCTGTAGCTACCTCTGTGTCGGCAGTCGCTGGTCCATCCATAATTGTATACCACCTACCCGTGTTTTTTTTTCTTTCTCTTTCTTCTTGATACATACTACTATAGTAGCTTACTGTAGCAGTCTGCGGTGCTGCTGAGCTGACAGTGTCCAGCAGGTCCGTCATCAGTCATTACATAATAAATATATATACCTGTCCGGCTGCAGTACTAGTGATATTATATATATATATATATATATATATATATATTAATTTCATCTCATTATCATCCAGTCTATATTAGCAGCAGACACAGTACGGTAGTCCACGGCTGTAGCTACCTCTGTGTCGGCAGTCGCTGGTCCATCCATAATTGTATACCACCTACCCGTGGTTTTTTTTTTCTCTTTCTTCTTGATACATACTACTATAGTAGCTTACTGTAGCAGTCTGCGGTGCTGCTGAGCTGACAGTGTCCAGCAGGTCCGTCATCAGTCATTACATAATAAATATATATACCTGTCCGGCTGCAGTACTAGTGATATTATATATATATATATATTAATTTCATCTCATTATCATCCAGTCTATATTAGCAGCAGACACAGTACGGTAGTCCACGGCTGTAGCTACCTCTGTGTCGGCAGTCGCTGGTCCATCCATAATTGTATACCACCTACCCGTGTTTTTTTTTTTTTCTCTTTCTTCTTGATACATACTACTATAGTAGCTTACTGTAGCAGTCTGCGGTGCTGCTGAGCTGACAGTGTCCAGCAGGTCCGTCATCAGTCATTACATAATAAATATATATACCTGTCCGGCTGCAGTACTAGTGATATTATATATATATATATATATATATATATATATATATATATTATGGAGAAATGGAGAAGCCGGCGCTTAGGTAATATATGTGGTACTAATTTTTTCAAAATTATAAGAAACACCTAACTTTTAGCCTATAACACGTCTCAATATTTCTTTGAGTGGCAGCTTATGAAACAGAAATTAGTGTTTGTTAGACACATAAAGGTAAATGTAAGAAGAGGAGAACACAAGCGCCAAAATGTGTTATTACAAAATTATATAAAAGGTGAACACGGATAAGGTGAGGTGGTAGGTTTGACTTGATCACTTATCTGATTTATATATGCAATGATCTGTCATCCATCATTTGGATTCAGTACATGGAAATAGAAACAAAGCAAAACATAGTGTGTACCATTCATAAAACATATCATATAAACACTGTCTGGATCAGAGCGGCATAATTAGGGATGTAGCAATTAGAGATGAGCGGGTTCGGTTTCTCTGAATCCGAACCCGCCAGAACTTCATGTTTTTTTTCACGGGTCCGAGCGACTCGGATCTTCCCGCCTTGCTCGGTTAACCCGAGCGCGCCCGAACGTCATCATGACGCTGTCGGATTCTCGCGAGGCTCGGATTCTATCGCGAGACTCGGATTCTATATAAGGAGCCGCGCGTCGCCGCCATTTTCACACGTGCATTGAGATTGATAGGGAGAGGACGTGGCTGGCGTCCTCTCCGTTTAGACACTTGATTTACTAATTTTGGGGAGCATTAGGAGTACTCAGTAGTGTACAGTGCAGAGTTTTGCTGATAGTGACCAGTGACTGACCACCACTTTTATTTATAATCCGTTCTCTGCCTGAAAAAAGCGATACACAGCACACAGTGACTCAGTCACATACCATATCTGTGTGCACTGCTCAGGCTCAGGCCAGTGTGCTGCATCATCTATTATCTATATATAATATTATATATCTGTCTGACTGCTCAGCTCACACAGCTTATAATTGTGGGGGAGACTGGGGAGCACTACTGCAGTGCCAGTTATAGGTTATAGCAGGAGCCAGGAGTACATAATATATTATATAGTGAGTGACCACCAGACACACAGTGCAGTTTATTTAATATATCCGTTCTCTGCCTGAAAAAAGCGATACACACAGTGACTCAGTCAGTCACATACCATATCTGTGTGCACTGCTCAGGCTCAGGCCAGTGTGCTGCATCATCTATATATATTATATATCTGTCTGACTGCTCAGCTCACACAGCTTATAATTGTGGGGGAGACTGGGGAGCACTACTGCAGTGCCAGTTATAGGTTATAGCAGGAGCCAGGAGTACATAATATTATATTAAAATTAAACAGTGCACACTTTTGCTGCAGGAGTGCCACTGCCAGTGTGACTAGTGACCAGTGACCTGACCACCAGTATATATAATATTAGTAGTATACTATCTCTTTATCAACCAGTCTATATTAGCAGCAGACACAGTACAGTGCGGTAGTTCACGGCTGTGGCTACCTCTGTGTCGGCACTCGGCAGCCCGTCCATAATTGTATATACCACCTAACCGTGGTTTTTTTTTCTTTCTTTATACATACATACTAGTTACGAGTATACTATCTCTTTATCAACCAGTCTATATATTAGCAGCAGACACAGTACAGTGCGGTAGTTCACGGCTGTGGCTACCTCTGTGTCGGCACTCGGCAGCCCGTCCATAATTGTATATACCACCTAACCGTGGTTTTTTTTTCTTTCTTTATACATACATACTAGTTACGAGTATACTATCTCTTTATCAACCAGTCTATATATTAGCAGCAGACACAGTACAGTGCGGTAGTTCACGGCTGTGGCTACCTCTGTGTCGGCACTCGGCAGCCCGTCCATAATTGTATATACCACCTAACCGTGGTTTTTTTTTCTTTCTTTATACATACATACTAGTTACGAGTATACTATCTCTTTATCAACCAGTCTATATATTAGCAGCAGACACAGTACAGTGCGGTAGTTCACGGCTGTGGCTACCTCTGTGTCGGCACTCGGCAGCCCGTCCATAATTGTATATACCACCTAACCGTGGTTTTTTTTTCTTTCTTTATACATACATACTAGTTACGAGTATACTATCTCTTTATCAACCAGTCTATATATTAGCAGCAGACACAGTACAGTGCGGTAGTTCACGGCTGTGGCTACCTCTGTGTCGGCACTCGGCAGCCCGTCCATAATTGTATATACCACCTAACCGTGGTTTTTTTTTCTTTCTTTATACATACATACTAGTTACGAGTATACTATCTCTTTATCAACCAGTCTATATATTAGCAGCAGACACAGTACAGTGCGGTAGTTCACGGCTGTGGCTACCTCTGTGTCGGCACTCGGCAGCCCGTCCATAATTGTATATACCACCTAACCGTGGTTTTTTTTTCTTTCTTTATACATACATACTAGTTACGAGTATACTATCTCTTTATCAACCAGTCTATATATTAGCAGCAGACACAGTACAGTGCGGTAGTTCACGGCTGTGGCTACCTCTGTGTCGGCACTCGGCAGCCCGTCCATAATTGTATATACCAGTGACCTAACCGTGGTTTTTTTTTCTTTCTTTATACATACATACTAGTTACGAGTATACTATCTCTTTATCAACCAGTCTATATATTAGCAGCAGACACAGTACAGTGCGGTAGTTCACGGCTGTGGCTACCTCTGTGTCGGCACTCGGCAGCCCGTCCATAATTGTATACTAGTATCCAATCCATCCATCTCCATTGTTTACCTGAGGTGCCTTTTAGTTGTGCCTATTAAAATATGGAGAACAAAAATGTTGAGGTTCCAAAATTAGGGAAAGATCAAGATCCACTTCCACCTCGTGCTGAAGCTGCTGCCACTAGTCATGGCCGAGACGATGAAATGCCAGCAACGTCGTCTGCCAAGGCCGATGCCCAATGGCATAGTACAGAGCATGTCAAAACCAAAACACCAAATATCAGTAAAAAAAGGACTCCAAAACCTAAAATAAAATTGTCGGAGGAGAAGCGTAAACTTGCCAATATGCCATTTACCACACGGAGTGGCAAGGAACGGCTGAGGCCCTGGCCTATGTTCATGGCTAGTGGTTCAGCTTCACATGAGGATGGAAGCACTCAGCCTCTCGCTAGAAAACTGAAAAGACTCAAGCTGGCAAAAGCACCGCAAAGAACTGTGCGTTCTTTGAAATCGCAAATCCACATGGAGAGTCCAATTGTGTCGGTTGCGATGCCTGACCTTCCCAACACTGGACGTGAAGAGCATGCGCCTTCCACCATTTGCACGCCCCCTGCAAGTGCTGGAAGGAGCACCCGCAGTCCAGTTCCTGATAGTCAGATTGAAGATGTCAGTGTTGAAGTACACCAGGATGAGGAGGATATGGGTGTTGCTGGCGCTGGGGAGGAAATTGACCAGGAGGATTCTGATGGTGAGGTGGTTTGTTTAAGTCAGGCACCCGGGGAGACACCTGTTGTCCGTGGGAGGAATATGGCCGTTGACATGCCAGGTGAAAATACCAAAAAAATCAGCTCTTCGGTGTGGAGGTATTTCACCAGAAATGCGGACAACAGGTGTCAAGCCGTGTGTTCCCTTTGTCAAGCTGTAATAAGTAGGGGTAAGGACGTTAACCACCTCGGAACATCCTCCCTTATACGTCACCTGCAGCGCATTCATAATAAGTCAGTGACAAGTTCAAAAACTTTGGGTGACAGCGGAAGCAGTCCACTGACCAGTAAATCCCTTCCTCTTGTAACCAAGCTCACGCAAACCACCCCACCAACTCCCTCAGTGTCAATTTCCTCCTTCCCCAGGAATGCCAATAGTCCTGCAGGCCATGTCACTGGCAAGTCTGACGAGTCCTCTCCTGCCTGGGATTCCTCCGATGCATCCTTGCGTGTAACGCCTACTGCTGCTGGCGCTGCTGTTGTTGCCGCTGGGAGTCGATGGTCATCCCAGAGGGGAAGTCGTAAGCCCACTTGTACTACTTCCAGTAAGCAATTGACTGTTCAACAGTCCTTTGCGAGGAAGATGAAATATCACAGCAGTCATCCTACTGCAAAGCGGATAACTGAGTCCTTGACAACTATGTTGGTGTTAGACGTGCGTCCGGTATCCGCCGTTAGTTCACAGGGAACTAGACAATTTATTGAGGCAGTGTGCCCCCGTTACCAAATACCATCTAGGTTCCACTTCTGTAGGCAGGCGATACCGAGAATGTACACGGACGTCAGAAAAAGACTCACCAGTGTCCTAAAAAATGCAGTTGTACCCAATGTCCACTTAACCACGGACATGTGGACAAGTGGAGCAGGGCAGGGTCAGGACTATATGACTGTGACAGCCCACTGGGTAGATGTATGGACTCCCGCCGCAAGAACAGCAGCGGCGGCACCAGTAGCAGCATCTCGCAAACGCCAACTCTTTCCTAGGCAGGCTACGCTTTGTATCACCGCTTTCCAGAATACGCACACAGCTGAAAACCTCTTACGGCAACTGAGGAAGATCATCGCGGAATGGCTTACCCCAATTGGACTCTCCTGTGGATTTGTGGCATCGGACAACGCCAGCAATATTGTGTGTGCATTAAATATGGGCAAATTCCAGCACGTCCCATGTTTTGCACATACCTTGAATTTGGTGGTGCAGAATTTTTTTAAAAACGACAGGGGCGTGCAAGAGATGCTGTCGGTGGCCAGAAAAATTGCGGGACACTTTCGGCGTACAGGCACCACGTACAGAAGACTGGAGCACCACCAAAAACTACTGAACCTGCCCTGCCATCATCTGAAGCAAGAAGTGGTAACGAGGTGGAATTCAACCCTCTATATGCTTCAGAGGTTGGAGGAGCAGCAAAAGGCCATTCAAGCCTATACAATTGAGCACGATATAGGAGATGGAATGCACCTGTCTCAAGCGCAGTGGAGAATGATTTCAACGTTGTGCAAGGTTCTGATGCCCTTTGAACTTGCCACACGTGAAGTCAGTTCAGACACTGCCAGCCTGAGTCAGGTCATTCCCCTCATCAGGCTTTTGCAGAAGAAGCTGGAGGCATTGAAGAAGGAGCTAAAAGGGAGCGATTCCGCTAGGCATGTGGGACTTGTGGATGCAGCCCTTAATTCGCTTAACAAGGATTCACGGGTGGTCAATCTGTTGAAATCAGAGCACTACATTTTGGCCACCGTGCTCGATCCTAGATTTAAAGCCTACCTTGGATCTCTCTTTCCGGCAGACACAGGTCTGCTGGGGTTGAAAGACCTGCTGGTGACAAAATTGTCAAGTCAAGCGGAACGCGACCTGTCAACATCTCCTCCTTCACATTCTCCCGCAACTGGGGGTGCGAGGAAAAGGCTCAGAATTCCGAGCCCACCCGCTGGCGGTGATGCAGGGCAGTCTGGAGCGACTGCTGATGCTGACATCTGGTCCGGACTGAAGGACCTGACAACGATTACGGACATGTCGTCTACTGTCACTGCATATGATTCTCTCAACATTGATAGAATGGTGGAGGATTATATGAGTGACCGCATCCAAGTAGGCACGTCACACAGTCCGTACTTATACTGGCAGGAAAAAGAGGCAATTTGGAGGCCCTTGCACAAACTGGCTTTATTCTACCTAAGTTGCTCTCCCACAAGTGTGTACTCCGAAAGAGTGTTTAGTGCCGCCGCTCACCTTGTCAGCAATCGGCGTACGAGGTTACATCCAGAAAATGTGGAGAAGATGATGTTCATTAAAATGAATTATAATCAATTCCTCCGCGGAGACATTGACCAGCAGCAATTGCCTCCACAAAGTACACAGGGAGCTGAGATGGTGGATTCCAGTGGGGACGAATTGATAATCTGTGAGGAGGGGGATGTACACGGTGATATATCGGAGGGTGAAGATGAGGTGGACATCTTGCCTCTGTAGAGCCAGTTTGTGCAAGGAGAGATTAATTGCTTCTTTTTTGGGGGGGGTCCAAACCAACCCGTCATATCAGTCACAGTCGTGTGGCAGACCCTGTCACTGAAATGATGGGTTGGTTAAAGTGTGCATGTCCTGTTTTGTTTATACAACATAAGGGTGGGTGGGAGGGCCCAAGGACAATTCCATCTTGCACCTCTTTTTTCTTTTCTTTTTCTTTGCATCATGTGCTGATTGGGGAGGTTTTTTTTGGAAGGGACATCCTGCGTGACACTGCAGTGCCACTCCTAGATGGGCCCGGTGTTTGTGTCGGCCACTAGGGTCGCTAATCTTACTCACACAGTCAGCTACCTCATTGCGCCTCTTTTTTTCTTTGCGTCATGTGCTGTTTGGGGAGGGTTTTTTGGAAGGGCCATCCTGCGTGACACTGCAGTGCCACTCCTAGATGGGCCCGGTGTTTGTGTCGGCCACTAGGGTCGCTAATCTTACTCACACAGCTACCTCATTGCGCCTCTTTTTTTCTTTGCGTCATGTGCTGTTTGGGGAGGGTTTTTTGGAAGGGACATCCTGCGTGACACTGCAGTGCCACTCCTAGATGGGCCCGGTGTTTGTGTCGGCCACTAGGGTCGCTTATCTTACTCACACAGCGACCTCGGTGCAAATTTTAGGACTAAAAATAATATTGTGAGGTGTGAGGTATTCAGAATAGACTGAAAATGAGTGTAAATTATGGTTTTTGAGGTTAATAATACTTTGGGATCAAAATGACCCCCAAATTCTATGATTTAAGCTGTTTTTTAGTGTTTTTTGAAAAAAACACCCGAATCCAAAACACACCCGAATCCGACAAAAAAAATTCGGTGAGGTTTTGCCAAAACGCGTTCGAACCCAAAACACGGCCGCGGAACCGAACCCAAAACCAAAACACAAAACCCGAAAAATTTCAGGCGCTCATCTCTAGTAGCAATTTCCCATTAATGAATATTTCTTAGCCACATCAGTGTAAAATTTAAAAACATTAATTTAATACAATAATATAAAAATGGCTGAATGACACACGTACAAGAAATAAAATCATATAAAGCTTATCTGTCCATAAATTGGATATCTGCAAAGCGTGTCGGCAGTCGCTCGTCCATCCATAAGTATACTAGTATCCATCCATCTCCATTGTTTACCTGAGGTGCCTTTTAGTTGTGCCTATTAAAATATGGAGAACAAAAATGTTGAGGTTCCAAAATTAGGGAAAGATCAAGATCCACTTCCACCTCGTGCTTAAGCTGCTGCCACTAGTCATGGCCGAGACGATGAAATGCCAGCAACGTCGTCTGCCAAGGCCGATGCCCAATGTCATAGAACAGAGCATGTAAAATCCAAAACACCAAATATCAGTAAAAAAAGGACTCCAAAATCTAAAATAAAATTGTCGGAGGAGAAGCGTAAACTTGCCAATATGCCATTTACCACATGGAGTGGCAAGGAACGGCCTAGGCCCTGGCCTATGTTCATGGCTAGTGGTTCAGCTTCACATGAGGATGGAAGCACTCAGCCTCTTGCTAGAAAAATGAAAATCCACAAGGAGAGTCCAATTGTGTCGGTTGCGATGCCTGACCTTCCCAACACTGGACGTGAAGAGCATGCGCCTTCCACCATTTGCACGCCCCCTGCAAGTGCTGGAAGGAGCACCCGCAGTCCAGTTCCTGATAGTCAGATTGAAGATGTCAGTGTTGAAGTACACCAGGATGAGGAGGATATGGGTGTTGCTGGCGCTGGGGAGGAAATTGACAAGGAGGATTCTGATGGTGAGGTGGTTTGTTTAAGTCAGGCACCCGGGGAGACACCTGTTGTCCGTGGGAGGAATAGGGCCGTTGACATGCCTGGTGAAAATACCAAAAAAATCAGCTCTTCGGTGTGGAAGTATTTCAACAGAAATGCGGACAACATTTGTCAAGCCGTGTGTTGCCTTTGTCAAGCTGTAATAAGTAGGGGTAAGGACGTTAACCACCTCGGAACATCCTCCCTTATACGTCACCTGCAGCGCATTCATCATAAGTCAGTGACAAGTTCAAAAACTTTGGGCGACAGCGGAAGCAGTCCACTGACCAGTAAATCCCTTCCTCTTGTAACCAAGCTCACGCAAACCACCCCACCAACTCCCTCAGTGTCAATCTCCTCCTTCTCCAGGAATGCCAATAGTCCTGCAGGCCATGTCACTGGCAATTCTGACGAGTCCTCTCCTGCCTGGGATTAATCCGATGCATCCTTGCGTGTAACGGCTACTGCTGCTGGCGCTGCTGTTGTTGCTGCTGGGAGTCGATGGTCATCCCAGAGGGGAAGTCGTAAGCCCACTTTTACTACTTCCACCAAGCAATTGACTGTCCAACAGTCCTTTGCGAGGAAGATGAAATATCACAGCAGTCATCCTGCTGCAAAGCGGATAACTGAGGCCTTGACAACTATGTTGGTGTTAGACGTGCGTCCGGTATCCGCCGTTAGTTCACAGGGAACTAGACAATTTCTTGAGGTAGTGTGCCCCCGTTACCAAATACCATCTAGGTTCCACTTCTCTAGGCAGGCGATACCGAGAATGTACACGGGCGTCAGAAAAAGACTCACCAGTGTCCTAAAAAATGCAGTTGTACCCAATGTCCACTTAACCACGGACATGTGGACAAGTGGAGCAGGGCAGGGTCAGGACTATATGACTGTGACAGCCCACTGGGTAGATGTATGGACTCCCGCCGCAAGAACAGCAGCGGCGGCACCAGTAGCAGCATCTCGCAAACGCCAACTCTTTCCTAGGCAGGCTACGCTTTGTATCACCGGTTTCCAGAATACGCACACAGCTGAAAACCTCTTACGGCAACTGAGGAAGATCATCGCGGAATGGCTTACCCCAATTGGACTCTCCTGTGGTTTTGTGGCATCGGACAACGCCAGCAATATTGTGTGTGCATTAAATATGGGCAAATTCCAGCACGTCCCATGTTTTGCACATACCTTGAATTTGGTGGTGCAGAATTTTTTAAAAAACGACAGGGGCGTGCAAGAGATGCTGTCGGTGGCCAGAAGAATTGCGGGACACTTTCGGCGTACAGGCACCACGTACAGAAGACTGGAGCACCACCAAAAACGCCTGAACCTGCCCTGCCATCATCTGAAGCAAGAAGTGGTAACGAGGTGGAATTCAACCCTCTATATGCTTCAGAGGTTGGAGGAGCAGCAAAAGGCCATTCAAGCCTATACAATTGAGCACGATATAGGAGGTGGAATGTACCTGTCTCAAGCGCAGTGGAGAATGATTTCAACGTTGTGCAAGGTTCTGCAACCTTTTGAACTTGCCACACGTGAAGTCAGTTCAGACACTGCCAGCCTGAGTCAGGTCATTCCCCTCATCAGGCTTTTGCAGAAGAAGCTGGAGGCATTGAAGGAGGAGCTAAAAGGGAGCGATTCCACTAGGCATGTGGGACTTGTGGATGGAGCCCTTAATTCGCTTAACAAGGATTCACGGGTGGTCAATCTGTTGAAATCAGAGCACTACATTTTGGCCACCGTGCTCGATCCTAGATTTAAAACCTACCTTGGATCTCTCTTTCCGGCAGACACAAGTCTGCTGGGGTTCAAAGACCTGCTGGTGACAAAATTGTCAAGTCAAGCGGAACGCGACCTGTCAACATCTCCTCCTTCACATTCTCCCGCAACTGGGGTTGCGAGGAAAAGGCTCAGAATTCCGAGCCCACCCGCTGGCGGTGATGCAGGGCAGTCTGGAGCGACTGCTGATGCTGACATCTGGTCCGGACTGAAGGACCTGACAACGATTACGGACATGTCTTCTACTGTCACTGCATATGATTCTCTCACCATTGAAAGAATGGTGGAGGATTATATGAGTGACCGCATCCAAGTAGGCACGTCAGACAGTCCGTACTTATACTGGCAGGAAAAAGAGGCAATTTGGAGGCCCTTGCACAAACTGGCTTTATTCTACCTAAGTTGCCCTCCCACAAGTGTGTACTCCGAAAGAGTGTTTAGTGCCGCCGCTCACCTTGTCAGCAATCAGCGTACGAGGTTACTTCCAGAAAATGTGGAGAAGATGATGTTCATTAAAATGAATTATAATCAATTCCTCCGTGGAGACATTGACCAGCAGCAATTGCCTCCACAAAGTACACAGGGAGCTGAGATGGTGGATTCCAGTGGGGACGAATTGATAATCTGTGAGGAGCGGGATGTACACGGTGATATATCGGAGGATGATGATGAGGTGGACATCTTGCCTCTGTAGAGCCAGTTTGTGCAAGGAGAGATTAATTGCTTCTTTTTCAGTGGGGGTCCAAACCAACCCGTCATTTCAGTCACAGTCGTGTGGCAGACCCTGTCACTGAAATGATGGGTTGGTTAAAGTGTGCATGTCCTGTTTATACAACATAAGGGTGGGTGGGAGGGCCCAAGGACAATTCCATCTTGCACCTCTTTTTTCTTTCATTTTTATTTGCGTCATGTGCTGTTTGGGGAGTGTTTTTTGGAAGGGCCATCCTGCGTGACACTGCAGTGCCACTCCTAGATGGGCCAGGTGTTTGTGTCGGCCACTAGGGTCGCTTATCTTACTCACACAGCTACCTCATTGCGCCTCTTTTTTTCTTCTTTGCGTCATGTGCTGTTTGGGGAGTGTTTTTTGGAAGGGCCATCCTGCGTGACACTGCAGTGCCACTCCTAGATGGGCCAGGTGTTTGTGTCGGCCACTAGGGTCGCTTATCTTACTCACACAGCTACCTCATTGCGCCTCTTTTTTTCTTCTTTGCATCATGTGCTGTTTGGGGAGTGTTTTTTGGAAGGGCCATCCTGCGTGACACTGCAGTGACACTCCTAGATGGGCCAGGTGTTTGTGTCGGCCACTAGGGTCGCTTAGCTTACTCACACAGCTACCTCATTGCGCCTCTTTTTTTCTTCTTTGCGTCATGTGCTGTTTGGGGAGTGTTTTTTGGAAGGGCCATCCTGCGTGACACTGCAGTGCCACTCCTAGATGGGCCAGGTGTTTGTGTCGGCCACTAGGGTCGCTTATCTTACTCACACAGCTACCTCATTGCGCCTCTTTTTTTCTTCTTTGCGTCATGTGCTGTTTGGGGAGTGTTTTTTGGAAGGGCCATCCTGCGTGACACTGCAGTGCCACTCCTAGATGGGCCAGGTGTTTGTGTCGGCCACTAGGGTCGCTTATCTTACTCACACAGCTACCTCATTGCGCCTCTTTTTTTCTTCTTTGCGTCATGTGCTGTTTGGGGAGTGTTTTTTGGAAGGGCCATCCTGCGTGACACTGCAGTGCCACTCCTAGATGGGCCAGGTGTTTGTGTCGGCCACTAGGGTCGCTTAGCTTACTCACACAGCTACCTCATTGCGCCTCTTTTTTTCTTCTTTGCGTCATGTGCTGTTTGGGGAGTGTTTTTTGGAAGGGCCATCCTGCGTGACACTGCAGTGCCACTCCTAGATGGGCCAGGTGTTTGTGTCGGCCACTAGGGTCGCTTAGCTTAGTCATCCAGCGACCTCGGTGCAAATTTTAGGACTAAAAATAATATTGTGAGGTGTGAGGTGTTCAGAATAGACTGAAAATGAGTGGAGATTATGGTTTTTGAGGTTAATAATACTTTGGGATCAAAATGACCCCCAAATTCTATGATTTAAGCTGTTTTTTAGTGTTTTTTGAAAAAAAACACCCGAATCCGACAAAAAAAAATTCGGTGAGGTTTTGCCAAAACGCGGTCGAACCCAAAACACGGCCGCGGAACCGAACCCAAAACCAAAACACAAAACCCGAAAAATTTCAAGTGCACATCTCTAGTTCCAACACCGGGATGTCAAGTGGTGTCGGAATTTCATCATCAATCACATGACCGCCAACATCCCGACTGCCGGGATGCTAACTGCATCCCATCTGAATAGCTGCACACGCATTGGGTTAGCAGTCTACATTTTTATAGCTTATGGAGAGTTGTAAAATATGATGTCACATCACATATACAGTCCTAATGTAGGTGTTCAGCTATACAAAAGTTTCACAATGTTAGAAGGAGAAATGTAACTTTACAGCCATTACTTACCGGAAATCCTACCCAGAAGTGGGTGCCTTTAAAAAAGATGATGAGCCATGGCTTCACAACACATAAAATTATAGCCAGCATGACGCTGATGCAGCCCAAACTGATCAAGGAGATCTATAGCAAGAGAAGACATAGGGGTAAATTTATTAAAGCTTCTAAAACAGAGCATTGGTGATGTTGTCCATAGCAACCAATCAGATGTTGGCTATCATTTTCTAAAAGGCAATAAAGAAATGATAGTCAGTATCTGATGCCGCCATGCTTTTGCTAGTCATATGCTATAATATGGGCAGTGATGCAGCCAGTAATATCATAAAGGGTGCACAATGGCTGCAGAGCCGTAATCCTAATATTCACAGCCTGCAGAACATTACAGCTGCCTGAAAAGATCATTAAAAACATTTCCCATTTGCATCATCTGGGGTCCAGTAATAACTTTAAAACCTGACAACACTTGAGGGTGCAGGCTTGCCTGCCAGTAGCCAATCAGCATGTAAGGGGCAGTATGGATGGTGCAATGATTATCACCAGAGGCGTAGCGTGTAGCCAAAGCACCCAGAGCAAGCACATGTCGCGGTGCCCTCCCCCCCCCCCATATATACCCTGTCAGACTAGGTTTTGTCTGTGTCCCCGGAGGGGGCGCTAGTGGGTCAGTGGAGGTAGGAGGGAGAAAGTGAGGAGGCTGGATTAAGTTTCTGCGCATGGGCGCAATGATGTTTATAAACACAAAGTTCACAAAAGGCAGCAGAAATAAACAATAAGAAATGCAATGTCAATGGTACAGCGTGGGAGCTGAAAGTCTATGGCAACAGAGATTATGATAATGGATGAATGATAACTGATGAATGATAACTGATGAATGATAACTTGATAGAAGATAATCTGGTATGGGAACCAGAGCAGTTTAAAACATGGAACCAGCAGAGATGGTAACAAATGGCAAACCTGGTAGCAGAGGCAGGAGACTGGCAATGTTCACAGTGCAGGTGATGAGGCACAGGCAGCAAGCAAGCTGCATCACAGGTGAGGAGATGGAATGCACCTGGAGCAAGTCTCTACTGCTAGGCTGAAGCACACTGAGTTGGTGACTAGTGTGAAGCCTGTAAACAGAAGCAGGTAATGCTGAGGCTTGTAGTTCCACGGAGCTGTAGAGGATACCTGGAGCAGAAAGTCACAGGTAGGTAACCAGGAACACGGAGGTATAGGCAGGTAACCAGGAACACGGAGGAACAGGTACCAGATCCAGACACATGGGTCGCAGGAGTGACAAAGTTCAGGATGCCTGCAGACTGATCCTGCAGCTCCTGATATACCCCCTGATGTGCAGTCATTGGTGGGAGTGAGGAAAGTAGGTGCGGCCAAGCACCGGATTGGCCGCCGTGCTCTGACCGATGGAGACTGTCATGGCGGCGCCCATGCCGCGGCCTAGCGGGAATGCGGCGTGCTACACGCCCGCTGTCACAGGAGCGCTCCCAGGCCCAGGATGACGTCTGATGGCAGAGGTGCGGATGACAGTGGAACGCAGGGACCCTGGACGGAGTCCGCACCGGCGGACAGATGTGACCGTGGTGAGTCGATTCCTGACAGTACCCCCCCCTTTAAGGGTGGGCACTGAACACCCACGTGGCTTGGAAGGATGAGTGTTATGGAAGACACGGATCAACCTTGGAGCATGGACATCTGCGGAATTCACCCAACTTCTCTCCTCCGGACCATAACCGGACCAATCGATAAGATATTGTAGACGACCGTACCGGCAACGGGAATCCAGAATCTTCTCTATCTCGAACTCCACGCCCCGCTGAGTTCGAACTTTGGGGCCGACTGGAAGAGCTCTTTGGAAGCGATTCAGGACTAAAGGTCTGAGGAGAGAGACATGAAAGGCATTAGGTATTCGCAGTGAAGATGGTAACTTAAGCTTGTAGGCCACAGGGTTGATGACTCTTTCAACGGGAAAGGGACCGATGAAACGTGGTGCAAATTTCATCGACGGGACCCTAAGACGGAGGTTCCGGGTAGAAAGCCAAACCTTGTCCCCAGGTTTCAGGCTAGGAACTGCACGTCTTTTGCGGTCAGCAAAGTATTTATACCGGCTGGAGGCCTTCTTGAGAGAAGTGTGAATCTTCCTCCAGGTTAACGAGAACTGACTCAGGGCAGTAGAGGCAGCAGGAACATCCATGTGAGGGAGTTCTTGGAAGTCTGGAACACGAGGATGTTGCCCATATACAGCAAAGAACGGAGTTGTGTCAGTAGCTGTGTGATAGCGGAAATTGTGGGCAAATTCGGCCCACGGGAGCAGATCCAACCAGTTGTCCTGAGAAGATGAAACATAAAGTCTTAAAAATGTCTCCAATTCCTGATTTACCCTCTCTGTCTGCCCATTCGTCTGAGGGTGGTAAGCTGACGAGAACTTCAGTTTAAATTGCATGGCAGAACAGAGAGCCCTCCAAAACCTCGCTACAAACTGAACACCTCGGTCGGATATTATTTCTGAGGGTAGACCATGTAGACGGAAAATCTCCCGTAGGAAGATTTGGGCGAGTTTTGGGGCAGAAGGGAGACCCTGGAGAGGAACAAAATGGGCCATCTTGGTAAATCTGTCCACCACAACCCAGATGGTATTATATCCTTGAGAAGGAGGAAGGTCGGAGATAAAGTCCATGGACAGGTGTGACCAGGGACGGATGGGAACAGATAATGGTTGTAACTGACCTGCTGGAGACTGACGAGGAATCTTGTGCTGCGCACACTTAGGACAGGATGCCACGAAATCCTTGATGTCAGCTCCCATCTTTGGCCACCAGTATGTCTCAGAGAGGAACTTGAAAGTTTTCAGGATACCGGGATGTCCAGTGAACTTGGACTGATGGGCCCAAGACAGCAACTTGGGACGGAGTTCTGGGGAAACAAAAGTCTTACCAGGAGGAGGAGCCGGAGAAACTTGAGATGCAGCGAATACCACTAGACTCAGGATGGAATGCGGAACTGAGTTAGACGTCTCCTCTTCGGACTCCATAGATCGGGATAAGGCGTCAGCTTTAATGTTCTGAGAACCTGGGCGGAAATGAAGCTTAAAATTAAAACGAGAGAAAAACATAGCCCACCGGGACTGGCGAGGATTAAGGCACTGGGCTGCCTTTAAATATAGCAGATTTTTATGATCCGTGTAGATGTTGAACGGATATTTGGCCCCTTCCAGGAGATACCTCCATTCCTCGAGGGCCAGCTTAATCGCCAGTAGTTCTTGATCTCCAACGGCATAGTTAGCTTCTGCAGGGAGGAATTTACGAGAATAGAATCCACAGGGGTGGATCTTCCCATCAGTTCCCTTCTGGGAGAGAACCGCTCCAACTCCTACGGTAGAGGCATCCACCTCCAACTCGAACGGCTTGTTTACGTCTGGTTGAGACAGAACTGGAGCAGACATAAAGGCCAGCTTGATTTTTTGGAAGGCCGCTAACGCCTCTTCTGACCAGTTGGAATGATCTGCCCCTTTCCGAGTTAAGTTGGTAATAGGAGCGATGAGAGTTGAGAATCCTCGAATAAATTTCCTATAGTAATTGGCGAATCCCAGGAATCGCTGAATAGACTTGAGAGAATTTGGAATGGACCAATTGGCAATGGCTTCCAACTTTGTCGGGTCCATCTGGAGATCCGATCCGGAAATTATATACCCTAGGAAGGGTATAGAAGAAACTTCAAAGGTACACTTGGATAGTTTTCCGTAGAGCCGGTTCTCACGAAGACGTCGGAGGACTTCACGGACTTGTAGACGATGAGAGGAGAGATCTTGAGAGAAGATGAGGATATCATCCATATAAAACACAAGGTATTTGTACAGAACGTCATGGAAGATTTCGTTCACGAAGTGCTGGAACACTGCTGGGGCATTACTCAACCCGAATGGCATTACCAGGTACTCGTAATGACCATCTCGAGTATTAAAAGCTGTCTTCCATTCATCACCACTCCGGATTCTAATGAGGTTGTAGGCACCGCGAAGATCTAACTTGGTGAAGATGCGGGCTCCCTTAACTCTGTCAAACAATTCGGTGATGAGTGGTAATGGATAGCTATTTTTGATGGTAATGTCATTGAGACCCCGGTAGTCGATACATGGACGTAATCCTCCATCCTTTTTCTTAACAAAGAAGAAGCCCGCACCAGCGGGTGAAGATGAGGGACGGATGAATCCTTTCTGTAAGTTCTCCCTGATGTAGTCGCTCATCGCTTCAGTTTCAGGAACGGACAACGGATAGGTACGCCCCCTAGGTGGTTTCTTGCCAGGAATGAGGTCAATGGGGCAATCCCACTCTCTATGGGGCGGTAAAACATCAGCGGCCTTTTCACTGAAGACGTCAGAGAAATCTTGGTAAGCCGCGGGAAGACTTGACTGGGTTTTGACTTCGGTAGACTTGATAGGACAAACTTGGGCTAAACAGGACTGGTGGCAATGTGAACCCCAGGAAGTAAGTTGTAATGTAGACCAATCAATCTGTGGATTATGTAGCTGGAGCCAGGGCATACCTAGAACGATCTCTTGGGTTGCCTGAGGAATAACTAAGAACTTTATTAATTCTGAGTGCAGGAACCCAACTCCCAACACCACTGGTACAGTTTGGTGAGAGATATTCCCCTTGGAGATTCGGCTACCATCCACAGCGGTAATGTAGACTGGGTATGAAAGTTCACAGACTGGCAAACAAAATTTATTTACCGCAGCTTGAGTGATGAAGTTTCCTGCGGCTCCACAGTCCACTAACGCAGATGCAGATTGAAGACCAGCCGAAGTTTCTAAAGTCACGGGAAGAATAAGGTCTTGATTTGAAGGAGCTTGACTAGAAGATCCCAACTTGACTTCTCCTTTACAAGTCAGGATCTGGCGTTTCCCGAACGCACTGTACAAGAATTAATATGGTGACCTGCAGCCGCACAATAAAGACACAGTCTCTCACGAAGTCTTCTTGACCTCTCCTCAGGAGTTAGGCGGGACCTATTTACTTGCATAGGCTCATCAGAAGGTGGAGACTGAAATTGTACAGGAGGTACCATTCTTGACCTGCGCGGCTCACTACGAGCACGTTCACTGTTGCGTTCGCGAATGCGAGAGTCCAACTTGATGCACAGGGAAATTAAATCAGACAATTGCTCAGGGAGATCGCGGGTTGCCAGCTCATCCTTAATCCGATCTGAAAGTCCATGCCAGAAGGCTGCTACCAGGGCTTGATTGTTCCACTGGATCTCTGAGGCTAACGTCTGGAACTGGATGACATATTGGCCCATACTACGGGTACCTTGACGAAGTTGCATAAGATCTGCAGAGGCTGATGTTGCACGACCTGGCTCGTCAAAGATCCGTCTGAAGGTTGACACGAGTTCAGCGTAGTTGTTCATCAGAGGGTCAGCACGTTCCCACAGAGGAGACACCCAACTCAGGGCAGAACCTGAGAGCAGTGAGATAATGTAGGCAACCTTGGATCTTGGCGTGGGGAAATTGTGTGACAATAATTCGAACTGGATTTTGCATTGGTTAAGAAACCCGCAACATGACTTTGGGCTGCCATCATACTTGCTAGGCACGGGCAGGTGCAAGCGTGACACTGGAGTTGATGCAGCCGGTATGGAAGAACTCACAGCACTTGCTGGTGCTGGAGTAACCAGAACTGTAGTAGTAGGTACACTAGGCAGGGTTTGCTGTAGTGTATCAATCCGGGAGGACATCCCTTGCAGGAACTGAAACATCTGCTGCTGCACAGCCTCTTGACCGTCCAAACGGGAGACCAGATTTTGTAAGGCCTCTGACCCCACACTCCGACCACCGTCCGAGTCCATCGATCCTGTACTTACTGTCAGACTAGGTTTTGTCTGTGTCCCCGGAGGGGGCGCTAGTGGGTCAGTGGAGGTAGGAGGGAGAAAGTGAGGAGGCTGGATTAAGTTTCTGCGCATGGGCGCAATGATGTTTATTAACACAAAGTTCACAAAAGGCAGCAGAAATAAACAATAAGAAATGCAATGTCAATGGTACAGCGTGGGAGCTGAAAGTCTATGGCAACAGAGATTATGATAATGGATGAATGATAACTGATGAATGATAACTGATGAATGATAACTTGATAGAAGATAATCTGGTATGGGAACCAGAGCAGTTTAAAACATGGAACCAGCAGAGATGGTAACAAATGGCAAACCTGGTAGCAGAGGCAGGAGACTGGCAATGTTCACAGTGCAGGTGATGAGGCACAGGCAGCAAGCAAGCTGCATCACAGGTGAGGAGATGGAATGCACCTGGAGCGAGTCTCTACTGCTAGGCTGAAGCACACTGAGTTGGTGACTAGTGTGAAGCCTGTAAACAGAAGCAGGTAATGCTGAGGCTTGTAGTTCCACGGAGCTGTAGAGGATACCTGGAGCAGAAAGTCACAGGTAGGTAACCAGGAACACGGAGGTATAGGCAGGTAACCAGGAACACGGAGGAACAGGTACCAGATCCAGACACATGGGTCGCAGGAGTGACACAAAGTTCAGGATGCCTGCAGACTGATCCTGCAGCTCCTGATATACCCCCTGATGGCAGTCATTGGTGGGAGTGAGGAAAGTAGGTGCGGCCAAGCACCGGATTGGCCGCCGTGCTCTGACCGATGGAGACTGTCATGGCGGCGCCCATGCCGCGGCCTAGCGGGAACGCGGCGTGCTACACGCCCGCTGTCACAGGAGCGCTCCCAGGCCCAGGATGACGTCTGATGGCAGAGGTGCGGATGACAGTGGAACACAGGGACCCTGGACGGAGTCCGCACCGGCGGACAGATGTGACCGTGGTGAGTCGATTCCTGACATACCCAAACACATACTCATCACCTTACTCAGATACAGCCCCCATCACTGTCCTCAGCCCCCGGCTCCATCACCTTCCTCAGCTCCCAGCCCCCTCAACTTTCTCAATAACAGCCCCCTCACCTTCCTCAGCCACAACCCCCTCACCAACCTCAGCCCTCACCTTCTTCAGACCCCAGCTCCATCACCTTCCCTGCAGCAGCAACCTGAATTATGCCAAGTTAGAGCCTCTTACACACATTACACCTCAGTAGAGCCCCTTATACACATTACGGCAGGTAGTCCCATATACACATTGCGGCAGGTAGCCCCATATACACATTGCGGCAGGTAGCCCATTATACACATTACACCAGGTAGCCCATTATACACATTACGCCAGGTAGCCCATTATACACATTATGCCAGGTAGCCCATTATACACATTATGCCAGGTAGCCCATTATACACAATGTGCCAGGTAGCCCCATATACACACTGTGCCAGGTAGCCCCATATATACAATGCGCCAGGTAGCCCATTATACACATTGTGCTAGGTAGCCCCATATACACACTGCTCCAGGTAGCCCCATATACACACTGCTCCAGGTAGCCCCATATACACACTGCGCCAGGTAGCCCCATATACACACTGCGCCAGGTAGCCCCATATACACATTACACCAGGTAGCCCCATATACACATTGTGTTAGGTAGCCCCATATACACACTGCACCAGGTATCCCATTATACACCTTGTGCTAGGTAGCCCCATATACACACTGCGCCAGGTAGCCAGGAGAGAGTCAGAGTGTCTCACACTCCCTACAGCTCAGGGACACGTCACCCGCTGGCGGTCGCTCCACTACTCACCCTCCCTGCAGCTATGGGACCCGCCGCTCTCCTCATGCTCCCTGCAGCTCTGGGACCCACTGCCCTCCTTGCTCTTCCTGAACTCTGGGACCGGCCAGCGCCTTCTGACACTTCTGGCACCTGGAGCTCATGCTCCGCCGGAACCACCCTCCCTACACCCCTGATTAGCATTACTGCCTCACAGCACTGAGGGCATGGGTTCGATTCCCACCATGGCTCTAACTGTGTGGAGTTTGTATACTCTCCCCATGATTGCGTGGGTTTCCTCTGGGTACTTCAGTTTCTTCTCACACTCCAAATTTATTCTGGTAGGTAATTGGCTCCCAACAAAGATTAACCCTAGTGTGTAAGTACTCTATGTGCACTGTAGATGGGCCAAGTGGTTCTTATCTGCCACTAAATTCTATGTTTCTGTGTAACTGCCATGTCACAGGCTGTGTTTGAAAAATGACAGGAGCTGATTGGCTGGTACTTTATCTCTCTCTAAGGCCCCTATGATTCTCAAATCGTGATTTTTTTGTGTGTCTCATGTATTTTTATAGTAGGTACGTGTGTCTCGTCTCAAGTCAGACTTTAGACTCTCTACAGCAAGACAAACATGGCCACAAAAAAGTCTGAAACTCTGCATCATGGAGGGTCTGGCTTGCGTTAGCTCTGAGGGATGCAGTCAATATGCCGGCTGTTTGGGATTCCGGCAGTTGAAATACTGACACCCATCGGAATCCCGACACCCATTAGAATCGAAAAGGGGCAGGAGACTGACACAGAGAGGGAGTTTAGGTTTAGGCAGCAGCAGGGCCGGCAACAGAAATCTAGGGGCCCGTTACACTGATATCTCTGGGGCCCCCCTCCCCTCCGTCCCACTCCCTAAATATCCCTAACCTGCATGTGCCAATACAGGCATCACCAAATACAAGGCACTAGATTTGTGCATATACTGAAACACTACAATACATAGATGGAAAACACACAACAAAAGTGCACTGTGTCCGTTACTGGAGCACAAACACACTCATACACATACCTACATACATACACATCACATATACTGTATACACACACACACATACTGTGAAGCAGACATAGACTGTCCAGGAAGGACTCACTGTCACCACAGCTAGGGTGTCTCTCTCGTGTGTAGCACTGCGGGGGGGGGGGGGGGGCTGCTGCAATCTTCTCCCTCCGAGTGTCACACACCAGTGGACAGGCCGGCAGCGGGAGGTTGTGCACAGCTTCTGGACAGCTCCTCAGCGGAGGCAGGAGACAGGGAAGTGCCGGTGGTCCAGCGTCATGACGTCACGACGTTGGTGCCACGGTATGGGACCATACCAAGGGACAGGGTAAGGAGGGGGAGGCGCGGAAGGAGGTATTGCGGCTTCTGACTGGACACTTAATTAATTTTTTAGGTGACTGGCAGCTGGGCAGGCATTCACTTCAAATAGGCAGTGCGTCCTATATATTATTTCCCTGATTCATGGGCTCTTGCCCAAGGGCCCCAAGAGAATAAGGGCCCTAGGCTGATAGCTGAGGGTCCCCTCTTTCCAGGGGTACCAGATTTTTGAAAATCGGCTCTGGGGAACCGGAAATATCCGACTTGGAAGCAGTGGTCCCCATCCAAGCCTGTTAATTGCTCTTCCCAGCCAGATATTTTGGGTTCTGTCTGACTTTGAGTATTTCTAAGGGTATAAGCCAAAAGCTGAGACTCTCCCCTTTTAGTGGACACTGGTTTCTGCTATGCTCAGAACTAGAGATATCAGCCTTCAAGCAGCTGGTCCCTGCTCCAGCTCCACATGCCTAATATGCAGTTTTATATTTTCGTTGGTAAATTGCTCTGGCTCCTGAACTCTGATCCCCAAGTACCTCCTGACAGTTGTCCCTAGTACCTCCTGATAGGTGTCTCCAGTACCTCCTGAAAGGTGTCTCCAGTACCTCCTGAAAGGTGTCCCCAGTACCTCCTGAAAGGTGTCCCCAGAACCTTCTGAAAGGTGGGACTCTCTAGTATTTTATCCCATTCAAAGCTAAGAAATATATTTTCAGGAACTTGACATATCTGCAGTCAAGCAAGCTCCCACCGGAAAATGATAAATATTAAGCCCACTCCACCAGCCACCCCTCCCCTACGTATTAAACACCCCCTACCATCCTGGAAGTCATGTACCAGGGCCCCTTCATTCAGCCCAATGCCCCTTCTACAGTTTAGCCCCATCTGTGCAGTAAAGGAGTAATTAGCAGAAATCACTGATTCAGGTCCTACATGCTGAGCAGAAGATAGAACACCCCCTACTGCCCACGGGACATCAAAGCTGCTGCTGATAGCTCCTCCCACCCCTACCGCTGGTGCATGGGTAGGGGGCCCAGTACATTGCTGTGTCCAGGGGCCTACACTGCTGCTAAGACGGCTCTGGGTTTAGGCACCTCCGAGGGGATGGTTAGGGTCAGGCACTAAAAGGGGAGGTTAAATTGAGGCTGCGGGACCAGAGGGTTAGGGTTAGGGGAGAGGGGGGAATACCATCTTATCACCCCTGTTGGGATTCAGATCATCTGGATCCTGGCATCAGAATTAAAAATGGTGGGATCCCGTGCGCTGGTAATTCCTACTGAATCCAGTTCTGGCCCTGGTGTAAGTGTATAGTTGATAATGATGACCGCAGCTGGTTGGTAGCAAATTGTGAAATCATACATTTTACTCAAATATTATACAAAAAAACAATAATGCTCAATAGAGGAAGAGGAAGCCTGTACATATATTAATTTATGTATAAAGAAACTAAAAACATTATTTATGACTGCTACTTATAGCTTTTAGATGCTCCAATCAACTTACAGTAGCTGTTTGTTATGTAATGTATGTGGTCATTGCCTGCAATATAATTGTTTTATGCACTGAGATTTCTCATAATTTGCAAATTGAACCTGAAACCACGCCTCAAGTGGCACTGTAGTCTCATCTCAGCCAGTAAAGAGGAGGGGGAGATGTAACAGCGAAGATTGAGATTAGATTTCAGACTGACCCTGAATAAGCAGTGATAAGAGCGGAGTAGTGAGCCAGTGGAGAAGTGCCCATGGCAACCAATCAGCACTGAAGTAACATCTATAATTTGCATACTATAAAATGATACAGAGCTGCTGATTGGTTGATGGGAAAATTTCTCCACTGGCTCACTTCTCTGTTCCTATCACTGCTTAGTAAATGTACCCCTAAGGCCCTTAGTTTCCTGGATTAAAGTCTTGGGTGCTGCCAATAAGATTTCAATAACTAATATATAAACTATTTTTTGTGGCCATCAGTGACCAATACGTAAATGTATACGTGCACATACAAAAAATGTAGAAGGATGAACATAAGTAGTTCCTTTCTCTCAAGTTATATATTTATTTGAAATTATGTAGCTGTCTGTGAATGGGACTGGCCGTTAAAAAACACTTTATCTACATCTTGGAATTCCTATAAATTTACAGTTAAAGACACCTCACCCCGACTCCTAGACGTTCTGCAGATGAAGTGTGATTGGCCGGCTTTGTGTCAGATTCTCTTTTGCTCTTGAGCATCCGCATGGTATCCAGTAGACAGTCCAAGGCAGAACGCTGGTTAATGTGGATGTGTACCGCGGCTCCCTCTGGTGTCTCACAGGAAATGTTCCTATTTTCAGCATTTAATATGCTTACTGGCATTGTTCTACAGAGCTAGAGGCAAAAAGTATGTGTTAATATACTACTACTACTACTACTACTACTACTACTACTACTACTACTACTAATAATAATAATACTACTACTACTACTACTACTACTACTACTACTACTACTACTAATAATAATACTACTACTACTACTACTACTAATAATAATACTACTACTACTACTACTAATAATAATAATAATAATAATAATAATAATAGTATAGTTAGGTGGTGAGGGGTGGAGGGACATTCTATGTAGAGACCCAGAGGTTCATAGATGAATGCAGTATTCTTAAGGGGAAGCAGAGGTCAATATATATATATATATATATATATATATATATATATAAACTAGAAATCCCTGCACTCTCACACAGCTCAGCCAGCAACTGGGGTGCCAATCAAGATCCAACCCACTCAGAGGTGGGACCCATAGTACAATACAGAATTGCATTGTTAATCTGAGATGTTATGTTGCCCATTTGACTACGTTGTATACTCCTTGACAAAGGTCCTGGTGTGGACCGAAACGTCGGAATTCGCTCTGGAACTGTGGGATTGACCTTTACATTAAATATTATAATTTTGACTGGTTGAACTTGAATTCTGGAGAGTGCTATCCTCTTCACTTTTGTGGAGAATTCTGTATTATATATATATATATAGATATATATATATATATATATATATATATATTTTTTTTTTTTTTTTTATTATATGGTACTGATGATGACGGGGCGGCTGCTCTGAAACATTTACCGCATGTAATACAAGTTCTTCCTGCATTTGAAAGCCTCCAGTGCAGTTCTTACTGAACTGTATCTAAGGTATATATATATATATATATACTAGGTGATTTATCGCGCCCTACGGGCGCTCTTCACACCGTCGTAAGGGGCTACGCCCCCGTAATCTCTCCAGAAAAGTTAAGGTGTATGTGGATGTAGTGTGAGCGATGTTGGAGAGGGTGGTTTCTAGGCTAGGTGTGTGGACGGGGCACGGCGTAACACAGTGTGCAGGGTCGGCAGACAGTTTGTGTTGGGCTTGTGGGGAAAGTAGTCTGTGTGTGGCGGTGTTGGGGACTGTGTGCGGGTGTGCTGCGGGACTCTGTGGGTGCGCCGTGGCTGTAGTGTGTCAGATGTTGGTGGGGGTGCATGTATTAGCGGTGTGGGGAGGGGGTCCGGTGGCACACAGTGTGCAGGGATGGAAGGTAGTGTGTGTGGGGCTTGTGGGGAGAGTGTCCGCTGTGCGTGCGTGCTGGGGTCTGTATGCAAGTGTGGTGTGTGCGTAGTGCTGCGGGATTGTGTTGCCGCGGTATGGCAGCAGTGTGTCAGATGTTGGGGGGGGTGAATGTTTCCGCGGTGTGGGGAGGGGGTTAAGCGGCTGTACACACTGTGCAGGGAGGGAAGACAGTGTTTGTGTGGAGGGTGGCCTGTGGTCGACCGTGCTGGGGAATATGTGCGTCCGTGCTGCGGGACTATGTGGCCATGGTGCACTGTGGACAGGAGGCTGTGTGGGGCGGTGTTGGGGAGTGTGTGCGTCCGTGCTGTGGGTGCCCGTGCTGCGGGACTGTGTGGGGGGGCCATGGGTGAGGTGTGTGAGATATTAGCGGGGGTGAATGTATGAGGGGTGTGTAGCGGGAGGCCGGCGTCTGTCCAGACTGTGCAGGGGGGTGGGGGGGGAGAGTCCGCTGTGCGGCGGGAGTGTGTATCCGCGACACGGCAGCAGTGTGAGCTATTAGCGGGGGTGAAAGTATGAGGGGCGTGTAGCGGGAGGCCGGCGTGTGTGTAGACTATGCAGGGGGGGGGGGAAAGTCCGCTGTGCGGCCGTGCTGCGGTAGTGTGTATCCGCGACACGGCAGCAGTGTGAGCTATTGGCGGGGGTGAATGCATGAGGGGTGTGTAGCGGGAGGCCGGCGTGTGTGTAGACTATGCAGGGGGGGGGAGTCCGCTGTGCGGCCGTGCTGCGGTAGTGTGTATACACGCCACAGCAGCAGTTTGAGCTATTAGCGGGGGTGAATGTAGCCGCGGCGTGTAGAGGGAGGCCGGCGGCTGTACACACTGCAGGGGGGGGGCGGGAGAGTGTGCCTTGGTCTTGTGGGGAGGGTTGGCTGTGGTCGCAGTGCTGCGTACCTGGTTGGAGATGGTGGTGGGATGACGTGTCTGCTGCTCAGTTCTGTGCAGGGCAGGAGCTGGTAACTCCACCCAGGCCTCTAACTCCGCCCAGCGTTAGAGGGCGAGGCACACACAAGGCAAATACATAGGAGATATATATATATTTTTTTTTATATAAATATACACACATCCATATAGATATACACATATACCCCTATATATATATATATATATATATATATATATATACACACACATCTTTACAGGTAACATAGCCTTACAGTGCTCAGCAGTCCTGAAAAGCACTGACCCCCTCACAGGCTTAATAGCCTGAGCTGTTTGCTGCGTTAAACGCAGCTTAGTTATGGGGCTTCCCTGTGGGCATTACTCATCCCCCCCCCTCTCCCCGCGATGTCCCTTCTCAGAGACGGACCGCGGCTGCCGTGAGAGCTCTCTGCGGTCAGCCTTTCACCTCTCCCCCCTCTGCATATACAAAGCCGCCGTTCGCGGCTCCGGAGCTCTGGCGGGTAGCGGCTAGCAGAAGCTAACCGCGGGAGGGGGGAAGCGGCGTCCGGGGAGTGGGGAGCGCAGGTATGGGAGCGGGCGGGCGGGAAGCGGCTGCGGCTTGGCGCCCAGTGGCGGCTGCTGTGCAGTCCGCGGCTGGGCAGTGGAATACAGCCAGTGAATGGTGGCTTGGCGCCCAGCGGCGGCTGTCCGCGGCTGGGCAGGCAGGAGGTGTTGTGAACTTTGTCCACTTGCTTGGCTGCTGAAGGGGGGTGGATGTGAAGGAGGCTGCTGTGCAGTGTGGTCGTGGAGTGAGATGGTAGGGGGGGGGCTAGCGGCTGTCTTGGTAGCGGGTATGTGGTGGGTAAGGTGGGTGTAGTAGGTGGTGGTGGGTGGTGAGGGTGTGTGGGTGTCTGTTTGCTTACCTGCCAGTGTGGGCCGTCAGTTAGAATGGAGTGTCTCCTGGTGGTCCCTTCTCCTATAGTGTGTCATGTGGTGTATAGTGTGTCATGTGGTGTGCTGACACAGATAGGGCAGGGTCTGTGACTCCACCCAGCGTTAGAAGTGCAGCCACAGAGTCACAGGGCTAATATATAGGAGATAATATATATATATATATATTTACACATACATGTATACTATCATATATCTATCTATCTATCTATCTATCTATCTATCTATCTATCTATCTATCTATCTATCTATCTATCTATCTATCTATCTATCTATCTATCTATCTAGTGTATATCTACTATATAAAAGCAAAAATTTGTCCTTCTGTCTTTCTATACAATTCCACAGTTTACAAGTGAAGATCATGACATTTTACATACGAGCGTATTAAAACACAGCTGAGGCAACTAAAACAATTAGAAATCCCTAGCACCCCCAGGGGGGCAGACAGCAGCACAGAGTATATCAGGAGACAGCATAACTCCGGATCTGCTGGAGCAATGTACTCAAAAATTGGTACACATATGCCTTACAATCTGGGAACAAACACCGTGGGGGTAAGACACCCCTAGCACCCCTAGGGGTGAGGCAGCAGCACAGAGTATTTCAGCAGACAGGATAGCTCTGGAATGCCTGCAGCAATTTACAAAAAACTTGGTACACATATGACTTACACTCTGGAAACAAACACTGTGTAGGTCAGACACGCCTAGCACTCCTAGGGGTGGGACAGCAGCACAGAGTATGTCAGCAGACAGCATAACTGTGGAAGGCCTGGAGCAATTTAAACCAAACTTGGTACACATCTGATTTACAATCTGGTAACAAACACTGTGGGGGTAATACACCCCTAGCACCCCTAGGGGTGAAACAGCAGCACAGAGTATTTCAGAATACAGCCTAACTCACGAATGCCTGGACCAATTTACAACAAACTTGGTACACATATGACTTACAAGCTGGGAACAAACATTGTGGGGCTAAGACACCACTAGCACCCCTAGGGACAGTGCTGAAAGTAGGGTGATATGGGGTGGTACAGAGTACCATTAAGAACCACCAGCCAACCCCAGGGGCATAATTTATAAGGGGCATTTTTGTAAAATGGTGTCAGTGGCATAACTGTGTGTGGCATAATATGTAATAGGCATTACGGTGTGTGGCATAATGTGTAATGGGCATTATGGTGTGTGGCATGTGTAATGGGTGTTACGGTGTCTGGCATAATGTGTAATGGCCATTACGGTGTGTGGCATAATGTGTAATAAGCATTACGGTGTGTGGCATAATGTGTAATACGCATTATGGTGTGTAGCATAATGTGTAATGGGCATTACGGTGTGTGGCATAATGTGGTCATTCTCCTATTGTCATGTAGCCACTCGCCTAGTTTTGTGTGAGCATGCCACCTCCTGACACGTGACCACGCCCATTTCAGTACCACTAAGAAAAAAGTTCTACTTGCACCACTGCCTAGAGGCTGCAGCACAGAGTTTTTCAGCAGACACAAAACTCTGGAAAGCCTGGAGTAATTTACACCAAACTTGCTACACATATATATATATATATATATATATATATATATATATATATATATATATTACACTCTGGGAACAAAACACTGTGGCGGTAAGACACCCCTAGCACCCCAAGGGGTGGGCCAGCAGCACACACTATATCAGGACATGCATGATATGTCAGTGATCACAGGGCTGCATGTGACAGGACCAGTGACATGATGTGAGGAGGGGAATTCAGGTAGCACAAACCCACACACTGAGAGTTATATAGTGAAAGTAGCACAGTCCCCCAGCAGCACAGAGTATATCAGGAGATACATAATGTGCTGCACTATATAAGAAACTGTAAATAAATTGATAATTTCACTGGGGCACTAACATGATGTGAGGAGGGGAATGGAGGCAGCAGGAAGCCACAGACTGAGAGTTGTCTAGTGGGAAGAGCAGGGTCACTTGGGGGACCAAAAAGAGGTCCGGCCAATACACAAAGTGCATCGCGGAAGCAAGATATGCCTATATACTAGATCTCCAACCAATGTAAATTAATGAACACTATCATTCTAATTTCCCATATTCATCCCGTAACGAAGCACGGTTATTCAGCTATCTACAATGTTATTTATACTGTGTGTTTAATATTTACATTTATTTTTGGAAACAGACATTCTTAAAATCCCGGGCAACGCCGGGTACTCCAGCCAGTATATATTTAAATATTCCGGAAAAGGCACTCACCACGGTCTTTATAGCAAAGTCAAATCATGTTTATTTTACTCAAAGTGGAAGCCATATAATACAAAAGATAGCAGCAATCGGATGGTACTCAGAGTCTGAGTGATTAGACAATCATAGAAGACAAAGTCAAGTTGTTAGTCAATGTTTCAGGAATCAGCGTCCCTTTTATCAAGATATTCTGAAAAATATAGACAGTTATACTACTGTATTTTTATCCATCATGCAATACTGTCAGGGAGGTGTCTGATTGGCTCCAAATTTATTCTGCAGCAGGACAACGACCCCAAACATACAGCCAATGGGGGTCATTCAGACCTGATCGCTCGCTGCAGTTTGTCGCAGCGCAGCGATCGGGTTGGAACTGCGCATACGCCGGCGCATGGCAGTCGTCGTTGCCTTGCATTCACCTCTGACACAGAGGCGGTCACTGGGTTGGACAGGGCTGGTCGGCGGTGTCAAGCCGCCATTTAGGGGGAATGGTCCGGCCAATGCAGGCGTCGACGAACAACTCCCGGCCAGCCGCAGGAGCTGCGCTGGCCGGGAGTTACTCCAGAAATATAAAAGCATCGCCGCTAGGACATACACATACTGCCCCTGTAAGCTGTCCTACATAGTAAATATGTATAATAATTTGTTACTATTCTATTAAATTGGCTATGATCAAATGAGGGCCTTTAACCAATCAATAAAAATATTAAAATTAGTGAGGCGGGGGTTAGCCATTATTGTTGTGCTTAGAGGCACCCTCTCCCCTAAATCCACCCCTTACACTGGCAACATTTTCCATCATACGAGATCGTGCATGAAATATCAAATTCGTTATGCGTTAACGAGCACTTTTACATTTGTTATTTATTACATAAAATGTGGGCTACTTTATGTAGAAAAAGCCCCATGGATGTTTAAAGATAATCTATAAGACTGGTCATTGAAGGGAAAAGTAAATACCAACCCGTTGCAAAATATTTTAAGGAGTGCCGGCACACTCTGGATAGTTAAAAGTATAAAATGATTGATCATATTCCATTTAATGAGGTGGAGATAGAGACAAAACTTTGCTACATAGGGAAGCATATCGGAATCTTGAATTGTTGTTTTCCATCGGAATTCAACTATATATATATCGCAAGACCCATTCTGCACCTCGCAGAACAGGTCTTGACCTGCTCAGACCCCTAAGCATCAGACAGGGGCGTAGCCAGAACTTTGTGGGCCCTATAGCAACATTTTGAAGGGGCCCCCGTCCCAATGTTTCTAGAGAGACACTTCTCTGCAGCAGTTGTTCATTTTATGCCCTATAGTAGTGTTCTACAGTACTGTAGTTCATTTTCTGAACCATAGCAGATCCCTATTTAATGTTATGCCCCATAGTAGTGCCCTAGTTTCTTTTATGAAGAAAGTAGTAGTGATTAAGTTCACCCTACAGTATGTCACATTTCAGAGCTGCCAGTACACATTATGCCACACAGTACCCCCAATTCACATTATGATATATAGTGCTCCTCGTTCATATTGTGCCTCATTACAGTGCCCCGGTTCATATTATATAACATTGAAATGCCCTCCAGTCCATTTTATACCACACTACAATGAGCAGGTCCAGGGGCATACCTAGATATACTGCAGGCCCCAAGTAAAAATAAAGTTTGAAAGGACCCCTATGTACCACCCAATGAAAAATGTATATACAGTAGCACATGTAACTTTGACAGGGAAGATGAGCCCCTCTCAGCTCCGGGCCCCATAGCAGCTGCACTGCCTGCACCTATGGTAGCTATGTCCTTGGCATCAGATTTGTATGTAAACCATCAGGTTTGCATACAAATCTGAAATAGGCCATGTGTTCCTACTTGGACCAGAGCATGAAAGCAATAAAACCATATGACATATAATCTGCCAAATGCAATACTATTTCGCAATTACAGGAAATGTAAGAATAAACATTTAATTGTGATTTATGAGGATTTAAACAATTTGTAATATAGTGAACTGAAGAGACAAATATTTGGAAGAGAAAATGGGATTTTAGTTACCTACCGGTAAATCCTTTTCTCGTAGTCCGCAGAGGATGCTGGGGTTCCATTTAGTACCATGGGGTATAGATGGGTCCCTTGGGAGCCATGGGCACTTTAACAGTTTAATAGTGTGGGCTGGCTCCTCCCTCTATACCCCTCCTACCAGACTCAGTCTAGAAACTGTGCCCGAGGAGACAGACATACTTCAAGAGAAGGAAATACACAGATAGTGGTGAGATTCACACCAGCTCACATCGAATTGAAAAACCATGCTGACCAGCATGCAACATGGAGAAACCATGATAACCAGCATGCAACATGGAGAAGCCATGCAAACCAGCATGCACCATGGAGAAGCCATGCAAACCAGCATGCACCATGGAGAAGCCATGCAAACCAGCATGCAACATGGAGAAGCCATACAAACCAGCATGCAACATGGAGAAACCATGCAAACCAGCATGCAACTTGAAGAAATCAAGCGAACCAGCATGAAACATGAATAAACCATGCCACCCGGCATGCAGCATGAAGAAACCATGTTAACCAGCATGCAACATGAAGAAACCATGCTAAACAGAACGCAACATGAATGAAACATTGCTAATCAGCAGGAACAAGAAGAAACCATGCTAATTAGCAGGAAAGAGGAACAGCAACTGGTGAACCAATAATTAACCAAGTAACAATGCAGGAAAATGAAGTGATGGGTGGGCGCCCAGCATACTCTATGGACTACGAGAAAAGGATTTACTGGTAGGTAATTAAAATCCTATTTTCTCTTACATCCTAGAGGATACTGGGGTTCCATTTAGTAGCATGGGGATGTACCAAAGCTCCCAGAACGGGAGGGAGAGCGCTGAGGCTTCTGCAGAACAGATTGACCAAACTGTAGATCCTCAGAGGCCAAAGCATCGAACTTGAAGAACTTAGCAAACATGTTCGACCCTGACCAAGTAGCTGCCCGACAAAGCTGCCAAGCCAAGACACCCCGGCATCAGCCCAAGAAGAACCCACTTTACGGGTAGAGTGGGCCTCCACAGAATTTGGACACGGCAATCCTGCCATAGAAAAAGCATGCTGGTTAGTAAACCTGATCCAGCGAGAAATCGCCTGCTTAGAAGCAGGACACCCAACCTTGTTGGGATCATAAAGGACAAACAAAGCGTCCGACTATCTGTGACGAGAAGTTCTCTTCACATAAAACTTCAAAGCCCTTACAACATCCAAGGATTTTGAAGTAATTGAGGAGTCAGTAGCCACTGGCACCACAATAGGTCGGTTGATATGAAAAGTCGACACAACCTTTGGAAGAAATTGCTGACGCGTTCTGAGCTCAGCCCTATCTTCATGGAAAATCAAGTAGGGGCTCTTGTAGGACAATGCCCCCAATTCTGACACATGCCTAGCAGATGCCAATGCCAACAGTGTGACAGCCTTCCAAGTAAGAAGCTTGACCTCAACCTCCTGAAGAGGTTCGCACCAATCCGATTGCAGGAACTGAAGCACCACATTAAGATCCCACGGTGCCGTAGGAGGCACAAAAGGTGGTTGGATGTGCAGAACCACTCTCAAGAAAGTCTGAACCTCAGGGAGAGCAGCCAATTGTTTCTGGAAGAAAATGGACAGGGCCAAAATCTGGACTTTTATGGAGCTCAAGCATAGGCCCACATCCACACCTGCTTGCAGAAAGAGGAGAAACTGTCCCAGTGGAATCTACACCATAGGAAACTTATTGGATTCACACTAAGACACATTATTTTCCCAAATCCGATGGTAATGTTTAGACGTTACTCCCTTCCTAGTCTGTATCAGGGTAGGAATGACCTTTCTCGGAATGTCCTTCCGAGGTAGAATCAGGCGTTCAACCTCCATGCCATCCAAAGTAGCCGTGGGAAGTCTTGATAGGTGAATGGCCCCTGTTGCAGAAGGTCCTCGCTTAGAGGAAGAGGCCTCGGATCCTCCAGCATTAAGTCCAGAACATCTGCGTACCAAGCCCTTCTGGGCCAGTCCTTGGGATGAGTGGAAGTGGAGGGAACACATACACTGACTTGAACTCCCACGGAGTTACCAGGGCGTCCACTGCCACTGCATGTGGGTCTCTCGACCTGGAACAGTACCTCCGATGCTTCTTGTTGAGGTGAGAGGCCAGTATGCCTATCTGAGGTACACCCTATCAGCTTGTGACCTCTACGAATACCTCCGGATGGAGGCCCCATTCTCCTGGAAGGAGATCGAGTCTGCTGAGGAAGTCCGCTTCCCAGTTGTCCACTCCCAGAATGAAGATTGCTGACAGCACCACTGCATTATTCTCTGCCCAGAGGAGAATTCTTGTCACCTCTGACATTACAGCTCTGCTCTTCGTTCCACCCTGTCAGTTTATGTAGGACACTGCCGTTACATTGTCCGACTGAACATGAATGGCCTGATCTTGAAGAAGATGTGCCACTAATAGAAGGCAGTTGCACCAGGCCCTTAGCTCCAGAATGTTTATCGGAAGGATGGATTCCAGACTTGACCACTTTCTGTAGAAGTGATCCCCTTGGGTGACAGCTCCCCAACTTCGGTCGAGAAGGTGAGAAGGTTGCAGCCACCAGAGGAATGAAATTCTGGCTTTCGGCAACAGGTGAAGATGATATCCCTATCATCTGACTAGGAGATCCAGTTGGAAAGACCATGCAAGGAACCTTCCGTACTGTCGAGCCTCGTAGGAGGCAACCATCTTCCCCATAAGGGGAATGCACTAATGAACCGATATCCGGGCTGGCTTCAGGACATCCCAGAACATTGATTGGATCACCAATGCTTTCTCCACCGGTAGAAACACCCTCTCCACTTCCATGTCGAGAATCATCTGCTGAAAGGAACGCCTCCTTGTCGGTTCCAAATGGGAAATTGGAAGCTCCAGGATCCACCCAAGATCCTGGGACAGTTGATGTTAGAGAGAAACATTCCGTAATAACATCTCCCCGGAGGAAGTTTAAGGTCGTCCAGATATGGAATTATGTCCACTCCTGGTCTGTGGAGTAGGAGCACAATCACCGCCATGGCCTTGATGAATACTCTTGGTGTTGCGTTGAAGCCAAGTGCAGTGTTTGTAACTAGAAGTAATATAGTTCTAGTGCAACCTTAGATAAGTCTAGAGAGGCGGCCAGATTGGAATGTGAAGGAACGCACCCCTGATATCCCGGCATACCAGGAATTTCCCTATATCTCGACCAGAGATCACCGCTCTCAGGCTCCCTCCCACACCCACCAGTGGGAGTCCAATGACCTTATGTTTGAATAGTAACCCCTGTTACGTAAATGAGGTGGCACCGGAATAATGACATGTGTTTGACAAATGTTAGAATAGCTACTAGCAGTATTGTACTTTCAACCTGAGAAGAATCTGTGAGGTGGGAGTACGAGAAACTACAGTCCGCACCCCTGGGTTTCCCAGGGGACTAGGCAGGATATCGCCTAGATGTTTTACAAAAATTTTTTTAGCCTCTCTCCCACCTGCTTGATCCCCAGGCAGTGAGGTCCATTGTCAAAATGAAGGTTTTGAGAATACCGGACCCGAAACCATTCCTAGGAACCTGGCGTGCAGGTTTTCTGGAATTTCCCCACCATTTTCTAAAGGAAGTGGAGGAACCCTTGGGTTCATGTGTAAACACTGTGGTTTGAAGGGCTGATTCACCATACCTTACTTGGATTCTGTATCCGCAGTCCATTGGTGTAGCCACCGTCCCCTGCGTGTCGAAACTACCAGAGCAGTGGTCCCTGCATTAAGCAGGCCAATCTCCTTCATGGCGTCCAGCCGTGAAGCCTGTAGAATCCTGTATATGACATAGAAACAAGTAAATGTCACTTCTACACATAGAATCTAAATCATCAAGTAAGGAGCCTGACCACATAACTATAGCCCCAGAGATCTACGCAAGCGAGGGTCTCTGAGCCACACCTGTAGCAGTGTACAATAGTAGAGATTAGTCTCAATCTGCGATCAGGATTTATGGAGGTTGTTCCCGGACAGGTAACACAACCTTTTTTTAACAATTTAGACACTCGTTAGGGATGTGGATAAAATCTCTGGGTGTACTCGGAAGTTCCCGAATAAGAAGTGTCAAAGTCAGAAAAATATCTCTATGCACGTTGCCATATTTGCACCGCACACTGGTCCGCGCTGCGCATGCGTACGCTCTCCCGTGAAGGCGCATACCCGCAATAGCGTGCACCCGCGGGCGCACGGTATGCGTATTTACGGTAGAGTTTATGTAGTCGTAGCGTGCGACTCATTCGTTACACATTTTCACAATTAATGTAGTTTGTAGATCATGATCCCTTTGATAGATTCTGAAAGTTTGGTTAATATAGAATGTCCCTGAGCTGAGGAATCCCTCTTTGTATTGTACGAAGGGTCTGACAGGAATCATACAGCAGTGTTTGGTACCCATCGGAAGAGTATTTAATTAGCAATATTCCGGTGTTGGTTTGGAGCGTATTAATCGCTCGTGCGAATAGTTATGGACATAAGAAGTTTATGTCCATTTCTATTATTTACTCATACTCAGGTATGCGGCGGGAAACCTAGTTTCCCACCCACCTGAGCTGTTTGAAATCGTCACAGCCCACCTGTATGAATCACCCTATGACCTTTTGTTATGATACAGGGCCGAATTCCGACGTCCAATGGACAATGGGATTGTAGGGACTATGAGATTGCATTGTGTGTGGGGCATAAATAGGCAGGCCGACCACATCCAGCTCTCACTCTTCAACGGTTCTCATTGCTGAAAATCGGGTGCTGGATGTCCAGGCGCATGCGATCGTTTCCCCTTGTGCGTAAGTTTTCTCTCCGTAATCATTGTCTTACTGTGAGCCAATTTCTCTCATCTCTCTTTCTCTCTCTCTCCTTTCTCTTTTCTCTCACATCTCCCCTAGACTAGTATTGAATTGTATTAGATAGTATTGTATTTTGGTTAGGAAGTCTCTGTTATATTGTAGTGTATCATTTGTACTGTTATCCCCTTTTACAAGTATATTAGATATAATACAGTTAATAGGCTTTGGACCCTAAACCAGTATCTGTGTATTTTCTATAGTGTTAAGTGTTCACTTGAGCGTCGGTGACGCTCAAGCAGCTTTGTAGTTAGTCAGGTTACACAAGGTTGCACTTACACCCTGTATCCACATTAAGTTATTCTGTGTATTTCATTGGTATAAGGTTTAAACATAAAGGTATAGCGTTGTGAGCGTCTGCGCCGCTGGTGACCTCCTCGTGGTCTCGAGCGTATGCTACGCCATAGCGAATCATTACTCTAGTCATAACCAATAACGTGTCCTGTGATCACTGGGCCGTGAGCGAACGTGACGCTTGAGCGTCTCGCCTACGGCGGAGCGATCGTTACGCAAATAGCGTACCCTTACGGTACTTCTTAAGCAAACAGCGTACAGTGTTCTTAGACTTCATAAAGGGTTGTTTATACGACAAAGGAATTTAGCATTGTCAATTGGGGACTCGTCCGATCCTTCTCATATCTGCACTAGGTAGATCAGCAGACATTATCCCTCCAGCAAAGGGTGGGAGGTTGTCTCGCAGTGCTGACGGGATAAGCGTCTGCTTCACTTAGATAAAGAGTGCTGAAGGAATCCGGGAACCGGAAGTAAGAACAAAACGCTTGTGTCTTTTAAAAACTGTTTATTTCTCTTCTGTCTTGCGTATACACGCACGCATACATATATATCTGCATTTCTTTTTAAATTTCGTATATCACTATTCCTGTTTGCCAATTTTTATAGTTGATAGAAAGTGCTAAAAGAGATTTGCTGTTATTTCATAGTAGAGGTAATAGTTAAAATATAGACCAACACACGGCTTGTCTGGGAGATAAGGCAGTCAGTGTGGTGTGCGGTAGATGATCAGGGATCATCCACATTGATAAAAAAATAGAAATTGTGTTACGGTGGATCTTTGTTTTGCGTACACGTGTCCCTAACAAAAGACTTGCGTACGCAATCCAAAGGCAGACGCACGCAGCGTACATTACGCAACGTAGCGTCTGGTTACGCCCACGTAGCTCGTCACGAAAAGTTGAATTAGCGCAAAGCGATAATTAGCGCAAAGGCGATAGGTAACGCACAGCGGTAAATAACGCAAATCTATTTTTGGAAAAATCTGAAATTTAGTTTAACAGATCCTGCTCCTAATTGGTAACACAGTTGGACTGAAGACAATTTCTGCGCAGAAATAGATATAGAAACAAAGTGTACATGTGTTGAGTGAGTGTGTTTTTATCACATAAGTTTATATAACTTAGAGGTTGAACCAAAAGGAAAGTCGGGTACTCGTCAAGGGACATACGTGTAAGTGACATATACGGTGGCTAGGGAGGCATCCCTGGTTAAATAATATTTGAGCATTAGAGTATAGCGGACCATAAGGTAACAAGACCAGGAGGTCACAAGGTACTAAAAGGTCCGCTATAAAGGTACAAGAGGCACAACGCCTGGGGTGTTGGTGCAGAACCCATATAGGCCATAAGCTCTTGCTGAAGGAATCGCGGCCGGAAACATCGATTCCATTAATCTCTCAGTACATAACAGGTAGTGCTTATGTACTGAACGATTGGACCGCACGTAATTGTGTGCAGTAGTTAGTAATCTGACCTAATACCATTAGAGTAAAGTGGTCACAAACGCTATTTGTACATTCTGACGTGATTTGTGTAATTTTTTATTTTTAAAGGGAAGTTCGCTGGTCACTCAGGAACTATCTAACAACCCCAACTTTACTGGAAAGAGTAAGTGTCCTTCGGGTAACCCTCACATGTTCCAGTAAAATAAAGGTTCACAGGGGCCCTGGGTTGGGTACAGCAGCTCTGGTTACAGTGATTGCAGTACTGGCCAACGTGGGCGAGAAGTAAGTGGGGTACTTGATAAACCACCACCGCCGGCCTGCCCAGGACATCTTGGTTTGTTTGTAAGGGTTCGCTGAAAACCTTGATATAAAGATCCAAGGAGGAATAAGCAACACCTGCAGATTATGGGGGCCATTTGTTCAGGTAGGGGGCGATCAACCTCGGTTCGGGTTGATTTAGGGAACCGGCCAGTCGGGTCGGCACGATATGTGATGTGTGAGAAATATGGAAATCACGCTGAAGTTTTATGTGATGAATGGGAGAGAATGACTGTACAAGACAGGGAGAAATTCCCAAGAATAGGTAGCTCCAGTCCAGAAGTGTTACAAAATTTAAGGAGGAGGATATGTCTCATTGAACCAACAAAGAGACGAAGTAAACATTATGATTATTTGCAGTTAGGGCAACAGGAAGGTGAATTACAAAGAGATTCAATTGACTTTTCTGAGAGGAGAGATAATGGCATCGGGGGAGGAGTTGATTGCGGAGAGAAAAGCACAAGGTTGAACAATAAAAACGCTCTTAGCAACTGTAGTATAGATTATAAGAATAAGTGTAATAACTGTAACAATGATTATTGTAATACTGTTGAATGTACAACTATTAACCTGTGCAAGTTGCACCCCATGTCAAACTTCCCTAAGGAATACAAACAAGAAAATGAACCCAGAACGATGTCAGCACCTCTTCCAGCAACCATCACAAAAGCCATCCAGGTGGACGCGACCAAATTGGTAAAGGCAATAATCGAACCCCCTAACGGAGGGTCAGGTGAGGTCGTGTCCACAGGTACGTACAATGTTTCATATCACGCACAAACAAATATACCCCAAAATGTAAGACCAACACAAGATGATGTAACTGAGCTCGATCTGGCCAGGGTGATCTCAGTCCCCAATGGGAAGACTGACGATCAGGGAATCATTCCCGTCAAGGACAGTGCAATGCGCTGTCTCTGGTCCCGGACCGAATTGAGATCAATTATGTCTGAATTTCCTGATCCTAGGAAAAATCTAGCCAAATGTCAAAGGTTTATTAAAGAACTAGGAAACGCCACAGAACCCACCAACAAAGAGTGGCGGACAGTGCTGAGGGCATGTTTGCCCTCCAGGGTTGACCCTGAAAAATTCATTGCTGATTGTAAATTAAACACGGAGGTACCTTGTATGGAGGAACACAATCAGGAATGTATTAGGCAGATTAACCGACAGTTAGGAATATATTTCCCAGCTACTGTTAAGTGGAATGACATTTTCTCCATAAGGCAAAACGAAAGGGAAAATGTTTCTAATTATTTCAATCGAGCACTGCAAATAATGGCTAGAAACACTGGGATCGCAGACATCAAGACAAATGCACAACATAAAGGAATAGCGGTTAAGGTATTAATGAATGGTTTAAAAGATGAATTAAAAACAAGGGTACAGACCACCAACCCAAACTGGAGAGATATCTCGGTGACCGCACTAAGAGAGGCCGTCATCAATCATGATCACAATATCACCAGATACAGAGAGTCACAAAGAGATAAGTTAATGGCAGCAAATATACAGGCCCAAACCACAAGACCACCCCAACAAAAGCCCCACACCCCTGCGAGAAATCCAGATATGGAAGTCTGTTACAATTGTCATAAAAAGGGACATTTTGCAAGAGATTGTAGATCAAGAGAAAGACAACACCATAATCATAAAATCCAAGGAATCAGGGAAGTACAGGGGAAACGATTGATGATGATGAGCATCCGAGCGTTTGAGGAGGCATCAAATCAACCAAAACCTCAGGTCATTGACACGTGGAGGAAGCCCAGGATTTGTTATCATTGTAGAAGAGAAGGGCATTATGCCAACAACTGTAATAACCCACATAAAGTTAGACCCCCTAGACCAAGAAATGAGCAAAATTACAACACACACCATTATAATCAGGGATCACATAGGCAGGAAAGGTGATTATTAGGAATGGAGGCAAGCCTGAGGTAACGGTTAATAAAGTGGGAGGTCATTCACTGGAGACACAGGAATGACCAGGTGAAAAGTTGTAAATGTATTTGTGAAAAATGTTTTTTTTTTTCTCTCTCTCTCTATCCCCATCTCTGACGAGTAGTGGTAAGAATTCACACATTGCATATCCACTTGGTCCTTGCAGAAGTCTACCAAACCCCAGCATGACCTCCGCCACAATGTATTTCTGGCCAGATGCAGACAGTGGAGTAATGCAGGTGCTGGTGGGGAGGGACTGCTCAAGGAGACCATTAGACACATAGATATGACAGCCTAATAAGTCTGACAATGTTTTCTTAATGTTGACAATGTTTAAAAATGCTTTGTTTCTCTTTTCTTATTGATGGTTATTGTCGAGTTATGTAATGTATATATGCACATGAATTGTTCTCTATCTCTTTTGTTTTTTTTTGTTGTCTCTCTCTTCCCACTCATGTTTCCATGGTTTAAAGATGCTATGTCACCCCTCAGTTGGACCAATGGTAATGCCAGATTTTTGCTCCTTACAGAAAGATCGTCGGTTGGGAAGGAACATTGCATCACCAGAATGTTCGTTTGGAAGACTGAGAGACAGCACCTTTGAGAGGACAGCAGAACAAGAAGAACAACAAGACGAGAGAACTTATTATCGTAACAAGTTCTCTCCCCCTCAAACTGTTTCTTATACCCCCTTTACAAATTTCTTCTTTTCTCCTCCTGTAAGATGGACTTGCCCCAAGAGACTGTGATATGGATTTTTCCGTTAACCATGATGTTGACCAGAGCAGTCTGTTTCGGTGAGAGTACCAGTGAGGTCGAGAAAGGATCCAGAAAGGTCCTGATGACTGAGACGGAGGTGTAAATTTCCAATAGCAACCCAATCATCAAGCAAAGGCGAGTACCGGGCACGATCTAACAACCATGTTATCTGTAAACATTTTCTTTGAAGGATTGTTAGTTCAAAAAGAAAACTGTATCTGTAGGCTCGGTAACAATAATGCCAATCCAGTTTTAATAACCATATGGACCGGCATCCATTGAGTGACTATCACTCCTTAGTGGGTAGCGTGTTAAATGAGACAGATTGTTGGGTAGGTTCTCAAGTACCTCAGGGTCATAGCAAATCAGGGCTAGTACCATTTCCTTTAACGTTAGGGGAGGTACTTGAGCTAAGTGGTGGGAGACCGGTGGACCGGAGGTTTAACATCTCCAGCCCTCCTAGTTTGAAGCTCCACCAATACCATGTGGATAGGTCCCTCTTATGTTTTAATATCTCCAATCCCCGTAAGCCGGGAAATTGGGAAGTGTCATGGAGCAACCAAACCATGACATTTTCGCATAGAGCAGATAGAATGCCTACAGATACAGAGCTGGTACGCCACATAGCCAGTAGAGGAAAATCTTTCCGGTATCGATATACCTTAGGAAATAGGATTACTAGAGTTGGAGAGGTATCACCAGGATACTGTGCACATATCGTACAAACTGATACGTGCATTAAGCAGATGGAAGAATTAGGGTCAGGAGATTTCACCTGGAAGGTTTGTAACATGATCATGTCCTTCTCCGTCCCTTATGTTCTCCCCGATGATGCATATTTCATATGCGGGAGAAAGGCGTACAAGTGGCTTGCCCCAAACTCTGAAGGATTGTGTTATATTGGAAAAGTATTGCCTGAAGTGATGACTGTTACACATGACAAAATGAAGGACATACACCGTGGTGCCCAAGCTCCTTATACTCACACTCATTACGAGCACCGAGTTAAAAGACAACTGTCAGAAAGGTTAGAGCATCCGGCCTCTGATCTTATCCATGAATCCACCGGGATTCAGGTTCTGGTAGCGTTAGATTTCACTCGCACCGCTCGAGGAGTGATGAATTATAGATACATTTCCGCACTCGCCAATTTGTTAGATAATATCACTGAAATGTATGATGACACGTTTAGATACACTGGAAGAGAACTTCAAGCCTACAAAACAGAACTAGTTCAGCATAGGATGGTTCTTAATTATCTTACAGCAGTAACAGGCGGATATTGTGTTACATTGGCAACACAGTACGGCATAAAGTGTTGCACGTATATCACAAATAGCACCGAGGATCCGGTAGAGGTCATAGACCAAAAGATGGACGATATTCTGCAATTAAAGTGGGAATTTCGTCGAAAACACAATCTCACCCTTGCTGCTGTAGGTAATGAGCTGACTGGTTGGGTGTCATGGTTGAACCCGCGAAATTGGTTCTCCGGTTTAGGAGACTGGGCTCAAGGAGTCATAATGGATGTTGGAAAGTTTCTACTATGTATCTTGGGTGTCGTTATATCGTTTGGATTGATATTTAGATGCGGGCAGGCTTTAATGAGGTGCAAACAAAGTACAAAAGTGATGAGCTTGAGGAGTGAGGAAACCGTAATTAACCTGGATTTGATTTATGACCCAACGATAGAAACCAGGATGTGATGAAAATGCGATTATACGGTCCGTTTCTTTCACCTGTTTTTCTGCTTTTCTCCAAGATAACAAGACCCCCTTGGACGAGGAAGTTGACGAGACGCTATACAGACAACGGATGGACCAAAGAAAGAGTTTTGACAACCTATGATATGGACACTTGATGAACTTTGCCGTGGATCCCCAGTTTCCCTAGTACTTTTAAACTCACGCTAGCCCAACATTTTCTGTAAATCCGATGGCTCTGACAAAGCTATTTGCTCATGCCCAAGGAGCAATACAGCGCAAAGAAGACGACTCTCAACAGATACCGAACACAACTTCAACGACAGATGTACATTTCCCTGACATAGAATATCATTGCATTTTCCATAAGTGTTCTTTATCTTCATCTCTACAACCCTCAGGTAATGACACACATAGGCGATAGGGAATACAGGCACAGATATCAGCAACCACACACCTCCCCCATTCATGTATCATCAACTAAAATGTGCATCCCCATTTTGTTACAACTGAAAGCCGAAATGAGCTCGGTAGAGTTTGACAGCCCATCCACAGACCCTTAGTACGGGATAAGAAGGAATTCAAATGTATACTTCGCAATACCTCGAAGCTTGATTTACCACACGTACGGCACGATGATACATGACCCTCCAAACATGGACTCATACACACATGCTTCTGCTTTCTCACTAGGTCATACCCTCTTCACACCTACTCCACTCTTCTCCCCTACCCAACCATGGAAATGAATTAACCCCTGACATATATTTTTGTCCTTTTGAAATGTTTTAGAAGGTGGCAGTTATTATTGACTGCCAAAGGGTGGACTGTCAAAGTCAGAAAAATATCTCTATGCACGTTGCCATATTTGCACCGCACACTGGTCCGCGCTGCGCATGCGTACGCTCTCCCGTGAAGGCGCATACCCGCAATAGCGTGCACCCGCGGGCGCACGGTATGCGTATTTACGGTAGAGTTTATGTAGTCGTAGCGTGCGACTCATTCGTTACACATTTTCACAATTAATGTAGTTTGTAGATCATGATCCCTTTGATAGATTCTGAAAGTTTGGTTAATATAGAATGTCCCTGAGCTGAGGAATCCCTCTTTGTATTGTACGAAGGGTCTGACAGGAATCATACAGCAGTGTTTGGTACCCATCGGAAGAGTATTTAATTAGCAATATTCCGGTGTTGGTTTGGAGCGTATTAATCGCTCGTGCGAATAGTTATGGACATAAGAAGTTTATGTCCATTTCTATTATTTACTCATACTCAGGTATGCGGCGGGAAACCTAGTTTCCCACCCACCTGAGCTGTTTGAAATCGTCACAGCCCACCTGTATGAATCACCCTATGACCTTTTGTTATGATACAGGGCCGAATTCCGACGTCCAATGGACAATGGGATTGTAGGGACTATGAGATTGCATTGTGTGTGGGGCATAAATAGGCAGGCCGACCACATCCAGCTCTCACTCTTCAACGGTTCTCATTGCTGAAAATCGGGTGCTGGATGTCCAGGCGCATGCGATCGTTTCCCCTTGTGCGTAAGTTTTCTCTCCGTAATCATTGTCTTACTGTGAGCCAATTTCTCTCATCTCTCTTTCTCTCTCTCTCCTTTCTCTTTTCTCTCACATCTCCCCTAGACTAGTATTGAATTGTATTAGATAGTATTGTATTTTGGTTAGGAAGTCTCTGTTATATTGTAGTGTATCATTTGTACTGTTATCCCCTTTTACAAGTATATTAGATATAATACAGTTAATAGGCTTTGGACCCTAAACCAGTATCTGTGTATTTTCTATAGTGTTAAGTGTTCACTTGAGCGTCGGTGACGCTCAAGCAGCTTTGTAGTTAGTCAGGTTACACAAGGTTGCACTTACACCCTGTATCCACATTAAGTTATTCTGTGTATTTCATTGGTATAAGGTTTAAACATAAAGGTATAGCGTTGTGAGCGTCTGCGCCGCTGGTGACCTCCTCGTGGTCTCGAGCGTATGCTACGCCATAGCGAATCATTACTCTAGTCATAACCAATAACGTGTCCTGTGATCACTGGGCCGTGAGCGAACGTGACGCTTGAGCGTCTCGCCTACGGCGGAGCGATCGTTACGCAAATAGCGTACCCTTACGGTACTTCTTAAGCAAACAGCGTACAGTGTTCTTAGACTTCATAAAGGGTTGTTTATACGACAAAGGAATTTAGCATTGTCAGAAGTTTAACGTACTAAACAGTGGGAAGGCATTGAATGAATATATATATATATATATATATATATATATATATATATATATATATAATATTCCTCATCCCTAATAGCCTCAAACATATGTTGCCCCCCTCATATGTCATGCAGTATATGGGCTAGTGTACGCTTGTTAGGGTACGCAATTGGGGTGAGAGGAAAAGCTGTGGGATGTTAATACCCAGACTACACAAAACTGCGGGGCTTCTACCTAGTATGGAATATATTTGAAAACATATACTTTAAAGTACACCCTATGGAGGCCACCCCAGGGGTATCTGCCACTGAAGCCTGAGAGTTTGTACCCCAAGAGAAGATATACATTCTGCAGTACAGGACAAAGTCCCTTATATATGGTACAGACAGTGGGTTACACACACACAGGAAAATGTCAACAGTTTCCCCCCAGAATAACTTCAGAGAGTCACAGAGAACAAGAAGCCAGCCACAGCGCACGCTTATAGTCTTTTATTATGATTTAAAACAAAAACGACTGACTAGCTTAACCCTAACAGGGTAGCTAGTACATAACTTACTCTCCCCTTTTGTTTAGAACACCTTGTTACCGTAGTGTATATATATATGGAGGACAATGCTCCCTGTCAGCGTGTGTCTGCAGGGAGAAAATGGTGCTTGTGAGTGCTGTATCCTGCTCTGAGGAGAAGTCCCGCCCCTTGTAATGGTGCATCTTCCCGCACTTATTGTATTATACTGGCCTGAGGTAATTTGCAGCTAACAGTTGGATAAGACCCTGGTAGCCTTCTGTGACCAGTGTAGGCTGCTTGCGCTGGCTCAGGACGCCCCTCACAGCGCCATACACAGTGTGCCTCTGAGCCCTCAGGAGCGCAGCCTGTCAGAGCTGCGCTCCCACCCTTGTGCCGCCATTCCCGCTGGTGACCCACTTGCCGGAGTGCCGGCGTCATACTCACCACTCCATCTTCTGGCTCTGTTAGGGGTGGCGGCCGTGCTGTGGGAGTGAGCGGTCGCCTCGTGGGCTTGCGATCATCACCCTCAGGAGCTCAGTATCCTGTCAGTGGAGATAGGAGCCATTAACCTCTAGGGTTGGATCCTACTCCCCCCTTAAGTCCCACGAAGCAGGGAGGCTGTTGCCAGCAGCTCCCTGTACCTAACTCTTTTAAAAAACAATAAAACTAGAAAAACTCCTAGGAGCTCCCCTACTGTGACTGGCTCCACCGGGCACATTTTCTAAACTGAGTCTGGTAGGAGGGGCATAGAGGAAGGAGCCAGCCTACACTATTAAACTCTTAAAGTGCCCGTTGCTCCCAAGGGACCTGTCTATACCCCATGGTACTAAATGGAACCCTAGCATCCTCTAGGACGTAAGAGAAAGCACTTTTACAAAACACACATTGTTTGTAACACATAGCTCCCAACTGTCCTTATTCCCTATGGACAATCTCACCATTCAGACACTGTCCCAAGGACACACAGTATGAGCCAAAATTCACATTATGCCACACAGTATGAGCCGAAATTCACATTACGCCAGAGTATAAGCCAAAATTCACATTACGCCACACAGTATGAGCCAAAATTCACATTACGCCACACAGTATGAACCGAAATTCACATTATGCCACACAGTATTAGCCAAAATTCACATTACGCCACACAGTATGAGCCAAAATTCACATTACACCATACAGTGTGAGCCAAAATTCACATTACGCCACACAGTATCATCCAAAATTCACATTATGCCACATGGTATGAGCTGAAATTCACATTACTTCACACAGTATGATCCAAAATTCACATTACACCACACAGTATGATCCAAAATTCACAATAAGCCACACAGTATGATCAAAAATTCACATTATGCCACACAGTAAAAGGCAATATTCACATTACACCACACAACATGAGCCAAAATTCCCATTATGCCAAACAGTATGAGCCGAAATTCACATTAGCCCACACAGTATGAGCCAAACTTCACATTACACCACACGGTATGAACCAAACTTCACATTACGCCAAACAGTATGAGCCGAAATTCACATTATGCAACACAGCAGGAGCCGAAATTCACATTACGTCACACAGTATGAGCCGAAATTCACATTACGCCACACAGTATGAGCCAAAATTCACATTATGCCACACAGTATGATCCAAAATTCACATTACCCTACACAGCATGAGCCAAAATTCACATTATGCCACACAGTATGAGCCGAAATTCACATTACGCCACACAGTATGAGCCAAAATTAAAATTATGCCACACAGTATGATCCAAAATTCACATTACCCTACACAGCATGAGCCAAAATTCACATTATGCCACACAGTATGAGCCGAAATTCACATTATGCCACACCGTATGAGCCAAAATTCACATTAAGCCACACGGTATGAGCCAAACTTCACATTACGCCACACAGTATGAGCCGAAATTCACATTATGCCACACAGTATGAGCCAAAATTCATATTACGCCACACGGTATGAGCTGAAATCCACATTACGCCACACGGTATGAGCCAAAATTCACAATATGGGAAGAGATAGGGGTGGGACACACAGCGCTACACTTTTTTGGGAGATGCCTGAGGTCTCGGGAGCTGCTAACACTATAGGTTACCAAACCTATATTTGTTTTAACAGTAACAGCGAAGGGTGGGGGTTTAAGCGCTCACCTTGTGTGTATGAATGTGAATATGGAGATCGACACTATGTGTTTGGATTAAATAATTTTATTTGTACAACATTCCATTAAAATCAATTCATGAGCTGACAAGGAAAGTACAGAGGTATGCACACATAGGTACACAGTGTTTATACAATGCACATTGTTGCTTCAGTGTAAATGAGCAAATTAGCGGATGCAACAGATGATAAAAGTTCCAAGGTTAAGAAAGTAAGTTTAGTCAGTTGGTATACAGGACTGGTGCAAGGTTGCTCTTCACCCTAGGCAAAACTTCTTCCTACTGCCCCTTCCCCCCTACCCACCCCACAAGTCTGTTGCATGGCAGCTGCTCTATTACCCCCCCCCCCTCAATCCAATGTGCATGCTGCTGCTGTTCGCCACCCCCAATCTGTTGCATGGCTGCTCTCTTCGCCCCACCTTCCATGTCTGTGTGGGTGCCTGCTGCTTCCCCCCCTCCCACACACACACTCTGTTAAATGGCTGTGGCTCAATCCCCCCCCCCCCCCCCCGCTGTCTGTGAGCATACTGCTGCTCACCCCCCAATTTGTTTACATGCCTGTGGCTTACTTAATCCCCCCGCCGCCCTAACACACCAAGGCTTATGCTCTCCTCTACTTCTCTTATCAAATGCAGACAGTGCACTCTGCAGCCATCTTACCTGTGGGCCACAATGCAGAGTTGGTACTGAGTAGCCTGGGAAGGAGCCTGGAATGAAGGGCAGCGCCGCACGTCACCCCTGACCAGGACTCCAGCAACTGTCAAAGTTACGGCCTGTGCCAGGTGGAGCCGTAGCTGGTGACTGCAATATGGGATCACTTGGCGGCTGTGGTTATTGTAAGATAGGGTCCTGGGATGGTTGCGGCGGCTGTTACCGGTGTGACAACAAGGTGTCCGCCACCTTTTCCAGGCAGCCTCAGCAGGCTGCCCCCTCAGGTCCTGTTGCCCCTAGGCAACTTCTAAAGCTGCCTAGTGGAAGAGCTGGCCCTGTTGGTATAGAACCAGTGAATATTGCTCCACCGATTGCATGCTGTTGTAGGCAGTGGTTGAAGTGGGCCAGTATGCTGTGGTATGGCATACCGGCACTTCTTCCACTGACCCAGAAGTCTTTATTTTAAAATTAAAATAAAGAGTATGCAGTAGGAGGTGAGGGAAGTGGCCAGCCTGCTGCACTAAGGATACTGATCCTGTCCCTGCCCGGTGCCCATGCCAACTAGGCGGCTGTGTAGAGAGCCGGACCTGTGAAGCTCTAGGCTCACAGCCACCCACCGCTCACAGCCACCAGCCACTGACCACCGCTAAACACAAATGGCGGCAGTGAGAGGGACCTCACCACTGCCGCACTGAAGGCCTCCTTCTCATCGCCGCCACTGTCGCTGCCCATGGGCTCCTCCGCCGCCACCGACCACAGTCCCTTCTGCAACTCCGCTGCTCATCTCAGGTAATGTTCCCCTGCTTCCCTATGTCCCTCTGTCCCTCTCCATGTCCCTGCTGTCACTCTCCCTATCCCAGCTGTCACTGTTGTCACTTTCCCTGTCCCTGCTGTTACTCTCCCTGTCCCTGCTGTCACTCTGCCTGTCCCTGCTGTTACTCTCCCTGTCCCTGCTGTCACTCTGCCTGTCCCTGCTGTCACTCTCCCTGTACCTGCTATCACTCTCTCTGTCACTGCTGTCATTCTCTCTGTCCAATGTTGTCACTCTCTCTCCCTTTCCCTGAATTTTGGCTCATACTGTGTGGCATATTGTGAATTTTGGCTCATTCCATGTGGCATAATGTGAATTTTGGCTCATTCTGTGTGCTAGAATATGAATTTAAGCTAATACCATGTGCTATAATGTGAATTTTGGCTCATATCGTGTGCTATAATGTGAATTTTGACTCATACCATGTGCTATAATGTGAATTTCGGCTCATACCATGTGCTGTAATGTGAATTTCGGCTCATACCATGTGCTACAATGTGAATTTCGGCTCATACCATGTGCTATAATGTGAATTTTGGCTCATACTGTGTGGTATAAGGTGAAAGGGGCACCAATACTAGATAGTATAAGGGGTCCTACAACACTGAAGGACAAGGCCCCTTTTGAGTGGCAATACCCACTTTGGGTGACCACACACCCTTTTGAGTGGCCATGCCCCCTTTCCTTGCAACCTTTACTTTTCCATACCCGCACTTCAAAATTTCCACTTAGACCACTGGTGTAGGATAATCCAGTTATCGTTCTAGACAGGTTGAAAATGCTCCAGTGCTTGTGTACTGCTGGAAACTGTAGTCAGGGGTTGTGTCTGGATGGCCTGCATCCCATATCCACCAGGTACACTAACTTACCCTTCTGATGTAACTGAGGGGTGGTCATCCTTGTGGGATCCCTGGTGCTGTGCCCGTGATGTGGTCCACTGTCCCCACTGTTTCACATTATACCACACAGTATGAGCCAAATTCCCATTATGCCACACAGTATGAGCCGAAATTCACATTATGCCACACAGTATGAGCTAAAATTCACATTACGTCACACAGTATGAGCCGAAATTCACATTATGCCATGCAGTATGAGCCGAAATTCACATTACGCCACATGGTATGAGCCAAAATTCAGATTACGCCACACAGTGTGAGCTAAAAATCACAATACGGCACATGTTATGAGACAAAATTCACATTATGCCACACAGTGTGAGCCAAATTCATATTATGCCACACTGTTTGAGTTAAAATTCACATTACGCCACACAGAATGCCCCCAGCAGTGCCAGATACACATAATACCCCCAGCAGGCCAGATACACGTAATGCCCCCAACAGTGCCAGATACACAAGCCTACCCTTGGAGAATTGCGCGTCTAAGCAGGAGGTCCAGGTCCTGTGCAAAGGACCCAGGACATACGGCACAGCCTCTCTGGTAAGTATACCATTTATCTGCAAAATTATACGTACCTATTCTTATATTTCCTTAATATTCTTTTGTATCACAAATCACACCTTCTCCTTAAGAAGGCCTGTGATATTCTCTTGTGAGAACACCACACCTGAGCTATATTTATACCTCTATACCAGGGGTTCTCAAACTCGGTCCTCAGGACCCCACACAGTGCATGTTTTGCAGGTAACCCAGCAAGTGCACAGGTGTATTAATTACTCACTGGCCCATTTTAAAAGGTCCACAGGTGGAGCTAATTATTTCACTTGTGATTCTGTGAGGAGACCTGCAAAACATGCACTGTGTGGGGGTCCTGAGGACCGAGTTTGAGAACCTGTGCTCTATACCAAAGCTCAGCAGAATGATCTACTCTGGGACAGCTATTTAGCTACCTGAATCCATACTTGCCTACCTGACCCTCTCCATGAGGGAGAACATGCTCTGTTCCTGGACTTTCCTGGTAATGTATGATTGCCATCACCTGTGGTGAAACACCTTTCTTATCAATTAACTAGTTCACCACAGGTGATGGCAATCATACATTACCAGGAAAGTCCAGGAACAGAGCATTTTCTCCCTCATGGAGAGGGTCAGGTAGGCAAGCATGCCTGAATCTTACATAACAAATCTATTTTCATTACAAGGGGACACTCATTGCATGGGGGCTCGGAAGTACTTCCTGCACTGGATCCCCATCAGGGGCGACGTCCGGCCATACGCAGAAAAGCAGATCCCCAATACTGAATCTATTTTTCACTCATTACTAGGGTTACCACCTCACACCTTTAATTCTGGACACATATTAATAACGTAGGTTCTGTGGCTGATTAAAACCAGGTGAAATGGAGTCTTGAAGTCAGCCAGCCACAGAACCTGTGTAATTAATATGTGTCCAGAATTAAAGGGATGAGGTGGCAACCCTACAATTCATTACAGATCCCTTTCTCCAGTATCTCACCCACTTGTTCACTGTCCATAGCAACACACGAGTGGACATTAGAGGTGGAGTAAGGACCTATTGAGTCTGAACACATACTGAATCTCTTTGAATACCTTCCCCGATTCAGCAGGGTATTTCAGGACTCCAAACTAATTTAGATGGTCTATACACAATATATCTGCCTTAATTAACATATCAGATCAGAACTAACCTGTGTCCAATTTGGAAACCTTAATTGACTTATTTACTTATTCATTGTTATCTAGCACATACGACAAGGTAACCCAAACAATCCAATATTTTCGCATTTTTAAATAACACACTAATTGTAAGTATATGTTTATTGTTTAGAAATAAATTCCTAATGACTAAATAAGCACAGTTATATATGAAGTGAATTATCAACCACTATTAAGAATCACCCACAGAACTGACTGCTGCACTATTTGCATTTCTTGCGATTTTTTCATCTCTTGCAATTCTTGTTTCTTCCACACTACTCCATGCAGCCATTACTCTGGGATTTATCCCTACTCCAAGGTTCTAGACAGGAAGTTTTATATTTTAGGCTCCGCCCCTCTGGGAATATAGTTCCGCAGTCTTTTTCCTGTCTCCTTAGGTAGAGGACAGTGTAGTTGTTTTTTTGTTTGCAAATAATGAGGCTTACCAGTTTATTCCTGGCCTAATGCGCCTCTGTGAGCCGCGGCCGGAAGGGGTTTGGCACCCGGAGATAAGGAACCTCGTGGAGGAGAGATGAAATTGCTGCCTGTGGCAGTAGTATGCCCTACAAAGCAGGGGGGATAGAGGACTGCTGCGCCTCAGAGAGCTGCAGTGGGGAAATCTGCGGGTGATCACTCAACCACCCTAGAACATATGGTACACAAGGAATGAGAAATCCCTTCTGCACTCATCCAACAACAACAATATACAGAAATAAGGTAATAAAGATAAGTTCTCAGTCAATCAGTCAATAAAAAGGTTCTGGTCTCCGCCTCAGTTCTTTTCCATAAAGCGGGTGTTAGGTTCAAGAGGACTTGATGCGTACCATACTCACATAGAGTCGTGATATGTCCCTCGTTTAAAGGTATCTTTGGGTCCTCTGCTCCCTTCTCTCCCACTTCTCCAAAGTAAATAGTTCTTATCCTCGAGGGTGGGAAAGAAGAAATGAGACAGGAGAACAGCTGATAATGTAGTAAGTTCGTGAAGACGGAAAACCACTGGATGAGAGTGCGTGAAAAAGTATATTGAGCGTGGCTCTAATGGTTAGTAATCCGGAATTTCCATCCTTTCTACAGGTGATGGTATGGGAGTGGAGGTGCTCAGAGTGGGTGAAAATTTGATGCGTACCGTACTTACGTTAAGTCGTGGTTGGTTCTGCATATAAAGGTATCTTTAGCCCTTTGTGAAATTGGGTTCAAGGTAAAAATCCTGCGCACTCTATTGCGGCCTTTAGTGGTGCCTTACCCTGATGTGTCACCACACACACCTGAAGGACATATACAATACAAAACAATGGGGTAGGAACCAACTGGTGGCGCAAAAAGAAAAACAAAGTGAATCAAACCAAAAGATACAAATTACCTAGACACAGCTGAGACTATGCAATGTCCTTATTGGTCAAAAGTCCAGAGTCCAAGGACTTCTCAAATTTGCTTCTCGTGAATGTCCAAAACCAAATGGTAACATGTAAAAAAACACAAATGGTACACACTAGTTCAGAGAAAAATCCCAGATGTGAAATATGAAATGTTTCTTCCCAGGTTCCTTGTACTTGGATGTCTATGGGAAGTGGTGTTCTAGCCGTACAGGTTCACCTCGGTGTGAAAGGTATTATGGGCTCCTCACATGTGTGCTTACTTCAATATGTTTCCAAACAAGCTTATAAAGGTTTCTTTGGATTCTTAACATATAAACTTTATATGCTCCAATAGTGCTCCAATAGTGATTAATATCATATAATCTTTAAAATTGGCAGCTCACATTTAGGCTTACTTTAAAAGATGCCGTTCTTCCATGTAGCGGTTTCTTTATGGGTAAGTCGTCCTGTCGTCCTCGGTTTTTTCCCCACACGTACACCGCCACTTACGAGAGGAGTGGAATTGGGGACCTGAAACATCCAGGACCATCCCAAAGATACCTTTATACACAGGTCTTGACACTATTAAGTGTGAGTTGGGTACGCCCATTTCTTGTTTATCATCTGTCTTATTTGAGTGTGAGTGACTCTAAGTGACACCATCAGGTTTATACAATCATCAGTACAAGGAAAGATACCTTTATGTATTTTCACCCTCCCCGTATGGATGTGAGTATGGTACGCACCACGCTATCAGAATAGGAGCATAAGTGTTACCCTCCACTATAATAGTTACTTATGGTTACGTGTTGTTACGTACTTACTACCCTATCAGTCGTTCCCTTGTCTTTTTCCTCACAACCGAGAATAAACATCGATCCAGCGCCACCTTTGGGGCAAGAGGAAGAAAGAGGGGAAACAAAGGATTAAAGATACCTTTATATGCAGAACCAACCACGACTTAACGTGAGTACGGTACGCATCACATTTTCACCCACTCTGAGCACCTCCACTCCCATACCATCACCTGTAGAAAGGATGGAAATTCTGGATTACTAACCATTAGAGCCACGCTCAATATACTTTTTCACGCACTCTCATCCAGTGGTTTTCCGTCTTCACGAACTTACTACATTATCAGCTGTTCTCCTGTCTCATTTCTTCTTTCCCACCCTCGAGGATAAGAACTATTTACTTTGGAGAAGTGGGAGAGAAGGGAGCAGAGGACCCAAAGATACCTTTATACGAGGGACATATCACGACTCTATGTGAGTATGGTACGCATCAAGTCCAGTAGTATGCCCGCCCGCCGCCGCTTCTTGTGATCGTGCTGTGCTGACGTAAATGCAGCTGGATGCTACAGCCTGGAGGGTGGAAGTAGCGCAAAGCGCGGTGGGCAAAAGTGCGCGGCCGAATCCCAGGAGGCACCCCGGCATCGGTCTGCGCATGCGCCGCCTGGCCAGGAAGGTCAGAGGGCGTTAAAATAGCGCTGCCCACCGCTGAAGAGTGTAAACTGTGTTTCCCTGCATCAATGTGGATTGCTGAGGAAGGATCATACAGTTCTACCATGGATAAGGAAATGTCTCCCTCCACGCCTACATGTGCCCAAGAATGGTAAGCAATCTCATTTAAGGCACCAGTTCTGTTTATGTAGTTAGGGTGTTTAGGAATGCTGTCTGTTTGGTTGCAGTGTGTCTGAAGTTTCCAGGAAGAGAACATATAAAAAGAAGCATCACTTGGCTTGTTCTGGATGTAAAAAGAGCTTTTCTGGGGATAAGCATAGCAAACTATGTGCTGATTGTGAGGTATCTCAGGGCCAATCTAGGCAAATTCAAGATCTTATGGACTGGATGAAAAAGTTGTTTGTAACAAAGGATGAGTTAAAGGAGCTACAGGGAGCTAAAAGGTCAAGGTCAGAGACAAGTCTGGACGTGGCAGACGATTCAGATGGTCTTGTTGTTGTGGATTATGCTGATAGTCCCTCTCCGGCAGAGTCTGAAGAAGCTCAGGAGCCGGATAGGTCGTTTAATCTAGATATTAGAGATGTGCACTTGAAATTTTTCGGGTTTTGTGTTTTGGTTTTGGGTTCGGTTCCGCGGCTGTGTTTTGGGTTCGACCGCGTTTTGGCAAAACCTCACCGAATTTTTTTTGTCGGATTCGGGTGTGTTTTGGATTCGGGTGTTTTTTTTTAAAAAAACACTAAAAAACTGCTTAAATCATAGAATTTGGGGGTCATTTTGATCCCAAAGTATTATTAACCTCAAAAACCATAATTTCCACTCATTTTCAGTCTATTCTGAATACCTCACACCTCACAATATTATTTTTAGTCCTAAAATTTGCACCTAGGTCGCTGGATGACTAAGCTAAGCGACCCTAATGGCCGACACAAACACCGTGCCCATCTAGGAGTGTCACTGCAGTGTCACGCAGGATGGCCCTTCCAAAAAACCCTCCCCAAACAGCACATGACGCAAAGAAAAAGAGGCGCAATGAGGTAGCTGTGTGAGTAAGATAAGCGACCCTAGTGGCCGACACAAACACCGTGCCCATCTAGGAGTGGCACTGCAGTGTCACGCAGGATGGCCCTTCCAAAAAACCCTCCCCAAACAGCACATGACGCAAAGAAAAAAAGAGGCGCAATGAGGTAGCTGTGTGAGTAAGATAAGCGACCCTAGTGGCCGACACAAACACCGTGCCCATCTAGGAGTGGCACTGCAGTGTCACGCAGGATGGCCCTTCCAAAAAACCCTCCCCAAACAGCACATGACGCAAAGAAAAAAAGAGGCGCAATGAGGTAGCTGTGTGAGTAAGATAAGCGACCCTAGTGGCCGACACAAACACCGTGCCCATCTAGGAGTGGCACTGCAGTGTCACGCAGGATGGCCCTTCCAAAAAACCCTCCCCAAACAGCACATGACGCAAAGAAAAAAAGAGGCGCAATGAGGTAGCTGTGTGAGTAAGATAAGCGACCCTAGTGGCCGACACAAACACCGTGCCCATCTAGGAGTGGCACTGCAGTGTCACGCAGGATGGCCCTTCCAAAAAACCCTCCCCAAACAGCACATGACGCAAAGAAAAAAAGAGGCGCAATGAGGTAGCTGTGTGAGTAAGATAAGCGACCCTAGTGGCCGACACAAACACCGTGCCCATCTAGGAGTGGCACTGCAGTGTCACGCAGGATGGCCCTTCCAAAAAACCCTCCCCAAACAGCACATGACGCAAAGAAAAAAAGAGGCGCAATGAGGTAGCTGTGTGAGTAAGATAAGCGACCCTAGCGGCCGACACAAACACCGGGCCCATCTAGGAGTGGCACTGCAGTGTCACGCAGGATGGCCCTTCCAAAAAACCCTCCCCAAACAGCACATGACGCAAAGAAAAAAAGAGGCGCAATGAGGTAGCTGTGTGAGTAAGATAAGCGACCCTAGTGGCCGACACAAACACCGTGCCCATCTAGGAGTGGCACTGCAGTGTCACGCAGGATGGCCCTTCCAAAAAACCCTCCCCAAACAGCACATGACGCAAAGAAAAAAAGAGGCGCAATGAGGTAGCTGTGTGAGTAAGATAAGCGACCCTAGTGGCCGACACAAACACCGGGCCCATCTAGGAGTGGCACTGCAGTGTCACGCAGGATGGCCCTTCCAAAAAACCCTCCCCAAACAGCACATGACGCAAAGAAAAAGAGGCGCAATGAGGTAGCTGTGTGAGTAAGATAAGCGACCCTAGTGGCCGACACAAACACCGTGCCCATCTAGGAGTGGCACTGCAGTGTCACGCAGGATGGCCCTTCCAAAAAACCCTCCCCAAACAGCACATGACGCAAAGAAAAAAAGAGGCGCAATGAGGTAGCTGTGTGAGTAAGATAAGCGACCCTAGTGGCCGACACAAACACCGTGCCCATCTAGCAGTGGCACTGCAGTGTCACGCAGGATGGCCCTTCCAAAAAACCCTCCCCAAACAGCACATGACGCAAAGAAAAAAAGAGGCGCAATGAGGTAGCTGTGTGAGTAAGATAAGCGACCCTAGTGGCCGACACAAACACCGTGCCCATCTAGGAGTGGCACTGCAGTGTCACGCAGGATGGCCCTTCCAAAAAACCCTCCCCAAACAGCACATGACGCAAAGAAAAAAAGAGGCGCAATGAGGTAGCTGTGTGAGTAAGATAAGCGACCCTAGTGGCCGACACAAACACCGTGCCCATCTAGGAGTGGCACTGCAGTGTCACGCAGGATGGCCCTTCCAAAAAACCCTCCCCAAACAGCACATGACGCAAAGAAAAAAAGAGGCGCAATGAGGTAGCTGTGTGAGTAAGATAAGCGACCCTAGTGGCCGACACAAACACCGTGCCCATCTAGGAGTGGCACTGCAGTGTCACGCAGGATGGCCCTTCCAAAAAAACCTCCCCAAACAGCACATGACGCAAAGAAAAAAAGAGGCGCAATGAGGTAGCTGTGTGAGTAAGATAAGCGACCCTAGTGGCCGACACAAACACCGTGCCCATCTAGGAGTGGCACTGCAGTGTCACGCAGGATGGCCCTTCCAAAAAACCCTCCCCAAACAGCACATGACGCAAAGAAAAAAAGAGGCGCAATGAGGTAGCTGTGTGAGTAAGATAAGCGACCCTAGTGGCCGACACAAACACCGTGCCCATCTAGGAGTGGCACTGCAGTGTCACGCAGGATGGCCCTTCCAAAAAACCCTCCCCAAACAGCACATGACGCAAAGAAAAAAAGAGGCGCAATGAGGTAGCTGTGTGAGTAAGATAAGCGACCCTAGTGGCCGACACAAACACCGGGCCCATCTAGGAGTGGCACTGCAGTGTCACGCAGGATGGCCCTTCCAAAAAACCCTCCCCAAACAGCACATGACGCAAAGAAAAAAAGAGTCGCAATGAGGTAGCTGTGTGAGTAAGATAAGCGACCCTAGTGGCCGACACAAACACCGTGCCCATCTAGGAGTGTCACTGCAGTGTCACGCAGGATGGCCCTTCCAAAAAACCCTCCCCAAACAGCACATGACGCAAAGAAAAAAGAGGCGCAATGAGGTAGCTGTGTGAGTAAGATAAGCGACCCTAGTGGCCGACACAAACACCGTGCCCATCTAGGAGTGGCACTGCAGTGTCACGCAGGATGGCCCTTCCAAAAAACCCTCCCCAAACAGCACATGACGCAAAGAAAAAAAGAGGCGCAATGAGGTAGCTGTGTGAGTAAGATAAGCGACCCTAGTGGCCGACACAAACACCGGGCCCATCTAGGAGTGGCACTGCAGTGTCACGCAGGATGGCCCTTCCAAAAAACCCTCCCCAAACAGCACATGACGCAAAGAAAAAAAGAGGCGCAATGAGGTAGCTGTGTGAGTAAGATAAGCGACCCTAGTGGCCGACACAAACACCGGGCCCATCTAGGAGTGGCACTGCAGTGTCACGCAGGATGGCCCTTCCAAAAAACCCTCCCCAAACAGCACATGACGCAAAGAAAAAAAGAGTCGCAATGAGGTAGCTGTGTGAGTAAGATAAGCGACCCTAGTGGCCGACACAAACACATGGCCCATCTAGGAGTGGCACTGCAGTGTCACGCAGGATGGCCCTTCCAAAAAACCCTCCCCAAACAGCACATGACGCAAAGAAAAAAAGAGTCGCAATGAGGTAGCTGTGTGAGTAAGATAAGCGACCCTAGTGGCCGACACAAACACCGTGCCCATCTAGGAGTGTCACTGCAGTGTCACGCAGGATGGCCCTTCCAAAAAACCCTCCCCAAACAGCACATGACGCAAAGAAAAAAAGAGGCGCAATGAGGTAGCTGTGTGAGTAAGATAAGCGACCCTAGTGGCCGACACAAACACCGGGCCCATCTAGGAGTGGCACTGCAGTGTCACGCAGGATAGCCCTTCCAAAAAACCCTCCCCAAACAGCACATGACGCAAAGAAAAAAAGAGGCGCAATGAGGTAGCTGTGTGAGTAAGATAAGCGACCCTAGTGGCCGACACAAACACCGTGCCCATCTAGGAGTGGCACTGCAGTGTCACGCAGGATGGCCCTTCCAAAAAACCCTCCCCAAACAGCACATGACGCAAAGAAAAAAAGAGGCGCAATGAGGTAGCTGTGTGAGTAAGATAAGCGACCCTAGTGGCCGACACAAACACCGGGCCCATCTAGGAGTGGCACTGCAGTGTCACGCAGGATGGCCCTTCCAAAAAACCCTCCCCAAACAGCACATGACGCAAAGAAAAAAAGAGTCGCAATGAGGTAGCTGTGTGAGTAAGATAAGCGACCCTAGTGGCCGACACAAACACATGGCCCATCTAGGAGTGGCACTGCAGTGTCACGCAGGATGGCCCTTCCAAAAAACCCTCCCCAAACAGCACATGACGCAAAGAAAAAAAGAGTCGCAATGAGGTAGCTGTGTGAGTAAGATAAGCGACCCTAGTGGCCGACACAAACACCGTGCCCATCTAGGAGTGGCACTGCAGTGTCACGCAGGATGGCCCTTCCAAAAAACCCTCCCCAAACAGCACATGACGCAAAGAAAAATTAAAGAAAAAAGAGGTGCAAGATGGAATTGTCCTTGGGCCCTCCCACCCACCCTTATGTTGTATAAACAGGACATGCACACTTTAACCAACCCATCATTTCAGTGACAGGGTCTGCCACACGACTGTGACTGAAATGACGGGTTGGTTTGGACCCCCACCAAAAAAGAAGCAATTAATCTCTCCTTGCACAAACTGGCTCTACAGAGGCAAGATGTCCACCTCATCATCATCCTCCGATATATCACCGTGTACATCCCCCTCCTCACAGATTATCAATTCGTCCCCACTGGAATCCACCATCTCAGCTCCCTGTGTACTTTGTGGAGGCAATTGCTGCTGGTCAATGTCTCCACGGAGGAATTGATTATAATTCATTTTAATGAACATCATCTTCTCCACATTTTCTGGATGTAACCTCGTACGCCGATTGCTGACAAGGTGAGCGGCGGCACTAAACACTCTTTCGGAGTACACACTTGTGGGAGGGCAACTTAGGTAGAATAAAGCCAGTTTGTGCAAGGGCCTCCAAATTGCCTCTTTTTCCTGCCAGTATAAGTACGGACTGTGTGACGTGCCTACTTGGATGCGGTCACTCATATAATCCTCCACCATTCTTTCAATGGTGAGAGAATCATATGCAGTGACAGTAGACGACATGTCCGTAATCGTTGTCAGGTCCTTCAGTCCGGACCAGATGTCAGCATCAGCAGTCGCTCCAGACTGCCCTGCATCACCGCCAGCGGGTGGGCTCGGAATTCTGAGCCTTTTCCTCGCACCCCCAGTTGCGGGAGAATGTGAAGGAGGAGATGTTGACAGGTCGCGTTCCGCTTGACTTGACAATTTTCTCACCAGCAGGTCTTTCAACCCCAGCAGACTTGTGTCTGCCGGAAAGAGAGATCCAAGGTAGGCTTTAAATCTAGGATCGAGCACGGTGGCCAAAATGTAGTGCTCTGATTTCAACAGATTGACCACCCGTGAATCCTTGTTAAGCGAATTAAGGGCTCCATCCACAAGTCCCACATGCCTAGCGGAATCGCTCCGTGTTAGCTCCTCCTTCAATGTCTCCAGCTTCTTCTGCAAAAGCCTGATGAGGGGAATGACCTGACTCAGGCTGGCAGTGTCTGAACTGACTTCACGTGTGGCAAGTTCAAAGGGCATCAGAACCTTGCACAACGTTGAAATCATTCTCCACTGCGCTTGAGACAGGTGCATTCCACCTCCTATATCGTGCTCAATTGTATAGGCTTGAATGGCCTTTTGCTGCTCCTCCAACCTCTGAAGCATATAGAGGGTTGAATTCCACCTCGTTACCACTTCTTGCTTCAGATGATGGCAGGGCAGGTTCAGTAGTTTTTGGTGGTGCTCCAGTCTTCTGTACGTGGTGCCTGTACGCCGAAAGTGTCCCGCAATTCTTCTGGCCACCGACAGCATCTCTTGCACGCCCCTGTCGTTTTTTAAAAAATTCTGCACCACCAAATTCAAGGTATGTGCAAAACATGGGACGTGCTGGAATTTGCCCATATTTAATGCACACACAATATTGCTGGCGTTGTCCGATGCCACAAATCCACAGGAGAGTCCAATTGGGGTAAGCCATTCCGCGATGATCTTCCTCAGTTGCCGTAAGAGGTTTTCAGCTGTTTGCGTATTCTGGAAAGCGGTGATACAAAGCGTAGCCTGCCTAGGAAAGAGTTGGCGTTTGCGAGATGCTGCTACTGGTGCCGCCGCTGCTGTTCTTGCGGCGGGAGTCCATACATCTACCCAGTGGGCTGTCACAGTCATATAGTCCTGACCCTGCCCTGCTCCACTTGTCCACATGTCCGTGGTTAAGTGGACATTGGGTACAACTGCATTTTTTAGGACACTGGTGAGTCTTTTTCTGACGTCCGTGTACATTCTCGGTATCGCCTGCCTAGAGAAGTGGAACCTAGATGGTATTTGGTAACGGGGGCACACTGCCTCAATAAATTGTCTAGTTCCCTGTGAACTAACGGCGGATACCGGACGCACGTCTAACACCAACATAGTTGTCAAGGCCTCAGTTATCCGCTTTGCAGCAGGATGACTGCTGTGATATTTCATCTTCCTCGCAAAGGACTGTTGGACAGTCAATTGCTTACTGGAAGTAGTACAAGTGGGCTTACGACTTCCCCTCTGGGATGACCATCGACTCCCAGCAGCAACAACAGCAGCGCCAGCAGCAGTAGGCGTTACACGCAAGGATGCATCGGAGGAATCCCAAGCAGGAGAGGACTCGTCAGAATTGCCAGTGACATGGCCTGCAGGACTATTGGCATTCCTGGGGAAGGAGGAAATTGACACTGAGGGAGTTGGTGGGGTGGTTTGCGTGAGCTTGGTTACAAGAGGAAGGGATTTACTGGTCAGTGGACTGCTTCCGCTGTCGCCCAAAGTTTTTGAACTTGTCACTGACTTATTATGAATGCGCTGCAGGTGACGTATAAGGGAGGATGTTCCGAGGTGGTTAACGTTCTTACCCCTACTTATTACAGCTTGACAAAGGCAACACACGGCTTGACACCTGTTGTCCGCTTTTCTGTTGAAATACCTCCACACTGAAGAGCTGATTTTTTTGGTATTTTCACCAGGCATGTCAACGGCCATATTCCTCCCACGGACAACAGGTGTCTCCCCGGGTGCCTGACTTAAACAAACCACCTCACCATCAGAATCCTCCCGGTCAATTTCCTCCCCAGCGCCAGCAACACCCATATCCTCCTCATCCTGGTGTACTTCAACACTGACATCTTCAATCTGACTATCAGGAACTGGACTGCGGGTGCTCCTTCCAGCACTTGCAGGGGGCGTGCAAATGGTGGAAGGCGCATGCTCTTCACGTCCAGTGTTGGGAAGGTCAGGCATCGCAACCGACACAATTGGACTCTCCTTGTGGATTTGGGATTTCGAAGAACGCACAGTTCTTTGCGGTGCTTTTGCCAGCTTGAGTCTTTTCAGTTTTCTAGCGAGAGGCTGAGTGCTTCCATCCTCATGTGAAGCTGAACCACTAGCCATGAACATAGGCCAGGGCCTCAGCCGTTCCTTGCCACTCCGTGTGGTAAATGGCATATTGGCAAGTTTACGCTTCTCCTCCGACAATTTTATTTTAGGTTTTGGAGTCCTTTTTTTACTGATATTTGGTGTTTTGGATTTGACATGCTCTGTACTATGACATTGGGCATCGGCCTTGGCAGACGACGTTGCTGGCATTTCATCGTCTCGGCCATGACTAGTGGCAGCAGCTTCAGCACGAGGTGGAAGTGGATCTTGATCTTTCCCTAATTTTGGAACCTCAACATTTTTGTTCTCCATATTTTAATAGGCACAACTAAAAGGCACCTCAGGTAAACAATGGAGATGGATGGATACTAGTATACTTATGGATGGACTGCCGAGTGCCGACACAGAGGTAGCTACAGCCGTGGACTACCGTACTGTGTCTGCTGCAGTGCTAATATAGACTGGATGATTGATAATGAGATGAAATCAATATATATATATGTATGTATATATAATATCACTAGTACTGCAGCCGGACAGGTAGATAATATATTTATTAGGTAATGATGACTGATGACGGACCTGCTGGACACTGTCAGCTCAGCAGCACCGCAGACTGCTACAGTAAGCTACTATACTATAGTAGTATGTACAAAGAAGAAAGAAAAAAAAAAACACGGGTAGGTGGTATACAATTATGGATGGACTGCCGAGTGCCGACACAGAGGTAGCTACAGCCGTGGACTACCGTACTGTGTCTGCTGCTAATATAGACTGGATGATTGATAATGAGATGAAATCAATATATATATATGTATGTATATATAATATCACTAGTACTGCAGCCGGACAGGTAGATAATATATTTATTAGGTAATGATGACTGATGACGGACCTGCTGGACACTGTCAGCTCAGCAGCACCGCAGACTGCTACAGTAAGCTACTATACTATAGTAGTATGTACAAAGAAGAAAGAAAAAAAAAACCACGGGTAGGTGGTATACAATTATGGATGGACTGCCGAGTGCCGACACAGAGGTAGCTACAGCCGTGGACTACCGTACTGTGTCTGCTGCTAATATAGACTGGATGATTGATAATGAGATGAAATCAATATATATATATGTATGTATATATAATATCACTAGTACTGCAGCCGGACAGGTAGATAATATATTTATTAGGTAATGACTGATGACGGACCTGCTGGACACTGTCAGCTCAGCAGCACCGCAGACTGCTACAGTAAGCTACTATACTATAGTAGTATGTACAAAGAAGAAAGAAAAAAAAAAACCACGGGTAGGTGGTATACAATTATGGATGGACTGCCGAGTGCTGACACAGAGGTAGCTACAGCCGTGGACTACCGTACTGTGTCTGCTGCTAATATAGACTGGATGATTGATAATGAGATGAAATCAATATATATATATGTATGTATATATAATATCACTAGTACTGCAGCCGGACAGGTAGATAATATATTTATTAGGTAATGATGACTGATGACGGACCTGCTGGACACTGTCAGCTCAGCAGCACCGCAGACTGCTACAGTAAGCTACTATACTATAGTAGTATGTACAAATAAGAAAGAAAAAAAAAACCACGGGTAGGTGGTATACAATTATGGATGGACTGCCGAGTGCCGACACAGAGGTAGCTACAGCCGTGGACTAACGTGCTGTGTCTGCTGCTAATATAGACTGGATGATTGATAATGAGATGAAATCAATATATATATATATATATGTATGTATATATAATATCACTAGTACTGCAGCCGGACAGGTAGATATATATTTATTAGGTAATGATGACTGATGACGGACCTGCTGGACACTGTCAGCTCAGCAGCACCGCAGACTGCTACAGTAAGCTACTATACTATAGTAGTATGTACAAAGAAGAAAGAAAAAAAAAAAACAACGGGTAGGTGGTATACAATTATGGATGGACTGCCGAGTGCCGACACAGAGGTAGCTACAGCCGTGGACTAACGTACTGTGTCTGCTGCTAATATAGACTGGATGATTGATAATGAGATGAAATCAATATATATATATATGTATGTATATATAATATCACTAGTACTGCAGCCGGACAGGTAGATATATATTTATTAGGTAATGATGACTGATGACGGACCTGCTGGACACTGTCAGCTCAGCAGCACCGCAGACTGCTACAGTAAGCTACTATACTATAGTAGTATGTACAAAGAAGAAAGAAAAAGAAAAAACCACGGGTAGGTGGTATACAATTATGGATGGACTGCCAAGTGCCGACACAGAGGTAGCTACAGCCGTGGACTAACGTACTGTGTCTGCTGCTAATATAGACTGGATGATTGATAATGAGATGAAATCAATATATATATGTATGTATATATAATATCACTAGTACTGCAGCCGGACAGGTAGATAATATATTTATTAGGTAATGATGACTGATGACGGACCTGCTGGACACTGTCAGCTCAGCAGCACCGCAGACTGCTACAGTAAGCTACTATACTATAGTAGTATGTACAAAGAAGAAAGAAAAAAAAAAAACCACGGGTAGGTGGTATACAATTATGGATGGACTGCCGAGTGCCGACACAGAGGTAGCTACAGCCGTGGACTAACGTACTGTGTCTGCTGCTAATATAGAGTCTAGACTGGATGATAAATTATTGATAATGAGATGAAATCAATATAATATCACTAGTACTGCAGCCGGACAGGTACTATATATATTTATTATGTAATGACTGATGACGGACCTGCTGGACACTGTCAGGTCAGCACAGCACCGCAGACTGCTACAGTAAGCTACTATAGTAGTATGTATAAAGAAGAATGAAAAAAAAAAAAACCACGGGTAGGTGGTATACAATATTATATATATATATATATTATATACAATTATATATATATATATATATATATTAAACTGGTGGTGATTGATTATTAAACTGGTGGTCACTTCAGGTCACATTGCAACTTGCAACTAGTACTCCGAGGCCTAAGCAGACAATCACAAAATATATTATTATACTGGTGGTCAGTGTGGTCACAACAATGGCAGTGTGGCACTGACTCTGGCAGCAAAAGTGTGCACTGTACGTTATATGTACTCCTGAGTCCTGCTCTCAGACTCTAACTGCTCCCCACTGTCAGTGTCTCCCCCACAAGTCAGATAATACACTTACAGTCACACTATCTATTATCTAATCTAGTATAAAATATCACTTCAGCAAGTAGTATAGTAGTATACAGTATAGTAGTACTCCTCCTAATAATGCTCCCCAAAATACTGTGTCTCTCTCTTCTCTAAACGGAGAGGACGCCAGCCACGTCCTCTCCCTATGACTCTCAATGCACGTGTGAAAATGGCGGCGACGCGCGGCTCCTTATATAGAATCCGAGTCTTGCGATAGAATCCGAGCCTCGCGAGAATCCGACAGCGTGATGATGACGTTCGGGCGCGCTCGGGTTAGCCGAGCAAGGCGGGAAGATCCGAGCCTGCTCGGACCCGTGTAAAAAACCTGAAGTTCGGGCGGCTTCGGATTCAGAGGAACCGAACCCGCTCATCTCTACTAGATATAGTAGATAGTTTGCTCAAACATATGTATAGGGCTTTAAATCTTAAGGATGAGTCACAGGAGGATGCTGCTCAGGATCCTTTATTTGAAGATAGAATTAAGAAAAGCAGATGTTTTCCGGTGCATAAAGTATTGAAGGAAATTATGTCAGTACAGTGGCAAAGTGCAGATAAACGTCTCAATTATATGAAAAGATTGGATCGTATGTTCCTGGTACAGGATGAAGAGTTTGTCAAATGGTGTGAATTACCTAAGGTTGACGCTGCAGTTGCAGAGGTTGTTTCCAAAACTACTATCCTGTTGGAAGACGGTGCAGTGCTTAAAGATGCAATGGACAAGAAGACTGAAAGTTCATTAAAAAAGGTCCATAATGCATCAGCGTTGACGCTGAAAGCTGGGGTAGCAATGGCGTCAACAACCAGAACCTTAAGGTTGTGGGGGAATAATTTGAATCGTGATTTAGAAGATCGGTATCTAAGCATCACCTACAGAAAGATTTGGCTGTGATAATGAAGACGGTAGAATACCTGTGTGAGGCCTCTCTTGAAGTGGTCGAATATGCGGCAAAATCCCTGGCAGCAGGTGTAGCGACTAGAAAATCACTGTGGTTGCATACCTGGATGGCAGATGTCCATTCAAAAAACAGATTGATAGCTCTTCCTTATGAAGGCTCTTGCCTTTTTGGAAGAAAGTTAGAATCTATAATTAATGTCATGTCAGGTGGTAAATCGGCAAAATTGTCATATGATAAAAAAAACGAGATTTAGAGCTTCTTCTCCTAAGCAACAATTTAAGGAAGCTAGGTCTTACAGGCCGGGAAGACAGTACGGGAGATATACTCCAACTACTACCAGGCAGTCCTTTCGTCAATCTGCCAGAAGAGGCAATAGAAAGTTCTGACTATATGACACCCCAGAGGACTGCTCCTGTAGGAGGCAGGTTAATGAAGTATGCAGATCAATGGCGAGAGTTAACTCAGGACACCTGGGTGTTGATGATAATTTCCCAGGGTTATCATATAGAATTTATAAAAAGGCCAGTGGGGCGGAGTTTTATAAAATCAAAGACCCCAATCACGGACGAACAACTAACAGCTTTTCAGGATATTATAAAAAATCTTCTCAAAGAGCAGGCGGTCGAGCAAGTACCGAGAGGAGAGAAGAGGTTTCTATTCCTGGATGTTATTGATTCAAAAACCATCAGGAGAATTCAGGGCAATTCTGGATTTAAGTAGATTAAACAAGTTCCTTATAATAAATGTTTTCACATGGAGACGCTGAAAACCATACTATTAGGGATAAAGCAGGGAGACTTTATGGCCTCTATAGATCTGAAAGACGCCTACTTTCACGTGCCAATCCACAAAGACGACCGAAAATTCCTAAGGTTTTACGTTCTTAGGAAACATCTACAATTCACCTGCCTGCCGTTCGGCCTGTCTTCCTCACTGAGGATTTTCACAAAAGTTCTCCTTGCTCTAGTGGCACATATGAGAGTGACAGGCATAGCACTGTGGCCGTACCTGGATGATTTGCTGATCTGTGCGAGTACGAAAGCGACTCTAATGGCAGCGGTACAGAAGACTCTTCAGATTCTTCAAGCTCATGGTTGGCTAGTGAACTGGAAAAGGAGCAAATTACATCCAACTCAGAACATATAGTTCCTAGGAGTTCGAATAAATTCACAAGAGTACAACGTTGCGTTGTCGGAAGACCGATGCAAAAAAATTCAAGATCTCTCATCCCTGGTTCAGATGCAGGACAGCATGTTCTCTTCTACAATAGAGGTGGTACCCTGGGCCAGGTGGAGAATGAGAATGTTCCAGTGTGACATAATCAGAGCGGTCCGTATAGGCAGAGTCCTGGACCACAAAATAATCCTCACTCAAGGAGCAAAAAAGTCCCTGGATTGGTGGATAGACCAGAGCCTGAGCCAAAGGTCAGTATCCCTAGTACAGCCCAAATACGCGGTCTTGATAACAGATGCAAGTGCCATAGGTTGGGGAGGTCATCTGTTAAATCGCACCTGTCAGGGGTTGTGGTCCACCTAAGAAAAACTTATGTCCTCCAACAAGCGAGAAATGAGGGCAGTGTGGAACTTGATAATTTGTTTTCAGACACAGCTGGCACAGTCTCATCTGAGAGTGTTCTCGGACAATGTGACAGTTGTGGCATATTTAAATCGACAATGAGGTACCAGAAGTCGAGACCTATGGGTGGAAGTAGCAAAGATTCTGGATTGGGCAGAAAAAAACCTAAAGTCCATAACAGCTCTTCATGTCCCAGGGGAATCCAACCTAGTGGCGGATTACCTCAGCAGACACAATGGGGTATATTTACTAAGGTCCCGATTTTGACCGAGATGCCGTTTTTTCTTCAAAGTGTCATCTCGGTAATTTACTAAGCAAAAATCACGGCAGTGATGAGGGCATTCGTAATATTTTGGAAGTCCTTGGAAAAAATCACGAATCAATACACCATCGGTCAAATACGCCTGCAATTTGGTAGAAATCGGTCATTTACTAAAAAGTGCAAAACACAAACACTGCCGACAATGGCCCTCATTCCGAGTTGATCGGTCGCAAGGCGAATTTAGCAGAGTTACACACGCTAAGCCGCCGCCTACTGGGAGTGAATCTTAGCTTCTTAAAATTGCGACCGATGTATTCGCAATATTGCGATTACTAACTACTTAGCAGTTTCAGAGTAGCTCCAGACTTACTCTGCCTGTGCGATCAGTTCAGTGCTTGTCGTTCCTGGTTGACGTCACAAACACACCCAGCGTTCGCCCAGGCACTCCCACCGTTTCTCCGGCCACTCCTGCGTTTTTTCCGGAAACGGTAGCGTTTTCAGCCACACGCCCCTGAAACGCCGTGTTTCCGCCCAGTAACACCCATTTCCTGTCAATCACATTACGATCGCCGGAGCGATGAAAAAGCCGTGAGTAAAAATACTTTCTTCATAGTAAAGTTACTTGGCGCAGTCGCAGTGCGAACATTGCGCATGCGTACTAAGCGGATTTTCACTGCGATGCGATGAAAAATACCGAGCGAACAACTCGGAATGAGGGCCAATAGCCAAACACTGCCGTGCTAAAATACAAATCGTGAAAAAGTGCTGAAAAAAAACAGACCTGCTTTTTTATCCCGTGTTTGTATAGGCATGCACGGATCCATGAGATCCGTGCAAGTTTTTCAGTGGGAAGGGGTGGGAAATGTGATAATTTTTTTTTTTTTAAATTGCGTGGGGTCCCCCCTCCTAAACCAAACCAGCCTCGGGCTCTTTGAGCCGGCCCTGGTTGCAAAAATATGGGTAAAAAATTGACAGGGGTTCCCCCATATTTAAGCAACCAGCACCGGGCTCTGCGCCTGGTCCTGGTTCCAAAAATACGGGGGACAAAAAGCGTAGGGGTCCCCCGTATTTTTGAAACCAGCACCGGGCTCCACTAGCTGGACAGATAATGCCACAGCCGGGGGTCACTTTTATACAGTGCCTTGCGGCCGTGGCATCAAATATCCAACTAGTCACCCCTGGCCGGGGTACCCTGGGGGAGTGGGGACCCCTTCAATCAAGGGGTCCCCCCCCAGCCACCCAAGGGCCAGGGGTGAAGCCCGAGGCTGTCCCCCCCATCCAAAGGGCTGCGGATGGGGGGCTGATAGCCTTTGTTGAAAGTAATGAATATTGTTTTTAGTAGCAGTACTACAAGTCCCAGCAAGCCTCCCCCGCAAGCTGGTACTTGGAGAACCACAAGTACCAGCATGCGGCGGAAAGCCAGGCCCGCTGGTACCTGTAGTACTACTACTAAAAAAATACCCCAATAAAGACATTACACACACACCTTGAAAGTATAACTTTAATGCATACATACACACCACCATATACACATACTTACCTTATGTTCACACGAGGGTCGGTCCCCTTCTCCAGTAGAATCCATGGTGTACCTGTTGAAAAAATCCTACTCACCAAATCCAGTGTAGAGGGCTCCTCAGATAATCCATTTGTAATCCACGTACTTGTAAAAATAAAAAAACCGGCACACCCGACCACGAACTGAAAGGGGACCCATGTTTACTTTTCACATGGGACCCCTTTCCCCAAATGCCAGAAACCCCCTCTGACTGATGTCTAAGTGGGTTTCTTCAGCCAATCAGGGAGCGCCACGTTGTGGCACCCTCCTGATCGGCTGTGTGCTCCTGTACTGTCTGACAGGCGGCACACGGCAGTGTTACAATGTAGCGCCTATGCGCTCCATTGTAACCAATGGTGGGAACTTTGTGGTCAGCGGTGAGGTCACTTTTCGGTCAACCACTGACTACAAAGTTCTTACCATTGGTTACAATGGAGCGCATAGGCGCTACATTGTAACACTCCCGTGTGCCGCCTGTCATACAGTACAGGAGCACACAGCCGATCAGGAGGGTGCCACAACGTGGCGCTCCCTGATTGGCTGAAGAAACCCACTTAGACATCAGTCAGAGGGGGTTTCTGGCATTTGGGGAAAGGGGTCCCATGTGAAAACATGGGTCCCCTTTCAGTTCGTGGTCGGGTGTGCCGTTTTTTTATTTTTACAAGTACGTGGATTACAAATGGATTATCTGAGGAGCCCTCTACACTGGATTTGGTGAGTAGGATTTTTTCAACAGGTACACCATGGATTCTACTGGAGAAGGGGCCCGACCCTCGTGTGAACATAAGGTAAGTATATGTATATGGTGGTGTGTATGTATGCATTAAAGTTATACTTTCAAGGTGTGTGTGTAATGTCTTTATTGGGGTATTTTTTTAGTAGTAGTACTACAGGTACCAGCGGGCCCGGTTTTCCGCCGCATGCTGGTACTTGTGGTTCTCCAAGTACCAGCTTGCGGGGGAGGCTTGCTGGGACTTGTAGTACTGCTACTAAAAACAATATTCATTACTTTCAACAAAGGCTATCAGCCCCCCATCCGCAGCCCATTGGATGGGGGGACAGCCTCGGGCTTCACCCCTGGCCCTTGGGTGGCTGGGGGGGACACCCCTTGATTGAAGGGGTCCCCACTCCCCCAGGGTACCCCGGCCAGGGGTGACTAGTAGGATAATTGATGCCACGGCCGCAAGGCACTGTATAAAAGTGACCCCCGGCTGTGGCATTATCTGTCCAGCTAGTGGAGCCCGGTGCTGGTTTAAAAAATACGGGGGACCCCTACGCTTTTTGTCCCCCGTATTTTTGGAACCAGGACCAGGCGCAGAGCCCGGTGCTGGTTGCTTAAATATGGGGGAACCCCTGTCAATTTTTTTCCCATATTTTTGCAACCAGGGCCGGCTCAAAGAGCCCGAGGCTGGTTTGGCTTAGGAGGGGGGACCCCACGCAATTTTTTTTTAAGTTTAAACTTTTTTTATTTTTTTTACAAGGTGCACAATGAAGCCCTGCACGGATCTCTAAAATCCGGCCGAGATTCATTGTATTAAAGTCGGCAGTGTTTTACAAGTCACTCACGTAAAACACTGCCTAAAAAAACAAATGACATCGACATCGGAAAAACCGAAAATGCAGAATACGGCAGCTTAGTAAATTAGTCGTAATCAATTCAAAAAGTTGCATATTTACACTTTCGATGTCATTCGTGATTGAACTTTGACCTCAAACGGGAAAATACGATTCTTAGTAAATTTACCCCATTGTATTACCGGGAGAATGGGAGCTAAATCCTCATGTATTCCAATTAATAACTCAGAGGTTTGGTTACCCTCAGATAGACCTGATGGCTACATCTCAGAATGCGAAAGTGAAGCAATTTTTCTCAAGATACCAATCCCCAAATTCCAGCAGGACAAATGCTCTCTCCCAGAGATGGAACTTCAACCTCAGTTATGTGTTCCCTCCACTACCAATGATACCTCGAGTTCTACGAAAAATCAGAGAGGAGAAAGTGGTAGTTATAATAGTTCTACCTCTTTGGCCAAACAGGGTGTGGTTTCCCACAGTCCTCAGAATGGCGATACAGGGTCCATGGACTTTACCAATAGAACCAGGATTACTGCGACAGGGAGCAATCTGTCATCCGAACCCACAGAGTCTTCATTTGACGGTGTGGAAGTTGAGCGGTCAATCCTGAGAAGTAAAGGTCTTTCGGAGCAAGTCGTTACTTTACTTATGAAAGCAAGAAAAAATATTTACTCAAAGTCCTATTATAGAGTATGGAGAAAGTTTGGTGATTGGTTAGGGCTGGACACTGAAATCTCTAAGGTTGAAGTCCCGCAGGTACTGCAGTTTCTAAGTGAAGGCTTTCAGATGGGTCTTGCAGTATCAACCATCAAGGTTCACATATCAGCCTTAAGTGTATTACTAGATCGAAAGCTGTCGGAAGATAATCTGGTGCAGAGATTCTGTCAAGCTATTAAGAGGGAACGTCCTAGGGTCAGATCAATTCTACCACCCTGGGACCTAAATCTTGTACTAAACATGTTAATGGATTCTCCTTTCGAGCCTCTTCGAGAAATCTCTTTAAAAATGCTAACCTGGAAAGTAATTTCCCTTACAGCAATAACTTCAGCGAGAAGGGTTGGAGAACTACAGGCTCTCTGGGCTGAGGAGCCCTATTTGAATATTCTTCCAGATAAAATAATATTAAGGAATGATCCAGAATTTTTACCGAAAGTAGTTTCAAACTTCCATATGAACCAGATCGTTCTACCATCCTCCTTCCCATACCCGACGGATGATTACGAAGAGAGGTTGCATATGCTGGATGTTCTGCGGGCAGTCTGCATATACTTAGAAAGGGTGAAAGACTTCCGGAAAGTTAAAAATCTGTTTGTTTTACACTCTGGAGTCAAAAAAGGTGAAACTCCATCTAAGATTACGATTGCTAGATGGATTACGGAATTGATTGCATTCGCCTATCAAGAAAATGGCCGGACAGTTCCAGACCACATTAAGGCACACTCTACGAGGGCTGTGGCTACGTCCTGGGCAAGAAGAGCGCAGGTGTCGATTAAAGAGATATGTGCGGCGGCTACATGGTCGTCCATCCATACGTTCACCAGACACTATGGTTTATATGTTTCTGGTTGCCACTTTGGAGAAGCGGTACTCAAGGAAGCAACTGCATAAAATTATCACTTTAAGCATCATGAGTCTCTTTGTCATTTATTTTCCTCCCTACTTGGATGCTTTGGTATATCCCAGAGTAATGGCTGTCATGGAGTAGCGTGGAAGAACGTAGCAAATTATGCTTACCGATAATTTCATTTCTTCAAGGTACTCGATGGCAGCCTACAATTTCCACCTCAGTATATTTTTGTTTTCTTAGGCTCCATTAAGGAGACACTCAAAGACTGGGGAAGCCAGGGGAGTGTGGACCTATATTCCCAGAGGGGCGGAGCCTAAAATAGAAAACTTCCTGTCTAGAACCTTGGAGTAGGGATAAATCCCAGAGTAATGGCTGCCATGGAGTACCTTGAATAAATGAAATTATCGGTAAGCATAATTTGCTACTATCTTTTGCATTCTTTGTTCTATGGGCCTAATTCAGATCTGATCGCAGCAGAAATTTATTAGCAGTTGGGCAAAACCATGTGCACTGCAGGGAGGGCAGATGTAACATGTGCAGAGAGAGTTAGATTTGGGCGGGGTATGTTCAAACTGAAATCTAAATTGCAGTGTAAACATAAAGCAGCCAGTATTTACCTTGCACAGAAACAAAATAACCCACCCAAATCTAACTCTCTCTGCACATGTTATATCTACCCCACCTGCAGTACACATGGTTTTGCCCATTAGCTAACAAATTTGCTACTGCGATCAGATCTGAATCACCCCCTATATACTTCTGTTGTATCTACTTGCATTCTCGGTACATCTCAATGTTAAAAAAGTTTGCCGATTATTTCACCATTTAAATATATATAATTGTGATATCTGTAATGCTTGTTTAAAAATACAGGTTGAGTATCCCTTATCCAAAATGCTTGGGACCAGAGGTATTTTGGATATCGGATTTTTCTGTAGTTTGGAATAATTGCATACAATAATGAGATATCATCATTATGGGACCTAAATCTAAGCACAGAATGCATTTATGTTACATATACACCTTATACACACAGCCTGAAGGTCATTTTAGACAATATTTTTTAGAACTTTGTGCATTAAACAAAGTGTGTGTACATTCACACAATTCATTTATGTTTCATATACACCTTATACACACAGTCTGAAGGTCATTTAATACAATATTTTTTATAACTTTGTGTATTAAACAAAGTTTGTGTACATTGAGCCATCAAAAAACAAAGGTTTCACTATCTCCCTCTCCCTCAAAAAAGTCAGTATTTCGGAATATTCCGTATTTCAGAATATTTGGATATGGGATACTCAACCTGTATTGCTGTTTGGTCTTGTGGATGGGAGAAACATCCAGTTTTAATGTATACTAGTACACTAACATTTAAAAAAAATTATGATGTAAAAAGAGTGTCCAAGCAAAATGTCTTCTTTTTCTATCTTCCCTACACATAATGTCCCCGGCAGTGCCAGATACACATAATACCCCCAGCGATGCCAGATACACATAATGTCCCCAGCAGTGCCAGATACACATAATACCCCCAGCGATGCCAGATACACATAATGTCCCCAGCAGTGCCAGATACACATAATACCCCCAGCGATGCCAGATACACATAATGTCCCCAGCAGTGCCAGATACACATAATACCCCCAGCGATGTCAGATACACATAATGTCCCCAGCAGTGCCAGATATACATAATACCACCAGCGGTGCCAGATACACATAATGTCCCCAGCAGTGCCAGATACACATAATACCACCAGCAGTGCAACATACACACAGTGTTGGACTGGGGCATGAAGGGCCCTCAGGCGGAATACAGTGGTAGGGGCCCATATTTAGGGGTGTTGCCTCAATCAAGAGGGGGTGTGGCCATTAAAAAGTGCATGGGCTGGACCCCTTGACAAATTTATATAGTAAACACTGCTTGTGCATGCATGATAATGTACCAGATTAATAACAGCAATGCACTATAGAGAATACAGCATAGTCATGTGCAGTATAAGGTAACATGTATAATGTATCACTCAAGTGCACATTCTGGAACCTGATCCCTAGAGGAGGAGGTGGGGACATCAGGCAGTGGGACCCACCAGGGGTTTCCCCACTGCCCCAGTGGGCCAGTCCAACCCTGCATAGACATAACACCCCCAGCTCAGGAAATCAGCAGTGGCAGATACACATAAAACCCACACTACTGAATGCTTGGCTCAGCTAATATATTTATGTAACCCTTCTTCTCTTTTTTTCCTTTTTTTTCTCAGTGCACGTACAGTTCTCTTTTTTTTTTTTTTGTAACTTCATACACGCAGACTGCATATTTCCCCTGGCTGGCCCCCTCTCTTTCCTCTGTAGGAGCAGGCTCAGCTGCAGCACTGCAGTTTACTTACTTAAGAGCAGAATGGTCTATTCACAACCCTTCTCACATTATTTTAGTATCACTCATGTACTAAAAGGGCTTTTGACGCAGTTTTCATGAAATTTTTTAATTTTTTTTAGTAACCCACACCACATTCCCCATACTTATAATGGGAAATACAATGTGGCTGAAATTACAAAAAAAAAAAGAAATAGTTAAAAAGTACTGCAGTGTGCCCTGTGCTAATAATTCCAGCTGGCAACATTACAGGGCAGCACTGCGATATCCAGCCGTTTGCCCAGCTTTCTCTGCCCCCCGCAGGACACACAAGCTGATCACCTTTAAAAAACAAACAAAAAACATACTTACCTCTCCCAGTAGCCAGGGCCGTCTTAAGAGTAGTGTAGGCCCCTGGGCACAGCAATGCACTGGGCCCCCTACTCTTCCCCCAGCGGTAGAGGTGGGGGGTGCTATCAGCAGCAGCTTTGATGTCCCTCGGGTGGTAGGGAGTGTTCTATCTTCTGCTCAGCTTGTAGGACCTGGAGCAGTCATTTCTGCTAATTACTCCTTTACTGCACAGATGGGGCTAAACTGTAGAAGGGGCATTGGTACATGACTTCCAGGGTGTTATAGGGTGTTTAATACGTAGGGGAGGGGATGATAGTGGAGTGGGCTTAATATTAATCATTTTTTGGTGAGAGGGCAGCTTGCTTGACTGCATATATCTCAAGTTCCTGAAAATATATTTCTTAGCTTTGAATGGGACAAAAAAAGACTAGAGAGTCCCAACTTTCAGGAGGTACTGGGGACTTAGGAATCAGAGTTCAGGTGCCAGAGCAATTCACCAATGAAAATATAAAACTGCATATTAGGCGTGTGGAGCTGGAGCAGGGACCAGCTGCTTGAAGACTGATATCTCTGGTTCTGGGCATAGTAGAGACAAGCTGCCAGTGTCTACCAAAAAGGGAGAGTCTCATCTTTTGGATTATACCCTCAGAAAAACTCTAAGTCAGACAGAACCTGAGATATTTGTCTGTCAATAGCAATTAACAGGCTTGGATGGGGACCACTGCTTTCAAGTCGGATATCTCCGGTTCCCCAGGGCCGATTTTCAAAAATCTGGTACCCCTGGAAAGAGGAGATCCTCAGCTATCAGTCTAGGGCCCTTAAACTCCTGGGGCCCTTGGGCAAGAGCCCATTGAGCCCATACGAAAAGACGGCCCTGCCAGTAGCCAGGGGTTGGTTCTTTGGAGAGTGCTGCCGGGCACTGGGTCCTCCATGTGCTGCGCTGTAACCCCTGTGCAGTAAAGTGATTCTGTAAAGCGGCAGCTGACTTTACAGCACCAGGGGTCACACACAGCAGCAGGATCCGGTTCCCAGCAGCCTCCTGGAGCAGCGGACATGGATCCTGGGACTGGTAAGTATAAGTCCCGGGGGTAGGCTCTTTTGTGGCGCGGAGGTAGCTGCGACAGGTTGGGGATCCCAGCAGCGGTAGTGACAGTGTTGGCGCATGCGCAGCAGGACATCGGGGTATTTTTTATGAAAAATACCCCGATGATGCTGTGGAGAGGCATCGCAGGGACAGAGCTTTCTCACAAGCTCTGTCCCTCTATGAAATAATTGATACATACATGCAATGTACTCAATTATTGCATTGCGAGTTTGGCCGATATTATCACCTGTCATCCACATCATCATATGCGGATGGTGATAAATTGGCCCCTTAGTCACTGACTGAGCATTGACTTACTGAGCTGCTGAATTTGTCCTCCGAGTCCTCCTGAGGAATAACTTTGCAGCAGTACACACCCTATAAAGGGAATCCACAACCCCCTTCCCATAAAATAGATGTAAAATGCAGTGTGCATCAGTGACAGGTGCTCAAAGCACCCGACATACAGTACTTCAAATACTCCCTTGAATCAGAAAAAACATGCTTTGCTTCAAATTGGGATATCTTGCCTAAGTCAATTTAAATGGGAGATATGCTACTCCATATAACTCCACCATTCCTGATATGATGCACACATATTTCATATGTGTTTAACCCAAAGGGCTAAAAGCAATTCTGTGAAAAATCCTGTATAAAAAAGTATAGTTCTTTCGAGAACAATGCCTGTTTAATAAATCAAGGTATTTATTGCAATAATGCAACAGTACCTATCATTATATAAAAAAAGTTTATTATAAATGTAATTATCTGTTTAGCCAATCTCTTATATAATAGCCCAGATCTGTGACTCTGTGCCTATGTGTCTAACGCTAGGCGTTGCTAGGAGCTCTCATTGGGTTAGCAGCAGGTCTATCACACCCAGTCCACAGCTGATTGGGCGAGAAACACCTTCCCACACAGGTTACATCCAATGGGAGGCTCTGCCCTTTGGCTGCTGTGTGTTCCCAGAGCAGGATTAACAATGGGGCTGATGGAGCTGCAGCTCCAGGTCCAAACCCCAAAATAGGCCCACTGCATCTGCAGCAACATAACCTCCAACAATTTACACATAAAAATCTGGACAAATTCGAAAAGGAGGCTCGGCCATGCACCTTTTTCCTATACTTTCAATGGGAGTTTGGAGAGCCAAGGATTGGTACAGACCATGAAAAAAGGTACAGTTGGAGGGCATGCCACTGCATTTGGAGGAAGTCTCTGCGCTGTAGATAGGGAAAAAAAACCTTTTAATGCAGCATCCTTTGTTTTGCTGCCAGTCTGCCTGCCCCCTCCGGCATCAACAATCCCCACTCCCTAGCCACGACGCAGGTGGAAAAAAAGCTTCTGTGGCCACCGGCATAGATGTGTATGAAAACAGCGCAGCGGATGGCTTTCATAGCCCTCCCTGCGCCGCATACTCTCTGAGCCCCGGAGCCTCCTCTGCGCGTGATGTCACAGACGTGCCTCCCCGCCACAGCTGCGCCCAGATTCTCAGAGGCCCTGACTCCGTAACACAGCACCTGGGCTGCTGGCCTGGAAGCCCAGAGATGGCTAATGTAACGGATAGAATGGGTGATATTGCGGAGGGTAATGTCTGGACGCTGAATCAATGTAAATGGTGACAGTGTTGTGCAGTGCAGTAGGTGTGTAGTGTCACTGACACTGCACAGCACTCTCACCTTTTACATTGATTCAGCGGGTCAGTCAGTTCTGCAGCCAGTCACTATTGCTAGCACCGGTATCCCAACACGCCGCATTACAGGGAAGTAGACGCACTAAATAAACTACAGCTCCCAGCAGCCCATAGCACCGAAGCATTCGTGCCCTTAGGGATGCTGGGAGCTGTAGTTTATTGAGTGCATCTTCTTCCCTGTAATGCGGTGCATTGGGACACCGGTGCTAACAATAGTAACTGGCTGCTGTGCGAGTCCCTGGGAGAGCCACTGCCAAAGGGAGGACAGCAGCTTAGCTGCTTCTAGGAGGAGAAGCAGGAGAAGCATTACCCGCCCCTCCCCCACTCACAGTACCTCTGGGCCCCACCTATAGCACCCCCACACCCGACCCTCCCCCACCCGCCGCAAAACCACACCACCCCTCCCCCACCCGCGGTGGCTCCGGACCACCACCCGCTGCAACCACGCACCCTCCCCCACCCGAGGCACCACCGCACCAGCCCCTCCCCCATCCGCGGCACCCCCACAACCGCCACTCCCCCACCTACGGCACCCCCGGACTCCATCCGCTTCTCCCCCACACCCACCGCTCCCCCAACCACAGCAGCTACTAGGTGATTCATCAGGCCCTGCGTGCGCTGTTTACGCCATTGCAGGGGGCTTCGACCCCTTAACCATTGCATGCCTTTTGTCTGTGCAATATTTAACCGCTCACACAAATAAGATTGGAGGTAACACTCCATATAATAAAAATATTGCATGCCACAAGGGTGTGCAAGGGTTAAGGGGGCGTAGCCCCTTATGACGTTATAAAGAGCACCCGTCTGTGGAGGTTAGACACCCCTAGCACCACTAGGGGTGGGGCAGCAGCACAGAGTATTTCAGGAGACAGCATAACTCCCGAATGCCTAGACCAATTTACAACAAACTTTGTTCCCAGTTTGTAAGTCATATGTGAACCAACACTGTGGGGGGAAGACACCCCTAGCACCCCTAGTGGGGAGGCAGCAGCACAGAGTTTTTCAGCAGACAGCATAACTCCCGAATGCCTGAAGCAATTTACACCAAACTTGCTACACATATGACTTACACCCTGGGAACAAACACTGTGGGGGTAACACACCACTAGCACCCCTAGGGGTGGGCCAGCAGCACAGACTACATGAGGACATGCATGATATGTCAGTGATGACAGGGCTGCATGTGACAGGGCTAGTGACATGATGTGAGGAGGATAATGCAGGTAGCACGAACCCACACACTGAGAGTTATATAGTGGAAGTAGCACGGACCCACAGCAGCACAGAGTATATCAGGAGATGCATAATGTGCTGCGCTATATAAGAAACTGTAAAAAAATCTATAATTTCACAGGGGCACTGACATGATGTGAGGAGGGGAATGGAGGCAGCAGGAAGCCACAGACTGAGAGTTGTATAGTGGTAAGAACAGGGTCCCTTGGGGGACCGAAAAGGAGTCCGGCCACTACACAAAGTGCGTCAGGGAAGCAAGATATGCCTGTATACTAGATCTCCAACCAACGTAAATTAACGAATAACTATCATTCTAATTTACCATCCTCATCCCATAGCGAAGCATTACCCACCCCTCCCCCACTTGCAGTACCTCTGGGACTCAATTGCAGCACCCCCACACCCCACCTCCACCACCCGTGGTGGCTCCAGACGCTCTCCCCCACCCACGGCACCACCGCACCCACCCCTCCCCCACCAGCTGCACCCCCGCAACCACTCCTCCCCCATCCGCAGTGGCTCCGGACCCCCACCCATTGCACCCCTGCAACCACCTCTCCCCAACCTACGGCACCCCCAGACCCCATCGGCATCTCCCCCGCACCCGCCACTCCTCCAGCCACAGCACCTACTAGGTGATTCATCAGGCCCTGCGTGCACTGTTCACGTCGTTGCAATGGGCTTTGACCCCTTAACCATTGTACGCCTTTGTCTGTGCAATATTTAACCACTCACACAATTATGATTGGAGGTAATACTCTATATAATAAGAATATTGAATGTCACAAGGGAGTGCAAGGGTTAAGGGGCCGTAGCCCATTACGACGGTGTGAAGAGCGCCTGTAGGGCGCGATGAATCACCTAGTATATATATATATATATATATATATATATATATATATAGACATACACACGAAAAGAAAACCACAGCACTCACCATCCCAGAAGAGGGGCACACCAATGCACGTACCACTCAAAGGTGGGGTGCACATAACACAGCACTCGCCACCCCAGAAGCGGGGTACGCTGCACCTACCACTCATAGGGTGCGGTGAATGTAGTCCATGACCACATCACTCAAATACATACAAAGAAAGAACCCAGCACTCACCCAAGTAAGCTCACTTAACTTTAACACTTCAATAAATAAATGATTGGGAGTTTAGTTAGTGGATTGACCAATGCACGGAAGCCTGCAAACCGCTCGCCAAGGTACCCCACCTTCATGCAGGTCCTACACTATTACAGATGTGTGAAACAGTAGTCAGGATTTAAAACTCTGTTATAGTGTAGGACCTGCATGAAGGTGGGGTACCTTGGCGAGCGGTTTGCAGGCTTCCGTGCATTGGCCAATCCACTAACTAAACCCCCATCATTTATTTATTAAAGTGTTGAGGATAAGTGAGCTTACTTGGGTGTGTGCTGGGTTCTCTGTTTGTATGTATATATATATATATATATATATATATATAATGTGTGTGTGTGTGTGTGTGTGTGTGTGTGTGTGTATGTGTGTGTGTGTGTGTGTGTGTAGTGTATAGTATGTATAAACTATTTGTTTGCATGCAAACAAATAAAACAGATAAAACGGTGCTGAAAACCAGAGCCCCAATGAATGTTGCAGCAGTAGTTACATACCATATAATACAATATAATACTCACTGTCAGTCTACTAAACACACAGCCAGTAGATTCAAATCTCTGTCTCTCAGGATGGTCAGATGTTTATGGTGAACTTGTGGAGGAAAGGCGCTTACAGTATCAGGCGGAGGGATATGGAAGGAAGCACACAGAGTATCTTTTTTGGCAAGCATTTGCTTGCTACAGTATTATAAACAATTGCTCTGCAGTCATCATTACAAACACTATTAATGTTCCTGATATTGAGTACTGTAGTTTAATGTGAATTATTTCAGTGATGCACTAAAATTCCTTGATAGTGCATTTGCAAATCATTCACTATCGAAATCGGTATTTCAGTTAAAATGAAAGATGTGCACTGACCTTCGTGTATTGGTTTTGGATCTGTATTCATCTTAACAAATACAATAATAGCCACCCACTGACACACAACAGAACAACCAAGGTCCTATCTCTGTCTGTGGGTGTATATTAATTCAGGCGCAGGTACTTCTGTTACTTAATAACAATGGTCAACAAGAGTTAACAACCTGTATGCAGCTCCCACTTGGCAACCTGAACAAATACCAATGAGTAAATTACAATAAATATATAAAAAGAGAGCGCATGTAGTTTTAAATAATTTAATTATATATTTTAAAAAAAGACAAAAATGTCTAATCAATATATACATAACAATACTTTTAAAAATACCGTGAGAACAATACCCTCTATTGTGAAGTAGCAATATCATTAGTTTTCCACACCTAGAAAGTCCACATTACTGTATCAGCTTGTAATTACAATTTAGTAACAGTTTGGATTCCAAGGTCACTTTTGTGGAAACTTAAGTAGCTATAATAGCTGTCTGTCCCGTGTCATCCAGAACCACTCACTTAAATGGATGATTTTGTTCAAAGAAACATAGTGAGTCCTGCAGCAGTAAGATTAATTCCAAATCTCATGCTATTCAATCATGCAGACTGATATCAATATGCTCAAATTCGTGATTGTATATATTCGCATATAATAAATTTGTAACTGTTGTAGGTTCAAGAGCCGTGTCTCACCTCCTCTGTTTCCAGAAAGCTTTGTAGATCACCGTACTGAACTCATGCTGGGAGTGTTGTTAACTCTTTCTCGTGGTAAATATGACACAGACCAAAGAGCCGGCTCCCAGTTACGGCGTCGTGTTGTAACGCTTTCCCCGTTACAGCCGTCCGTCTCCTCTTGGCCGTAGCACAGGCCACCTGTATGGAATCTCTGGAGCGGAGCTCGGCTCCCGGCTGCGGCGGCGTGCCGCTGGATGTTACCTTGCTGAGGCTCTGTGTCTTGTTTCCATTAGAGATGTGCACTTGAAATTTTTCGGGTTTTGTGTTTTGTTTTTGGGTTCGGTTCCGCGGCCGTGTTTTGGGTTCGACCGCGTTTTGGCAAAACCTCACAGAATTTTTTTTGTCGGATTCGGGTGTGTTTTGGATTCGGGTGTTTTTTTCAAAAAACACTAAAAAACAGCTTAAATCATAGAATTTGGGGGTCATTTTGATCCCAAAGTATTATTACCTCAAAAACCATAATTTCCACTCATTTTCAGTCTATTCTGAATACCTCACATCTCACAATATTATTTTTAGTCCTAAAATTTGCACCGAGGTCGCTGGATGACTAAGCTAAGCGACCCTAGTGGCCGACACAAAAACCTGGCCCATCTAGGAGTGGCACTGCAGTGTCACGCAGGATGTCCCTTCCAAAAAAACCTCCCCAAACAGCACATGACGCAAAGAAAAAAAGAGGCGCAATGAGGTAGCTGTGTGAGTAAGATAAGCGACCCTAGTGGCCGACACAAACACCGGGCCCATCTAGGAGTGGCACTGCAGTGTCACGCAGGATGTCCCTTCCAAAAAATCCTCCCCAAACAGCACATGACGCAAAGAAAAAAAGAGTCGCAATGAGGTAGCTGTGTGAGTAAGCTAAGCGACCCTAGTGGCCGACACAAACACCGGGCCCATCTAGGAGTGGCACTGCAGTGTCACGCAGGATGTCCCTTCCAAAAAACCCTCCCCAAACAGCACATGACGCAAAGAAAAAAAGAGGCGCAATGAGGTAGCTGTGTAAGTAAGATAAGCGACCCTAGTGGCCGACACAAACACCTGGCCCATCTAGGAGTGGCACTGCAGTGTCACGCAGGATGTCCCTTCCAAAAAACCCTCCCCAAACAGCACATGACGCAAAGAAAAAAAGAGGCGCAATGAGGTAGCTGTGTGAGTAAGATAAGCGACCCTAGTGGCCGACACAAACACCGGGCCCATCTAGGAGTGGCACTGCAGTGTCACGCAGGATGTCCCTTCCAAAAAATACTCCCCAAACAGCACATGATGCAAAGAAAAAAAGAGGCGCAATGAGGTAGCTGTGTGAGTAAGATAAGCGACCCTAGTGGCCGACACAAACACCGGGCCCATCTAGGAGTGGCACTGCAGTGTCACGCAGGATGTCCCTTCCAAAAAACCCTCCCCAAACAGCACATGACGCAAAGAAAAAAAGAGGCGCAATGAGGTAGCTGTGTGAGTAAGATAAGCGACCCTAGTGGCCGACACAAACACCGGGCCCATCTAGGAGTGGCACTGCAGTGTCACGCAGGATGTCCCTTCCAAAAAACCCTCCCCAAACAGCACATGACGCAAAGAAAAAAAGAGGCGCAATGAGGTAGCTGTGTGAGTAAGATAAGCGACCCTAGTGGCCGACACAAACACCGGGCCCATCTAGGAGTGGCACTGCAGTGTCACGCAGGATGTCCCTTCCAAAAAACCCTCCCCAAACAGCACATGACGCAAAGAAAAAAAGAGGCGCAATGAGGTAGCTGTGTGAGTAAGATAAGCGACCCTAGTGGCCGACACAAACACCGGGCCCATCTAGGAGTGGCACTGCAGTGTCACGCAGGATGGCCCTTCCAAAAAATACTCCCCAAACAGCACATGACGCAAAGAAAAATTAAAGAAAAAAGAGGTGCAAGATGGAATTGTCCTTGGGCCCTCCCACCCACCCTTATGTTGTATAAACAGGACATGCACACTTTAACCAACCCATCATTTCAGTGACAGGGTCTGCCACACGACTGTGACTGAAATGACGGGTTGGTTTGGACCCCCACCAAAAAAGAAGCAATTAATCTCTCCTTGCACAAACTGGCTCTACAGAGGCAAGATGTCCACCTCATCATCATCCTCCGATATATCACCGTGTACATCCCCCTCCTCACAGATTATCAATTTGTCCCCACTGGAATCCACCATCTCAGCTCCCTGTGTACTTTGTGGAGGCAATTGCTGCTGGTCAATGTCTCCACGGAGGAATTGATTATAATTCATTTTAATGAACATCATCTTCTCCACATTTTCTGGATGTAACCTCGTACGCCGATTGCTGACAAGGTGAGCGGCGGCACTAAACACTCTTTCGGAGTACACACTTGTGGGAGGGCAACTTAGGTAGAATAAAGCCAGTTTGTGCAAGGGCCTCCAAATTGCCTCTTTTTCCTGCCAGTATAAGTACGGACTGTGTGACGTGCCTACTTGGATGCGGTCACTCATATAATCCTCCACCATTCTTTCAATGGTGAGAGAATCATATGCAGTGACAGTAGACGACATGTCCGTAATCGTTGTCAGGTCCTTCAGTCCGGACCAGATGTCAGCATCAGCAGTCGCTCCAGACTGCCCTGCATCACCGCCAGCGGGTGGGCTCGGAATTCTGAGCCTTTTCCTCGCACCCCCAGTTGCGGGAGAATGTGAAGGAGGAGATGTTGACAGGTCGCGTTCCGCTTGACTTGACAATTTTCTCACCAGCAGGTCTTTGAACCCCAGCAGACTTGTGTCTGCCGGAAAGAGAGATCCAAGGTAGGCTTTAAATCTAGGATCGAGCATGGTGGCCAAAATGTAGTGCTCTGATTTCAACAGATTGACCACCCGTGAATCCTTGTTAAGCGAATTAAGGGCTCCATCCACAAGTCCCACATGCCTAGCGGAATCGCTCTGTGTTAGCTCCTCCTTCAATGTCTCCAGCTTCTTCTGCAAAAGCCTGATGAGGGGAATGACCTGACTCAGGCTGGCAGTGTCTGAACTGACTTCACGTGTGGCAAGTTCAAAGGGCATCAGAACCTTGCACAATGTTGAAATCATTCTCCACTGCGCTTGAGACAGGTGCATTCCACCTCCTATATCGTGCTGAATTGTATAGGCTTGAATGGCCTTTTGCTGCTCCTCCAACCTCTGAAGCATATAGAGGGTTGAATTCCACCTCGTTACCACTTCTTGCTTCAGATGATGGCAGGGCAGGTTCAGTTGTTTTTGGTGGTGCTCCAGTCTTCTGTACGTGGTGCCTGTACGCCGAAAGTGTCCCGCAATTCTTCTGGCCACCGACAGCATCTCTTGCACACCCCTGTCGTTTTTTAAATAATTCTACACCACCAAATTCAAGGTATGTGCAAAACATGGGACGTGCTGGAATTTGCCCATATTTAATGCACACACAATATTGCTGGCGTTGTCCGATGCCACAAATCCACAGGAGAGTCCAATTGGGGTAAGCCATTCCGCGATGATCTTCCTCAGTTGCCGTAAGAGGTTTTCAGCTGTGTGCGTATTCTGGAAAGCGGTGATACAAAGCGTAGCCTGCCTAGGAAAGAGTTGGCGTTTGCGAGATGCTGCTACTGGTGCCGCCGCTGCTGTTCTTGCGGCGGGAGTCCATACATCTACCCAGTGGGCTGTCACAGTCATATAGTCCTGACCCTGCCCTGCTCCACTTGTCCACATGTCCGTGGTTAAGTGGACATTGGGTACAACTGCATTTTTTAGGACACTGGTGAGTCTTTTTCTGACGTCTGTGTACATTCTCGGTATCGCCTGCCTAGAGAAGTGGAACCTAGATGGTATTTGGTAACGGGGGCACACTACCTCAAGAAATTATCTAGTTCCCTGTGAACTAACGGCGGATACCGGACGCACGTCTAACACCAACATAGTTGTCAAGGCCTCAGTTATCCGCTTTGCAGCAGGATGACTGCTGTGATATTTCATCTTCCTCGCAAAGGACTGTTGGACAGTCAATTGCTTACTGGAGGTAGTACAAGTGGGCTTACGACTTCCCCTCTGGGATGACGATCGACTCCCAGCAGCAACAACAGCAGCGCCAGCAGCAGTAGGCATTACACTCAAGGATGCATCGGAGGAATCCCAGGCAGGAGAGGACTCGTCAGAATTGCCAGTGACATGGCCTGCAGGACTATTGGCATTCCTGGGTAAGGAGGAAATTGACACTGAGGGAGTTGGTGGGGTGGTTTGCGTGAGCTTGGTTACAAGAGGAAGGGATTTACTGGTCAGTGGACTGCTTCCGCTGTCACCCAAAGTTTTTGAACTTGTCACTGACTTATTATGAATGCGCTGCAGGTGACGTATAAGGGAGGATGTTCCGAGGTGGTTAACGTCCTTACCCCTACTTATTACAGCTTGACAAAGGCAACACACGGCTTGACACCTGTTGTCCGCATTTCTGTTGAAATACTTCCTCACTGAAGAGCTGATTTTTTTGGTATTTTCACCAGGCTTGTCAATGGCCATATTCCTCCCACGGACAACAGGTGTCTCCCCGGGTGCCTGACTTAAACAAACCACCTCACCATCAGAATCCTCCTGGTCAATTTCCTCCCCAGCGCCAGCAACACCCATATCCTCCTCATCCTGGTGTACTTCAACACTGACATCTTCAATCTGACTATCAGGAACTGGACTGCGGGTGCTCCTTCCAGCACTTGCAGGGGGCGTGCAAATGGTGGAAGGCGCATGCTCTTCACGTCCAGTGTTGGGAAGGTCAGGCATCGCAACCGACACAATTGGACTCTCCTTGTGGATTTGGGATTTCGAAGAACGCACAGTTCTTTGCGGTGCTTTTGCCAGCTTGAGTCTTTTCATTTTTCTAGCGAGAGGCTGAGTGCTTCCATCCTCATGTGAAGCTGAACCACTAGCCATGAACATAGGCCAGGGCCTCAGCCGTTCCTTGCCACTCCGTGTGGTAAATGGCATATTGGCAAGTTTACGCTTCTCCTCCGACAATTTTATTTTAGGTTTTGGAGTCCTTTTTTTTACTGATATTTGGTGTTTTGGATTTTACATGCTCTGTACTATGACATTGGGCATCGGCCTTGGCAGACGACGTTGCTGGCATTTCATCGTCTCGGCCATGACTAGTGGCAGCAGCTTCAGCACGAGGTGGAAGTGGATCTTGATCTTTCCCTAATTTTGGAACCTCAACATTTTTGTTCTCCATATTTTAATAGGCACAACTAAAAGGCACCTCAGGTAAACAATGGAGATGGATGGATACTAGTATACTTATGGATGGACTGCCGAGTGCCGACACAGAGGTAGCTACAGCCGTGGACTACCGTACTGTGTCTGCTGCTAATATAGACTGGATGATAATGAGATGAAATCAATATATATGTATATATAATATCACTAGTACTGCAGCCGGACAGGTATATATTATATATTTATTATGTAATGACTGATGACGGACCTGCTGGACACTGTCAGCTCAGCAGCACCGCAGACTGCTACAGTAAGCTACTATAGTAGTATGTATAAAGAAGAAAGAAAAAAAAAAACAACCACGGGTAGGTGGTATACAATTATGGATGGACTGCCGAGTGCCGACACAGAGGTAGCTACAGCCGTGGACTAACGTACTGTGTCTGCTGCTAATATAGACTGGATGATAATGAGATGAAATCAATATATATGTATATATAATATCACTAGTACTGCAGCCGGACAGGTATATATTATATATTTATTATGTAATGACTGATGACGGACCTGCTGGACACTGTCAGCTCAGCAGCACCGCAGACTGCTACAGTAAGCTACTATAGTAGTATGTATAAAGAAGAAAGAAAAAAAAAAACAACCACGGGTAGGTGGTATACAATTATGGATGGACTGCCGAGTGCCGACACAGAGGTAGCTACAGCCGTGGACTAACGTACTGTGTCTGCTGCTAATATAGACTGGATGATAATGAGATGAAATCAATATATATGTATATATAATATCACTAGTACTGCAGCCGGACAGGTATATATTATATATTTATTATGTAATGACTGATGACGGACCTGCTGGACACTGTCAGCTCAGCAGCACCGCAGACTGCTACAGTAAGCTACTATAGTAGTATGTATAAAGAAGAAAGAAAAAAAAACAACCACGGGTAGGTGGTATACAATTATGGATGGACTGCCGAGTGCCGACACAGAGGTAGCTACAGCCGTGGACTAACGTACTGTGTCTGCTGCTAATATAGACTGGATGATAATGAGATGAAATCAATATATATGTATATATAATATCACTAGTACTGCAGCCGGACAGGTATATATTATATATTTATTATGTAATGACTGATGACGGACCTGCTGGACACTGTCAGCTCAGCAGCACCGCAGACTGCTACAGTAAGCTACTATAGTAGTATGTATAAAGAAGAAAGAAAAAAAAACAACCACGGGTAGGTGGTATACAATTATGGATGGACTGCCGAGTGCCGACACAGAGGTAGCTACAGCCGTGGACTAACGTACTGTGTCTGCTGCTAATATAGACTGGATGATAATGAGATGAAATCAATATATATGTATATATAATATCACTAGTACTGCAGCCGGACAGGTATATATTATATATTTATTATGTAATGACTGATGACGGACCTGCTGGACACTGTCAGCTCAGCAGCACCGCAGACTGCTACAGTAAGCTACTATAGTAGTATGTATAAAGAAGAAAAAAAAAAAAAAAAAAAACACGGGTAGGTGCTAGGTGGTATACAATATTATATATATATTATATACAATTATATATATATATATATATATATATATATATATTAAACTCATAAACTGGTGGTGATTATTAAACTGGTGGTCAGGTCACTGGTCACACTATCAGCAACTTGCAAGTAGTACTCCTGAGTCCTAAGCAGACAATCACAATATATATTATACTGGTGGTCAGTGTGGTCACAAACAATGGCAGTGTGGCTGGCACTCTGGCAGCAAAAGTGTGCACTGTACGTTATATGTACTCCTGAGTCCTGAGTCCTGCTCTCAGACTCTAACTGCTCCCCACTGTCAGTGTCTCCCCCACAAGTCAGATAATACAGTCACACTATCTCTCTCTATCACTTCAGCAAGTACTAGTAGTAGTAGTACTCCTCCTAATGCTCCCCAAAATTACTACTGTGTCTCTCTCTGTCTCACTCTCTTCTCGAATCTCTATAAACGGAGAGGACACCAGCCACGTCCTCTCCCTATGAATCTCAATGCACGTGTGAAAAATGGCGGCGACGCGCGGCTCCTTATATAGAATCCGAGTCTCGCGATAGAATCCGAGCCTCGCGAGAATCCGACAGCGTGATGATGACGTTCGGGCGCGCTCGGGTTAACCGAGCAAGGCGGGAAGATCCGAGTCGCTCGGACCCGTGTAAAAAAAACTGAAGTTCGGGCGGGTTCGGATTCCGAGGAACCGAACCCGCTCATCTCTAGTTTCCATGAGGTTGTTAGGCGGACACGGTGAGCGGATGTCACTGGACTTGATACGGCACACCTAGAGTGGTGTGTGTAGTTCCACAATCCGAGGGTTTGTCTCAAGGTGTTAAAGTCGAGTGCTCTTAACGCGTTTCTCCGTTGTACATATCTAACGGTTTCATCAGAAGATAATCACCCTTCTTTGACACCTCTATTTAAACTAGATATCCTCCAATCCAAGACTTCTTTTCATTATCGGAGGCAGGTGTGTTTTAGGTGTGTATACACCCAGTTCTTTCCTTGTGACCAATTTTATTCAGCAGTTCAAAGTATATAATATATACAATACTGAATTTCTATTATAAAAAAAAATATATATATTGTAAAATACAGCAATCACAAATAGAATACACAATGAACATTATTTAAATATAACTATAAAACTAGTAAAAGCAGCATTCGAGAGGTAGAGACCAAACTATCTACTTTCATCAGAGGAGACAGGTGGATACAGACCATTTTTACTTCCTTATCCAGTTGTACCTGTTTAGCTCAATATGAAGAGCTCCCGACCCACAGCTAGCCACCCCGGGTTCAAAACCATACAGTACTCAGCTGTACACCGGACACTCAAATATTTTCCCATATTTTCAATTTATCATCTACCGTATCCACTCGTCTTCCTATGTTGACATTTTCTCCAGATTAAATAGATATCCATCGATATTTAAAAAAATCTCATAGTATTAGTTTTACTTAGGCCAGACCGTATATATTCATATCCCACTATCCATTTATACTTTGCACCCATATGGATATCAAAAAAGGGGGGGGGGGGGGAGAGAAAAAGGGGGGGGGGAAGGTCGGGAAAAGAAAAGGGGAATGATACAGTAGTCCCTAGCTGAGGACACAGAGAGAGGAAATGCAGATATTCTTATCTCATATATTATTAATTTCAATGTTGTCATTCAGACCCAAGGGAGATAGAGAACCCAGTGAAAATATCCAGAAAGCCTCTCTTTTACAGAGACGGTTAAGCCTATCCCCACCTCTAGCAGTGACGGGTATATGCTCGATGCCCTGCAGTTCTAAGCCCTCTATTTTACCCTGATGTTTTCGTTGAATATGCATAGACAAACTATGTGTTTTTGCTCCTTTCACTATATTCCGTTTATGTTCTAAAAATCTTGTATTGAGTTTACGAGTTGTGCGACCCACATACTGAATGCCACACTTGCAAGTTATTAAATAGATTACATATGTGGCATTACAGTCTATTCTGCTCTTGATCTCAAAATCGGAATCGCATACAGTAGAATGGAAGCTAGTGCTGTTATGTTTAATGAATTTACAAGTCATACAGCCCACCCGTCCACACCTAAAGCAGCCCTTTTTTTGCGGCACCGCACTGAGCCAGGTTTCACTGGTTCTCTCTGTCTCAGTCGAACTCACATAGTGGCTAGAAGTTAGGAAGTTAGGAAGTTCTGTAGGCTTTGTGTATTCATCTTCATGTTTCGGTTTTGCAAAACCACCTTCACATGCTTTGGTTTTGGATTTGTGTTTATTTTAAACAGATTGCTAAAAACAGCTAAACTCATGTATTTTGTCCTCTTTTTGTTCCTACAGTATTAATAACCCAAATAACATAAATTTCCAGTCATTTACTGTCGATTTTGACCAACTTACAGTTTACAATATTGTTCACCAATATAGACCAAAAGCTGGCTGGCTAAACTAAGCGACAAAGCGACATTATTTTTCCCCCAGCCAGAGTAACACCCCCTACCAATATTTCTATCAATGTTGACAACACCATCATCTCCCCCGTTCCCCAACTCCGCTACTTGGGCGTCACTCTTGACTTCCCGCATCCAAGCTCTGGCGCAATCCTGTTGGTTTCAGCTACACAACATTGCTCGCATCAGGCCATTTCTGTCCCAGAGTGCAACTAAACTTATCATCCACTAACTGGTCATCTTACCGCTCAACTACTGCAACGTTCTCCTCACTGGCCTCACTTGCTCCCATATTGCTCCCCTCCAATCAGTCCTCAACTCCGCAGCTAGGCTTATCTTCCTCTCCAGCCACTCCACATCTGCCACTCCCCTTCGACAAAATCTGCACAGGCTCCCATTCTCCTACAGAACCCTCTTCATACTCTTCACCCTCACATACAAGGCCATCTCTAACCTCCTCTCCCTTCATACCCCTTACGGTCGGGCAATGACCGGCGCCTCTCCTCTACCCTGGTCAATGCTTCCCATGCTCGAGTTCAAGATTTTGCCTGTGCTGCACCCCTTCAGTGGAATGTGCTCCACCGCACCATTAGACTCTCTCCGACCTTGCAAAGCTTCAAACGAGCACTGAAAACCCACCTATTCATCAAAATGTACCCTTCCGATGCATAACCTAGTCCTGAGGCTGCTCCTCCATCCCCCTGCCTCATGGTTTGACCATCTCTGCTTTGCTTACATCCTGCCATCAGGCTACCTCCTGCTTGCTTGCACCTCATGTCATCTGTCTGTCGCTCTTCCTACTAGATTGTAAACTCCTCAGAGCAGGGCCCTCTTTTCCCTTGTTGTCAAAACCCTCTTCTCAACAAATTTCACTCACAGCCCTCTCCTACTCAGCGACCATCTTTACCTGCTTTTTCTCCTGCTGGTAAAAGCTCATCTCTATCTATGGCCACCAGCAACTAGTAGTATACTGATCACTCACTCGCTACTTACATCTAAGCTATATTATGTTTTGAGAATTGTGGTGCTCTTTGTTACCTGTACTCTATTTCTGTTATTTATTTACTGTAATGTTAAGTTTTGTATCCCTGTGCTGTTCTTTGTATGGCTCTGCGAAACACTTGTGGTGCCTTATAAATAAAATGTAATAATAATAAAAGCAGCGGCACAAACATATGGCAGTTGAATATATGTGATATCCACCTAGGTACAGTAAGTATCACAGAAGCCTGACAGGAATATACAGTATCTATCAATGTCTATTCAATACACATTGCACTTCAAGGTAGATTACCTGCAGACATTATCTTTACAACTTCATTGTAGGAATATAGTTAGCTGGTATGCTTTGATGAAGCTCTCACTTTTTGCTGGGAACGCAAGAAAAAGTTTCACATTTGAAAATAACTATGAACAGAGCATGCACATCTACAAGCAGAAAAGTACATTTCAGTATTTAACAACTTATCACACTAAACTGCAAAACAAAAACAATTACATTTAAGTAGTGATGTGCACCAGAAATTTTTCGGGTTTTGTGTTTTGGTTTTGGATTCGGTTCCGCGGCCGTGTTTTGGATTCGGACGCGTTTTGGCAAAACCTCCCTTAAAATTTTTTGTCGGATTCGGGTGTGTTTTGGATTCGGGTGTTTTTTCAAAAACCTCTCAAAAATCATAGAATTTCGGGGTAATTTTGATCCCATAGTATTATTAACCTCAATAACCATAATTTCCACTCATTTCCAGTCTATTCTGAACACCTCACAATATTATTTTTAGTCTTAAAATTTGCATCGAGGTCGCTGGATGACTAAGCTAAGCGACCCAAGTGGCCGGCACAAACACCTGGCCCATCTAGGAGTGGCACTGCAGTGTCAGACAAGATGGCACTTAAAAAAATTGGCCCCAAACATCACATGATGCAAAGAAAAATAAAAAAAAGAGGTGCAAGATGGAATTGTCCTTGGGCCCTCCCACCCACCCTTATGTTGTATAAACAGGACATGCACACTTTAAGAAACCCATAATTTCAGCGACATGGTCTGCCACACGACTGTGGCTGAAATGACTGGTTGGTTTGGGCCCCCACCAAAAAAGAAGCAATCAATCTCTCCTTGCACAAACTGGCTCTACAGAGGCAAGATGTCCACCTCATTATCATCCTCCAATTTCTCACCCCTTTCACTGTGTACATCCCCCTCCTCACAGAGTATTAGTTCGTCCCGACTGGAATCCACCATCACAGGTCCCTGTGTACTTTCTGGAGGCAATTGCTGGTAAATGTCTCCACGGAGGAATTGATTATAATTAATTTTGATGAACATCATCTTCTCCACATTTTGTGGAAGTAACCTCGTACGCCGATCGCTGACAAGGTGACCGGCTGCACTAAACACTCTTTCAGAGTACACACTGGAGGGGGGGCAACTTAGGTAAAATAAATCCAGTTTGTGCAAGGGCCTCCAAATTCCCTCTTTTTCCTGCCAGTATATGTATGGACTGTCTGACATGTCTACTTGGATGCGGTCACTCATATACTCCTCCACCATTCTTTCAATGGTAACAGAATCATATGCAGTTACAGTAGACAACATGTCAGTAATCGTTGGCAGGTCCATCAGTCTGAACCAGATGTCAGTTTTCGCTCCTGACTGCCCTGCATCACCGCCAGTGGGTGGTTTTAGAAATTTGATCCTTTTCCTTGCAGCTCCAGTGGCGGTAGAAAATGAAGGAGGAGCTGTTGGCGGGTCACATTCCACTTGACTTGACAATTGTCTCACCAGCAGGTCTTTGAACATCTGTCTGCCGGAAAGAGAGATACAATGTAGGCTTTAAACCTAGGATCGAGCACGGTGGCCAAAATGTAGTGCTCTGATTTCAACAAATTGACCACCCGTGAATCCTGGTTAAGCGAATGAAGTGCTCCATCCACAAGTCCCACATGCCTAGCGGAATCGCTCCATTTTAGCTCCTCCTTCAATCTCTCCAGCTGCTTCTGCAAAAAGACTGATGAGGGGAATGACCTGACTCAGGCTGGCAGTGTCTGAACTGACTTCACGTGTGGCAAGTTCAAAGGGTTGCAGAACCTTGCACAATGTTGAAATTATTCTCCACTGCGCTTGAGTCAGGTGCATTCCCCCTCCTTTGCCTATATCGTAGGCAGATGTATAGGCTTGAATGGCCCTTTGCTGCTCCTCCATCCTCTGAAGCATATAGAGGTTTCCACCTCATTACCACCTCTTGCTACAGCTTATGGCGGGGAATGTTCAGGAGTGTTTGCTGGTGCTCCAGTCTTCGGCACACGGTGGCTGAATGCCGAAAGTTGCCCGCAATTCTTCGGGCCACCGACAGCATCTCTTGCATGCCCCTGTCATTTTAAAAAAAATTCTGCACCACCAAATTAATTGTATGTGCAAATCATGGAACGTGCTGGAATTTGCCCACATGTAATGCATGCACAATATTGGTGGCATTGTCCGATGTCACAAATCCCTAGGAGAGTCCAATTGGGGTAAGCCAATCTGCGATGATGTTCCTCAGTTTCCGTAAGAGATTGTCAGCTGTGTGCCTCTTATGGAAAGTGGTGATACAAAGCGTAGCCTGCCTAGGAACGAGTTGGCGTTTGCGAGATGCTGCTACTGGTGCCGCCGCTGCTGTTGTGGCTGCGGGAGGCAATACATCTACCCAGTGGGCTGTCACAGTCATATAGTCCTTAGTCGGCCCTGCTCCACTTGTCCACATGTCCGTGGTTAAGTGGACATTGGGTACAATTGCATTTTTTTTGGACACTGGTGACTCTTTTTCTGACATCTGTGTACATTATTGGTATCACCTGCCTAGAGAAGTGGAACCTAGATGGTATTTGGTACCGGGGACACACTACCTCAAGAAATTCTCTAAGTCCCAGTGAACTAATACCGGATACAGGACGCACGTCTACCACCAACACAGCTGCCAAGGCCTGAGTTATCTGCTTTGCAACAGGATGACTGCTGTGATATTTCATCTTCCTCGCAAAGGACTGTTGGACAGTCAATTGCTTACTGGAAGTAGTACAAGTGGTCTTCCGACTTTCCCTCTGGGATGATGATCGACTCCCAGCAGCAACAACAGCAGCGCCAGCAGCAGTAGGCGTTACACTCAAGGATCCATCGGAGGAATCCCAGTCAGGAGGGGACTCGTCAGACTTGCCAGTGACATGGCCTGCAGGACTATTGGTGTTCCTGTCTAAGGAGGAAATTGACAATGAGGGAGTTGGTGGTGTGGTTTGCAGGAGCTTGGGTACAAGAGGTAGAAGGGGTTTAGTTGTCAGTGGACTGCTTCCACTGTCACCCAAAGTTTTTAAACTTGTCAAAGACTTCTGATGAATGCTCTCCAGGTGACGTATAAGGGAGGATGTTCCTAGGGGGTTAACGTCCTTACCACTACTTATTACAGCTTGACAAAGGCAACACACGGCTTGACACCAGTTGTCCGTATTTCTGTTGAAATAATTCCACATCGAAGAGGTGATTTTTTTGGTATTTTGACAAGGCATGTCAATGGCCTTATTCATCCCATGGACAACAGGTGTCTCCCCGGGTGCCTGACTTAAACAAACCACCTCTCCATCAGAATCCTCCTTGTAAATTTCCCCCTCAGCGCCAGCAACACCCATATCCTCATCTTGGTGTACTTCAACAGTGACATCTTCAATTTGAATATCAGGAACTGGACTGTGGGTGCTCCTTTCAGCACTTGCAGGGGGCGTGCAAATGGTGGAAGGAGCCACCTCTTCCCGTCCAGCGTTGGGAAGGTCAGGCATCGCAACCGATACAATTGGACTCTCCTTGGGGATTTGTGATTTAGAAGAACGCACAGTTCTTTGCTGTGCTTTTGCCAGCTTAACTCTTTTCATTTTTTAGTGGGAGGATGAGTGCTTCCATCCTCATGTGAAGCTGACCCACTAGTCATGAGGAACATAGCAGAGGGCCTTAGCCGTTCCTTGCCACTCCGTGTCGTAAATGGCATATTGGCAAGTTTACGCTTCTCCTCAGACGCTTTTAATTTAGATTTTTGGGTCATTTTACTGAACTTTTGTGTTTTGGATTTTACATGCTCTCTACTATGACATTGGGCATCGGCCTTGGCAGACGATGTTGATGGCATTTCATCGTCTCTGCCATGACTAGTGGCAGCAGCTTCAGCACTAGGTGGAAGTGGATCTTGATCTTTCCCTATTTTACCCTCCACATTTTTGTTCTCTATTTTTTAATGTGTGGAATTATATGCCAGCTGCAAGATACAGCAATGGACTACTGTACTGGACTACTATATACTGGTGGTCACCACAATGCAGCACTGTACTACTATATACTGGTCCCCACAATGCAGCACAGATATTGAGCACTAATCTGGAGAATAGAACTGAGTCTGACACGGAGCTGCAAGATACAGCAATGGACAACTGTACTGTACTACTATTTACTGGTGGTCACCACAATGCAGCACTGCACTACTATAAACTGGTCCCCACAATGCAGCACAGATATTGAGCACTGATCCGGAGAATAGAACTGAGTCTGACACGGAGCTGCAAGATACAGCAATGGACAACTGTACTGTACTACTATATACTGGTGGTCACCACAATGCAGCACTGTACTACTATATACTGGTCCCCCCAATGCAGCAAAGATATTGAGCACTGATCAGGAGAATATAACTGAGTCTGACACGGAGCTGCATGATACAGCAATGGACAACTGTACTGTACTACTATATACTGGTGGTCACAACAATGCAGCACTGTACTACTATATACTGGTCCCCACAATGCAGCAAAGATATTGAGCACTGATCTGGAGAATAGAACTGAGTCTGACACGGAGCTGCACGATACAGCAATGGACCACTGTACTGTACTACTATATACTGGTGGTCACCACAATGCAGCACTGCACTACTATATACTGGTCCCCACAATGCAGCACAGATATTGAGCACTGATTAGGAGAATATAACTGAGCCTGACACGGAGCTGCAAGATACAGCAATGGACAACTGTACTGTACTACTATATACTGGTGGTAACCACAATGCAGCACTGTACTACTATATACTGGTCCCCACAATGCAGCACACTGAGCACAGATATTGAGATTTTCAGGCAGAGAACGTAGCCACGTCCTCTCCACTCAATCGACAATGCACAAGTGAAAATGGCGCAGACGCGCGGCTCTTTATATGGAATCCGAATCTCGTGAGAATCCGATAGTGGGATGATGACGTTTTCCCCCGTTCAGGTTTTGCGTCTTAGGCGGAAAGAACCGAGGCTACCTCGGACCCGTGTAAACCACGTGAAGTTTGGGGGAGTTCAGATCTCGATGAACCAAACCCGCTCATCTCTACATTTAAGTAAGTCAACAGTTGGGGCCCTGTATTACCACTGTCAGTTATATATTGCTATGGGATCTGGTGACCTGGTTGATGATCATCTGCAGGGCTGTCTTTTTATATGGACTGAATGGGCACTTGCCTAAGGGCCCCAAGAATATAATGGCTGTAGGCTGATAGCTGAGAGTCCCCTTTTTCCAGTGGTACCTGATTTTTGAATATCAGCCCTGGATATCTGGAGATATATGACTTCATGGCAGTGGTCCCTATCCAAGCCTGTCAATTGCCCTTCCTTATCAGGTATCTCAGGTTCTGTATGACTTACAATTTTTCTGAGGGTATACGGCAAAATCTGTGACTCTCCCTTTTTTTGGTGGACATTGACAGCTTGTTTTTACTATGGGCAGAACCAGAGATATCAGCCTTCCAGAAGCTGGTCCCTGCTCCAGCTCCACACACCTTGTACACATTGCTCTGGCTCTTGAATTCTAAACCCCAAGTTCCCAATAACTCCTAAAAGGTGGGACTCTCTAGTTTTTATCCCATTCAAAGCTAAGAAATCTATTTCCAGGAACTGGAGATATCTGCAGTCAGGCAAGCTGCCTTCCCACCGGAAAATGATGAATATTAAGTCCACTCCACTATCCACCCCTCCCCTGCATATTAAACACCCCCTACCACCCTGGAAGTCAGTTTACTGTTCTGCCTCCTGGCCCATCTCCCACCATCTGTGCAGTAAAGGAGTAATTAGCTGAAATTTCTGCTCCAGGACCAACATGCTGAGCGGAAGAGAGAATACCCCCTACCGCCGGCGGGGCATCAAAGCTGCTGCTGATAGCACCCCCCACCCCTACCAATAGAGGATGGGTAGGGGCCCCATCTGCACTGCTTTGCCCAGGGGCCTACACTGCTCTTAAAATGGTCCTGATCAGCTGTGTGTGATTTTGTAGTAATTGTGCAACTATTAGCTGAAGCATCAACGGTAGTGCACTCAGGGCTGCCATCAGAAGTTGTGGGGCCCGGGACTGACAAAATAGGCAGGCATCACCTCACCCCCCCAAAATAATATATATATATATATATATATATATATATATCCTATATAATGGCACAGATCTGTGACTATGTGCCTGTGTGTATAACGCTGGGTGTGGCTAGGAGCTCTCATTGGGCTAGAAGCAGGTCTATCACACCCAGGCCACAGCTGATTGGGTGAGAAATGCCCTCCCACATAGGTTACATCCAATGGGAGTCTCTGCCCTTTGGTTACTGTGTGTTCCCAGAGCAGGATTAACAATGGGGCTGATGCAGTGCCAGATTAAGGTTCACATGGGCCTGGAGCTGAAATTTCTGAGGGGCCTATTGTGTGCCACGAAAGGAGGTGTAACAAGCGCTGTGGTGGTGTGACTAGTGATGTGATATGTGTGCTGTGGTCTAAATAGGGGGTGTGGCCTGTGCTAGGAGTGTGGCTATCTCCATGAAGATCATAGCTAGGGCCTACCATCAACCAACAAGAAAAAGTTTGTTACTACCATATCATACAGAGCATCAGTAACCGCCATATCATGCAGGGAGCATCGCAGTGACCGCCATATCATGCAGGGAGCATCGCAGTGACCGCCATATCATGCAGGGAGCATCACAGTGACTGCCATATAATACAGAGAGCTGTATCAACATGCACAGAAGTAGAAAGGGAGAAATGGTGGGGCAAAACAGAGCAGATGTGGAGAGATTATAAAAGATGGGGGCAAAATGGAGCAGATGAGGAACTGAGGAATCCTGGAAGTAACTGACACAGACACCACTTACTGACACACACTGACACAGATTCCACTTACTGACACAAACACACTGATACACACACACACACACACACACACACACACACACACACACACACACACACACACACACACCACTGACACAGACTTACTGACACACCTTACTGACAAACACTTACTGATATACAAATTTATTGACACAGACACCACTTACTGACAGATACCCATTACGGACACAGACATCACTTATTGGCACATAAATACTTAATGACAGACACAACTTACTGACGCATACAAACAGGCACAAATACAGTTTGCTGACAGATACCACTTACTGACTCAGACACCCCTTACTAAAACAGCTTCCACTTACTGACACAAATGCACTGATACAGACACACTTACTAGCACATACATACAAACTGACACACCTTACTGTCAAAACCATACTTACTGACACAAATTTGGGTATGTGGCCTTGCTGTAAGGGGCGTGGCCTCACAGCAAGCGACGCCATCACAAACCATGCCCCCTTTTTGATACTATAGGGGCATGGACAGCGCTCAGTGACCTGCTGGCCATGCCCCCTGTCCCTTTCTGTCGGGGAATAGACGCATGCGCACAGTATGTATTCACTGCTACTCTGCTCAGAGCAGTGAGTGACAGGGGGGATCTCCCAACTGCGGGACACTGCGACCCATGGGTAGGACAGTGGGACAGACCGTGAAAAACAGGACTGTCCCGCCAAAATCGGGACACTTGGGAAGTATGCATAGTGTGTGACAATGCATTTAGCCCCATAGACTGCCAGGGCACACCAAAACTATGCCAATACCTGGGGTTAAACAACATGAACCAATTTAATTTTTGTGTAATTTCCCTAAAAATAAATATTTATACAGTATTTAATTCTTATATTCCACCTGCCTTCACTCCTTATATAACGTCTAATTAATGTGTGCAATCTGTCCCCTTTTATGCTTAATTAATGTGTACTTTATGTCACATGCTCTCCGCTTACATATTTATATATATTTAAGTTGTACCCTAGTCTCATATATTTACCGTGTTCCCTGTCCACCCTAATATATTTATCTTGTGCTTCCAGTTCCCTCTTACAGTATATAGTAAACTTATGCCTCTGTCCCCATTAGAATATATTGCTCTGCCACCAGCACACCCCCTGTTTATATTTAAGTTGTGCCTCCTGTCCCCCCTTACATAGGCGTGCGCAGCTAATTGTATTAGGGGTGCACCACTGGAGAGGTGTGTCTAGCACCGCCTTTTGGGCATGTCTAGCACCACACAAGGACATGCATAGAACTATTTTACATTCTTGTAGTAAAATCACACGGCTTAATCTAATTTCTCCCTAGTTCCTAATAATAATGTAGATATAATATGCCCCAGAGAAATAAAATGAAACATTATGGTGCGACCACCGGCCGGTACTGACTGTCTGCTACGGCATAACCCTGAGTCCTAGCTGCTGCTGCTCCCTATCACTGCTTACACTTCCCCAACCTATCCCTGACACAGTGGCGGAACTAGAGAGTGGTGGACCTAGGTGCATTTGCATTCCCCTAACCCACCACACACACCTGACCCCTTGCATCCCCGCAGCACCTTCACCCTGATGTTGAGTGGACCACTCTGAAAAATATGGCAGATTTAGGGGGCCAAACATTTGAGTTTTAACATAACACAAGTAAGGTTTATAATTTACACATGTGCCATCAGAGACACATCTGCCTACTCTGATAATGTCGATATTATCTTAAACCATAAAGCTACACCTTTAAACACACTTTTACCATTGAGCCGCTGCGGCCGCTAGACTTATTACACACGCTTCGCACTTTGTATGTTATTTGCGTACAGAGTCCCGTACGTTGTACGTACTTGGCGTACACACGCCATGCTGGGTGTACAGTGTACGCACAGCGCGCGCACACACTTTTAATAAACTTTAAACCTTATTCGTAATGCAATGCAATGTTATTCTTACACTCTAAACCATGTGCCGCAAAGCACTGTAATGATGTTACACTTTAAACCTTACGCAGCGATGACGGTATAAAGTACCCGCTATGCGTACACACCTTATCAATACACTCTTAAACCTTATACAGTTAAACACTTTAAAACCCTAGCAGGGAAATGAGGACACAACACCGATATGTAGGTAACCGCTGGGTTCTAAGGCCACAGTGGATTATTTGAAAGGGGATAACAGTACAAGTTATACACTACAGACCTAACAAGATAAATCTACAACAGAATAATGGCTACAGTCAATGTACATACGTGAGAATGTTCGCTTGCGCAACCTGGACCAGTCCTCCGCTCATCAGGTAGATAGCGTTCAGAGTCTTCTGACCAGCCAGGCAGCAACAGGCTTTCTATACACTATATACAATACAATGGTCACTGTAATCCCTTTGTCTATTGGACACAGAGATGCATCTTTACATTACAGGAGAGGTCATAGGTTGATTTGAAAAGGTGGGCGATGTCTTTCCCAACTGCTCTTGTGGGTGGTCTCCTCTGGATTCCCGCCGCATACATAATATACAGTAAATACAGTTTATATCTATATTCTACTTTTGCACATAACTATACGCAGGAACATGCGATCTTTCTCTAACCAACAGCGGAATGTTACCCTTGAAATACCCTACAGCTGGATACTAGACATCACCTTCTAACCTTAGTCTGTCCCTTCCTATCATGCAAAGGCAAATCCCTTAGCCCTCGAATAATTTAAACTGTTGATACTTGCTGATGTGGTGCGGGGTGGCTATGTGTAAAATGTGCACTATTTGGGTTAAATATGTAATGTTCTGATAACCCTCTATGCGCTCACAAACCCTGCCATAAATAACCATACCACGCGCAGGAACGCGGGAGCGATCATACGCAAATTGCGGATATATGCACGCACGGCGGAACAAGTGCACGCGCAGCGGGCATGTGTATGGGGTTAGTACATGGTGTATGCATTACAATATTTTTCGACTTTGACAGTCCACCCTTTGTCAGTCAACAATGACTGCCACTATCTAAACATTAAACAGAAAAATATACAATACAATATCTACAGATGATTGGATGGTAGGAGGAGAGGTGTAGGTGGGAAACGTATGACCTAGTGGGATAGTAATAGCATGTATGTATGAATTAATGTCTGAGGGGCATGTATCATCGTGCCGTATATGTTCTAGATAAGCTTCGAGGTATTGCGAAGTATACATTAAATCCTTCTCATCCCGTATTAAGGGTCTGTAAGTGGGCCAACAAACACTACCGAGCTCTTTTCGGCTTCTTGTTCCAACAAATGGGGTGCACATTTAGTTGATGATACATGGAGGGGGAACATATGTGAGTGCTAATATATGTGGATATCACCTGTCGACTATGTGTGTCACTAACTAAAGGTTGTAGAGATGAAGATAAGACACATATGTACAATACATTCACATACCATTTGCGTAATCATTCTTGGGTGTTGATCGTAGCCTTCTCCGGATGGGTGTATTTTTGCTGAGGGGGAAACAAAGGAAAAACGGGTGAAAGAAACGGGCCATGGTATTCATTTGCAATCCTTATAACATTGTCTCTATGGATGGGTCGTAAATGAAATCTGCTGCTGTAACAATGCTCCTTAAACTCATCAATTTTGTGCTGTGCTTGCGCCGCATTAGAATTCGAACACACCTAAATATCAAACCAATAATTATGACGACTCCCAGGATACAAAGGAGAAACTTTCCTACACTCATAATAACATTTTGAGCCCATTCTCCTAAGAGAACCAATTGTGAGGGTTCAACCATGAGACCCAGCCGGTCAGTTCATTACCCACAGCAGTCAGGGTAAGGTTGTGTCTCCTTCGGAACTCCCACTACAACTGCAAGATATCGTCCATCTTTTGATCAATGATCTCGGTTGGGTCAGCAGTGCTGTTTGTAATATACGTGCAGCACTTCACACCATATTGAGTTGCCAGTGTGACACAGTACCCACCCGTCACGGTTGTGATATAATTGAGGACCATCCTGTGCTGGATCAGTTCTTTTTTGTAAGCTTGCAACTCCCTACCCGTATACCTGAAGGTGTCGTCATACATCTCAGTGATATTATCTATCAGATTCGCTAGCGCATGGATGAACCTATAATTTATAATCCTCTGGCAGTACGGGTGATGTCTAATGCGAGAAGGAATTGAATCCCGGTATATTTGTGGATCAAATCAGAGGCTACGTGCTCTGTCCTATCTATGAGGTGTCTCTTGACAATGTGTTCATAGTGAGTATGAGTGTAAGGAGCTTGAGCACTGCGTGAACGTCTTTCATCTTATCATGGGTTATGGTCATGACCTCTGGCAACACTCTTCCAATGTAACACAATCCCTCTCAGTTTGGGGCAAGCCACTTGTACGCCTTCCTCCCACATATGAAATAGGCATCATCGGGGAGAACATATGGGACAGAATATGACATCACCATATTACATACTTTCCAAGTGAAAAACCCAATCCCTGGTTCTCTCATCTGTTCAGTACAAGTATCAGGCTGTATGATATGCGCACAGTACCCTGGTGATACTTCTCCAACCCGCATGGTCTTACTTCCTTGAGTATACCTATACCGAAAATACCTTCCACTGTTGGCTATTTGGCGTATAAGTTCAGAGTCTACGGGTATCCTATCAGCTCTGTACGAAAACGCCATGGTCTGGTTATTCCATGTCACCTCCAAATTTCCCGGCTTTCGGGAATTGGAAATGTTGAAACATACTAAGGATCTATCTACATGGTACTGGTGGAGCTTCAAACTAGGGGGCCCTAGAAATATTAAATTTCTTGTCCACCGGTCTCCCACCCCGTAATTCAAGTACCTCATCTATTGTTAAAGGATACGGTACTAGTCCTGACTCGCTCTGACCTTGAGGTACTTGTGAGCACACCCAGCATTCTGTCTGCTTTAAAACCTTAACCACTAGTGAGTGGTAATCACTCAATGGATGACGGTCCATGTTGATATTAAGGCTGGACTGACATCTCTGGATGCACCCATCCTCAACTATGTTTTCGCAATTCCTACAAATGCAATCTTCCTCAGCCAATAACCCTTCACAGTGCCTCCTGGTTTCCTGACTACCAAATCGTTTTCTGATACTCGCCTTTGCTCGATTTATGTGTTGCTCTTTGAATTCTACAAATCCGTCCTCGCCATCAGAACCCATTCCAGATCCTTTCTCGACCTCTCTGGTACTCTCACCGAAATAGACTGCTCTGGTCAACAACAGGGTCAACAGGAAAACACGGAACGCAGTCTCTTGGGGTAAGTCCATCTTGTTAAGGGGAGAGAAAGGGAACAAGAAGGGGGAGGAAAGGAGGGTAATGGGAGATGGAGAAATTAATAAAAAGGAAAAAGAAAACTAGTGCGACAACCGCCTCTGGTCTTGTTGTTCTCCGCGCTCAGGTGCCGTGACAGCAGTCCTGCCTCTCAGCCTTCCTGGAACAGACACTCCAGTGATACAATGTTATCTACACTCTGCTCTTTGTCACGGGCTCTCTCTGGGTCAGCGACCTTCTGACAGTGGGACGAGTGGACCCAAGTCTCTCTTTCGGCAACCTTTAATGCTGTCGTGCTGGTTAGTAAGACTTGGTACGGTCCTTCCCACCTGTCAATGAGGCAACCTGAGCGTAGAAAAATTCGAATCATTACATAATCCCCAGGTTCAATGTCATGACAATTACTGTTTGGTAGGTCAGGAATCACCAGCTTTAGATTTCTGTTTTGATTCCTCAGCTGCTGGCTCATCTTAACCGTATATTTTACAGTCACTTCGTTATTGCATTTCAAATCATCCTGGGGGTCAATCATTACATGGGGTTGTCGACCAAAAAGAATCTGAAAGGGTGATAGGTTAAATGGGGACCTGGGAGTGGTTCTGATGCTGTACAATACAAGTGGCAAAGCTTCTGGCCACAACAATCCAGTTTCAGCCATCACTTTGCTCAGCTTGATCTTAATAATGCTGTTTACTCTTTCCACCTTCGCACTCGCCTGTGGCCGGTACGGAGTATGCAGCTTGCTATTAATTCCCATCAGTTTACACATAACCTGAAAGACTTCACCTGTAAAATGGGTACCCCTATCGCTTTCAATTATTCTAGGGATACCATATCTGCACACGAATTCCTGCACAATTTTCTTTGCAGTGAACGTAGCAGTATTTGTGGCAGCAGGGGACGCTTCTACCCAATTAGAAAACACGTCAATACAGACTAACACATATTTTAAATTTCTGCAGGGTGGTAACTGTATGAAATCAATCTGTATTACCTGAAAAGGGCCATCTGTCGGTGGGATATGGGATGGTTCTGTTGGTATTGACTTTCCAATATTCTTCCTCAAGCAGATAAGACATGTCATTGCTCTCTTACCCGCATGAGAAGAGAATCCTGGCGCACACCAGTAGGCTCTCACCAGCTTACACATACCCTCTTTGCCCAGATGAGTCAGACCGTGTGCCGCCTCAGCTAAGCTTGGAAGATATGCTCTGGGGGCTAGTGGCTTACCCTGTCCATCTGTCCAGAGTCCTGAGGACTCCTGGCCATATCCTTTTGACCTCCAGACTGCCTTTTCCTGTGGGGAACACAAATTTTGCATTTCACTTAATTTTTGTGTGTTGGCGGTGTTGAATATCATCAGTGATGTGATAACTGTTTGTATGGGGGTGCTGGCTGCTGATTTAGCAGCTTCGTCTGCCCGGCTGAAACCAAGTGACAATGGGTCTTGACTGTAAGTATGGGCTTTGCACTTGATAACAGCCACTCTGTCTGGTTCTTGTATCGCTGTTAGAAGTATTTTTATATGGGATGCATGCGTTACAGGTGTGCCAGCTGCCATCATGAAATTTCTGAGGCACCATTGGGCCCTGAAATCATGCACTACTCCAAAGGCATACCTAGAATCTGTATATATATTGGCTGACTTACCCTTGGCCAGTTCACACGCTCTGGTTAGGGCGACCAGCTCAGCTACTTGTGCTGAGTGCAGTGGGCCCAGGGGTTCAGCGTCTATGATACCTCTGTCATCTATGACTGCGTATCCAGTACACAGGTCTCCCAAGTCCGTCTGTCTGTGGCAACTACCGTCAGTGTAAAAAGTCAAATCTACGCCTTCCAGTGAGTTGTCACTAATGTCGGGTCTTGCAGTGAACGTTTGGTTCAGATATTCCATACAATCATGTGTGTCAGTGTTTGTACTAAATCCTCCTTCACCATCATTCTCATCCTCCACCCTTTGTGCCTGTCCAGGCACACCTGGCAGATAAGTTGCAGGATTTAGTGCGCTGCATCTCTTTATGGTGATGTTTACAGGGGCCATTAGTGCTAATTCCCACCTTGTAAACCGTGCAGATGAGACATGTCTGGTTTGGGCAGAGTTCAGTAAGGATGACACTGCATGAGGTGTATGGATGGTCAGGTTGTGTCCTAACACTACGTCTTCACTTTTACTCACTAGCAAAGCTATTGCTGCAACACTTCGCAAGCATGTGGGGAGAGACCGCGCTACGGTGTCCAACTGTGCACTGTAGTAAGCTACCGGCCTGCTGGCATCGCCATGTCTCTGGGTTAGGACACCTACCGCGCACCCAGCACTTTCCGTACCGTACAACTCAAAGGGTTTCCCATAATCTGGCATGCCTAATGCAGGTGCCTGTGATAGGCACTGTTTAAGTCTCTCAAATGCCAGTTCAGACTCATCTGTGTGAGAGATCCGATCTGGTTTGTTCGAGGAGACCATTTCCTGCAAAGGTAAAGCCAGTATGGAGAACCCTGGGATCCAGTTTCGGCAGTACCCACACATTCCAAGGAAAGTGCGAATTTGTTGCTGGGTTTGTGGCAGTCATGTCGCGAATCGCCTGTATTCTATCAGCGGTGAGGTGTCTAAGTCCTTGTGTCAAGCAATGTCCCAAATATTTTACCTTGGTCTGGCACAACTGCAACTTGTCCTTTGAAACCTTGTGTCCCGTATTAGAAAGGTGAAACAGAAGCTGTTTCGTGTCTTTCAAGGACGATTCGAGTGAATCAGATCACAGCAGTAAGTCATCTACATACTGTATTAATACTGACCCGCTTTCAGGTTGAAAGGATTGTAAACAGTCATGCAAAGCCTGGGAGAAAATACTTGGGCTGTCAATGAAACCTTGGGGTAGGCGAGTCCAGGTGTACTGTACTCTCCTGTATGTAAATGCAAACAAGTATTGGCTGTCAGGGTGCAGAGGGACCGAAAAGAAAGCAAATCAGAGGTCAATTACAGTGAAAAATTTTGTAGTAGGGGGAATTTGCATGAGAATGACAGCTGGATTTGGCACTACGGGGAATTGTCTCTCAACTATCTTGTTTATCCCCCTTAGATACTGCACTAGCCTGTAACCCCTCCCCCCACTCTTTTTCACAGGGAAGATGGGACTATTGGCAGTGCTGGACGTCCTAACTAGGATGCCCTGTTGTAGCAAGCGCTCTATGACTGGGTACACTCCTACCATCTTTTACTTGCACTACTACAGGAGCTACATTTGCCATCAATCCAGTGTCTTGTCCATCTTTGGTCCAGAGGGATTCCAGTATCTGGGAGATCATTGCCTCTACCTTGGATGGACACTTGTCTATAACAGCAGAGTGTGACATTAACCTTTGTGGGGTGTCTAACATATCCTGCACTTCCTGAACGTGATTCTCGGGTATATCTAAGAAGACACCCTCAGGAGTACAATATATGACACACCTCATTTTACACAATAAATCTCTCCCAAGTAGATTAGTCTGAGCCGATGCAGCTAGCAAAAAGGAATGCTTGGTCTGCAAAGGCCCTATCGTAATCTCCGCTGGTCTACTTAAAGGGTAGCGTTGCACTATTCCTGTTACTCCCATTGCTGAAATTGTTTTACCCGTTGTTTTCATACCTACCGTTGAATTTAACACTGACCTGGCCGCCCCTGTATCTACAAGAAAAGGTAGTGATCTACCAGCTACATTAACTGTGACCTCAGGTTCACTACCTAGGCTAGCAATCAACTTCACTGGCTGCAGACTACAGGTGTGGCCTAACCCCTATTGTATATTGTGACCCTCCCGCAGCGCACTGGCAGCTGCAATATGTGAGAGGGGTAGCTGAGAATTTTCAGGTCTGCCAGTCCCTCCTAGGTGGGTACCTCCTTGTTTCCCCTGCATGCGGCTCATAACTCCTCCTATGCGATCCCTGGTCCCAATTACGTGTATCATAATGTGCTTCATATCCTGGTCTAGGGGGTCGGAATACCTTATGTGTGTCCTTATACCTACAATTCCGTGCATAGTGTCCTTCCTTCTTACAGTTATAACATACTACTACATGCGACTTACCATCAGGGGTCTGGGGTTTTGGCTGATGCGGCTTCGTTGTAAGGGCTTTTATACTTACTGTCATCAGCTTATCCCCCTGTGACTCCCTGTGCTTAATGATGTTCCGACCGTGCTCGATAGCGGACTCTCTTAATGCAGCCACCGAGATACCTCTCCAGTTAGGTTGAGTGGTTTGTACCCTTGTTCTCAATGTTTCTTTTAAGCCGTCCATTAATACTGACACAGCTACCTCCCTGTGGTGTACATTTTCCTTAATGTCCTCGACCCCAGTGTATCTAGCCATTCCCTACAGTGCTCGATGGAAATATTCAGATGCCGTTTCACCTTCTTTTTGTCTTATGGAAAAGATTTTATTCCATTTGACAACAGTAGGGAAATATACTCCTAATTGCAGATTGATCTGTCGTACATTCTCCTGAGTGTATTCATCAGTGAGAGGTACTTCGACATCTAATTTACAATCAGTAATGAATTTTGCGGAGTCAATATTGGAGAGTAAACATGTCCGTAGCACTGTTCGCCGATCTTTGTTTGTGGGTTCGGTGGCATTACCTAATTCTTTAATAAACCTCTGACATGCGGCTAGATCCTTTCTGGGATCGGGAAATTCAGACATAATTGTCCTCAATTCTGTCTGGGACCAAGGACAATGCATAGCAATGTTCCTGATGGGAGTGACTCCCTGTGCGTCAGTCCTCCCATTGGGGACTGCGATCACCCTGACAGGATTTAGTTCAATTACATCATTCTGAGTTGCTTCTACAATGTGAGGTGCAATTGTCTCTGCATAATGTACGGTACCGTACTTACCTGTGGACATGACCTCACCTACTCCTCCGCTAGGGGCCTTTACTACTCTTATTGGTTGGTCCGTGCCCACCTGGGTGTCTTGTATGGTGGCTGCTAGAGAGAGTGCTGATATCGTGCTGGGCTCATCTTCTTGCTCGCAGTCCTGAGGGAAGTTTAGAATGGGATACAACTTGCACGGGTTAGCATTAGTACATTTATCAATTTTACTCTTATCATATATCAGTATGCCATTGTCTGTAGCCACTTTCTCCCCTGTAATATACAGTGGTGGTGGTGCGGTTGCCATCAGTTTCCTGCTAGGTTTGGAACCGGCTGCGTGAGCTAGTTCCCTCTGCATATCACCCTCTTGCTGCCATAAATGTAAACAGTTTGTGTGTCTGACCCTTTGTTTTTGGGATTTTATCAGACATATCCTAAACCTTAAATTCTGCAACACCTCGGGTTCAAAACTGCCTACCCTAGGGAATGGTTCCCTATCTTCCGCAGTCATACGTTCCCATTCATTGCATAAAACCTCTGTGTGTGATCCATATTTCTCACACAATATTTACCTCGCTGACCCCCTGGGCCGCGGAATATCAACCTGAACCCGGGTTGCACATCCCTTACTTGAGCAACTGGCCCCCATATTTTGCAAGTATTGCCTTCTCAGCTAATTCCTACAAAAAAACAAAATACTCAATATAAGGCAACGGTGAAAGTTCAACGAGTGCTCTCACCCACTCACGCCCACGTTGGCCAATACTACCAAATGCTGTCGTCAGCGTAGTTAGTACCCAACATAGGGCCCCTGTGTAACCTCTATTTACTGGAAGTATATGGGAGTGACTTACCCTTCCCAGTAAATATTGGTTGTTGGAGATTTCCTGAGTGACCAGAGAAACTCCCTTAAAACAAATTTTTTTTACACAAATCACGCTTGCGTATGCTACACCCAGCGCTAATGATCCCGCAATTTTATGCAAAGCTCGTAAAAAGGGTATCACCTTGCGCTAAGTATTGCACTCACGAATGCGTGGTACAATCGTACAGCGTATAGGTAACTGTTACTTATCCGCCGTACAACCAATGGAATCGTTTTTTCAGGCTGCGAAACCTCAGCCGGAGCGTATCAATCAAATGGCCTATATGGGTTTCTTCGCTAACCCCCTGGGCTGCGGTACCTAAACAAAAACCTTGCTGACCTTTGGTCTGCGGTACTCTCAACCTTCGCTGACCTTTGGTCTGCGATATCTGCTACCTTGCTCCTTTGTACTTTAATCTATGTTAACGTGAGCAAGCCAGTCTCACGCCACCAAGTGTCCACTCACCTGGTGTGGTCTCCTACGGGATCCCGAATTCCCTGGGTTCACAAAACCTTTATTGTTTGCACACTCACACTCGTTTACTCAAATACACTTTGGTTTTTCTGTACAGAAAATTAACTTTCATTCAGATAAAACAGCCTTAGTACCAGAGGTAATACAGTAAAAAAGGTTTTATTTAAACTAAATCTTGGACACTGAGCAATTTGTGCTATTACCGCGTGGCTACTGTTTCGCGCCTAAACTAAACACTGCTATTGTGTAATTTGGACTTAACGGTCGTACATTTACGCACATTGCGTAAACATGCGACCGTGCGTATGCTTTCACGTTGCGTACGCAGTCCCGTACTCTGTCCGAGACAGGTGTACAAAGACCGTACTTCCGCAGTAGTACAAATCCCACACTTCTATAAATGTAAGCGATATTACCTATAATCGTTTACTTAACACAACACAGTATCTTTCTGTATAAACCTGTTTAACTAGGCCAGATTGTATTTGTGTTTTACGTTTTACTCCCTTCATATCTAGTCTATGTTTTAATTAAATAGCAATAAATTTCTCAGAACAGGTCAAAATGAATCTAATAATCACTACTTATGGCAACAATGCGAGCAGGTATACAAAGTACAAAATACAGGTGTATGCGTGTGTTGTGTGTGCATTTGGCGCCAAACAGAAATTCACACTTTTAAAAATAGCTTTGCGTATTTACCTTACGGATCCCACCAGCATCCCTAAACCATGCAGAGCAGACGCTTATCTTATCAGCACTTGAAATAGGGTTTACCAGTGTATCCACCAACCAGGAGAAGGCTTACGTGGATACCTGTCCGCCCTTTGCTGATAGATAAAGTCTGCAGTAACCTGCTAGGTTGTGGGTATGAGGAAAATCCCGGACGAGACCCCAATTGATAATGTCGATATTATCTTAAACCATAAAGCTATACCTTTAAACACACTTTTACCATTGAGCCGGTGCGGCCGCTAGACTTATTACACACGCTACGCACTTTGTACGTTATTTGCGTACAGAGTCCCATACGTTGTACGTACTTGGCATACACATGCCGCGCTGGGTGTACAGTGTACGCACAGCGCGCGCACACACTTTTAATAAACTTTAAAACTTATTCGTAATGCAATGCAATGTTATTCTTACACTCTAAACCATGTGCCGCAAAGCACTGTAATGATGTTACACTTTAAACCTTACGCAGCGCTGACGGTATAAAGTACCCGCTATGCGTACACACCTTATCAATACACTCTTAAACCTTATACAGTTAAACACTTTAAACCCTAGCAGGGAAATGAGGACACAACACCGATATGTAGTTAACCGCTGGGTTCTAAGGCCACAGTGGATTATTTGAAAGGGGATAACAGTACAAGTTATACACTACAAGGCTAACAAGATAAATCTACAACAGAATAATGGCTACAGTCAATGTACATATGTGAGAATGTTCGCTTGCGCAACCTGGACCAGTCCTCCGCTCATCAGGTAGATAGCGTTCAGAGTCTTCTGACAAGCCAGGCAGCAACAGGCTTTTTATACACTACTTCCATACACAATACAATGGTCACTGTAATCCCTTTATCTATTGGACACAGAGATGCATCTTTACATTACAGGAGAGGTCATAGGTTGATTTGAAAAGGTGGGCGATGTCTTCCTCAACTGCTCTTGTGGGTGGTATCCTCTGGATTCCCGCCGCATACATAATATACAGCAAATACAGTTTATATCTATATTCTACTTTTGCACATAACTATACGCAGGAACATGCGATCTTTCTCTAACCAACAGCGGAATGTTACCCTTAAAATACCCTACAGCTGGATACTAGACATCACCTTCTAACCTTAGTCTGTCCCTTCCTATCATGCAAAGGCGAATCCCTTAGCCCTGGAATAATTTAAACTGTTGATACTTGCTGATGTGGTGCGGGGTGGCGATGTGTAAAATGTGCACTATTTGGGTTAACTATGTAATGTTCTGATAACCCTCTATGCGCTCACAAACCCCGCCGTAAATAACCATACCACACGCAGGAATGCGGGAGCGATCATACGCAAATTGCGGATATGTGCACGCACGGCGGAACAAGTGCACGTGCAGCGGGCATGTGTATGGGGTTAGTACATGGTGTATGCATTACAATATTTTTCGACTTTGACAACTCCTACGCAGGACAGCAGCATTTGTCACACATGTCCCCATGATCACCAGCTACTGACAGTAGTGTCCCTTATTCCCATTATGCCACACAGTGTGAGATGGAATTCACATTACACCACATGGTATGAGACTAAATTCACATTACGACACACAGTATGAGCCATATTCACATTATGCCAAATGGTATGAGACGAAATTCGCATTATGTCACATGGTATGAGACGAAATTCACATTATGCCACATGGTATGAGATGAAATTCACATTATGCCACATGGTATGAGACAAAATTCACATTATGCCACATGGTATGAGATGAAATTCACAATACGCCACACGGTATTAGCCACATTCACATTATAATACACAGTATGAGCCACATTCACATTATGCCACACAGTATGTGATGAAATTCACATTACGCTACACAGTATGAGCTGAAATTCACATTACACCACACAGTATGAACTGATATTCACATTACACCACACAGAATGAACCAAATTCACATTATGCCACAGAGTATGCCCTTAGGAGTGCCAGATACCCATAATACCCCCAGTGCTCACCGTTATAATATAAGTAAAACACATTACGAAGGATATAAATAATCTATAGTAATAAAAAATAGAAATGTAACATATATTAAACACACGTTACATAAGGTGATTTACGGTCCCACTCAGCTCCGACTCCGAGCCCTCTCGAGATGAATTCTGGCCTGATGCTGTAGCTGCACACTGGCACAAGAGGAGAGAGTGCAGTCTGTAGGGGGCAGAGAAAGCGCAGACAGGAGGGAGGAGAGCGCGGATGGGAGGAGGGGAGAGAGAGCGTGGAGGGGGGGAGAGAGCGTGAATGGGAGGGGGGAGAGAGCGCGGACTGAAGGGAGGAGAGAGCGTGTACCGTAGGGGGGAGAGAGCGTGGACGGAAGGGGGGAGAGAGAGCGTGGATGGGAGGGAGGAGAGAGAGTGCGGAGGGGTGAGAGAGCGCGAATGGGAGGGGGGAGAGTGCGCGGACTGTATGGGAGGAGAGAGAGCGCGTATGGGAGGGGGGTGAGAGTGTGGATGGGATGGGGAGAGAGAGCACATACGGGAGGGGAGAGAGCGCGTATGGGAGGGGGAGAGTGAGCACGGACAGAAGGGGGAGACAGAGCGCGGACTGAAAGGAGGAGAGAGAGCGTGGATTAAAGGGGGGAGAGAGAGCATGGACGGGAGAGAGAGCGTGGACGGGATAGGGGAGAGCGTGGATGGTAAGGAGGAGAGAGAGCGTGGAGGGGGGAGAGAGCGCAGACTGAAGGGAAGAGCGAGAGCGCGTTACAGGATGGGGAGAGTGCAGATGGGATGGGGGAGAGAGCGTGGATGGGAGGGGGGAGAGAGCGTGGCTGGGAGGGAGGAGAGAGCGCGGAGGGGGGAGAGAGAGCACAAATGGGAGGGGAGAGAGAGCGTGGACTGAAGGGGGAAGAGAGAGTGCGTACAGGAGGGGGGAGAGAGAGTGCGGACGGGAGGGGGGAGAGTGCACAAACGGGAGGGAGAGAGAGCACGGACGGGAGGGGAGAAAGAGAGTGTGGATGAGAGGGAGGAGAGAGCGAGGAGGGGGAGAGAGAGCGCAAATGGGAGGGGGGAGAGAGCGCGGACTAAAGGGAGGAGAAAGAGCGCGTACGGGAGGGGGTAGAGAGAGTGCGGATGGGAGGGGGGAGAGAGCGTGGATGGGAGGGGGAGAGAGCGTGGCTGGGAGGGAGGAGAGAGCGCGGAGGGGGGAGAGAGAGCGCAAATGGGAGGGGGGAGAGAGCGTGGACTGAAGGGGGAAGAGAGAGTGCGTACGGGAGAGGGGAGAGAGAGTGCGGACGGGAGGGGGGAGAGTGCACAAACGGGAGGGAGAGAGAGCATGGACGGGAGAAAGAGAGTGTGGATGAGAGGGAGGAGAGAGTGTGGAGGGGGAGAGAGAGCGCAAATGGGAGGGGGGAGAGAGCACGGACTAAAGGGAGGAGAAAGAGCGCGTACGGGAGGGGGGAGAGAGAGTGCGGATGGGAGGGGGGAGAGAGAGCGTGGACGGGAGGGGGAGAGAAAGCGTGGACGGGAGGGGGAGAGAGCGTGGACGGGAGGGGGAGGTAAATATTAGTCCGTCCTGACTGGGTAGCAGTAGGGGGGCACAGGAATGAGCAGCGATCACTGAGCTGCAGGCGTAGCGTGTGGGGGGTGCCGGACATTAGGGGGTGCCTGTGCGCACCAGCCCCCCCCCGTGCGCACTTCGATGCCCCCTTATAAATTAATTTAACTTGTGCCTGCCCCCCATATATATTTAACTTATGCCGCTATCTTAATATATTAATGTATGCTTTTATTAATTTATACCATATACCCCTTTACATATTAAATTTATTGTCACTTGCCCCCATTATATATATTTATTTACACTGTACCCAGATCCCCCCTTTTATACCTAAGTTGTGCCTCCTGACCTTCTTCATATTAAACTTGTGGCCCTGTTCCTCCTTATATGTTTATGCAACTTATGCATATCTCCTCTTTATATAACTTGAGCATCATTTCCCCCCTTTTAAAAAAGAAATCACTTATGCCCCCTGTTCTCTTACATAATTTATGCTGAGGTTAATGCACCACCCACCACCTACCTTGCTCTTCTCCTGTCCTGTTACATTTCTTATGCACACATTTCTGATTGCAGCCCCACACCAGACAGGGTAAACGCTGGGGCAAGGATTCACAGTACTGTATGTGCTGCCGCCTGCCAGTGACGCATCAGAAGCTTGGGCGGAGCTTCAGCTGTATGGGGGCGGAGCCTTGGGCGGGTCCGGGAGCGGAGCCTTGGGTAGATTCATGCCGGGGCAACCAGTCTCGGTCAGGACCTGGGGAGGTCGGGACTTCGGCCGGCCGGTTCGGGGTCAAGGCGACCAGGCAGATGCGAGGTGAGTGAGCTGCTGGTGATGACAGGATTTTTTCTCCCCGTCATTACTGGCTTCACTGGAGGGATCCTGGGGGCCTATTTTCAATGGGGGGGCCTGGAGCTGCAGCTCCATCCGCCCCATTGTTAATCCGGCCCTGGGCTGATGGAGCTACAGCTCCAGGCCCACACCCCAAAATAGGCCACTGCATCTGCAGCAACATACCCTCCAACAATAGGCCTAATTCAGAGTTGATCACAGCAGCAAATTTGTTAGCAGTTGGGCAAAACCATGTGCACTGCAGGTGGGGCAGATATAGCATGTGCAGAGAGAGTTAGATTTGGGTGGGGTATGTTCAAACTGAAATCTAAATTGCAGTGTAAAAATAAAGCAGCCAGTATTTACCCTGCACAGAAACAAAATAACCCACCCAAATCTAACTCTCTCTGCAAATGTTATATCTGCCACACCTGGGGGTATATTTACAAAGATTCGTGTTTTGGCCGTTTTGAAGGGTGTTTGAACTCGAGTGGTATCGGGTGCATTTTACTGCAACTTTTTGAATCCTGATACGATCATTCACTAGATTCGCTGCCGAGTTTTACACAATCGTTTTTTCCGATGTCGATGTGATTCGTAATATAAGGCAGTGTTTTACGGGAGTGATGAGTAAAACACTGCCTGACAAATCACAAGGAATCCCGGCCGGATCTGTGAGATCCGTGCAGGGCTTCATTGTGTACCTTAAAAAGTTGATTAAAGTCTTAAAAATTCGGAAAAAAATTGCGTAGGGTCCCCCCTCCTAAGCACAACCAGCCTCGGGCTCTTTGAGCCGGTCCTGGTTGAAAAAATATGGGGGGGGGAAATGACAGGGGTTCCCCCATATTTAATCAACCAGCACCAGGCTCTGCGCCTGGTCCTGGTTCCAAAAATACGGGGGGGACAAAAAGCGTAGGGGTCCCCCGTATTTTTGAAACCAGCACCGGGCTCCAATAGCCAGGTACATAATGCCACAAGCGGGGGACACTTTTATACTGGTCCCTGCGGCCCTGGCATTACATACCCAACTAGTCAGCCATGGCCGGGGTACCCTGGAGGAGTGGGAACCACTTAAATCAAGGGGTCCCCCCCTCCAGCCACCCAAGCGCCAGGGGTGAAGCCCGAGGCTGTCCCCCCCATCCAAGGGCGGTGGATGGGGGGCTGATAGTCTTTTGAAAAAATGTGAATATTGGTTTTAGTAGCATTACTACAAGTCCCAGCAAGCCTACCCCGCAAGCTGGTACTTGGAGAACCACAAGTACCAGCATGCAGTGGAAAACCGGGCCCGCTGGTACCTGTAGTACTAGTACTAAAAAATACCCCCCAAAAAACAGGACACACACACTGTGAAAGTATAAGTTTATTACATACATGCACACCTCCATACACACATACTTACCTATGTTCCCACGAGGCTCGGTCCTCTTCTCCATGTAGAATCCTTGGGGTACCTGTGAAAAAAATGATACTCACGTAATCCAGTGTAGAATCAGACCTTTGAATAATCCACGTACTTGGCAAAATAATAAAACGGAAACCCGACCACGCACTGAAAGGGGTCCCATGTTTACACATGGGACCCCTTTCCCCGACTGCCAGGACCCCCCCTGACTCCTGTCAAAGAGAGTCCCTTCAGCCAATCAGGGAGCGCCACGTCGTGGCACTCTCCTGATTGGCTGTGTGCTCCTGTAGTGTCTGTCAGGCAGCACACGGCACAGGTACAATGTAACGCCTATGTGCTCCATTGTAGCCAATGGTGGGAACTTTGCGGTCAGCGGTTGACCGAAAGTAACCTCACCGCTGACCGCAAAGTTCCCACCATTGGCTACAATGGAGCGCAAAAACAGACCCGCACTTGAGCACTCAGAAACTAACACCCAAATACGAATGAATAGTGAATGCCCGTATTCTATGAAATAACAGCCGCGTTTGACCGATGGTCTATTCATTCGTATTTCTGAACGTCGTCATTCAAACCATTACGAATAGTCCAAACACTGCCGAGATTGGTGCTTAGTGAATTCTCGGATTGGGACTTAGAAAAAAAAACACAAATCGGACAAACTCGGATTTTTAGTAAATACTGGCCCTGCAGTGCACATGGTTTTGCCCAACTGCTAACAAATTTGCTGCTGTATTCAATTCTGAATTACCCCTAATTTACACATAAAAATTGGTACAATTTCCAAAAGGGGGCGTGGCCACACCCCTTTTCCTATACCATCAATGGAAGTTTGGAGAGCCAGAAATCGGTACAGACCGTAAAAAAGATACTGTACCTGCCAAAAGGGTACAGCTGGAGGGCATGTCACTGCATCTGCAGCAAGTCTCTGTGCTGTGGATAGGGGGGGGGAAACCTTTTACTGCAGCGTTCTATGTCCTGCTGCCAGTCCACCTGCCCCCACCCGGCATCAACAATCCCCACTCCCTAGCCGCGGCGCACAGAGCCGTCTTTTTGTATGGGCTCAATGGGCTCTTGCCCAAGGGCCCCAGGAGTATAAGGGCCCTAGGCTGATAGCTGAGGGTCCCCTCTTTCCAGGGATACCAGATTTTTTAAAATCGGCCCTGGGGAACCGAAGATATCTGACTTGAAAGAAGTGGTCCCTATCTAAGCCTGTTAATTGCTTTTCCCAGCCAGATGGCTCGGGTTCTGTCTGACTTAGATTTGTTTTGAGGGTATAATCCAAAAGCTGGGACTCTCCCCTTTTGGTGGACACTGGCAGCTTTTCTCTATTATACCCAGAACCAGAGATATCAACCTTCCAGCAGATGGTCCCTGCTCCAAATCCACACGCCTAACATGCAGTTTTAGACTTTCTTTGGTAAATTGTTCTGGCTCCTGAACTCTGATCCTCAAGTTCCCAGTATCTCCTGAATGGCGGGACTCTCTAGTTTTTTATTTTATCCCATTCAAAGCTAAGAAATATATTTTCAGGAACTTTAGATATCTGCAGTCAAGCAAGCTGCCCTCCCACCGGAAAATGATAACTTAAGTATTAAGCCCACTCCACTATCCACCCCTCCCCTACGTATTAAACACCCCCTACCAACCTGGAAGTCATGTACCAGGGCTTCTTCATTCAGCCCAATGCTCCCTCTGCAGTTTAGCTCCATCTGTGCAGTAAAGGAGTAATTAGCAGAAATTACTGCGCCAAGTCCTACATGCTGAGCAGAAGATAGAACACCCCCTACCACCCGTGGGACATCAAAGCTGCCACTGATAGCACCCCCCACCCCTATCGCTGGAGGATGGGTAGGGGGCCCAGTGCATTGCTGTGCCCAGGGGCCTACACTGCTGTTAAGACGGCCCTGGTGGCGCAGGTGGAACAAAAGCTGCTGCGGCCACCGGCATAGATGTGTATGAAAGCGGCACAGCGGAAGGCTTTCATAGCTCTACCCACCCATGGCACACCCGGACCTCCTCTCCCATCCGTGTCTTCCCCACACCCGCCACTCCCCCAACCACAGCACCTACTAGGTGACTCATCAGGCCCTGCGTGCGCTGTTCACGCCGTTGCAAGGGGCTGCAACCCCTTAACCATTGCACACCCTTTGTCCGTGCAATATTTAACCACTCACACAATTCTGATTGGAGGTAATACTCCATATAATACAAAAATTGCACACCGCACAAGGGAGTGCAAGGGTTAAGGGTGCATAACCCCTTACGACGGTGTGAAGAGCGCCCGTAGGGCACGATGAATCATCTAGTATATATATATATATATATATATATATGTTATATATATATATATATATATGTAAATATATATTTAAAAAAAATCCTATGCACATACAGAGCAACACCATAGCCTCCGCGACCATATAATGCCCCACACAGTAATGCCCCTGGCAACATATTATGCCCCCAACATTAATGCCCTTGTCACCATAATATGTGCAGGCAGGTCAAATTTGACTATAAAGTATACAATTTAGTACATTGTATAGTCAAAATTGACGATAGCACAAATTGCACAGAACCAAAATCACACCGTGGGGTATATTTACTGAAATTCGGAATTGTCGGGATTTGATGGGAGATTAAACACGAATGACATTGGTAGTGTGAATTTGCAACATTTGGGGGGTTTTTTACGTCTCATTTACTATGCTGTCGTATTCTGCATTTTAATATTTTCTGATGTCGATGTCAATTATAATGTCGGGCAGTGTTTTACGGGAGTGATTACTAAAACACTGGCTGACAAAACACAATGAATCCCAGCCGGATCTGTGAGATCCGTGCAGGGCTTCATTGTGTATATTATGAAAAGTGAAGAAAGAGTTAAAAATCCCCCAAAACATTTGCGTGGGGTCCCCCATCCTAAGCATAACCAGCCTCGCGCTCTTTGAGCCGGTCCTGGTTGTAAAAATACAGGGGGAAAAATGACTGTGGTTCCCCCATATGTAAACAACCAGCACCGGGCTCTGCGTCTGGTCCTGGTGCAAAAAATACAGGTGAAAAAAATGTAGGGGTCCCCCATATTTTTAACGGTAAGTTCATGGACCGGGAGTTTAGTTTTTTTTTTAACAAGCACGTGGATTACATCTAGAGATGTGCACCGGAATTTTTTCGGGTTTTGTGTTTTGGTTTTGGATTCGGTTCCGCGGCCGTGTTTTGGATTCGGACGCGTTTTGCCAAAACCTCCCTGAAATTTTTTTGTCGGATTCGGGTGTGTTTTGGATTTGGGTGTTTTTTTTTACAAAAAACCCTCAAAATCAGCTTAAATCATAGAATTTGGGGGTCATTTGATCCCATAGTATTATTAACCTCAATAACCATAATTTCCTCTCATTTTCAGTCTATTCTGAACACCTCACACCTCACAATATTATTTTTAGTCCTAAAATTTGCACCGAGGTCACTGGATACTAAGCTAAGCGACACAAGTGGCCGACACAAACACCTGGCCCATCTAGGAGTGGCACTGCAGAGTCAGGCAGGATGGCACTTCAAAAAATAGTCCCCAAACAGCACATGATGCAAAAAAAAAAAGAGGCGCACCAAGGTCGCTGTGTGACTAAGCTAAGCGACACAAGTGGCCGACACAAACACCTGGCCCATCTAGGAGTGGCACTGCAGAGTCAGGCAGGATGGCACTTCAAAAAATAGTCCCCAAACAGCACATGATGCAAAGAAAAAAAGAGGCGCACCAAGGTCGCTGTGTGACTAAGCTAAGCGACACAAGTGGCCGACACAAACACCTGGCCCATCTAGGAGTGGCACTGCAGTGTCAGGCAGGATGGCACTTCAAAAAAATTGTCCCCAAACAGCACATCCATGATGCAAAGAAAAATGAAAGAAAAAAGAGGTGCAAGATGGAATTGTCCTTGGGCCCTCCCACCCACCCTTATGTTGTATAAACAGGACATGCACACTTTAACGAACCCATCATTTCAGCGACAGGGTCTGCCACACGACTGTGACTGAAATGACTGGTTGGTTTGGGCCCCCACCAAAAAAGAAGCAATCAATCTCTCCTTGCACAAACTGGCTCTACAGAGGCAAGATGTCCACCTCATCATCATCCTCCGATTCCTCACCCCTTTCACTGTGTACATCCCCCTCCTCACAGATTATTAATTCGTCCCCATTGGAATCCACCATCTCAGATCCCTGTGTACTTTCTGGAGGCAATTGCTGCTGGTGAATGTCTCCACGGAGGAATTGATTATAATTCATTTTGATGAACATCATCTTCTCCACATTTTCTGGAAGTAACCTCGTACGCCGATTGCTGACAAGGTGAGCGGCTGCACTAAACACTCTTTCGGAGTACACACTGGAGGGAGGGCAACTTAGGTAAAATAAAGCCAGTTTGTGCAAGGGCCTCCAAATTGCCTCTTTTTCCTGCCAGTATACGTACGGACTGTCTGACGTGCCTACTTGGAAGCGGTCACTCATATAATCCTCCAACATTCTTTCAATGGTGAGAGAATCATATGCAGTGACAGTAGACAACATGTCAGTAATCGTTGGCAGGTCCTTCAGTCCGGACCAGATGTCAGCACTCGCTCCAGACTGCTCTGAATCACCGCCAGCTGGTGGGCTCGGAATTCTTACCCTTTTCCTCGCACCCCCAGTTGCGGGAGAATGTGAAGGAGGAGCTGTTGACGGGTCATGTTCCGCTTGACTTGACAATTTTCTCACCAGCAGGTCTTTGAACCTCTGCAGACTTGTGTCTGCTGGAAAGAGAGATACAACGTAGGTTTTAAATCTAGGATCGAGCACGGTGGCCAAAATGTAGTGCTCTGATTTCAACAGATTGACCACCCGTGAATCCTGGTTAAGCGAATTAAGGGCTCTATCCACAAGTCTCACATGCCTAGCGGAATCGCTCTGTTTTAGCTCCTCCTTGAATGTCTCCAGCTTCTTCTGCAAAAGCCTGATGAGGGGAATGACCTGACTCAGGCTGGCAGTGTCTGAACTGACTTCACGTTTGGCAAGTTCAAAGGGTTGCAGAACCTTGCACAACGTTGAAATCATTCTCCACTGCGCTTGAGTCAGGTGCATTCCCCCTCCTTTGCCTATATCGTGGGCAGATGTTTAGGCTTGAATGGCCTTTTGCTGCTCCTCCATCCTCTGAAGCATATAGAGGGTTGAATTCCACCTCGTTACCACCTCTTTCTTCAGATGATGGCAGGGCAGGTTCAGGACTGTTTGCTGGTGCTCCAGTCTTTGGCACGCGGTGGCTGAATGCCAAAAAGTGGCCCGCAATTCTTCGGGCCACCAACAGCATCTCTTGCATGCCCCTGTCGTTTTTTAAATAATTCTGCACCACCAAATTAAATGTATGTGCAAAACATGGGACGTGCTGGAATTTGCCCAGATGTAATGCACGCACAATATTGCTGGCATTGTCCGATGTCACAAATCCCCAGGAGAGTCCAATTGGGGTAAGCCATTCTGCGATGATGTTCCTCAGTTTCCGTAAGAGGTTGTCAGCTGTGTGCCTCTTATGGAAAGCGGTGATACAAAGCGTAGCCTGCCTAGGAATGAGTTGCCGTTTGCGAGATGCTGCTACTGGTGCCGCTGCTGCTATTCTTGCTGCGGGAGGCAATACATCTACCCAGTGGGCTGTCACAGTCATTAAGTCCTAAATCTGCCCTGCTCCACTTGTCCACATGTCCGTGGTTAAGTGGACATTAGGTACAACTGCATGTTTTAGGACACTGGTGACTCTTTTTCTGACGTCTGTGTACATTTTCGGTATCGCCTGCCCAGAGAAATGGAACCTAGATGGTATTTGGTACCGGGGACAAAGTACCTCAATCAAGTCTCTAGTTGCCTGTGAATTAACGGTGGATACCGGACACACGTTTCTCACTACCCAGGCTGACAAGACCTGAGTTATCTGCTTTGCAGCAGGATGACTGCTGTGATATTTCATCTTCCTCGCAAAGGACTGTTGGACAGTCAATTGCTTACTAGAAGTAGTACAAGTGGTCTTCCGACTTCCCCTCTGGGATGACGATCGACTCCCAGCAGCAACAACAGCAGCGCCAGCAGCAGTAGGCGTTACACTCAAGGATGCATCGGAGGAATCCCAGGCAGGAGAGGACTCGTCATACTTGCCAGTGACATAGCCTGCAGGACTATTGGCTTTACTGTGTAAGGTGGAAATTGACACTGAGGGCAGTGGCATAACTACTGCCCCCGCAGCCCTCGCGGTGACTTGGGGGCGAGGGGCTGCGGGGGCGACACTGATTTAGCGCAGATTGACATGCGGACGAGCGTCCGCATGTCAATCTGCTCCTACAAACCCTCCCTGCTGTGTTGGAGGGACACGGAGGGCACAGCGCGCGCCTCTCCTGTGTCTCCTCCTGCATCTCCGGCGGCCGCGGGTCTAATAAACGAAGTGCCGTTTGTGAGCTCTGATTGGCTCACGAACCGGCACTTCCTCTATTAGACCTGCGGCCACCGGAGATGCAGGAGGGGACACAGGAGAGGCGCGCGCTGTGCCCTCCATGTCCCTCCAACACAAACCAGCGGGGGAGCGGCGGAGGCGGCGACGGCGGGGGAGGGGGTTGGGCACGCACTGAGGGGGCATATATGGCACTGGGGGCATATGTGGCACTGGGGGGGGGGGAATCTGGCACTGGGAGCATATCTGGCACTGGGGGGGAATATCTGGCACTGGGGGCATATGTGGCACTGGGGGGGGAGGGATCTGCCACTGGGAGCATATGTGGCACTGGGGGGGAATATCTGGCACTGGGGGGGGAATATCTGGCACTGGGGACATATGTGGCACTGAGGGGGAATATCTGGCACTAGCGGCATATGTGGCACTGGGGGGGTATATGTGTACCTGGCACATAGGAAGGGGGGCTATATTGTGCACTGGGGTCAAAGAATTTGACTATTTATATATGAAACATTCACATTTAGCTACATTTTATCATATACCTAAAATTCATAATGACAGAAACTGAACCCCTGGAAGGCCTATTATATCGGGGATTGATTCTTTACCAGCGAATTTATCCCACTACATAGACTTGAAGTTACAAAAATATGTAAAGAATCTTCGATCATATTTAAGACTCTACTACTGTTTTGAATATAATCAAGGAGACCAATTGGAACTCAAATTCCAGATGGTTAACAATTGATGTTCAGTCATTATACTCTTCAATTCCACATCATATAGGGTTAAAAGGAGTAGAGAAAAAATTGTTAGAAGATAAAAGAACAGACTTTTATTTTGGACAGTATTACCTTTATATTAAAATATAATTATTGTATGACTAAGCTAAGCGACCCAAGTGGCCGACACAAACACCTGGCCCATCTAGGAGTGGCACTGCAGTGTCAGACAGGATGGCAGATTTAAAAAATAGTCCCCAAACAGCACATGATGCAAAGAAAAAAAGAGGTGCATTGAGGTAGCTGTGTGACTAAGTTAAGCGACACAAGTGGCTGACACAAACACCTGGCCCATCTAGGAGTGGCACTGCAGTGTCAGACAGGATGGCAGATTTAAAAAATAGTCCCCAAACAGCACATGACGCAATGAAAAAAAGAGATGCAATGAAGTAGCTGTGTGACTAAGCTAAGCGACACAAGTGACCGACACAAACACCTGGCCCATATAGGGGTGGCACTGCAGTTTTCTAGCGAGAGGATGAGTGCTTCCATTCTCATGTGAATCTGAACCACTAGCCATGAACATAGGCCAGGGCCTCAGCCGTTCCTTGCCACTCCGTGTCGTAAATGGCATATTGGCAAGTTTACGCTTCTCATCAGACGATTTTAATTTTGATGTTTGGGTCATTTTACTGAACTTGTGTAGTATACTTGATGACACAGAGGTAGAGGAGTGGCCTACTGTACCGTACTGCTATATATTATATACTGGCGGTCAGCAAAATTATGCACTGTCCTACTACTATATATATACTGCGCACAACTTAAATGTACCACAGGTATGGATGTATAGTATACTTGATGACACAAAGGTAGGTAGAGCAGTGGACTACTGTACCATACTGCTATATATTATATACTGGTGGTCAGTAAAATGATGCACTGTACTCCTACTATATATACTGCGCACAACTTAAATGCACCACAGGTATGGATGGATAGTATACTTGACGACACAGAGGTAGGTAGAGCAGTGGCCTACTGTACCGTACTGCTATATATTATATACTGGTGGTCAGCAAAATTATGCACTGTCCTACTACTATATATATACTGTGCACAAAAACTTAAATGCACCACAGGTATGGATGGATAGTATACTTGACGACACAGAGGTAGGTAGAGCAGTGGCCAACTGTACCGTACTGCTATATATTATATACTGGTGGTCAGAAAAATTATGCACTGTCCTACTACTATACGTATATATATATTGCGCACAAAAACTTAAAAGCACCACAGGTATGGATGGATAGTATACTTGACGACACAGAGGTAGGTAGAGCAGCGGCCGTGTTTTGGATTCTGACGCATTTTGGCAAAACCTCCTTTAAAAATTTTTGTCGGATTCGGGTGTGTTTTGGATTTGGGTGTTTTTTTTACAGCTTAAATCATAGAATTTGGGGGTCATTTTGTTCCCATAGTTTTATTAACCTCAATAACCATAATTTCCACTCATTTCCAGTCTATTCTGAACACGTCACACCTCACAATATTATTTTTAGTCCTAAAATTTGCACCGAGGTCGCTGTGTGACTAAGCTAAGCGACCCAAGTGGCCGACACAAACACCTGGCCCATCTAGGAGTGGCACTGCAGTGTCAGACAGGATGGCAGATTTAAAAAAATAGTCCCCAAACAGCACATGATGCAAAGAAAAAAAGAGGTGCACCAAGGTCGCTGGATGATTCGCTAAGCGACCCAAGTGGCCGACACAAACATCTGGCCCATCTAGCAGTGGCACTGCAGTGTCAGACAGGATGACAGATTTAAAAAATAGTCCCCAAACAACACATGATGCAAAGAAAAAAAGAAGTGCAATGAGGTAGCTGTGTGACTAAGCAAAGTGACACAAGTGGCCGACACAAACACCTGGCCCATCTAGGAGTGGCACTGCAGTTTTCTACCGAGAGGATTAGTGCTTCCATTCTCATGTGAATCTGAACCACTAGCCATGAACATAGGCCAGGGACTCAGCCGTTCCTTGCCACTCCGTGTCGTAAATGGCATGTTGGCAAGTTTACGCTTCTCATCAGACGATTTTAATTTTGATGTTTGGGTCATTTTACTGAACTTGTGTAGTATACTTGACGACACAGAGGTAGAGCAGAGGCCTACTGTACCGTACTGCTATATATTATATACTGGCGGTCAGCAAAATTATGCACTGTCCTACTACTATATATATATACTGCGCACAACTTAAATTCACCACAGGTATGGATGGATAGTATACTTTACGACACAGAGGTAGGTAGAGCAGTGGCCTACTGTACCATACTGCTATATATTATATACTGGTGGTCAGCAAAATTATGCACTGTCCTACTACTATATATATACTGCGCACAACTTAAATGCACCACAGGTATGGATGGATAGTATACTTGACAACACAGAGGTAGGTAGAGCAGTGACCTACTGTACCGTACTGCTATATATTATATACTAGTAATGTGCACCGGACATTTTTCGGGTTTTGTGTTTTGGTTTTGGATTCGGTTCCGCGGCCGTGTTTTGGATTCGGATGCGTTTTGGCAAAACCTCACCGAAAATTTTTTGTCGGATTCGGGTGTTTTTTTTAAAAAACTCCCTCAAAAACAGCTTAAATCATAGAATTTGGGGGTCATTTTGATCCCATAGTATTATTAACCTCAATAACCATAATTTCCACTAATTTCCAGTCTATTCTGAACACCTCACAATATTATTTTTAGTCCTAAAATTTGCACCAAGGTCGCTGTGTCAGGCAGGACGGCACTTGAAAAAAATAGTCCCCAAACAGCACATGATGCAAAGAAAAAAAGAGGCGCAATGAGGTAGCTGTGTGACTAAGCTAAGCGACCCTAGTGGCCGACACAAACACCTGGCCCATCTAGGAGTGGCACTGCAGTGTCAGCAGGATGGCCCTTCAAAAAAATACTCCCCAAACAGCACATGATGCAAAGAAAAATGAAAGAAAAAAGAGGTGCAAGATGGAATTGTCCTTGGGCCCTCCCACCCACCCTTATGTTGTATAAACAGGACATGCACACTTTAACGAACCCATCATTTCAGCGACGGGGTCTGCCACACGACTGTGACTGAAATGACTGGTTGATTTGGGCCCCCACCAAAAAAGAAGCAATCAATCTCTCCTTGCACAAACTGGCTCTACAGAAGCAAGATTTCCACCTCATCATCATCCTCCGATTCCTCACCCCTTTCATTGTGTACATCCCCCTCCTCACAGATTATTAATTCGTCCTCACTGGAATTCACCATCTCAGATCCCTGTGTACTTTCTGGAGGCAATTGCTGGTGAATGTCTCCACGGAGGAATTGATTATAATTCATTTTGATGAACAACATCTTCTCCATATTTTCTGGAAGTAACCTCGTACGCCGATTGCTGACAAGGTGAGCGGCTGCACTAAACACTCTTTCGGAGTACACACTGGAGGGAGGGCAACTTAGGTAGAATAAAGCCAGTTTGTGCAAGGGCCTCCAAATTGCCTCTTTTTCCTGCCAGTTTACGTACGGACTGTCTGACGTGCCTACTTGGATGCGGTCACATATAATCCTCCACCATTCTTTCAATGGTGAGAGAATCATATGCAGTGACAGTAGACGACATGTCAGTAATCGTTGGCAGGTCCTTCAGTCCGGACCAGATGTCAGCACTCGCTCCAGACTGCCCTGCATCACCGCCAGCGGGTGGGCTCGGAATTCTTAGCCTTTTCCTCGCACCTCCATTCGTGGGAGAATGTGAAGGAGGAGATGTTGTCGGGTCACGTTCCACTTGACTTGACAATTTTCTCACCAGCAGGTCTTTGAATCTCTGCAGACTTGTGTCTGCCGGAAAGAGAGATACAACGTAGGTTTTAAATCTAGGATCGAGCACGGTGGCCAAAATGTAGTGCTCTGATTTCAACAGATTGACCACCCGTGAATCCTGGTTAAGCAAATTAAGGGCTCCAACCACAAGTCCCTCATGCCTAGCGGAATCGCTCTGTTTTAGCTCCTCCTTGAATGTCTCCAGCTTCTTCTGCAAAAGCCTGATGAGGGGAATGACCTGACACAGGCTGGCAGTGTCTGAATTGACTTCACGTGTGGCAAGTTCAAAGGGTTGCAGAACCTTGCACAACGTTGAAATCATTCTCCACTGCGCTTGAGTCAGATGCATTCCCCCTCCTTTGCCTATATCGTGGGCAGATGTATAGGCTTGAATGGCCTTTTGCTGCTCCTCCATCCTCTGAAGCATATAGAGGGTTGAATTCCACCTCGTTACCACCTCTTGCTTCAGATGATTGCAGGGCAGGTTCAGGATTGTTTGGTGGTGCTCCAGTCTTCTGTATGCGGTGGCTGAATGCCGAAAGTGGCCCGCAATTCTTCGGGCCACAGACAGCATCTTTTGCATGCCCCTGTCGCTTTTTAAATAATTCTGCACCACCAAATTCAATGTATGTGCAAAACATGGGACGTGCTGGAATTTGCCCAGATGTAATGCACGCACAATATTGCTGGCATTGTCCAATGTCACAAATCCCCAGGAGAGTCTAATTGGGGTAAGCCATTCTGCGATGATGTTCCTCAGTTTCCGTAAGAGGTTGTCAGCTGTGTGCCTTTTATGGAAAGCGGTGATACAAAGCGTAGCCTGCCTAGGAACGAGTTTGCATTTACGAGATGCTGCTACTGGTGCCGCCGCTGCTGTTCTTGCTGCGGGAGGCAATACATCTACCCAGTGGGCTGTCACAGTCATATAGTCCTGAGTCTGCCCTGCTCCACTTGTCCACATGTCCGTGGTTAAGTGGACATTGGGTACAACTGCATTTTTTAGGACACTGGTGAATCTTTTTATGAAGTCTGTGTACATTTTCGGTATCGCCTGCCTAGAGAAATGGAACCTAGATGGTATTTGGTACCGGGAACACAGTACCTCAATCAAGTCTCTAGTTGCCTCTGAATTAACGGTGGATACCGGAACCTCGTTTCTCACCGCCCAGGCTGCCAAGGCCTGAGTTATCTGCTTTGCAGCAGGATGACTGCTGTGATATTTCATCTTCCTCGCAAAGGACTGTTGGACAGTCAATTGCTTACTGGAAGTAGTAAAAGTGGTCTTCCGACTTCCCCTCTGGGATGACGATCGACTCCCAGCAGCAACAACAGCAGCGCCAGCAGCAGTAGGCGTTACACTCAAGGATGCACCGGAGGAATCCCAGGCAGGAGAGGACTCGTCAGACTTGACAGTGACATGGCCTGCAGGACTATTGGCTTTCCTGGGTAGGAAATTGAGACTGAGGGAGTTGGTGGTGTGGTTTGCAGGAGCTTGGTTACAAGAGGAAGGGATTTAGTGGTCAGTGGACTGCTTTCGCTGTCTTCCAAAGTTTTTGAACTTGTCACTGACTTATGATGAATGCGCTGCAGGTGACGTATAAGGAAGGATGTTCCGAGGTGGTTAACGTCCTTACCCCTACTTATTACAGCTTGACAAAGGCAACACACGGCTTGACACCTGTTGTCCGCATTTGTGTTGAAATAATTCCACACAAAGATTTTATTTTTTTTGTATATTGACCAGGCATGTCAATGGCCATATTCGTCCCACGGACAACAGGTGTCTCCCCGGTTGCCTGACTTAAACAAACCACCTCACCATCAGAATTCTCCTTGTCAATTTCCTCCCCAGCGCCAGCAACACCCATATCCTCATCCTGGTGTACTTCAACAGTGACATCTTCAATTTGACTATCAGGAACTGGACTGCGGGTGCTCCTTCCAGCACTTACAGGGGGCGTGCAAATGGTGGAAGGTGCAAGCTCTTCCCGTCCAGTGTTGGGAAGGTCAGACATCGCAACCGACACAATTGGACTCTCCTTGGGGATTTGTGATTTAGAAGAACGCACAGTTCTTTGCTGTGCTTTTGCCATCTTAAGTCTTTTCATTTTTCTAGCGAGAGGATGAGTGCTTCCATCCTCATGTGAATCTGAACCACTAGCCATGAACATAGGCCAGGGCCTCAGCCGTTCCTTGCCACTCCGTGTCGTAAATGGCATATTGGCAAGTTTACGCTTCTCATCAGACGCTTTCAATTTAGATTTTTGGGTGATTTTACTGAACTTTTGTTTTTTGGATTTTACATGCTCTCTACTATGACATTGGGCATCGGCCTTGGCAGATGACATTGATGGCATTTCATCATCTCGGCCATGACTAGTGGCAGCAGCTTTAGCACGAGGTGGAAGTGGATCTTGATCTTTCCCTATTTTAACCTCCACATTTTTGTTCTCCATTTTTTAATGTGTGGAATTATATGCCAGTATCAATAGCAATGGCCTACTACTATATATACTGCGCACAACTGAAATGCACCACAGGTATAGAATGTAGATGGATAGTATACTTAATGACGACACAGAGGTAGGTACAGCAGTGGCCTTCCGTACCGTACTGCTATATATAGTATACTGGTGGTCACTGTGTCAGCAAACTGCAAAACTAAAATGCACCACAGGTATAGAATGTAGATGGATAGTATACTTAATGACGAAACAGAGGTAGGTACAGCAGTGGCCTTCCGTACCGTACTGCTATATATAGTATACTGGTGGTCACTGTGTCAGCAAACTGCAAAACTAAAATGCACCACAGGTATAGAATGTAGATGGATAGTATACTTAATGATGACACAGAGGTAGGTACAGCAGTGGCCTTCCGTACCGTACTGCTATATATAGTATACTGGTGGTCACTGTGTCAGCAAACTGCAAAAAGAAAATGCACCACAGGTATAGAATGTAGATGTATAGTATACTTAATGACGACACAGAGGTAGGTACAGCAGTGGCCTTCCGTACCATACTGCTATATATAGTATACTGGTAGTCACTGTGTCAGCAAACTGCAAAACTAAAATGCACCACAGGTATAGAATGTAGATGGATAGTATACTTAATGACAACACAGAGGTAGGTACAGCAGTGGCCTACCGTAACGTACTGCTATATATAGTATACTGGTGGTCACTGTGTCAGCAAACTGCAAAACTAAAATGCACCACAGGTATAGAATGTAGATGGATAATATGCTTAATGACGACACAGAGGTAGGTACAGCAGTGACCTTCCGTACCGTACTGCTATATATAGTATACTGGTGGTCACTGTGTCAGCAAACTGCAAAACTAAAATGCACCACAGGTATAGAATGTAGATGGATAGTATACTTAATGACGACACAGAGGTAGGTGCAGCAGTGGCCTTCCGTACCGTACTGCTACATATAGTATACTGGTGGTCACTGTGTCAGCAAACTGCAAAACTAAAATGCACCACAGGATAGAATGTAGATGGATAGTATACTTAATGACGACACAGAGGTAGGTACAGCAGTGGCCTTCCGTACCGTACTGCTATATATAGTAAACTGGTGGTCACTGTGTCAGCAAACTGCAAAACTAAAATGCACCACAGGTATAGATTGTAGATGGATAGTATACTTAATGACGACACAGAGGTAGGTACAGCAGTGGCCTTCCGTACCGTACTGCTATATATAGTATACTGGTGGTCACTGTGTCAGCAAACTGCAAAACTAAAATGCACCATAGGTATAGAATGTAGATGTATAGTATACTTAATGACGACACAGAGGTAGGTACAGCAGTGGCCTTCCGTACCATACTGCTATATATAGTATACTGGTAGTCACTGTGTCAGCAAACTGCAAAACTAAAATGCACCACAGGTATAGAATGTAGATGGATAGTATACTTAATGACGACACAGAGGTAGGTACAGCAGTGGCCTTCCGTACCGTACTGCTATATATAGCATACTGGTGGTCACTGTGTCAGCAAACTGGAAAACTAAAATGCACCACAGGTATAGAATGTAGATGGATAGTATACTTAATGATGACACAGAGGTAGGTACAGCAGTGGCCTTCCGTACCGTACTGCTACATATAGTATACTGGTGGTCACTGTGTCAGCAAACTGCAAAACTAAAATGCACCACAGGTATAGAATGTAGATGGATAGTATATTTAATGATGACACAGAGGTAGGTGCAGCAGTGGCCATCCGTACCGTACTGCTATATATAGTATACTGGTGGTCACTGTGTCAGCAAGCTGCAAAACTAAAATGTACCACAGGTATAGAATGTAGATGGATAGTATACTTAATGATGACACAGAGGTAGGCACAGCAGTGGCCTTCCGTACCGTACTGCTACATATAGTATACCGGTGGTCAATGTGTCAGCAAACTGCAAAACTAAAATGCACCACAGGATAGAATGTAGATGGATAGTATACTTAATGACGACACAGAGGTAGGTACAGCAGTGGCCTACTCTACCGTAATGCTATATATTATATACTTGTGGTCACTGGTCAGCAAAACTCTGCACTGTACTCCTCCTATATAATATTATACTCGTGGTCCCCAGTCCCCACAATAAAGCAGCACACTGAGCACAGATATGGAGTGTTTTTCAGGCAGACAACGTATACTGGTGGTCACTGTCAGCAAAACTCTGCACTGTACTCCTGCTGTATAATACAGCTGCTCCCCAGTCCCCACAATTAAGCAGTGTGAGCACAGATATATGCAGCACACTGAGCACAGATAAGGAGCGTTTTTTTTCAGGCAGAGAACGGATAACTGGTGGTCACTGATCAGCAAAACTCTGCACTGTACTCCTCCTATATTATACAGCTGCTCCCCAGTCCTCCCCACAATTAAGCAATAAAGCACAATCAAGTTCAACAATAACGGAGAGGACGCCAGCCACGTCCTCTCCCTAACATTTCCAATGCACGAGTGAAAATGGCGGCGACGCGCGGCTGCTTATATAGAATCCCAATCTTGCGAGAATCCGACAGCAGGATGATGACGTTCGGGCGCGCACGGGTTAACCGAGCCATACGGGAGAATCCGAGTATGGCTCGGACCCGTGTAAAAAGGGTGAAGTTCGGGGGGGTTCGGTTTCCGAGAAACCGAACCCGCTCATCACTATTATATACTGGTGGTCAGCAAAATTATGCACTGTACTCCTACTATATACTACAATGCAGAACAGATATGGAGCGTTTTTCAGGCAGAGAACGTATAATACTGGTGGTCACTGGTCAGCAAAACTCTGCACTGTCCTCCTCCTATATAATACTGGTGGTCTCCAGTCCCCACAATGCAGCACACTGAGCACAGATATTTGCAGCACACTGAGCACAGATATGGAGCGTTTTTCAGGCAGAGAACGTAGATATTTGCAGCACACTAAGCACAGATATTTGCAGCACACTGAGCATAGATATTTGCAGCACACTGAGCACAGATATTTGCAGCACACTGAACACAGAAACTGAGAGAACGCCAGCCAGGTCCTCTCACTATCATCTCCAATGCACGAGTGAAAAATGGCGGCGACGCGCGGCTCCTTATATAGAATACAAATCTCGCGAGAATCCGACAGCGGGATGATGATGTTCGGGCGCGCTTGGGTTAACCAAGCAAGGCGGGAGGATCCGAGTATGCCTCGGAACCGTGTAAAATGGGTGAAGTTCGGGGGGGTTCGGATTCCGAGGAACCGAACCCGCTCATCTCTAGTTACAATTTATTATTGTACCCTTTTATTATTATTATTATTATTATTATTATTATTATTATTATTATCATCTGTATTTTTAAGGTTGTCTTTTATAAAATTTGTGTATAATTTCAAATAAATTTGTAAAATGTGTGTCAGCTGAAAGACTATTTGTTTAGCACTAATTTAGATAGTAGCACTAATCACACACATATAAACAAATAATTTAATATAAAGAATCCTCATATATTTAATAATAACAGGTTTGTTGCTAATAGCAACAGATCTCCTTTAACCATAACAACTGTCAATTAGTGATGAGCACCGCAAATTTTTCGGGTTTTGTGTTTTGGTTTTGGGTTCGGTTCCGCGGCCGTGTTTTGGGTTCGAACGCGTTTTGGCAAAACCTCACCGAATTTTTTTTGTCGGATTCGGGTGTGTTTTGGATTCGGGTGTTTTTTTCAAAAAACCCTAAAAAACAGCTTAAATCATAGAATTTGGGGGTCATTTTGATCCCAAAGTATTATTAACCTCAATAACCATAATTTCCACTCATTTTCTGTCTATTCTGAACACCTCACACCTCACAATATTATTTTTAGTCCTAAAATTTGCACCGAGGTCGCTGGATGGCTAAGCTAAGCGACCCAAGTGGCCGACACAAACACCTGGCCCATCTAGGAGTGGCACTGCAGTGTCACGCAGGATGGCCCTTCCAAAAAAACACTCCCGAAACAGCACATGACACAAAGAAAAAAAGAGGCGCAATGAGGTAGTTGTGTGAGTAAGCTAAGCGACCCTAGTGGCCGACACAAACACCTGGCCCATCTAGGAGTGGCACTGCAGTGTCACGCAGGATGGCCCTTCCAAAAAACACTCCCCAAACAGCACATGACGCAAGGAAAAAAAGAGGCGCAATGAGGTAGCTGTGTGAGTAAGCTAAGCGACCCTAGTGGCCGACACAAACACCTGGCCCATCTAGGAGTGGCACTGCAGTGTCACGCAGGATGGCCCTTCCAAAAAACACTCCCCAAACAGCACATGACGCAAAGAAAAATGAAAGAAAAAAGAGGTGCAAGATGGAATTGTCCTTGGGCCCTCCCACCCACCCTTATGTTGTATAAACAGGACATGCACACTTTAACCAACCCATCATTTCAGTGACAGGGTCTGCCACACGACTGTGACTGAAATGACGGGTTGGTTTGGACCCCCACCAAAAAAGAAGCAATTAATCTCTCCTTGCACAAACTGGCTCTACAGAGGCAAGATGTCCACCTCATCATCATCCTCCGATATATCACCGTGTACATCCCCCTCCTCACAGATTATCAATTCGTCCCCACTGGAATCCACCATCTCAGCTCCCTGTGTACTTTGTGGAGGCAATTGCTGCTGGTCAATGTCTCCACGGAGGAATTGATTATAATTCATTTTAATGAACATCATCTTCTCCACATTTTCTGGATGTAACCTCGTACGCCAATTGCTGACAAGGTGAGCGGCGGCACTAAACACTCTTTCGGAGTACACACTTGTGGGAGGGCAACTTAGGTAGAATAAAGCCAGTTTGTGCAAGGGCCTCCAAATTGCCTCTTTTTCCTGCCAGTATAAGTACGGACTGTCTGACGTGCCTACTTGGATGCGGTCACTCATATAATCCTCCACCATTCTTTCAATGGGGAGAGAATCATATGCAGTGACAGTAGACGACATGTCCGTAATCGTTGTCAGGTCCTTCAGTCCGGACCAGATGTCAGCATCAGCAGTCGCTCCAGACTGCCCTGCATCACCGCCAGCGGGTGGGCTCGGAATTCTTAGCCTTTTCCTCGCACCCCCAGTTGCGGGAGAATGTGAAGGAGGAGATGTTGACAGGTCGCGTTCCGCTTGACTTGACAATTTTGTCACCAGCAGTTCTTTGAACCCCAGCAGACTTGTGTCTGCCGGAAAAAGAGATCCAAGGTAGGTTTTAAATCTAGGATCGAGCACGGTGGCCAAAATGTAGTGCTCTGATTTCAACAGATTGACCACCCGTGAATCCTTGTTAAGCGAATTAAGGGCTCCATCCACAAGTCCCACATGCCTAGCGGAATCGCTCTGTGTTAGCTCCTCCTTCAATGTCTCCAGCTTCTTCTGCAAAAGCCTGATGAGGGGAATGACCTGACTCAGGCTGGCAGTGTCTGAACTGACTTCACGTGTGGCAAGTTCAAAAGGTTGCAGAACCTTGCACAACGTTGAAATCATTCTCCACTGCGCTTGAGACAGGTGCATTCCACCTCCTATATCGTGCTCAGTTGTATAGGCTTGAATGGCCTTTTGCTGCTCCTCCAACCTCTGAAGCATATAGAGGGTTGAATTCCACCTCGTTACCACTTCTTGCTTCAGATGATGGCAGGGCAGGTTCAGGCGTTTTTGGTGGTGCTCCAGTCTTCTGTACGTGGTGCCTGTACGCCGAAAGTGGCCCTCAATTCTTCGGGCCACCGACAGCATCTCTTGCACGCCCCTCTCGTTTTTTAAATAATTCTGCACCACCAAATTCAAGGTATGTGCAAAACATGGGACGTGCTGGAATTTGCCCATATTTAATGCACACACAATATTGCTGGCGTTGTCCGATGCCACAAATCCACAGGAGAGTCCAATTGGGGTAAGCCATTCTGCGATGATCTTCCTCAGTTGCCGTAAGAGGTTTTTAGCTGTGTGCGTATTCTGGAAAGCGGTGATACAAAGCGTAGCCTGCCTAGGAAAGAGTTGGCGTTTGCGAGATGCTGCTACTGGTGCCGCCGCTGCTGTCACAGTCATATAGTCCTGAGCCTTCCCTGCTCCACTTGTCCACATGTCCGTGGTTAAGTGGACATTGGGTACAACTGCATTTTTTAGGACACTGGTGAGTCTTTTTCTGAGGTCTGTGTACATTTTCGGTATCGCCTGCCTAGAGAAATGGAACCTAGATGGTATTTGGTACCGGGGACACAGGACCTCCAACAAGTCTCTAGTTGCCTCTGCAGTAATGATGGATACCGGAACCACGTTTCTCACCGCCCAGGATGCCAAGGCCTCAGTTATCCGCTTTGCAGCAGGATGACTGCTGTGATATTTCATCTTCCTCGCAAAGGACTGTTGGACAGTCAATTGCTTGGTGGAAGTAGTAAAAGTGGTCTTACGAGTACGACTTCCCCTCTGGGATGACCATCGACTCCCAGCAGCAACAACAGCAGCGCCAGCAGCAGTAGGCGTTACACGCAAGGATGCATCGGAGGAATCCCAGGCAGGAGAGGACTCGTCAGAATTGCCAGTGACATGGCCTGCTGGACTATTGGCATTCCTGGGGAAGGAGGAAATTGACACTGAGGGAGTTGGTGGGGTGGTTTGCGTGAGCTTGGTTACAAGAGGAAGGGATTTACTGGTCAGTGGACTGCTTCCGCTGTCGCCCAAAGTTTTTGAAATTGTCACTGACTTATGATGAATGCGCTGCAGGTGACGTTTAAGGGAGGATGTTCCGAGGTGGTTAACGTCCTTACCCCTACTTATTACAGCTTGACAAAGGCAACACACGGCTTGACAAATGTTGTCCGCATTTCTGTTGAAATACTTCCACACCGAAGAGCTGATTTTTTTGGTATTTTCACCAGGCATGTCAATGGCCCTATTCCTCCCACGGACAACAGGTGTCTCCCCGGGTGCCTGACTTAAACAAACCACCTCACCATCAGAATCCTCCTGGTCAATTTCCTCCCCAGCGCCAGCAACACCCATATCCTCCTCATCCTGGTGTACTTCAACACTGACATCTTCAATCTGACTATCAGGAACTGGACTGCGGGTGCTCCTTCCAGCACTTGAAGGGGGCGTGCAAATGGTGGAAGGCGCATGCTCTTCACGTCCAGTGTTGGGAAGGTCAGGCATCGCAAACGACACAATTGGACTCTCCTTGTGGATTTGTGATTTCGAAGAACGCACAGTTCTTTGCTGTGCTTTTGCCAGCTTGAGTCTTTTCATTTTTCTAGCGAGAGGCTGAGTGCTTCCATCCTCATGTGAAGCTGAACCACTAGCCATGAACATAGGCCAGGGCCTCAGCCGTTCCTTGCCACTCCGTGTGGTAAATGGCATATTGGCAAGTTTACGCTTCTCCTCCGACAATTTTATTTTAGATTTTTGAGTCCTTTTTTTACTGATATTTGGTGTTTTGGATTTTACATGCTCTGTACTATGACATTGGGCATCGGCCTTGGCAGACGACGTTGCTGGCATTTCATCGTCTCGGCCATGACTAGTGGCAGCAGCTTCAGCACGAGGTGGAAGTCGATCTTGATCTTTCCCTATTTTTGGAACCTCAACATTTTTGTTCTCCATATTTTAATAGGCACAACTAAAAGGCACCTCAGGTAAACAATGGAGATGGATGGATACTAGTATACTTATGGATTGACGAGCGACTGCCGACACAGAGGTAGCTACAGCCGTGGACTACCGTACTGTGTCTGCTGCTAATATAGACTGGATGATAATGAGATAAAATTAAAATATATATATATATATATATATATATCACACTAGTACTGCAGCCGGACAGGTATATATTATGTAATGACGGACCTGCTGGACACTGTCTGTCAGCACTGCAGACTCCTAAAGTAAGATACTAGTATCAAGAAGATAGAAAAAATAAATAAACCACGGGTAGGTGGTATACAATTATGGATGGACGAGCGACTGCCGACACAGAGGTAGCTACAGCCGTGGACTACCGTACTGCGTCTGCTGCTAATATAGACTGGATGATAATGATATAAAAAATATATATATATATCACTACTGCAGCCGGACAGGTATATATTATATAATGACGGACCTGCTGGACACTGTCAGCTCAGCACTGCAGACTCCTAAAGTAAGCTACTAGTAGTATCAAGAAGATAGAAAAAAAAAAAACACCACAGGTAGGTGGTATACAATTATGGATGGACTAGCGACTGCCGACACAGAGGTAGCTACAGCCGTGGACTACCGTACTGCATCTGCTGCTAATATAGACTGGATGATAATGATATAAAAAATATATATATATGTCACTACTGCAGCCGGACAGGTATATATTATATAATGACGGACCTGCTGGACACTGTCAGCTCAGCACTGCAGACTCCTAAAGTAAGCTACTAGTAGTATCAAGAAGATAGAAAAAAAAAAAACACCACAGGTAGGTGGTATACAATTATGGATGGACTAGCGACTGCCGACACAGAGGTAGCTACAGCCGTGGACTACCGTACTGCGTCTGCTGCTAATATAGACTGGATGATAATGATATAAAAAATATATATATATATATATCACTACTGCAGCAGGACAGGTATATATTATATAATGACGGACCTGCTGGACACTGTCAGCTCAGCACTGCAGACTCCTAAAGTAAGCTACTAGTATCAAGAAGATAGAAAAAAAAAAAAACACCACGGGTAGGTGGTATACAATTATGGATGGACGAGCGACTGCCGACACAGAGGTAGCTACAGCCGTGGACTACCGTACTGCGTCTGCTGCTAATATAGACTGGATGATAATGATATAAAAAAAATATATATATATATCACTACTGCAGCCGGACAGGTATATATTATATAATGACGGACCTGCTGGACACTGTCAGCTCAGCACTGCAGACTCCTAAAGTAAGCTACTAGTATCAAGAAGATAGAAAGAAAAAAAAACACCACAGGTAGGTGGTATACAATTATGGATGGACGAGCGACTGCCGACACAGAGGTAGCTACAGCTGTGGACTACCGTACTGCGTCTGCTGCTAATATAGACTGGATGATAATGATATAAAAAATATATATATATATCACTACTGTAGCAGGACAGGTATATATTATATAATGACGGACCTGCTGGACACTGTCAGCTCAGCACTGCAGACTCCTAAAGTAAGCTACTAGTAGTATCAAGAAGATAGAAAAAAAAAAAAACACCACAGGTAGGTGGTATACAATTATGGATGGACTAGCGACTGCCGACACAGAGGTAGCTACAGCCGTGGACTACCGTACTGCGTCTGCTGCTAATATAGACTGGATGATAATGATATAAAAAATATATATATATATATATCACTACTGCAGCCGGACAGGTATATATTATATAATGATGGACCTGCTGGACACTGTCAGCTCAGCACTGCAGACTCCTAAAGTAAGCTACTAGTATCAAGAAGATAGAAAAAAAAAAAAAACACCACGGGTAGGTGGTATACAATTATGGATGGACGAGCGACTGCCGACACAGAGGTAGCTACAGCCGTGGACTACCGTACTGCGTCTGCTGCTAATATAGACTGGATGATAATGATATAAAAAATATATATATATCACTACTGCAGCCGGACAGGTATATATTATATAATGACGGACCTGCTGGACACTGTCAGCAGAATGCGTTTATAGAATAAAAACACCACACGACGAGTGTTTAACTTTTTCAGGCAGACAATCACAATATACTGGTGGTCAGTGGTCACTGGTCAGTCACACTGGCACTGGCAGTGGCACTCTGGCAGCAAAAGTGTGCACTGTTAAAATATGTACTCCTGCTATAACTGCTCCCCAGTCTCCCCCACAATTAAGCTGTGTGAGCAGTGAGCACTCAGCACAGTCAGATATACAGTACAGGTTGAGTATCCCATATCCATATATTCCGAAATACGGAATATTCCGAAATACGGACTTTTTTGAGTGAGAGTGAGATAGTGAAATCTTTGTTTTTTGATGGCTCAGTGTACACAAACTTTGTTTAAAACACAAAGTTATTAATAATATTGTATTAAATGACCTTCAGGCTGTGTATACAAGGTGTATATGAAACATAAATGAATTGTGTGTATGTACACATACTTTGTTTAATGCACAAAGTTATAAAAAATATTGGCAAAAATTACCTTCAGGCTGTGTGTATAAGGTGTATATGAAACATAAATGCATTCTGTGCTTAGATTTAGGTCCCATCACCATGATATCTCATTATGGTATCTAATTATTCCAAAATACGGAAAAATCCGTTATCCAAAATACCTCTGGTCCCAAGCATTTTGGATAAGGGATACTCAACCTGTATTACATAGATGATGCAGCACACTGAGGGCACACTGAGGCTGAGCACAGATATGGTATGTGACTGTGTCACACTGTGTATCGTTTTTTTTCAGGCAGAGAACGGATTAATTAAACTGGTGGTCACTGGTCACACTATCAGCAAGTAGTACTCCGTCCTAATATGCTCCCCAAAATTAGTAAATCAAGTGTCTCTACTCTCTACTACTCTCTAGTCTACTCTAAACGGAGAGGACGCCAGCCACGTCCTCTCCCTATCAATCTCAATGCACGTGTGAAAATGGCGGCGACGCGCGGCTCCTTATATAGAATCCGAGTCTCGCGATAGAATACGAGCCTCGCGAGAATCCGACAGCGGGATGATGACGTTCGGGCGCGCTCGGGTTAGCCGAGCAAGGCGGGAAGATCCGAGTCTGCCTCGGATCCGTGTAAAAAGGCTGAAGTTCGGGGGGGTTCGGTTTCCGAGAAACCGAACCCGCTTATCTCTACTGTCAATATATGAATGTAATTGATATAAGATTAGTAGAATAGGTCACTATATTGTTCACGACTAATTTAAAATATACATTAAAATATATATTTAAAATATTTGCCACTATAAAAGATATAGGGGTATATGCAATTCCGGACAAATTGCGCCTTTTTTTCGACCGTTTTAGGATTCGACACTACTCGACAGTCGAAACCCTCCAACCGGGACCATGAATTCAACATATTCAATACATAACGGATTCGACACTCCCCTTGTCGAATAACGGACCAATCGTCGAGTAGTGGGCGTCCTGGATTCGACTTCCCGCCGTTTGGAATCCTTTATAGGGCTTGTTTGCTGCGTGCTCAGCAGACATTTTGTGACCCTGCAGTGTGGAGTGGAGGTGTTGCAGAGCGATAAAAGTGGTTTTGTTTGCTGTGGTATCGTTTGGACACCCAGCAGTCTTTAATCCAGGACGGACAGGATACCTGTTACCCCGGAGGGGAGTCGTTTTTGGAGCGATTTCTGCATTTGTAGGTAAGTACCATATGTGGTCTGGCGTTGCATGTAAGTGTTTGTGTAGAGTATGGTGGTTGTTCTGAGTGCTTGGCTACTGTTTTGGATGAGGTATGTATGAGTGCAGTATGTAATGTTTGGGTGGTTTCTAACTTTTTTTTTCCATGTTTGGGTGGTTTTTCAAGTTTTTTCCCCCCATAAATGTATTTTGGGTCATGCTTTTGCATTGGTGTACCTCCAGCATGTGCAGGGATGCTTTTTGGCTTGTTTGGGGTGGTTTTGAGTATGTCGGTAACTCACATGCGGCCGACATGTGATGTTGTTTGTTTCCAAAACACGTTTTTTGGCTTCTAATTTAGCACTGGTGCGTCCCTGCACATGCTGGAGGTACTTTTTGGTTTGTTTGAGGTGGTTTTGAGTATGTCGGTAACTCACATGTGGCTGACATGTGGTCTTGTTTGTTTCCAAAACATGTTCTTTTGCTTCTAATTTAGCACTGGTGCGTCCCTGCACATGCTGGAGGTACTTTTTGGCTTGTTTGGGGTGGTTTTGAGTATGTCGGTAACTCACACGTGGCCGACATGTGGTGTTGTTTGTTTCCAAAACATGTTTTTTTGCTTCTAATTTAGCACTGGTGCGTCCCTGCACATGCTGGAGGTACTTTTTGGCTTGTTTGGGGTGGTTTTGAGTATATTGGTAACTCACATGTGGCCAACATGTGGTCTTGTTTGTTTCCAAAACGTGTTTTTTGGCTTCTAATTTAGCACTGATGCATCCCTGTACATGCTGGAGGTGCTTTTTGGCTTGTTTGGGGTGGTTTTGAGTATGTCGGTAACTCACATGTGGCCGACATGTGGTCTTGTTTGTTTCCAAAACATGTTTTTTGGCTTCTAATTTAGCACTGGTGCGTCCCTGCACATGCTGGAGGTACTTTATGGCTTGTTTGGGGTGGTTTTGAGTATGTCGGTAACTCACATGTGGCCGACATGTGGTCTTGTTTGTTTCCAAAACATGTTTTTTGGCTTCTAATTTAGCACTGGTGCATCCCTGCACATGCCGGAGGTACTTTTTGGCTTGTTTGGGGTGGTTTTGAGTATGTCGGTAACTGACATGCGGCCGACATGTGCTGTAGTTTGTTTCCAAAACATGTTTTTTTGCTTCTAATTTAGCACTGGTTGACCTCCAGCATGTGCAGAGATGCTAGTACGGGGTTTTTGGCTTGTTTGGCTGAGTTTTTTTCAATTTTTCAATTTTTTTTAATGTGTGTTTGGTCCTGCTTGAGCACTGGGGTCCCAGCAGCATGACGTGTGGTTGCATGTAATTATGTAATGTGTGTTAAATTTTTACAAATATTTATTTTTATTTTTACAACAGAGATGTCCAGGGACAAGCTGCCCCGATCCCCCCCTTCCCCCCACCCCTCAGAAGAATTTCCCCTGCACAGCAATGAGGAGTGGGAGCCGACCCAGGAGGAGGATACGACCGACCAGGCATCCAGTGACCAGCCGCGGTCGTCAAGGGACCAAAGGGAGAAGACAAAAGAAAAAGAAAAGGCCTAGAAAGGTAAATACTGACAACACCTGCAGACACAATAGCATCCAACTTGACACACCCTAGTTTGCGCACTGCCATGCACACCTACAGGTATCTTTGCACACTGCCAGGGATACTGACACACTGGCAGGTACATACCAATCATATTAATTGCATGTTTTTTTATCCCTAAAGGCAAGAAGCCAGCCAGAGGATCAGTCGGAGGAGGAAGCCTCTGGTGAAGACGCAGGACAGAAGAAGCCGCGTGGAACCCAGATACACTGAGGTGGAAAACTGTGCCCTAGTGGATGGAGTCGACAGGTCCTACGACGTTCTGTCTGGACCAAGGGCACAGACCACAGCAGCTAATACAAAGCAAAACATCTGGGATGTCATCGCGAGACAAGTCACTGCAGTATCTGGAAACCGCCGGAGCACCAGAAACTGCATAAAGCGGTACAGTGATTGCCGTAGACAGACCAAGAAGAAAATGGGGATTCAGCGCCGACATGAGACAGCTACGGGAAGTGGTCCGGCTCTCAATCTGAAGTGGCTACCCTGGGAGGACATTATTAAAAGGCGCATGAACCCTGTCATGGTCCAAGGAGTTTGCGGAGGTGTGGACTCCAGCCGTCCAGCTGGCTTTCCTGAGGAGGAAGAACCGCCCAGAAGATGGAAAACGGCGGGAGACAAGCAGTCCAAAAGGAGGCCTGATGGTAAGAATACATTCAGATGAGCTGTACTAAATCTTTATTTTTTTTAAAATTTGCTAATGTGTTGGTTCTTTCCCACAGACACGCCTGCCCAGAGGACATCACCTGCGTGTAGGACATCGCCAGCGCGCGGACCATCATCTGCGCAGAAGGCATCGGCAGCAGCGTGCGGACCATCACCTGCACAGCAAGCATCAGCAGCGCACAGATCTTCACCTGCGCGCCAGACGTCATCAGCGCGCAAAAAGTCACCTGCGCGCCAGACATCGTCAGTGCGCAGAAAGCCACCTGCGCGCCAGACATCAGTGCGCAGAATGTCACCTGCGCGCTAGACACCGTCGGCGACCACACCACCAGCTGGGCGCCAAACTACAGCTCCTGCGCGCAGGCCATCACCAGCTCATCTCTCCAGGAGCTCTGGGATTGTGACCGAAGAGCCTCAAGACAATACCCTTGTGGACCCATCACCCGAACTGTTTGAGTCAACAGGGTTAATGGACAAGACTTTTCTAGGGTTTGAAGACAGCCGTGCGGAAGTATCCAGCCGAACCATTGAAAAGTCTCCAGAATTGAGGACAAGTGAAGCTCGTGGAGCAGCGGCACCATCGGATGGAGCAGGTTTTTATTTTTGGTGGGGGTTTTTTGGGTGTAGGGGAGAGGGGTCGCCATTTTTGTATAGTTTATTAACTTTATTTTTTTTCTTCTTTTGCAAACACAGGTGCCACGGACCAGCAGCGGACTTGCGTCGGGGATTGGTCCCTTCTTCAGGCCGGATCTCTTGCAGGATGAGTCGGACGACGACGAGGTGGAAGTGCAGCAGCCCGCTGTTTCTACATCCCTGTGTGAGTAATTATCAAATTGTGAACCTTCAAACAAATGTATGATGAATGTGTATAATAATTTCTAATTTTTCTTTTCAGCTTCACAAATGCAATTGGTGGCAGACGTACAGCAAGGGCAGGATCCCTCAAATGTACAGAGGGTACACACCCTGGCAGCCGAGATGACTTCCCGCCAGGATGCTTACACGAATATCGCTGAAACCAGACTGGACGCCATTGAGAAGACAATGGAGAAGATGGCAAACGGTTTGGTTGACATGCAAAAGGCTCTTGCCGACAGCACGGCAGAAACGCAAAAGTCCAGACGAGAAGATCACAGGGAGTCTATGGACATCCTTCCCATTCTGGCCACATCCATCAACCGGCTGGTGGATAACACATCATGCCTGGCACACAGCGTTGACAACATGTCGGAGAGCCAACAACATTCGGCAGCCAGCCAACAGATCATCGCAACTACGCTACAGATGATCCATGACAAGCTCCCAGAGCCAGCTCAACAACATGCTGGTGAACCGCCACATCCACCACCACAAGCAACACGGATGCCTCCTGCCCTTGCTCCACCACAATCCTGGTATGGACGGTCACAGCTGTACCAAGGATATGCAGGGATGTACCCCTCCTACCAGATGCCTCCACCACCGGCCGCATTTTCTACACCAGCACGGCCACCGAGGCCATCTCAACGGACCCCACAGCCACCCATTGCACCGACGCCACAGGAGGAAGAAGAGGATCTGGACGGCCAACAACCACCATAAGCCCGGTCGTATTGTTTTATTATTTACTTTGTTTTTCATGTTTCCCTTTCTCCCCCTCCCATTATTTTTGTTTTCTTCTTACTATTGTTGTATTTTTGTGTTGGGCTCCCCCACCCCCGACCGGATACTACCAAGGAGCTTTATGTCTAGGCATACATGCGCGGGCATGTATGCGGGCGCGTGTGGTAACTGATGAAAGCTCCTTGTGGTTACATGTATGATGGGCCAAAGAGCTATTCTGATACCACTATTTTTTTTTTTTAAACAAACTCCTTTTTGTATTGGTGTAAATTAGGCTTTCACTGTTGTGTGAATTTACTATTCACTAGTGTTTATTTTTGGCTTCTTCATAGGATTGGGTGGAAAATTGAATTGGACGGCGTAGTTCGTGTTGTGCGTACCAAGGTGAGTAAAGCCATGTTCAAGAAACTTTGGACCGCCTGCCCTTCAGGAACAACACAGTCCAGCAATGGGTCATGCTGGACTGTGTGGTTCCACAAGTGCAGGCGTGTCAAAGTGCTGACCACTGACAACACTCTGCGACTTTGGACCGCCTGCCATTGGGGAACAACACAGTCCAGCAATGGGTCATGCTGGACTATGTGGTTCCACAAGTGCAGGCGTGTCAAAGTGCTGACCACTGACACCACTCTGCCACTTTGGACCACCTGCCCTTGGGGAACAACACAGTCCAGCAATGGGTCATGCTGGACTGTGTGGTTCCACAAGTGCAGGCATGTGAGAAAGGTCTGACCACTGACACCACTCTGCCACTTTGGACCGCCTGCCCTTGGGGAACAACACAGTCCAGCAATGGGTCATGCTGGACTGTGTGGTTCCACAAGTGCAGGCGTGTCAAAGTGCTGACCACTGACACCACTCTGCCACTTTGGACCGCCTGCCCTTGGGGATCAACACAGTCCAGCAATGGGTCATGCTGGACTGTGTGGTTCCACAAGTGCAGGTGTGTCAAAGTGCTGACCACTGACACCACTCTGCCACTTTGGACCGCCTGCCCTTGGGGAACAACACAGTCCAGCAATGGGTCATGCTGGGCGGTGTGGTTCCACAAATGTTCTTGGTAAAGGAATGAACATGACATCATTAGTGTCTTTACTTAATATGGAATTTCTTTTTTTTCACAGATCTCTACACAAGAAAAGAATGTAAAGAAGAACAAACACTACTTTTTTTGTTTTTATTTCAATTTACTCCAAAAAAAATAAAAATTTTAATTCTTCAATACATTTTTAAAATGAGAAGTTTTGTGTGGTTTTTCTTTAAATTATTAGTTAATAAAATGTAAAATATGGCATTTTAGAGATGCAGTGGTATTGTGGTAGGTCGCCCATGGTACAGCAGGGGAACTGTCTTGTCCCTTCACATCCACGCAACTTGGGAAGGATACTCCGCAAGACCTGTGAAAGAGAATAGTATGAGGTTCCAGGTATTTGTGTCATCCAAAGACAAGGTACAAGCAGCTTACATCAGCCTTTGTCCCAAATGCAACCCTCCGGGACATGAGAAACTACACATCCAAACGGGTGTCGTACGGTATGCCGGCGGTCGGTCTCCCGGCGCCCAGCATACCGGCGCTGGGAGCCCGACCGCCGGCATACCGACAGCGTGGCGAGTGCAAAGGAGCCCCTTGCGGGCTTGCTGCGCTCGCCACGCAGCAAGCACGGTGGCGCGCTACGCGCGCCACACTATTTTATTCTCCCTCCAGGGGGGTCGTGGACCCCCACGAGGGAGAATAGTTGTTGGTATGCCGGGTGTCGGGATTCCGGCGCCGGTATACTGTGCGCCGGGATCCCGACATTCGGCATACAGAAGACCACCCATCCAAACATTCCCTGACACAGCGTAAGCATTGCTGTGTCAGGGCATGATTGGATGTGCAGTTTTGCAAATGCCGGAGGGCTGCACTTTGGACATGCCGGGGTTACTTGGACAAGAGGGAGTTTTGGGCAATACATCTCACCTGAGGGGGGTTGTCTGCTACATGGCGGAGGTTCAGGTCCACATCACAAGTAGGTTGCCCATGGTACATCAGGGGAACAGTCGTGTCCCTTCACATCCACGCAACTTGGGAAGGATACTCCGCAAGACCTGTGGAAGAGAATAGTATGAGGTTCCAGGTATTTGTGTCATCCAAAGACAAGGTACAGGCAGGTTACATCGGCCTTTGTCCCAAATGCAACCCTCCGGGACATGAGAAAGTACACATCCAAACATTCCCTTACACAGCGTAAGCATTGCTGTGTCAGGGCATGATTGGATGTGCAGTTTTGCAAATGCCGGAAGGCTGCACTTTGGACATGCCGGGGTTACTTGGACAAGAGGGAGTTTTGGGCAATACATCTCACCTGAGGGGGGGTGTCTGCTACATGGCGGAGGTTCAGGTCCACATCACAAGTAGGTCACCCATGGTACAGCAGAGGAACTGTCCTGTCACTTCATCCACGCTGGTTCCTGCACCTTGGGAAGGATACTCTGCAAGACCTGTGGAAGAGAATAGTATTGTGTCATCCAAAGACAAGGTACAAGCAGGTTACATCGGCCTTTGTCCCAAATGCAACCCTCCAGCACTTGAGAAACTACACATCCAAGCATGCCCTGACACAGCGTAAGCATTGGTCAGGGCATGATTGGATATGCAGTTTTGCAAATGACGGAGGGCCGCAGTTGGGACATGCCTGGGTTACTTGAACAAGAGGGAGTTTTGAGCAATACATCTCACCTGAGGGGGGGTGTCATGGCGGAGGTTCAGGTCCACATCACATGTAGGTTGCCCATGGTACAGCAGGGGAACTGTCCTGTCACTTCATCCACGCTGGTTCCTGCACCTTGGCAAGGATACTCCGCAAGACCTGTGGAAGAGAATGAGGAGTTAATTTGAGAGCGTGTCCTCCACCCTGGGAAAGAACAAAAGGTCCCAGCAACACTGCGCATATACACAGGTTACTCAGACAAGATGGAGTTTTGGCCAATACATCTCACCTGAAAGAGTGACTAACATGGCGGTGGTTCAGGTCCACATCACAAGTAGGACGTCCATGGTAGAGTGGGTTAAACTGGTCCAATACTGGAGTGGCTTTGCAGAAGTGTATCCTGGGTAAATCTGTGAAATCATGGGTACATTTCCCCCAGCAGAGTGAAGAAAAAAATATTCTTTTTAAAAATCAATTAAATAATACTTGTGAGTCAAAAAAGACAAACCAAGTAGATAATCCCTTCAAATATAAATAGATATGCTGTTAGCAATCCAAAAAGCAAAAAAAAATCATGTTTTAAATTTTTTTAATCAGTTCTCGCCAGCAAAGTGAGGCGGAATGAAATTGACGAAATTACTGTCGAAAAGCACTGTTGTCGAATCGACATTCTTCAATTGAATATACTTTTGTCGAAAAGCCGCATTTTGACCATTGCAGACATGTCGAATTTTGAAAATGTCAAATTGCAAAAAGTTGAATCTGAAACAGCAGTTTTTTTGTCGAAAAGTACTGTATTGCATTGTCGAATCCAATTCAACAGGTTTTTTTTGTCAAAAATGCCCCGTTTTTTGACATTTTCATGAATTCGACCGCAATTGCATATACCCCATACTAGTCCACATTCACTAATTAAAAACTTAAATAAATAAAAAAACTATTATTTACAGTATATATAGTTAAAAAATAATATGTTTTATTGAAGTAGACTGTGACAACTATACCAGTATAAATAAACTTACAAACGCATCACCATCACAACCCTATTTAAATAAAGAGAGGCGCGGCTAACAAGGAAGTCCATTAACATATTAGGACCACATTACAAGGGCTTTGAACAGCTCCTTTTAAATGGATAGAGGTGCAGCCAGCTAAAAAGGTTGTGTCACTATGAGAACAGCTTCTCCAGTCACGAAGAGGCCATGTGACATGCGCGATGACGTTGCACATGTCACGTGACATGCGTGATGACGTCGCACATGTCAACAGGAGGCTTGGAGCGCAACCAGGAAGCAGGATCCCTGCTCCTGGAGTGCAAAACGGACTATTAAGTCCATTTAGAGAGCCATATATTGTTCCACTGAAAACCAATGTTCCTCAAAGGAAATATCAATAATAAGTAATAGTTAATAGGGTCCTGAATTAAATGAAATAAGGTTTATAAGAAGTTTTAAATTAATCTAATACCCCTTTTCCACCTACGTACCGTGTCCGATCCGGGATGTTTAACACGGCTACAACCCGTGTCGGCTCCCTCGTTTCCACTACACTTCGACACGGGTTATTCCCGTGTCTGATCTGTTTCCACCTAACCCGGGTAAGCTCTGTAAAAGCCTATTGCTGTCATTACAAATGGACTTTTTACTGTCTCATCAAGATGATGTCATCAAAAGGACCAAAACAGAGGGGTGGGGCCTGCTCACAGCATTGCAGCAATGGACGCCGGTGCAGTAGCTGTGTCTAGCATGGAGTCGCAGACTGTTTGCAGTTTACTGCTGCTTTCTGCTACAGACAGCTTGATGCTGCTTTTCACCTTGTGCTACCTACTGCAGAGCTGGAGAAGGAGAGCTCAATTCTTTGCAGAGAGGGCAACCTATCGACGCAAATATTTGAAAAGGAGGAGAGCGCGTATATCATCCACTGTTGTTATTTCTCTCATAACAATGAACTGTACACCAAACCGAAGAATGTGGATGAGAGATCGCAGACATGGGGAAGCATTCATGCAGACTATTCTAGCATATCAGGAGGAGCAGTGGATGGCAAACTTCAGGATGTCTCGCGCTACATTCGAGTATGTTTTGGAACTACTGTCCCCCGCAATAACCATGCAGACCACCAGGTTCCGTAAGCCCATTGAGCCAGCCAGGAGATTAGCGATTGCTCCCTGGTGGTATGCTACCCCTGGAGAGTATCGCACAGTTTCCAGTTTATTTGGAGTAGGGATTGGCACGGTCTGCAAGATTGTCTACCAGGTCACGCGGGCATTGCTGGATACCATGTACCATCGCTTTATTTCCTTGCCACAAGGAAAGCGGCTAGATGAGACTATAAAAGGGTTTAAGAAGCGTGGCTACCCACAGTGTGCTGGTGCCATAGATGGGACCCACATCCCCATCATCGCCCCCCGTGACAACCCAGCAGACTATTACAATCGTAAGGGTTGGCATTCCATTGTTCTGCAAGCGGTAGTGGACCACAAATACTGGTAAGCACTGTTTCACTAATGTGTTTGAAATAGGCTTGTCCTGTTTTATGATAATGCATAAACCTTTATTTTTAGTTTCACAGATGTCTTCATAGGGTGGCCCGGACGGTCACATGATGCAAGGGTTCTCGCCAACTCCGATCTTTACAGTATTGCTGAGGACAAGCTTGGTGGATGGCTTTTCCCTCGAGAGGTAAGATTATTTACTACTTAAACTAATGTTCGCCCATAAACCAATAGTCAAGTTTTACCCCTGTAATAATATTAATGTTTTATTAACAGAAATCGGTGATCGTACATGGTGTGGACATCCCGGTCCATCTCATTGGTGATGCAGCATACCCATTACAGCGCTGGCTAATGAACCCAGCATGTTCACTTATCCCCTGAACAGACATCATATACCCATGCCCTAAGTTCGGCCCGTATGGCAGTGGAGAATGCGTTTGGGCGTTTAAAAGGACGCTGGCGCTGCCTCATGAAGAGGAATGATGTGGACTTGAAAATAATGCCAGATATAGTAGCGGCCTGCTGCATTCTCCATAACATATGTGAGATTCAAAAGGAAAACTTTCTCCCCGAGTGGAATATACATGATCATGGGGCGGGGGTCGCTGTACATTATGCACCAGGCTTGGTGGGGGGGCATGACGCTGCCAGCGAGTGCATAAGGGCCACCATTGCAGCTAATCTTCAAACAATGTTGCAGTAGAGAAGACAGACAAGTTTTTGTGTGCAAACAATTTTTGTTTATTTCGTTTTTTAGTTATAAAAATTTGGTTCAAAAGTTATTATATTTTTTCTTTTAAACAGTTGGCACACATTTTCAGATGGAACAATATAAAATATTTAAGTGCAAACATGTCACTGTAAAATTCCACATAACGCAAGGGGTCTTCAACATGTGTCCCTCCAGCTGTTGTGGAACAACATGTACCAGCATGTGTTGCTATGTGTTTCCACAACAGCTAGAGGGCCACATGGTGAAGACACCTGCCCTGAGGTAAAAGAGTAAAGTGCAAACAGGGCACTCTGTAAAAAAAAACACCCTAATGTTTGGTTTGGCAGGTATCGGGTTACCCCCAATATTTGGATCACACTGCCGCACATTTTCTGAGGTAACAATATAAAATATTTAAGTGCAAACATGTCACTGTAAAATTCCACATAACGCAAGGGGTCTTCAACATGTGTCCCTCCAGCTGTTGTGGAACAACATGTACCAGCATGTGTTGCTATGTGTTTCCACAACAGCTAGAGGGCCACATGGTGAAGACACCTGCCCTGAGGTAAAAGAGTAAAGTGCAAACAGGGCACTCTGTAAAAAAAAAACCCCTAATGTTTGGTTTGGCAGGTATCGGGTTACCCCCAATATTTGGATCACACTGCCGCACATTTTCTGAGGTAACAATATAAAAAGGTAGCCCCAATATCTGGATCCCACTGCCCATTTTCTGAGGTAACAATATAAAAGTTTAAAGTGCCAACAGGGCACTCTGTAAAATCAAAATAATGTTTGCATTTGTAGGTATCAGGGTTGAGGATACAGTGCAAACAGAACCTTAAAACACAAACATTGTTTTATAACCCGCTGCTCTAAGGCAGTTGTCTATATACCCGAAATTCTGAGGATTGCGGGATTTGTGTTGGGGGATTTGAGGGAGGCTCATAGTTGTATGGACCATATGGGTGCTGTGGGTAGGCTGTGTCTTGCTGTTGTGTTTGTGCGGTATTCCCTATGGTACGTGCAAACGTGCGTTCAAAAAATGTCATCTGCCTATCATGCATGGTCATTAACTGACTCATAAAAGTTTGATGCATTTCTTTTTCTGACGCAAGAAATCTCTCAAGCCGTGCATCTTCCTGGGCATTGAGCTCACTATCTGCCTCACGCAGGTGATCCACGATAATGGACTTCATTGCTTTGACCGTTTGTTCTGTTTTGTTCAGTTTCTTTTTCCGCTGTGGAACGTTGTAGACTGTGAAGGAGATGAAACAGAATGTAAGCAACAATATAAAAATAGCAGTGGTAGCATATACGTGTTTGTGGCCTTCTCCCACCTGCACACTAGCTATACTCTGCAACATTACCATGATTCTATAAAAAAATAGCAGTGGTAGCATATACGTGTTTGTGGCCTTCTCCCACCTGCACACTAGCTATACTCTGCAACATTACCATGCCTTTACATATAGGGACTGCTGCAACTGTATTTGTAATGGTAATACTTACTATTTGAGCGCAAAGTCGTGGTCTTGGGGGGTTGCGACGTCTCCGCCTGAGACTGTGGTACGTCCTCAATAGTGGCACTGATGGAATCATCATTGACGGTCGAGTCTTCAAAACTGCTGTCCGATATAAGCAGCGGGGATGATGGGCTGCATTGTGAGCTGGGAAGGCTGTGCTGTGTTTCGTCACAGTCCTCGTCGACTGACATCTGGCGACTGGCAGAGCTGGATGACGATAGTGCTATGGGATTTGTTATAGAGATGAGCGGGTTCGGTTTCTCTGAATCCGAACCCGCCCGAACTTCATGGTTTTTTTCACGGGTCCGAGCAGACTCGGATCCTCCCGCCTTGCTCGGTTAACCCGAGCACGCCCGAACGTCATCATGACGCTGTCGGATTCTCGCGAGACTCGGATTCTATATAAGGAGCCGCGCGTCGCCGCCATTTTCACACGTGCATTGAGATTGATAGGGAGAGGACGTGGCTGGCGTCCTCTCCATTTAGATTAGAAGAGAGAGAGAGAGAGAGAGAGATTGACCTGATTTACTGGAGCTTAGGAGTACTGTAGAAGTGTAGAGAGTGCAGAGTTTACTAGTGACTGACCACAGTGACCACCAGACAGTGCAGTTTTATTTAATATATCCGTTCTCTGCCTGAAAAAAACGATACACACAGTGACTCAGTCACATACCATATCTGTGTGCACTGCTCAGCCCAGTGTGCTGCATCATCTATGTATATATATCTGACTGTGCTCAGCTCACACAGCTTATAATTGTGGGGGAGACTGGGGAGCACTGCAGTGCCAGTTATAGGTTATAGCAGGAGCCAGGAGTACATATTATATTAAAATTAAACAGTGCACACTTTTGCTGCAGGAGTGCCACTGCCAGTGTGACTGACCAGTGACCTGACCACACTGACCACCAGTATAGTTAGTAGTATACTATATTGTGATTGCCTGAAAAAGTTAAACACTCGTCGTGTGACTTCACTTGTGTGGTGTTTTTTTTTTTATTCTATAAAAAACTCATTCTGCTGACAGACAGTGTCCAGCAGGTCCGTCATTATATAATATATACCTGTCCGGCTGCAGTACTGATATATATATATTTTTTATATCATTATTTATCATCCAGTCGCAGCAGACACAGTACGGTAGTTCACGGCTGTAGCTACCTCTGTGTCGGCACTCGGCAGTCCATCCATAATTGTATACCACCTACCCGTGGTTTTTTTTTCTTTCTTCTTTATACATACATACTACTACATCTCTTTATCAACCAGTCTATATTAGCAGCAGACACAGTACAGTACGGTAGTCCACGGCTGTAGCTACCTCTGTGTCGGCACTCGGCAGTCCGTCCATAATTGTATACCACCTACCCGTGGTTTTTTTTTCTTTCTTCTTTATACATACATACTACTACATCTCTTTATCAACCAGTCTATATTAGCAGCAGACACAGTACAGTACGGTAGTCCACGGCTGTAGCTACCTCTGTGTCGGCACTCGGCAGTCCGTCCATAATTGTATACCACCTACCCGTGTTTTTTTTTTCTTTCTTCTTTATACATACATACTACTACATCTCTTTATCAACCAGTCTATATTAGCAGCAGACACAGTACAGTACGGTAGTCCACGGCTGTAGCTACCTCTGTGTCGGCACTCGGCAGTCCGTCCATAATTGTATACCACCTACCCGTGGTTTTTTTTTCTTTCTTCTTTATACATACATACTACTACATCTCTTTATCAACCAGTCTATATTAGCAGCAGACACAGTACAGTACGGTAGTCCACGGCTGTAGCTACCTCTGTGTCGGCACTCGGCAGTCCGTCCATAATTGTATACCACCTACCCGTGGTTTTTTTTTCTTTCTTCTTTATACATACATACTACTACATCTCTTTATCAACCAGTCTATATTAGCAGCAGACACAGTACAGTACGGTAGTTCACGGCTGTAGCTACCTCTGTGTCGGCACTCGGCAGTCCGTCCATAATTGTATACCACCTACCCGTGGTTTTTTTTTCTTTCTTCTTTATACATACATACTACTACATCTCTTTATCAACCAGTCTATATTAGCAGCAGACACAGTACAGTACGGTAGTCCACGGCTGTAGCTACCTCTGTGTCGGCACTCGGCAGTCCGTCCATAATTGTATACCACCTACCCGTGGTTTTTTTTTCTTTCTTCTTTATACATACATACTACTACATCTCTTTATCAACCAGTCTATATTAGCAGCAGACACAGTACAGTACGGTAGTCCACGGCTGTAGCTACCTCTGTGTCGGCACTCGGCAGTCCGTCCATAATTGTATACCACCTACCCGTGGTTTTTTTTTCTTTCTTCTTTATACATACATACTACTACATCTCTATATCAACCAGTCTATATTAGCAGCAGACACAGTACAGTACGGTAGTCCACGGCTGTAGCTACCTCTGTGTCGGCACTCAGCAGTCCGTCCATAATTGTATACCACCTACCCGTGGTTTTTTTTTCTTTCTTCTTTATACATACATACTACTACATCTCTTTATCAACCAGTCTATATTAGCAGCAGACACAGTACAGTACAGTAGTCCACGGCTGTAGCTACCTCTGTGTCGGCACTCGGCAGTCCGTCCATAATTGTATACCACCTACCCGTGGTTTTTTTTTCTTTCTTCTTTATACATACATACTACTACATCTCTTTATCAACCAGTCTATATTAGCAGCAGACACAGTACAGTACGGTAGTTCACGGCTGTAGCTACCTCTGTGTCGGCACTCGGCAGTCCGTCCATAATTGTATACCACCTACCCGTGGTTTTTTTTTCTTTCTTCTTTATACATACATACTACTACATCTCTTTATCAACCAGTCTATATTAGCAGCAGACACAGTACAGTACGGTAGTCCACGGCTGTAGCTACCTCTGTGTCGGCACTCGGCAGTCCGTCCATAATTGTATACCACCTACCCGTGGTTTTTTTTCCTTTCTTCTTTATACATACATACTACTACATCTCTTTATCAACCAGTCTATATTAGCAGCAGACACAGTACAGTACGGTAGTCCACGGCTGTAGCTACCTCTGTGTCGGCACTCGGCAGTCCGTCCATAATTGTATACCACCTACCCGTGGTTTTTTTTTCTTTCTTCTTTATACATACATACTACTACATCTCTTTATCAACCAGTCTATATTAGCAGCAGACACAGTACAGTACGGTAGTTCACGGCTGTAGCTACCTCTGTGTCGGCACTCGGCAGTCCGTCCATAATTGTATACTAGTATCCATCCATCTCCATTGTTTACCTGTAATTGTAATATGGTAATGTCCTACTCCGTCCCATATGTTCTCCCCGATGATGCATACTTCATATGCGGGAGGAAGGCGTATAAGTGGCTTGCCCCAAACTCAGAAGGGTTATGCTATATTGGAAAAGTACTGCCTGAGGTAATGACTGTATCCCACACTAAAATGAAGGATATTCACCGCAGTGCCCAAGCTCCTTATACTCACACTCATTACGAGCACATCGTTAAACGGCACCTGATAGAAAGAACAGAGCATCCGGCTTCTGACCTGATCCATGAATCCACCGGGATTCAATTCCTACTCGCGTTAGATATCACTCGTACTGCTAGAGGAGTGATAAATTATAAATATATATCTGCGCTTGCAAATTTATTAGACAATATCACTGAAATGTATGACGACACATTCAGGTATACGGGGAGAGAGTTACAAGCCTACAAAACAGAACTGGTTCAGCATAGGATGATTCTCAATTATCTCACAGCTGTGACAGGCGGGTATTGTGTTACCCTAGTGACTCAATATGGAATAAAGTGTTGCACGTATATTACAAACAGCACGGAGGACCCAGCCGAGGTCATAGACCAAAAGATGGATGACATTTTACAATTAAAATGGGAGTTCCGAAGGAAACACAATCTCACCCTTGCCGCTGTGGGTAATGAGCTGACCAGTTGGGTGTCATGGTTGATCCCACGAAATTGGTTCTCTGGTTTAGGAGAATGGGCCCAAGGTATTATCATGGATGTAGGGAAATTTCTTTTGAGTATTCTGGGTGTCATCATACTGGTCGGTCTGATATTTAGATGCGTTCGGGTTTTAACGAAGTGTAAACGTAGTGCCCGAGTGATGAGTTTAAGAAGTGATGATACTGAAATAACAACGACTAATTTGATTTATGACCCAACGATAGAGACAATGTTGTGATGAAAATGTGATTCCACGGTCCGTTTCTTTCACCCGTTTCTCCTTTGTTTTCCTCCAAGGTACAAAGACATCCGCTTGGAAGAAGAATTTGACAACCTTTTACACAGACCATTGATGGACAATGCCATAGACCCCCATTTTCCCTAGTGACTCTAAAATTTTACGATAGCCCAACACTTCAAAGATTGTAAGTCTATGGACATTGAGAAAGCTTTTTGCTCAAGCAATTATAGCAAAAGCATCGGGAGACTACAGTCAACATGTACATCGAGACAAGACATCAGACAAGACCTCAATCGGCAAATGTACATTAAATTCACATAGTTTATGACTGCATTTACCATAATTGCTTCTTATCTTCATCTCTACAACCTTCAGGTAATGACACACATAGTCGGTAGGGAATATAGGCACAGATATCAGCACTCACATATCCCCCCCATTCATGTATCATCAACTAAAATGTGCTCCCCCATTTTGTTGCAACCAAAAGCCGAAAAGAGCTCGGTAAAGTTTGACAGCCCATCCACAGACCCGTACTACGGGATATGAAGGAATTCAAATGTATACTTCGCAATACCTCGAAGCTTGATTTAAAACACGTACGGCACGATGATACATGACCCCTCAAACATGGACTCATACACACATGCTTCTACTATCTCACTAGGTCATACCTTTTTCCCACCTTCTTCCCTTCTCCCTTACCCAATCATAGAAATGTATTATACATGACATATATTTTTCTCTTTTTGAACTGTTTTAGGAAGTGGCAGTTATTGGTGACTGCCAAAGGGTGGACTGTCAAGGTCAGAAAAATATCACGCTACACGTTGCCATATATTCACCTCATGCGCGTGCCTGCTGCACGTGCACATTCTCTCCCGTGCGTACGGATACTCGCAGCCGCGTGATGGCGCCTCGGCCATGCGCTCGAGCGCGTGGTATGTGCATTTACGGTAGAGTTTGTGTGCGTCTAGCGAGCGACTCAATCGCTAGATAATAAATCCATATAGCAGGTTTTATAGGTAATGTTCCCTTTAGTAATAACTGTAAGTTTGTTTAATGTGACTTGTTCACGGACTTGGGAATCCCTCTTTGCGTGGTACAAAGGGTCTGATTAAGGTTGAACAGTGGTGTCTGGTACCTAACCGAAGAGTATTTTAATAGCATTAATCCGGTGTTGGTTAGGTAAAGATTAATCGCTCCTGCGTGTAGTTATGGCCATTAGTAGTTTCTGGACATATTCTATATTTGCAGTTCATTATCCATGCGGCGGGAATCCGGAGATTCCCACCCACCTGAGCTGTTTGAAATAGTCACAGCCCACCTGTTCAAACTAACCTATGACCTTTTGATATAGTGCAGAGAGACATTCCTGTGTCCAATGAACAATAAGGTTGTAGGGCCCTTTGAAGTACACTGTATGTTGTGTATATAAGGGTCACTGTCCCCAGACCGGCCAGTACTCTCTCTTCAACAGTTATCGCTGATAATTGGAGGACTGGATTCCGGTTGCACCTGCGAGTATTCCCCATATGGTATGTTTCTCTGTTGCCACTTTGTTACCCGTGTAATGTTAGCCATTCATTCTTAGTCTATGTATTTATATTTGCGATTGTTTACTATTGTGTATATTTCTGTCTAGATATCCTGTTAGAATTATATGTTAGCCTGTAGTGTATGACTTGTTAACTGTTTCTCTTTTCGATATAACTAAAAGCTTGTTAGTAAAGGTGTTGGAACCTTAGCAAGGTTTCGTGTGTTCATTACATTTGCAGAGGGTAATAGGAGCGTCCCGATCGCTCAAACAGCTTTAGTGTTAACAAGGTTAAGCAGCGTTATATCGCTACAGTGTTTCAGTACAAGGTTTACAGTATAAGAATATCCTTTCTGTGTGTTACATTCAAGGTTTACTGATTGTCATCTTGTGAGCGTCTGCGCCGCTCGTGATCTCCTCGTGGTCTCGAGCGTCCGCTACGCTGATAGCGTAGCATTACGGTTGTCGCTCGCCTATAGCGTGCTCGACACCACGCATTAAGCTGTGAGCGAGCGTGCCGCATGTGCGTCTCGATCACGGCCTAGCGTATGCTACGCTAAATACGTACCCTTACGGTACCCCATACGCCAATTGCGTACTGTGTCTCTTACCCATTATTGTAAAGTTATAAGGTAATCTAAATCAGCATTATCATATATTTTGGTTATAAGGGTTGTTTATGCAATCTTATAAATTCATAAATTAAACTGGATGTTTCTTTTTAAACTAGGTAAAATAACCCGGCTTTGCTTAAGAAAGATTTTTTTTCATTATTCCTGTCATCATAACATTGTCTGAGAATTAGTAAGTATAGGATATTAAATAGAACATTATGGAGTCTTTCAACAGATATCCATTATTTAAATAACAATTTTTAAATAACAATTAAGGTTGTTATTTATGGTAAAATAATGTACTTTTTTTATTATATTTTTTTTCCAATTTGATAATTATGAATCATCTTTTCGTTTTTTATCTCCTTTTTTGCACCCAAAGACACCCCTGAAGAAGTCGACATAGATGAAATGTGTTGGGTAAAATAAAATATTTTCTTGTAATATTTAATTTTCATTGTATTAACAAAAACTGAACAAACATACAAGTTTCTAAAGAAGTTGACATTTTTGGCAGAAATGATTATGAAAATGTATTTTTGAATGTTATTTTGCATTTTAATAAAAAATTTTTTTTTTACATTTGGGTGTATGTGTATATAAGGTACTAACAGAGCATCTTCAGTTCATATCCATAAATTTATTGGAATGTCCATTAAATAAGATCGCTCCTCAGAGATATTTTTTCCTTATATATCCTATATAATAGCCCAGAGTAACTGTGTGTATAATGGGGGTAATTCCAAGTTGATCACAGCAGGATTTTTTTTAGCAGATGGGCAAAACCATGGGGGGTCATTCCGAGTTGTTCGCTCGGTAAAAATCTTCGCATCGCAGCGATTTTCCGCTTAATGCGCATGCGCAATGTCCGCACTGCGACTGCGCCAAGTAAATTTGCTATGCAGTTAGGATTTTTACTCACGGCTTTTTCATCGTTCTGGCGATCGTAATGTGATTGACAGGAAATGGGTGTTACTGGGCGGAAACAGGCCGTTTTATGGGCGTGTGGGAAAAAACGCTACCGTTTCCGGAAAAAACGCAGGAGTGGCCGGAGAAACGGGGGAGTGTCTGGGCGAACGCTGGGTGTGTTTGTGACGTCAAACCAGGAACGACAAGCACTGAAATGATCGCAGATGCCGAGTAAGTCTGAAGCTACTCAGAAACTGCTACGAGGTGTGTAATCGCAATATTGCGAATACATCGTTCACAATTTTAAGATGCTAAGATTCACTCCCAGTAGGCGGCGGCTTAGCATGAGCAAATCTGCTAAAATCCGCTTGCGAGCGAACAACTCAGAATGACCCCCCATGTGCACTGCAGGGGAGGCAGATTTAACATGTGCAGAGAGAGTTAGATTTGGGTGTGGTGGGTTCAATCTGCAATCTAATTTGTAGTGTAAAAATAAAGCAGACAGTATTTACCCTGCACAGAAATAAAATAACCCGCCCAAATCTAACTCTTTCTGCACATGTTATATCTGCCTCCCCTGCAGTGCACATGGTTTTGCCCATCTGCTAAAAAAAATCCTGCTGCGATCAACTTGGAATTACCCCCAATGCTGGGCGTGGCTAGGAGCTCTCATTGGGTTAGCAGCAGGTCTATCACACCTAGTCCACAGCTGATTTGGTGAGAAACGCCCTCCCACATAGGTTACAGCCAATGGGAGGCTCTGCCCTTTGGCTGCTGTGTGTTCCCAGAGCAGGATTAACAATGGGCTGATGGAGCTGCAGCTCCAGGTCCACTCCACACCCCAAAATAGGCCCACTGCATCTGCAGCAACATACCATCCAACAATTTACACATAAAATTGTTACAAATGCGAAAAGGGGGCGTGGTCACGGGTACAGAGGCGTGGCCACGCCCCTTTTCCTATACTTTCAATGGAAATTTGGAGAGCCAAAAATCGGTACAGACCATAAAAAAAAGGTACTGTACCTGCCAAAAAGGTACAGTTGGAGGGTATGCCACTGCATCTGCAGCAAGTCTCTGCACTTTAGATAGGAAAAAAAATCCTTTTACTGCAGCATCCTATGTACTGCTGCCAGTCCGCCTGCCCCCTGCGGCATCAACAATCCCCACTCCCTAGCCACGGTGCAGGTGGAACAAAAGCTGCTGCGGCCACCGGCATAGATGTGTATGAAAGCAGCATAGCGGAAGGCTTTCATGGCCCTCCCTGCGCCGAATACTCTCAGAGCCCCGGAGCCTCCTCTGCATGTGATGTCACAGAAGTGCCTCCCCGCCACAGCCACGCCCAGATCCCCAGAGGCTCTGACTCTGCAACACAGCACCTGGGCTGCCAGCTTGGAAGCCCCGAGATGGCTAATGTAACAAATAGAGTGGGTGATATCGCAGACGGTGATGTCTGGACGCTGAATCAATGTAAAAGGTGACAGTGCTGTGCAGTGCAGTGAGTGTGCAGTGCACAGCACTCTCACCTTTTACATTGATTCAGCAAGTCAGTCAGTTCTCCCAGCCAGTCACTATTGTAAGCGCCGCTGTCCCAACGCGCCACATTACAGGGAAGTAGACACACCAAATAAACTACAGCTCCCAGCAGCCCTTAGCATCGAAGCATTCCATCACGAAGGCCTGCTGGGAGCTGTAGTTTATTGAGAGCATTTTCTTCCCTGTAATGCAGCTCGTTGGGACACCAGCGCTAACAACAGTGACTGGCGGCTGTGCGAGTTTCCGGGAGAGCCACTGCACAAGGGAGGACAGCAGCTAAGCTGCTTCCAGGAGGAAGCCCCTCCCCCACTTGCAGTACCTCCGGGCCCCCTCCGTGGCACCTCCACACACCCCTCTTCCACCAGTCTCGATGGCTCTGGACCCTCTCCCCCACCCAGGTTATATGGGATGTAGTTAATATCCCAGCGGTCGGGAACCCAGCGGTCAGAATACCGATGCCAGGATCCTGACCTCCGAGAGTGCCGACAGCTGCACCAGGGCTATTCCTACTCATGGGTGTCCACGACACCCATAGAGTGGGAATAAATCTTCTATCACTCGCCCCGCTGTCAGCAATCTGGCGGTCGGTGAGTATCACTGCATCAGTATCTTGGAGAAGCTGCCCCTGTTCCGGAGCTTTACTGAATTGCTCCTGTAGTTAAACATCTACTGCCACAACTTGAGGCAAGTTGGATATTTAATTATTGGGGACCAACTGGCCCTTGATGATGAATGGGCCCCTAACATGCTTCTTTACTCATGGCCATGAGATTATTGTTTATATTATTCATCATGATAGATTTCCATTCGGAAAATATTGTAGAAAAGGTGGCAATAAAAGACAGTGTAGTACAGTAGAGTAATGATGTGGTGTGCCATCACTTACCTCCCTTGTGCAGCCACAACACAGAGCTTTCAGTCTACAGCACAGACCAATGAGAGATACTGTATGCAGATACCCCAGACTAGTGCCGTAACTAGGTATTTTGGCGCTGTGTGCAAGAAATGGCACTGCCCCCCCCCCCCCCCCACGCAAGACAGGAGCAGTGCGCGCCGTAGGCGTGCCAAAAATATATAGGGGCGTGGCTTCAAGGGGAAGGGGCGTGGCCACAAAATAATGGCAATTCATACTACGGTGCATAGTAGTCTCCATTATTCAAATTACGCTGCAAAGTAGAGCCACTACACCGAGTAGACCCCTTTTTACAAATTACGGCAGAAGGCGTGCCTTTTTACACATTACGGCAGACAGCGTCCCCCTTTTTACAAATTACGGCAGAAGGCGTACCTTTTTACACATTACGGCAGACAGCGTCCCCCTTTTTACACATTACGGCAGACAACGTCCCCCTTATTACACATTACGGCAGACAGTGTCCCCCTTTTTGCACATTATGGCAGACAGCGTCCCCCTTTTTACACATTACGGCAGACAACGTCCCCCTTATTACACATTATGGCAGACAGCGTCCCCCTTTTTACACATTGCGGCAGACAACGTCCCCCTTATTACTGCAGACAGAGTCCCCCTTTTTACACATTACGGCATCCGCTTTTTTAAACATTACGTCAGACAACGTCCCCCTTATTACACATTACGGCAGACAGCATCCCCCTTATTACACATTACGGCAGACAGCGTCCCCCTTTTTACGCAGCCAGTCCCCCTTTTTACACATTGCGGCAGCCAGTCCCCCTTTTTACACATTGCGGCAGCCAGTCCCCCTTTTTACACATTGCGGCAGACAGACACCAGAGAGAGAGAGAAAGAAAAAGAGAGAGAGACAGAAGGGGAGAGAGAAAGAGAGAGAAAGAGAGAGATACAGAAAGACAGAGAGAGCTATATACTTACCATCTCTCAGGCTCCTCATGCTGGCAGAGATCCCGGGCAGCCGCAATGGAGAAGGAGGAGGAGGGAGGGAAACTTGAGCCGCAGCAGCGCTATGTCATTGGTAGCGGCGCCGCTGCAGCACTCCCCTCTCCTTCCGTTTGGCTGGCCGCTGCTGAGAATGCTGGGATGGAGGAACCGCATCTCAGCATTCACAGCAGCGCCGGGCAGCCAGTACAGAAGGAGAGGGGAGGGCTGCAGTGGCGCTGCTATCAATGACATAGCGCTGCTGCTGCTCAAGTCCCCCTCCCTTCTACTCCTTCTCTGCCTCCGGCGCTGCTCTCCCTCCAGCGTGGCGCACGGCACCCAGCAGAGGAGGCATGTAATGAGTCAATTTGACTCATTACATGCTGCTTGCCGTGCGCCCTCAGTGTAACTGCGCTGTGTGCCAGGCACACCTGGCACATAGGTAGCTACGGCGCTGCCCCAGACCATAATAATTACCAATGCATACAGCAGACTCTGTAGGAAGGAGAGAACAGAAGAGAATGAGACACTATGGGGAGCCCTTGTGATCATGTGACAGAGTCATTCTACTCATCACAGCCATTCTCACTCCTAAGTAAGAGCAGAATGTAATAGCCTGCAGTGACTAATAGGTTGCCGCAAAATCGAAATGATTTTCTGACAACTTTGTCCTTTAAATCACCGGCTGTACTGTAGTAACCATCAATAAGGAAACTCAATTTCAAGCCAATAGCCCAAGTGCATATTTGCATATTTTGTAATAAAATTAGTTGTAAACAGGAACAGCAGCAAAATCCACACTGTATATTGGGGGTCATTCCGAGTTGATCGTAGCTGTGCTAAATTTAGCACAGCTATTATCAGGCACACAGACATGTGGGGGGACGCCCAGCACAGGGCTAGTCCGTCCCGCATGTCAGTGCCGGCCCCCCTCCCCCCGCAGAAGTGCAGAGTCATCACACAGCGGCGATGCCTTTGCACTTCAAGAGTATCTCCCGACCAACGCAGCTTTAGCGTGCTGGCCCGGAGCTACTCGTCGCTCCCCGTCCCGCAGCGGCTGCGTATGACTTCACGCAGCTGCTGCAGGCAGCTCCCTGCATGGTACGGCCACGCCTGCGTTGGCCGGACCGTGCCCACGAAACGGCGGCCAAACGCCGCTGTTCCACCCCCTCCCGCCCAGCGCCCGCCTCTGCCTATCAATCAGGCAGAGGCGATAGCAGCCCTGCTACAGTCTTCGGCCGTCTGGCATGCGGTGGTTTACTACCGCACCGGTGCATGCGCAGTGGGTACCCGTTTGCTCGGCTGCGATAAAAAGCACCGAGCGAATGGGTCAGAATGACCCCCATTGTAACTAGCAGGATATCTGAATATCCACAGTTGCTTTAGGAAGAAAATGCTCCAAAATTAACGAAATCTGTTTTGAAAACAAAGAAACAAAAGTGCGAGCAACTACTGTACATTTTGATCTAGATACATTTCTAATTTACAGGATTGAGGTTTTGAGTTCAATTCCCACCATGGCCCTGAGTGGTGTATGTATATTCTCCCCGTGCTTGCTTGGGTTTCTAATGGGTCCCCCCAGTTTCTTCACTCAAGCCTAAAAAATACTGGTAGGTTAAATGGCTCATGACAAAAAGAAAAGAAAATGAACCCTAGTGTGTATGTGTGTGTGTGTACATGTGTTAAGGGCAGAGTAGATGGGTCAAGTGGTTCTTATGTTTCTGTGTAGGCAGGCTGATTCGGACTGGCCTACAGGTGCACAGGGGAAAGCCCCAGTGGGCCCCACTGCCATTCCTTCCTATAGGGGTTAACTTCCAGACCATGTTCTCTCTAATGGTTTGCCAAGTCCTTCTGTGGTGACTTGCCACACCCCTTCTGGGACTGGCCACACCCCTTAATCCCCTGAAGTACAGACATCTGGTTTTATAACCAGATAAAGCACAGTGCATGCACAAGCCACAGAGGAAAGTAGAGAGAGGCTTTGGATCATACTTGCCTACCTGACCCTCTCCATGAGGGAGAAAATGCTCTGTTCCTGGACTTTCCTGGTAATGTATGATTGCCATCACCTGTGGTGAAACACCTTTCTTATCAATTAACTAGCTCACCACAGGTGATGGCAATTATACATTACCAGGAAAGTCCAGGAACAGAGCATTTTCTCCCTCATGGAGAGGGTCAGGTAGGCAAGTATGCATCTGGGCTCAAGATGATACCATAGTGTTATACCCCTTTTACACTCGCAGAAAAATCCCAGGATATTGCACGTGAACGCGCATCATCCCGGGATTTTTCTCAGTGTAAATGGGTACAGGGACAATTTCCCGGGACGAGCATCCCGGGATTTCATCCCAGGTCTAGAGCAGGGTAGAACCCGGGACCGTCCCGGGAAGCTGCCAGTGTAAACGGGTATACCGGGTCAAGGCGACCCGGCACCCGTTCTCTTCATAGGAGGAGGCGGTGCTTGGAGAAGATTATCTCCAAGCACCGCCTCTGGGAGACTCAGCAGTGACGTCACTGACCCGGCAATATGCCGGGTCAGCCCGCTAATGTGAAAGGGTCATTCCCGGGAATGTGTCCCGGCAAATATACCGGGACACATTCCCGGGAATGAACTTTCCTGCGAGTGTAAAAGGGGTATAAAAGGGGTATAATGAACTTACAGATGGGGGGATGGAACACAATAAGGAGCTTACAAACATATTACGCCAAATCCCAACAGCCGGCAACCTGAATGTTAGCATGCGGAGAGTGAGGGTTAGGGTAAAGGGTAAGGTTAATTAATTTCATTTAAGATGTTGCTAATATAGTGGTTGGCATGCCGCTGTCGGTATTCTGACCGGCAGCATCCTGTACCCAACCCCAATTAAATATCCCCATGAGACAACATATACAGTATTATACAGTATATAAGGTATAGATGGCACTCAAGCACTTTTAAAGTAAAAGTATATTGTGAACAAAGTCACATTTTTTTTTATTTGTTTACAGTATACTTTATCACTTTAAATATCCTTGAGTGTTGCCCCTTTTCTCTGTATATATATAATGATGTAACTCACCCCAGCCCACCTTCATCTTACTTCCAGGAGGTGGTGGTCGTGGGGTTGCAGGTTAGGGGGCATTAGGCTGAAGCTTTGCCTAGGGTGCACAGAGACCTTGCACAGGCCCTGCCAGCACATGCACTTACCCGGAGAGTCCAGCAGCAGGTAGAGGAGCCGCATGTCCCGGAGTGCAGTCCCGGCAGCTGCTAGGCTGCACAAGACCTGACTGTTCCCTCCCCGGAGTGAGCCGGGCGGCCTGGCTAGAGAGGGTATGGTGGGAGCTGATCGCACAGCCAGTGCCGTAACTAGGAATTTTAGCGCTGTGTGCAAGAAACGGCATTGGTGCTCCCCCATGCAAGATAGGGGCAGTGCGTGCCGTAGGCGCGTGCAAAATGTATAGGGGCGTGGCTTCATGAGGAAGGGGTGTGGCCACAAAATAATACCAATTCATACTACGGTGCACAGTAGTCTCCATTATTCAAATTACGCTGAACAGTAGCACCACTACACCAGATAGAGACCCTTTTACACATTACGGCAGACAGCGTCCCCCTTTTTACACATTACGGCAGACAGCGTCCCCCCTTTTTACACATTACGGCAGACTGCGTCCCCTTTTTACACATTACTGCAGACAGCGCCCCCCTTTTTACACATTACGGCAGACTGCGTCCCCTTTTTACACATTACTGCAGACTGCATCCCCTTTTTACACATTTCGGCAGACTGCGTCCCCTTTTTACACATTTCGGCAGACTGCGTCCCCTTTTTACACATCACTGCAGACAGCGTCCCCTTTTTACACATTATGGCAGACAGTGTCCCTTTTTTTACACATAACATCAGCAGGGTCCTAGAGAGAGAGTGTGTGATAGATAGAGAGTGAGTGATAGATAGAGAGCGTGTGTGAGAGAGAGAGAGAGAGAGTGTGAGTGTGTGTGTGTGTTACACACCTGGGGTGGGTCACAATCCGGCATCCAGAAGACGGCAGAGACACCCATCAGAGGCGGACAATCGGCAGGACACAGGCGGCGGCGGGACTGTCAGCTGGCGGCTGCGGAAGAGGTCCTAGTTGCTTGCGGCGGCCAGCAGGACTCAGGTACAGCGGCGACAGCGGCGGGACTACAGGGTGGAGTGGAGGAATAAAGAGCAGTGTGGAAGAGCTCCCTGTACTTGCAGTGGCAATGGCAGCGGTCAGCGGGACTCTGGGACAGCGGCGGCGGGGGCCTGTGGCGGCGGGAATAAGAGATAGAGCAAAGGGACAGGGGGATGGTGTGTGCTGCTGCCAGTTGGCGGCTACGGCAGCGCTTCCCGTCCCTTGCAGTGGGAGGGGGGGGAGACAAGCACTGGCTGCGGGACTTTTAGTGTGGTGACTTTCTGCTGCTAAGGGCCATGTGGGGGGGGGGTGCTGCCGGATGGTGCGCCTTCAGTGCATTTGCGCTGTGGGCAAGGCACCTTCGGCACACACCTAGTTACGGCACTGTGCACAGCTGTGCATTTCTGAGCGAGCAGCCTGTATCCAAGGCGGGCAGCTGCGGAGCTGTACAGTAAGTGACAGTGACTCACTGTCAGCAGCGGCGCCTCCCACTGTCCAGCGCTCTACACGGCTACATGCCCCACCTATGAGTTTGGCCGGCCCTGGTGGTACCAAAGGCTCATACCTTCTTTCATGTATAGATTTATTTACTAAACTACAGCTTTTCAGGTGCGTTTTGCTGCATGTAATAGAATAGTCGTTTTTAAATATACGGGGACAAAAACACAAAGATAAATCGGCTGCTGTGAAGATTGAACATGTAGAAAGAAAGAATGCTGGCTTACCGCAATTCATATATACATCATACACTATGGATGATGTCAGCAGAGCCGGCCCTAACCAATATGATGCCCTAGGCAAGATTTTGGCTGGTGCCCCCTAGCACCACCGCTGGTTCCGCCTCTGACCTTGCACCTCTTTCCCAGCACCATCACCCCTCACCCATAGCAGTCCTTGTACCCCCTATATTTTAAATAGGAACAGTTTGCACATTTGACGCACACCAAAAAAAAGGGGCATCTTCTTGCTGGGAAGGGGCATGGCCACACAATAGTAACCCCAATTCCAATTACGCCACACAGTACTGCAACTTTATTCACATTTTATCTTGCGATAGTGTCCATAATTCATATTACATCCCACAGTAGTATCACTTTACCTTATAAACGCTACTCCTCACAGTAGAGCCCCTTATTCACATTACATCACACTGAATTGCTCCTTATTCACATTACACCACACCTTATTGCTCTTTATTCACATTAGACGACACAGTAGTGCCCTTTCTATATGCAACGCCACATAGTAGAGCACCTTATACACATAATGCCACACATTAGTAATGCATTTATACATAATTCCACACAGTAATGCCCCTTACACATATGAGACACATTAATGTCCTTTTAAACATAATGCGCCTTACACATTATGACAACCTTTATTAATGCCCTTTTACACATAATGTCCCTTACACATATGCCGCACATTATTAATGCCTTTATACACATAATGACACACATAGTGCCTCTACACATTTGCTGCACATTATTAGTGCCCCTATACACATAATGACACACATATAGTAGTACCCTGTTACACATATGCCGCACATTATTAATGCCCTTATACACATAATGACACACATAGTGGCCCTTTACACATATGTTGCACATTATTAATGCATTTTTACATGACACACATAATGCTCCTTACACATATTCTGAACACTACTGCACAACCAACCCACTCACGTGCACACAGCACTCACACTTCCACTAACACTGTGACCTCTGCCTCTGCTTGGATACAGATGTGTCCTCACAAATCTTGCATCAATGCTAAGGTCGGGCACCTTTTTTTAATGAAAATGCATCTCATTTGCATTGCTATGTGGCTAGGATGCACAATCATATTCTGCTGATTAAACTGATATGCAGCATGCCTATATACTGTGTGCGACTATGGCTGTATCTGCATATGAAATGCTACATACAGAATATAGGCATGCCGCATATCATTTTAATCAGCAGAAGCTGCTGATGCCCCTAGGCATATCAAATGCCCTAGGCAATTGCCTAGTTTGCCTATGCCTATGGCCGGCTCTGGATGTCAGTCACAGTCAGTCCCCCCGCTGCCTGCTGAGTCCGCTCCCAGCTCCATGCGGATGCTGCAGCGGCATGTCTGGCGTCCATCCTGCCCCAGCCGAGTTTGTGCATATGTAGTGAGCGTCATGACGTCATGACACTCTGCCGCTCATTACATAGTCATACTGTATGCATGATCGATGCGGCACGCTGGCACTAGTCCTACACGAGAGGGGAGGGTGGAGTACGGGTGCGGCAGCAGCACTTACTGTCACTGTCAAAGACAGTGAAGTCAGTGAATCGCGGTACACTGCCGGAGCGCCCTTACTCGGCCGTGTACTATGTGTATGCATAGGGCCGGCACTGGGAGTCCCCCCTGCATGTCAGAGTAACTGATCGTATATGTGCTAAATTTAGCACATCTACGATTAGATCTGACTTACCCCCTATATGAACAACATATAAAACATAAAACAGCGCTAAATGAAGAAACTAAAAAACAGGTGTTTCCTTAAAAAGAATTATATACGTTTTAATAATACATATAAAAAATGAGGAATTCTCATGAATACACCATAGGATAATGGAGCCTCTATAGCCAGTCTCTGACCCTTGACAATTAGATGTAAATGTGCACACCTCTTGGTTTTGACAATGTCCCTGTGACCGGTCACAATATCAACAGGATCTTCACTTAAATATGCAGATGAGTCCAATCTTGTGATATATTTACCAGGATATAGTGGATTGGCCGGGTATCCCACCTAGCGAAGATCCAGAGGCTGTCTCAGATCCAACGCCGATGATTTTGGTGGTTTTCCCTCTATTAATTTTCCACGTCCATGGATTAGGAATGTCCAAGATGGTGGTAACTGCAATGGTGTCCTGGAGGTGATTCCGGAATGTCTGGGTCAGGGCTGGTATCCTTACGCGTTTCGCTGGCGTTTGGCAGCTTTAACCTTTGAAAATTAATAGAGGGAAAACCACCAAAATCATCGGCGTTGGATCTGAGACAGCCTCTGGATCTTCGCTAGGTGGGATACCCGGCCAATCCACTATATCCTGGTAAATATATCACAAGATTGGACTCATCTGCATATTTAAGTGAAGATCCTGTTGATATTGTGACCGGTCACAGGGACATTGTCAAAACCAAGAGGTGTGCACATTTACATCTAATTGTCAAGGGTCAGAGACTGGCTATAGAGGCTCCATTATCCTATGGTGTATTCATGAGAATTCCTCATTTTTTATATGTATTATTAAAACGTATATAATTCTTTTTAAGGAAACACCTGTTTTTTAGTTTCTTCATTTAGCGCTGTTTTATGTTTTATATGTTGTTTTTGCAGTTCATGAGAGACTGACTATCTCTCTCCCTAACAGCAGCTTAGAGAACCAGCACAATCATAGCGCCAGAACGTGTATCAAATCATTGATACCAATCTAACCTTTCTTTTACCCCCTATATGCCCTACCACATGCACACACAAACGCACTAGGGTTGTTTTTGTATTGTTTTTTGTTGGGAGCCAATTAACCTGTCAGTATATTTTTCATCCTTGACTCTGATCTGTGCTTTGTTCCCCACATTCTATCTGTCTCAAGATCATGTTACATGCATCTAAGGGGTACATTTACTAAGCAGTGATAACAGTGGAGAAGTGAGCCAGTGGAGAAATTTCCCCATCAACCAATCAGCAGCTCTGTATCATTTTATAGTATGCAAATTATAGATGTTACTTCAGTGCTGATTGGTTGCCATGGGCACTTCTCCACTGGCTCACTTCTCTGCTCTTATCACTGCTTAGTAAATGTACCCCTAAGAAACATATCCAAAATATGACCATATCTTACACAAGACACTGCTAAAAACCTAATCCATGCACTCATTTTCTCCCTCATTGATTATTGCAATAGTCTCCTGACTGGTCTTCCCAAAACGAGACTCTCACCACTACAATCCATTCTGAATGCAGCTGTGAGGCTTATCTTCCTCGCCAGACGTTCATCGTCTGCAGATCCGCTCTGTCAGTCCCTCCATTGGTTACCTGTATTCTACTGCATTCAATATAAAATACTTTTACTCACACACAAGGCCATTAACCAAACTACACCAATGTACATCACTTCGCTTATCTCAAAATATCTCCGAACCCGGCCCCTTCACTCTTCACAAGACCTGCGTCTCTCATCCACACTCATTACTCGCTCCCACTCACGATTGCAGGACTTTCATCGGGCTGCACCCACTCTGTGGAATGCCCTACCACGCACAATAAGACTCTCCTCTAGTCTCCAAACCTTCAAGCGTTCCCTGAAAACTCACCTCTTTAGGTAAGCATATAAAATTCCAGAACCGCCCACATAACTTTCATAAACCTTCCTATCAAATTGCATCCACTAGCCCACCAAGAACCTTTGCAATCTGGCGGACAACTATGCAATAGATAGCACCTTTCCTTGTGTATACATGCCTATTTCCCTATAGATTGTAAGCTTGTGAGCAGGGCCTTCCTACCTCTATGACTGTTTGTTATCACCCAGTTTGTTATTGTTATTTACAATTGTAAAGCGCAACGGAATTTGCTGCGCTATATAAGAAACTGTTAATAAATAAAAAAATAAAACATTTTTTGGAGTGTGGGAGGAAACCGGAGTACCCGGTGGAAACTCACGCAAGTACGGGGAGAATATACAAACTCAACACAGTTAGGGCCATGGTGGGAATCGAACCCATGACCTCAGTGCTGTGAGGCAGTAAGGCTAACAATTGCATCATCCGTACTGCCCAAAACATAAACTGTTTGGGGTCCTGAGGACCGAGCGGCTGATTCAGACCTGATCGCTAGGCTGCGTTTTCTCACAGCCTGCGATCAGAACTGTACTGCGCGTACGTATGCACCGCAATGCGCAGGCGTGACGGACCGCAGCAATGTGGATCACCGGTCAGCGACGGGATGGTGTGAAAATTACAAATGCACCGGCGATCGCAAGGACAATGACAGGAAGAGGGCATTTGTGGGTGGCAACTGACCGTTTTCAAGGAGTGTCTGGGAAAACGCAGGTGTGTCCAAGTGTTGAGAGGGAGGGTGAGTTACGTCAATTACGGTCCCGGACAGGATGATGTGATCGCAGCGGCTGAGTAAGTCCTGGACTGCGCAGAGACTGCACAAGATCAGTTTGTGCAACTCTGCTACACATGCGATGACACACTTGCACAGCTAAAATACCCTTCCCATGTAGGCGGCGACTATCCGATCGCAGGTCTGCAAAAATCGATGCCTAGCGACCAGGTCTGAATTACCCCCCGAGTTTGAGAACTAACTCTTTCTAGCAGAACATTAGTCACCCTGCTAGGCGCAACCATTTAAAAGTTAGTAATTGGTAAAAAAATTATATGTTTGTCAAACTGTACTAATGATCTTGATGGTGCAATGTCTTCTGAGCCATAATAATAATGGGGGTCACTCCGAGTTGATTGCTAGCTAAATTTGTTTGCTGCGCAGCGATCAGGCTAAAAAACGTCAGTTCTGCGCATGCGTGTGGCGCAATGCGCACGCGCGACGTATGGGTACAACGAACGATGTAGTTTTGCACAGGGTCTAGCGATGCATTTCAGTCGCACTGCCTGCCGCATAGTGATTGACATGAAGTGGGCGTTTCTGGGTGGCAACTGACCTTTTTCAGGGAGTGTGCGGAAAAACACAAGCGTGCCAGTAAAAATACAGGCGTGGCTGGGCGAATGCTGGGCGGGTGTGTGACATCAAATCTAGTCTGAAGTAATCATAAGCGCTGCGTAGGTTTTGAAGTACTCTGAAACTACACAAAACATTTTTGCAGGTGTACTGCAATACAACTGTTCGCACTTCTGCTAAGCTAAAAGACACTCCCAGTGGGCGGCGGCATAGCGTTTGTACGGCTGCTAAAACTAGCTAGCGCGCGATCAACTCGGAATCACCCCCAATGAACACAGTACATCAAAACAAATATATCATGAATTATGGTGTTACAGAAATACTAAAACAAATGGTATCCAGTCTCTAGGTCGACCACACTTAGGTCGATAACTATCGGTTGACAGTAAGTAGGTCGACGTGGACTCTATGTCGACATGTTCTAGGTCGACTGTCGACCTAAGTGTGGCCGACCTTGCATACCATACCCAAAACAAATAGATGAATTTAATAAAGATGATAAAAGAATGTCATAGACTGAGTTGTGTTAAAGGGGAGCGACTACTTTTATTTTAGAGAACTCTGGAAATTGTCCATGCTAAGATTGCACAAAGTTTCTGGCCCACCACAAATATGTAGGTTGGGTATCCGGTCTTTAGGTCGAAACTCATTAGGCCGACCACTATTGGTCGACATACATTAGGTCGACATGGTCTATAGGTTGACATGATCACTAGGTCGACATGGAAAAAGGTCGACATAAGTTTTTCACATTTTCTATTTTTTTTAAAAACTTTTCCATAATTTACGATCCACATGGTCTACGACTGGGAATAATAACCTGTGCCGAGCGCAGCGGTTGGCTGCACAAACACCTGGTGCATCTATGAGTGTCACTGCAGTGTCAGACAGGATGACAGTTTTAAAAACTAGACCCAAAGAGCACATAATGCAAAGAAGAAAAAGAGGTGCAACGAGGTAGCTGGACATCTAAGCTAAGCGACACAAGTATGCGGCACAAACACCTAGCTCATCTAGGAGTGGCACTGCAGTGTCAGACAGGATGGCACTTTTAAAAACTAGGCCCCAAACAGCACATCATGCAAAGAAAAAAAAGAGGTGCAAGATGGAATTGTCCTTGGGATCTCCCACCCACCCTTATGTTGTACAAACAGGAAATGCACACTTTAACAAACCAATCATTTCAGCGACAGGGTCTGCCACACGGCTGTAGTTGAAATTATTGGTTTGTTTGGGCTCCCACAAAAAAAGAAGCAATTAATCCCCTCACCAAAACAGAATCAATTCATCTCTCCTTGCACAAATAGAGGCAAGATGTCATCCTCATCCTCCAATTCCTCACCCCTTTCAGTGTGTACATCCTCCTCATCACAGAGTATTAATTTGTTCCCAGTGGAATCCACCATCACAGATCCCAGTGTACTTTCTGGAGGCAATTGCTGTTAAAGGTCTTCCTGGAGGAATTTATAATTAATTATGATGAACGTCATCTTCTCCACATTTTGTGAAAGTAACCTCCTATGCCGATCACTGACAAGGTTACCGACTGCACTAAACACTCTTTCGGAGTACACACTGGAGGGGAGTGGGGGGGTGGAGTGGGGGCGAGAGAGGTAAAATAAAGCCAGTTTGTGCAAGGGCCTCCAAATTGCCTCTTTTTCCTGCCAGTTTACATACGGACTGTCTGACATGCCTACTTGGATGCTGTCACCCATATAATCCTCCACCATTCTTTCAATGGTGACGGCATCATATGCAGTGACAATAGACATGACAGTAATTGTTGGCAGCTCCTTCAGTCCGGACCAGATGTCAGTACTTGCTGCTGACTGCCCTGCATCACCGCCAGCGGGAGGGTTCAGAAAGGTTATCCTTTTCCTCGCACCCCCAGTTGTAGGAGAATGTGAAGGAGGAGCTGTTGACGGGTCACGTTCACCTTGAGCTGACAATTCTCTCACCAGCAGGTCTCTGAACCTCTGCAGACTTGTGTCTGCCGGAAAGAGATACAACGTAGGCTTTAAACCTAGGATCGAGCACGGTGGCCAAAATGTAGTGCTCTGATTTCAACAGATTGACCACCCTTGAATCTTTGCAAAGCGAATGAAGGGCTCCATCCACGAGTCCCGCATACTTAGCGGAATAGCTCCATCTTAGCTCCTCCTTCAATTTCTAAAGCTGCTTCTGCAAAAGCCTGATGAGGGGAATGACCTGACTCAAGCTGGCAGTGTCTGAACTGACTTCACGTGTGGTAAGTTTGAAGGGTTGGAGAACCATGCACAACACAGAAATCATTCTCCACTGTGCTTGAGTCAGGTGCAGTGCTTAAAGTTGTCCTAGAGAGGTGGTGGAACTCACCCCCCTCCTCAAGGAGAAAAATCAGTAAGGTTATTGGCAAAAAAGGGGTGTGGTCTCACAAAGAAAGGGGCGTGCTCACACAATAGTAATAATGCCCACAGTAGTAGCACCCCATAATACACATAATGCCCACAGCAGTAACGCCCCTTATACAATGCCCACAGTAGTAGTGCTCCTTATGCAATGTCCACTGTACTGGTAGTGCCCACACTGGTAATGTCCCTTATATAGAACCCATAGTAGTGGTGCCCCTTATGCAATGCCCGCAATAGTAGTGCCCCTTATGTCCCCAGGAGTGATGCTCCTTATGAAGTGCCCCCTTTACAATTTCCTCATTAGTAGTACCCCCAGTAGTAATGCACTTAATGGTAATGCCCCCAGTAGTAATGTTGCCTGAAGTAATGCCCCCAGTCATTTAGCCCCAGTAGTTCTGCCCCCAGTGGTAATGCCCCTGCAGTTATACCCCAGTAGTTTAGCCCCCATGTAGTTTGCCCATAACCCAGTAGTATTGCCCCAGTCATAATGCCCCCTGTAGTTTGCCTCCTTGTAGTTCAGCCCCTGTAGTTATGACCCTTTTAGTTTAGCCCCCAGTAGTAATGCCCCCTTTTTGTTTAGCCCCCAGTAGTTTAACCCTTGTAGTTATGCCCCCAAGTAATAATACCCCTGCAGTTATACCCCCAGTAGTAATGCCCTCCTGTAGTTTGCCCCAAGTAGTAATGTCCCCAGTAGTTTAACCCCTGTTGTTATGCCCCCAGTAGTTTAGCCATACTGTAGTAATGCCCCCAAGTAGGAATGCCCACCTGTGGTTTGCCCCCAGTAGTAATGCCCTCCTGTAGTTTGCCCCCAGTAGTAATGACCTCCTGTATTTCCCCCCCGATAGTAATGCCCCCAGTTGTAAGCCCCCATTAGTAATGCCTTCAGTAGTTAGCCCACATGTAGTTTACCCCCAGTAGTAATGCCCCACTGTAGTTTGCCCCAAGTAGTAATGCCCCTGTAGTTATACCTCCAGTAGTAATGCCCTCCTGTAGTTTGCCCCCAGCAGTTAGCCCTAATTAGTAATGCCCCCAGTAGTAATGCCCCCAGTAGTTTGCCCCCAGTAGTAATGCCCCCAGTAGTTTGCCCCCAGTAGTAATGCCCCCAGTAGTTTGCCCACAGTAGTAATGCCCCCCCAGTAGTAATGCCCCCAGTAGTTTGCCCACAGTAGTAATGCCCCCAGTAGTTTGTCCACAGTAGTAATGCCCCCCCAGTAGTAATGCCCCCAGTAGATTGCCCACAGTAGTAATGCCCCAAGTAGTTTGCCCACAGTAGTAATGCCCCCCCAGTAGTAATGCCCCCAGTAGTTTGCCCACAGTAGTAATGCCCCCCCAGTAGTAATGCCCCCAGTAGTTTGCCCACAGTAGTAATGCCCTCCCAGTAGTAATGCCCCCAGTAGTTTGTCCACAGTAGTAATGCCCCCCCAGTAGTAATGCCCCCAGTAGATTGCCCACAGTAGTAATGCCCCCCCAGTAGTAATGCCCCCAGTAGTTTGCCCACAGTAGTAATGCCCCCCTAGTAGTAATGCCACCAGTAGTTTGCCACAGTAGTAATGCACCCCCCAGTAGTAATGCCCCCAGTAGTAATGCGCCCCCAGTAGCAATACCCCCAGTAGTTTGACCACAGTAGTAATGCCCCCCAGTAGTAATGCCCCCAGTAGTTTGCCCACAGTAGTAATGCCCCCCAGTAGTAATGCTCCCAGTAGTTTGCCACAGTAGTAATGCCCCCCCAGTAGTAAAACCCCCAACAGAAGAAGAGAATCACCATACTCACCGATCCCCGCTCCCGCTTCCAGACCGCTGCAGTCCTTCCTTCTGGCACCCGCTCCTCAGCACTATGAGAGAGACATCATGACGTCTCTCCCATAGTGCACAGTGACAGAGCCGGAAGCCGGAGCTCAGAACTGAGCTCCTGCCTCCGGCTGCTGCTGCGGAGAGAGAGACAGGCACCCGCTGGTAACACAATCTCAGCGGACGCCCGGCATCTTCCAGCAGCGGCGGCACACAGCAGGTTAGGTGAGCCGGTGGAGGCGGAACTGCGTTCCGTCTCCAAGTGGAACTGACGGAACGCAGTTCCGCCCCATTCCGGATCACTTTAACCCCTGGTCAGGTGCATTCCCCCTCCTTTGTCTATATCATAGGTGAGTGTATAGGCTTGAATGGCATTTTGCTGCTCCTCCATCCTCTGAAGCATATAGAGTGTTAAATTCCACCTCCTTACCACCTCTGGCTTCAGGTGATGGCAGGGCAGTTTCAGGAGTGTTTGATGTCACTCCAGTCTTCAACACGCAGTGGCTAAATGCCGAAAGTGGCCCACAATTTTTCGGGCCACCGACAGCATCTCCTGCACGCCCCTGTCATTTAAAAAAAAAATCTGCACCACCAAATTAATTGTATGTGCAAAACATGGGATGTGCTGGAATTTGCCCAGATGCACAATATTGGTGGCGTTGTCCGATATCACAAATCCCCAGGAGAGTCTAAGTGGAGTAAGCCATTGTGCAATGATGTCCCTCAGTTTCCGTAAGAGGTTGTCAGCGATGTGTCTCTTACGGAAACCGGTGATACGCATCGTAGCCTGCCTAGGAACGAGCTGGCGTTTGTGAGATGCTGCTACTGGTGCTGCTGCTGTTGTTGCTGCGGGAGGCAATACATCTACCCAGTGGGCTGTCACAGTCATGTAGACCTTAGTTTGTCCTGCTCCACTTGTCCACATGTCCGTGGTTAAGTGGACAGTGGGTACAACTGCATTTTTCAGGACACTGAGGACACTTTTCTTAATGTCCCTGTACAGTCTGGGAATTGCTTTCCTAGTGAAGTGGAATCTAGATGGGATTTAGTACCGGGGACACACTACCTCCATCAATTGTCTAAATCCCACTGCACTAATGGTGGATACCAGATGCACGACTAACACCAACATAGCTGTCAAGGCCTCAATCATCCACTTTGCAACAGGATGACTGCTGTCATATTTCATCTTCCTCGCAAATGACTGTTGGACAGTCAATTGCTCAGTTAAAGTAGTACAAGTGGTCTTCCGACTTCCCCTCTGGGATGACAATCGACTACCAGCAGCAACAACAGCAGCGGCAGGAATCCCGGTTAGGAGAGGACTCGTCAGTTATGCCAGTGACATGGCCTGCAGGACTTCTGACGTTCCTGACTGAGGAGGAATTTGACGTTGAGGCAGTTGGTGTTGCGGCTTGAAGGAGCTTGGGTACAGGAGGAAGAAGGGATTTAGGTGTCAGTGGACTGCTTACACTCTTACCCAAATTTTCCGAACTTGACAATGACTTCTGATGAATGCGCTGCAGGTGACATATAAGGGAGGATGTTTCTAGGTGGTTAACATCCTTACCCCTACTTATTACGGATTGACAAAGGCAACACACGGCTTGACACCTGTTGTCTGGATTTGTGGAGAAATAAAGCCACACCGAAGAAGTGGCTTTTTTGGTATTTTGCCCAGTCATGACAATGGGCTTATTCACCCCACAGACAACCGCTGTCTTCCCCAGTGCCTTATTTAAACAAACCACATCACCATCAGAATCCTCCTCGTCAACTTCATCCTCAGCGCCAGCAACACCCATATCCTCGTCCTGGTCTACTTCAACAGTGACATCTTCAATTTGAATATCAGAAACTGGACTGTGGGTGCTCCTTTCAGCACATGCAGAGGGGTGCAAATGGTGGAAGGAGCCACCTCTTCCCATCCAGTGTTGGAAAGGTCAGGCATCGCAACTGCCGACACACTTGGATTCTCCTTGGGGATTTGTAATACCATCTTCACAGTTCTTTGCTGTGCCTTTGCCAGCTTAACTCTTATCATTTTTCTAGCGGGAGGATGACGGCATGTGAAGCTGAACCACTAGTCATGAACGCCAGGGCCTTAGCCATTCCTTGCCACTCCATGTCGTAAATAGCATATTGGCAAGTTTACGTTTCGCCTCAGACCATTTAAATTATTTTTTTGAGGTCATTTTATTGAACTTTGGCTTTTTGGATTTTACATGCCCTCTACTATGACATTGGGCCTCAGCCTTGGCAGATGACGTTGATGGCATTTCATCGTCTATGTCATGACTAGTGGCAGTAGCTTCAGCACTAAGAGGAAGTGGTTCTTGATCTTTCCCTATTTTATCCTCCAAATTTTTGTTCTCCATTATTTTTCTGGAGTATATAACACAATATCCGGTACAGGACAGCGTACCCCTACACCACACAGGGCAAACCCTGTAAAAATTATTTGGATTAAATATTAATAACCCCTTTATTTGGAGTAAATAATATACAGCACAGGACAGCACCACTGGACTTATATGGCAGTACTCCTGGACTTATATGGCAGTACCCCTGGACTTATACGGCAGTTACCCTGGACTTATACGGCAGTTCCCCTGGACTTATACGGCAGTACCATTGGACTTATATGGCAGTACCACTGGACTTGTGTGGCAGTACCACTGGACTTATGCGGCAGTTCACTGGACTTATGTGGCAGTACCACTGGACTTATGCGGCAGTACCACTGGACTTATGCGGCAGTACCCCTGATCTTAGACGGCTGCATCACTGGACTGGACTTATACGACAGTACCCCTGGACTTTTATGGCAGTACCCCTGAACTTATACAGCTGCACCACTGGACTGGACTTATACGGCAGTACCCCATTACTTATAGGGCAGTACCCCTGGACTGGACTTATACGACAGTTCCACTGGACTTATACATCAGTTCCACTGGACTTATACGGCAGTACCACTGGACATATACAGCAGTACCACTGGACTTATACGGCAGTACCACTGGACTTATGCGGCAGTACCCCTGATCTTATACGGCTGCATCAATGGACTGGATTTATACGGCAGTACCCCTGAACTTATACAGCTGCACCATTGGACTGGACTTATATGGCAGTACCCCTGGAATTATACGGCAGTACCCCTTAACATATACGGCTGCACCACTGGACTGGACTTATACAGCAGTACTCCTGGACTTTAACAACAGCATCACTGGACTTATGGCAACACAGGACACCACCACTGGACTGATGCAGCACAGCACACCACCACTGTACTGGACTTATACAACAGCACCACTGGACTTATGGAAGCACAGGACACCACCACTGGACTGATGCAGCACAACAGAACACTGGACTTATATGGCAGCACAGGACACCACCACTGTGACTGGACTGATGCAGCACAAAACACAACCAATGGACTGATGCAGCACAAGGCAGCAAAAGACAGAACTGGAATGACACATAACAGCAGGTTGCCACCCCACGCACCACACCACTGTCCCGCAGAGACACTTAGGAGACACGTCCTTTCGCTACACTCTCCAATTCCAGAGTGAAAATGGCGGCGACCCACAGCTCCTTCTATGGAATCCAAAACTCGCGAGAATACAACAGCGGGATGATGACGTTTTGCCTCGTTCTGGTTTCCGAGTCTGACCGGAAAACTCGAGCCGGACTCAGATCTGGGCTCGGGACGTTATGTTCGGTAGGGTACGGTTCTCAGGGAACCGAACCCGCTCATCCCTTAATCTGACTAGATTACTCAGAAATTAAGCACAGATCTCTCCGCGTGTATACCCCACAGCAATAGCAATGCACGGCCCTGCGCATCACTATCGGCGGTGCTAGTTTCGTCTGCATCCAGGCACACTCCAGCACATCGCTCATTTCACCGATGGACGAGTGCACCCCCCCCCCCTCGCTCAGCACACATCGCGCTGTGTGCTGAACGGGGGAGAGATGTGTGCTGAGCGGTCTGTGCTAGATTTACACATGGAACCCCTTTCCTGAATGCGTCATAGCGCTCTCCTGATTGGCTGTGTGCTTCTGGCCTGTCAATCAGGCAGAGCGCACTGGTTATAATGGAGGATCGCGGTCCTCCATTATAGTTAATGGTCGGAAAATTGCGGTCTGCAGCTAACCGCGAGGTTAATTGAGATCACCCACAAGAGTGACCTCAAATGACAGGCAAGGAGCACACAGCACCCATCGGAAGAATAGATAGACTGAGCAGGCAAGTCAATTTTGACTATAAGACTGAGCTGATCATCTTCCCTCCCTCTCGCATAACTTCACCTCCCACAATTTCATTATCCATTGATGGCACAACTATCTCCTCTAGCCCCCAAGTGCGATGTCTTGGAGTAATTCTTGACTTCTCCCTCTCCTTCAAACCACACATTCAGTACCTCTCACAAACCTGCCGTTTCCATCTCAAAAACATCTCCCCTTTGTGTCAGAACCTGGTGCCTTACCGGTGGATCAGAGCCGCGGGGACTGTCGATTAGGTGGCTGGCGGGCAGTGGCGGTGCTGGGCTGCTGCGGTAGGTTCACTCGCGGTGGTGAGGGCTGCTGTGGCGGGTCCATTTGTGGTAGCAGGAAGGCTGCTGCAGCGGGCTCGCCTGCACAAGAGGCAACTGCCGGGAGGCCAGGGGTGGGGACCTGGTTCAGTAAAACTGCAGGATGTGTCTGCAGTACAGGTGCCGCCATGTTGGAGACCAAAATCCTGAGCCAATAGCACAAGCTTATTATTATGTCCAGCCAATCCTGGGAGGTCTTTCCAGTTAAAAGGGAGCTGGTTCATGGTATAGGTGCCAGTGCTTCAGGTTACTACCTTGGTGTAGGTGCTCCAGCTCTGTGCTCCCAGGTCACTCTGGTTCCTTGGTTACTCTCTGCGTTGCTCTGCCTTCATTTTTCTAATTTGCAGCAATCCCACAGTTCCTAACCTGCTTTCACCTGTGGGGGCAGCTCCGGGAACCCCGATCCACAGAGGGTCTCTGGTCACCAACAGTCACAGTCTCCAGTTCATTATCTTCAGTGCTTTTCAGCCTCATCTTTCAAGCCACAGCTCACAGTCTCCAGTTCATTATCTTCAGTGCTTTTCAGCCTCATCTTTCAAGCCACAGCTCACAGTCTCCAGTTCATTATCTTCAGTGCTTTTCACCCTCATCTTTCAAATCACAGCTCAGAGTCTCCAGCTCTTCAACCTAGTCTTTCAAACCGCAGTTCACAGCCCACAGTTCATTATCCTCAGTGTTCTTCAGCTTCATCCTTCAGACCACAGTTCTCAGTTTGTAATCTTCAGTGTTCTTCTAGACTCAGGGTGCTCCTATCCCATGAGAAGGAACTACATCCAGCCTCCTCATCTTCTTCATTTGCAAGTGTTCGCTTCCTGAGGCAAACCTCAGTCGCCGGATCCTAATTCCAAGCCAAGCGTGACATTTTGCTGCTTGGTGACATGGCCTTCACCATCTTTGTATTTTTTTCAATGGGAGTACTTACTGGTTTTGCATCTGTCATTCCGTACCTGGAAATTATTGCCTTAATGTATGTTTGTTGGTCAATTGTGACAGTTTCCTCTTGCAGGTTTTGTACAATTTTCATACCTAATAGATGATTTGCAGGGCCTAGATCTTTCAAATTGAATCTTTGTTTAAGCTGGTGCTTGACATCAGTGATGTGATCTTTTTGACCTGCCAAAAGTAAATCATCCACATAGACAGCTATGATGATCAACTTTTCTTTGATGGTTTTGTGGTATAGGCAATGATCAGTCTCTGACCTAACAAAAGTTAATTTCTAGTAACGCTGCATCCAACTTTACATACCAGCAATGACCACTTTGCTTGAGGCCGTATAGCGACTTCTTTTAGAGACAAACTTTCACAGTTTGGAATATGTCCATATCGTAATGTTCAGGTGGTTCCATATAAATTTCCTCAATCAATTCTCCATTAAGGAATGCGGAATCAAAATCTAGTTGATATAACAGTAAATATGTAGTGTAGCAACAACAATCACTAACTTTAAGGTGCTATACCTTGCGACTGGTGAGTAGATCTCTCTGTAATCGATTCCATACTTCTGGGTATATCCCTTGGCAACAAGGCGGGCTTTGTAACAAACTACTATCCTGTCTGCATTCAACTTCTTGCAGAAAACCCACTTGTTCTTAATGGTTTTACGGTCGCTTGGTCTATCAACCATAGTCCATGTACTGTTATTGTTTAGTGCTGACAGTTCTGTATCAATTGCTGATTCCACTCTGTCCAATCACTGCTTGACTTTGCTTCCTGTATGTTTTGAGATTCACAGTAAGCTATGTTTGCATACTCTTCGCTGTATTTCTTGGCTGGAATACCTTTGTTTCGCCTCGTGGAACTTCTGTTCTCTGACTTGTTGTCTGCTTTGACACTCTCAGATTCAGACACACTTTCTGCTGCCTGTACATCCAATAATACATTTTCTTGTTGCTCCACTGCTCCAGTTAGTGATGCTGTCTCATAGAATACCACATCTCTGGATTTAAGAAGTTGTTTACTTGTAACCTTTGATTTCGTGGTAGTATCCGAGCATTATACATTGTATGGATTTTGGATCTAGCTTTCTCCTTTTCTCCTTTGGTATATGTGCAAAAGCTTTGCTCCCGAAGATACGAAGATGACAGATACTTGGCATTTTCCTGGACCACGCCTCCAGTGGCGTTTTACCTTTGACAGCCACTGTAGGTGCACGATTCTTAAGGTATACTGCAGTAGATACTGCTTCTGACCAAAACTTCTTTTCCAGGCCAGCATCACTTAACATAGTCTGTGCTCTGCAGTTTGCACGCTCACTCACACCATTCTGTTCCGGTGTGTAGGCAATTGTTAGCTGATGATTTATGCCATATTTCCTAAGGAATGCGGCTAAGACTTTGTTATCATACTCTCCACCGTTGTCTGATCTCAGGATCTTTAGTTTCAAACCCGTCTAAGTCTCCACCAGGTTTTTCTACTCCACAATTTTGTAGACAACTTCACTCTTCTCCTTAAAAAAGTACACGTGTGTCATTCTTGTGGCGTCATCAATGAGGTTCATGAAATACCTGTAGCCACTGATTGATTCTTCCTCCATTGGACCACACATGTCTATGTGCACTAGAGCTAATGGTGACTCTGCTCTACTAACTGACTTTGGAAATGGGTTGCGAGTTTGCTTGCCTTTTTTGGATGTCTGTAACAACTGTCTCACCTACAATTTTTAAATGTACTGTGATTGTTCCAGCTTGTGATGCAGTAAGGACTTTATTTCTTATCCCTGTACAGTAATTGTAGTGGGAACACATGGTGTTAAAGAATTGAACCAATGCTTGTTGCAACTGAAAAGTCTATTGGCCCCCGAGTCCATGTACCAGCAATCCTTCCTGTGACTATCTGCTACATTCAGTGCAGACTTGTTTAGCTTGTCACGCTGCTTCTGTGCACCACTGGAATTTCTAATCTTGCAATCTGAAGATTTATGTCCTACCTTGTGACATACAAAACTCTTGAATTTGTGCTTTCTGGTCTTTGTGCCCTTTGTGATCAAGACAGAACCCTCAGCTATGGTCTCAACAGTAATACGGTCTTGGAACTGCAGCAACTCGGCTCTTACAATCTCCGTTGTCAGTTTAGTGTTGTTTGACTCTAACGCAACCACCAAAAAATCAAATTCTGGCATCAGATTCTGTAACATAGCCATTGACTTCTTGCCCATCCACCTGTGCCCCCACAGATGCCAACTGCTGAGCTATCGACAATAACTTATCAATGTAATCGTTCATGTCCTTGCAGACACTTAGTTTCGTTTATATAGCATGCGTCTCAAACTTATCCTTCTCATTAGACCTTTATCTTCATATTCATTTTGCAGGAATGTCCACATGTCCTTAGCTGACACTTTCTCACTGACTATTGAATAGACATGCTGCTCCGCAGCTAAACCTATTGTCCAGATGGCTCTGTCTACGGCATCTGGGTTTGGACCTGCTCCCGGGTCTATAGTAACTTTTCACAACTTTTCCCACTTAATCTGCATCTCCATGAAAAACTTCCATGTAGCATAGTTCTCTGAACCTTTCAGCGTAACAAAGTTCATGCTGTGTCCTGTATTATACATCCTTTCTGTACTTGTATAAAATATCACTTTAAACTGTGTCACTGTGATTATTTAACAGCACTCAGGGGGTAAATCATCAACAACACGTGGGTATGGGCGCAGGAATGGGCCCATAACCTGTTGACAGAGTGTGCTGGGAGAGTTAGATTTGGGTGTGGTGTGTTCAATCTGCAATCTAATTTGCAGTGTAAAAATAAAGCAGCCAGTATTTAACCTGCACAGAAATAAAATAACCAACCCAAATCTAACTCTTTCTGCACATGTTATATCTGCCTCCCCTGCAGTGCACATGGTTTTGCCCAATTGCTATCAAAAATCCTGCTGCGAGCAACTTGGAATTACCCCCCATATCCTAACAACAATACATTTAGACAAGGTCATGAGGACTAAGTAAGGATAGCTTATCTAGTATAACATTTTTTTCTTTGTTTAACCCATAGATATTAGAGTCAGAGGAAGAGGAGGAGAGGGTGTGTGTGTTGGGGGGAGGGGGGAATAACCCATAATAGTAGGAGTATATCTAAGATTCAAATACAATCACACTCAAAAAGGGGGAGGGGGGATTGGGGAGGAGGAATTGGATCATAATTATGAACATTAAAGCTCAGTAGCTGATCAGATAATGCATGCATTACACAGAAGGGTATAGCTGCAGAACTCAGTATCAGAGATGTTTATTCATATGTTCTGCATGGTATGATGTTACAATTGTATAAAAACCAGAAATTTCTCTATTAGGAAGAACAGAGGGACGTTCTTCTCTTAGGAATGCGTGTCTCTGGGTGTAGTAAAGTCATAGTGAGTGTCCCCAAGAAAAATATGCAGGTGGGCCGGGTAAATGAGAGCAGACTTTTGTCTTTGCAGAAACAAGGGAAGTGAAAATATTTTACATGCTCTTCTCTCTTCCCATACAAGATTCTGGACCTTATGGGACACCTTCCATATAGCCATTTTATACAACTAATATAGGCACTTAAATATGACCACCCTCGGTCTGGAATCATTCAGTCTAGGTGGGGGGGCCTACTCTGTGCACTCTCTCCACAACAAGATCTTTGCATTCATTCTCAATATACAGAAATTTGTCGGGTGAGACAGTAACAAAGGAGACCAGGGCTGGCCCTTTAACTGATTCCGGTAATCCGACCACTCCGGCATTATTTCATTGTGAACGATTTTCTATATCGTCCATCTTGTTCCACAATTCATGGTTTTCCCTCTGAAGCTGTTTGATATCACACTGCACATCAGCCATGCTATGGCAAATAGAACCAATCCTATTTTCATTGTCAGTAACTCTGACTGTCAGTTGTTGCAGCTGCTGTGAAATCTCTGAGACAGCTTGCGACAATAACGGTGTCATTGTGCTTTTAATGACTTCTACTACCTCTTGATATGTGGCCGGCGCATCAGGGGATCGAAGCACCTGAGGCAGACCAGAGTCTTCCTGTGCTGCTGCAGTCTTTTTGGAGGCAGGCAGGGCATGTGTGGTATCTGCGGTGCTTCTCTTGCCGGGGCGGCAGTGTTTTAGCAGAGGGCGGCGATGCCAGGTACTTGTCCATGAGCGATCACTAGACCACCAGGGAGGCAGCTAGATGAGTGTGGAGGCTTGTAAAAGCCGTGAAAAGGCAGTATGGAAGGAGTGGAGCAGTGTCCTCCAGTTGCACACCGCATGAGCCCGGAAGCGGAAGTACCTGTGGATCTTTTAAAATGTGTCAGTGAGTATTAATGAATACACCTGTGCCCCTGCTAGGTAACTTGGGAAGCATATTGTGGGGGTCATTCCGAGTTGTTCGCTCTGTATTTTTTTCTCGCAACGGAGCGATTAGTCGCTAATGCGCATGCGCAATGTCCGCAGTGCGACTGCGCCAAGTAAATTTGCTATGCAGTTAGGAATTTTACTCACGGCATTACGAGGTTTTTTCTTCGTTCTGGTGATCGTAATGTGATTGACAGGAAGTGGGTGTTTCTGGGCGGAAACAGGCCGTTTTATGGGAGTGTGTGAAAAAAGGCTACCGTTTCTGGGAAAAACGCGGGAGTGGCTGGAGAAACGGAGGAGTGCCTGGGCGAACGCTGGGTGTGTTTGTGACGTTAAACCAGGAACGAAACTGACTGAACTGATCGCAGATGCCGAGTAAGTCTGGAGTTACTCAGAAACTGCTAAGAAGTGTCTATTCTCAATTCTGCAAATCTTTCGTTCGCAATTTTGATATGCTAAGATTCACTCCCAGTAGGCGGCGGCTTAGCGTGTGCAAAGCTGCTAAAAGCAGCTTGCGAGCGAACAATTCGGAATGACCCCCTAAGTTAGGAGTCCTTGAGGACTGAGTTTTGAAACCACTGGTTTTGAGTGAGTGAGCTCCAGAATACTCCACTTTTGAAGAAAAAAAAACAACATAAAAAAGTCAGACTGGAATTTGCTAAAATGCATTTTGACAAGCCAGAATGTTTCTGCTTTGGTCAGATGAGTCAAAACTTGACACAATTTTCAGAGATGAAAAAATTAAGTTTTCAAAGAGAAAAATAGCATGCCTACTGTGAAATATGCAGGAGGCTTAGTCATGTTTTAGAGCTTCTTCGCTGCATTTGGCACGGAGTCCCTTGAATATGTGAAGGTCACAATGAAACCTCAGGATAATCAAGGAATTCTGGAGCAAAACATACTGCCCAGTGTCTGAAAGTTCAGTCTCAGTCACAGGTCATGGGTTTTCCAACAAGATAATGATCCAGAACATGCAGCTAAAAGCACCCAAGAATGTATAAGAACAGAGCATTGCACTATTCTGAAGAGAGATGAGTGGGCTCTCATAGAACCAAGTCCACTGAGGGGATACGAGATGGGTCTCACATCTGCCGGCCTTAGCTATAGGCAGGCTAGGCATTTGCCTAGGGCATCCAAGCATGTCTAGGGGCATCCAAGCATGTCCCTGCAGTATCTCATAATGAGAGGGACAGTCTGCAATCTAACTGTTACTTTCCAAATGTATTCAATCAGTAATTGTATACACTGCTATTTACATTTGTCATGATAAAGCTAAATATTTATCTTATATACAACCCTTTATGAGGTCTAAGAACACTGTACGCTATTTACGTATGGAGTACCGTAAGGGTACGCTCGTTGCGTAACGATCGCTTAGCCGTGGTCGAGACGCTCAAGCGTCACGTTCGCTCACGGCCAAGAGATCACAGGCAGGCACGCTATTGGCTGCCGACTAACGTAATGATTCGCTATAGCGTAGCGGACGCTCGGGACCACGAGGAGATCACCAGCGGCGCTGATGCTCACAATGTTAAACCTTTAAATCTAAACCATAAACAATGTAATATGCTGTAAAACCTTAGTGTAGAGATAGGGTGTAGATGCAACACAGTGTAACCTTATTAACTTAAAAGCTGTTTGAGCGTCACCGACGCTCTGTGAATACTTAACACTATAAGAAATACACAGATACCGTGCTTAGGGTCCAACGCCTAATATATATATTATGAATGTTATACTTGCAAAAGAATTAATACAATACAAGTCATACACTACAATATAACATAGACTACCTAACCAGATAACTACACAGGAAATACAATACAATACTATTACGTTTAAGAGAGTACGAGAGAAAGAAGAGAAGAGAGAGAGAGAGAGATATGGCCCATAACAACAAGAAAGACAATATGATTGCGGAGAAAACTTACGCACAAGGGGAACGATCGCATGCGCCTCTGGACATCCAGCTCCCGATTTTCAGCAATGATAACCGTTGAAGAGTGAGAGCTGGATGTGATCGGCTTGTCTATTTATGCCCCACACACAATACAGTTCAATGGTCCCTACAATCTCATTGTTCATTGGACACAGGAATTCCTCCTCGCATTATAACAAAAGGTCATAGGTTGATTCATACAGGTGGGCTGTGACGATTCCCAACTGCTCAGGTGGGTGGGGAACTGGGTTTCCCGCCGCATGGATAAGTAAGTGCAAATAATAGTAAATGGACATAAACTTCTTATGTCCATAACTATTCGCACGAGCGATTAATCCGCTTCAAACCAACACCGGAATATTGCTAATTAAATACTCTTCCGATGGATACTAAACACCACAGTATTACTCCTGTCTGACCCTTCGTATCAAACAAAGAGGGATTTCTCTGTCCATGAACATGCTACATTAACCAAACTTCCAGAATCTATCAAAGGGACCATGATCTACAAAATACATTATATAGTGGAAATATGTAACGAAAGAGTCGCCCGCTAGACGCATACAATCTCTACCGTAAATGCGCATACCGTGCGCCTGCGGGTGCCCGCAACAGCGAGTATGCGCACGCACGGGAGAGCGCACGCATGCGCAGCAGGGACACATATGAGGTGCAAATATGGCAGTGTGCATCGTGATATTTTTCTGACTTTGACAGTCCACCCTTTGGCAGTCAACAATAACTGCCACTTCCTAAAACATTTCAAAACGAGAAAAATATATGTCAGGGGTTAATACATTTACATGGTTGGGAAGGGGAGGAGAGGAGAAGGTAGGAAAAAGGTATGACCTAGTGCGATAGCAGAAGCATGTGTGTATGAATCCGTGCTTGGGGGTCATGTATCATCGTGCCGTACGTGTTTTAAATCAAGCTTCGAGGTATTGCGAAGTATACATTTGAATTCCTTCTTATCCCGTGGTACGGGTCTGTGGATGGGCTGTCAAACTTTACCGAGCTCTTTTCGGATTTTTTTTTTTGAACAAAATGGGGAGCACATTTTAGTTGATGATACATGAATGGGGGAATATGTGATTGCTGATATCTGTGCCTGTATTCCCTATACTATGTGTGTAATTACCTGAAGGTTGTAGAGATGAAGAAAAGACATAATTACGGTAAATGCAGTGGTATTCTATGTCAGGTAAATGAACATTTGTCGGTTGAAGTCTTGTTCGGTGTCTGTTGAATGCAGTCTTCTTTGTGCTTTTGCCCATAAGGTGCGAGCAAAAGCTTTGTCAATGTCCATAGATTTACAAAAGTGTTGGGCTAGCGTAATTTTAAAATTTCTAGGGAAACTGGGGATCTATGGCAAAGTTCATCAAAAATCTGTGTATCAGGTTGTCAAAACTTCTTCTTTAATCCATCTGTTGTCTGTATATCGGCTCATCAAATTCCTCGTCCAAGTGGGTCTTTTTTACCTTGGAGGAAAACGGAAAAACAGGTGAAAGAAACGGACCGTAGAAATCGCATTTTCATCACCTCATTGGGGTTTATTTACTAAGATTCGTAATTTCCGAAAAAAGGTCAAAGTTCAATCACGAATGACATCGACAGTGTAAAACTGCAACTTTTTGAATGGATTACGACTAATTTACTAAGCTGTCGTATTCGTGTTTTTCTTTGCTTCCGATGTCGATGTCATTCGTGTTTTTTTACCTAATTTAACGGCAGTGATTAGCAAAACACTGCCGTTTTTTTTTACAATCAATCTCGGCCGGATTTGTGTGATCCGTGCTGGGGTTTTTTTTTTTTTTTTTTTTAAAGTAAACAATGTAATTTTTTTTAAAAAAAATGCGTGGGGTCCCCCCTCCTAAGCATAACCAGCCTCGGGCTCTTTGAGCCGATCCTGGTTGCAGAAATATGTGGAAAAAAATGACAGGGGTTCCCCCATATTTAAGCAACCAGCATCGGGCTCTGCGCCTGGTCCTGGTCCCAAAAATACGGGGGACAAAAAGAGTAGGGGTCCCCCGTATTTTTAAAACCAGCACCGGGCTCCACTAGCTGGACAGATAATGCCACAGCCGGGGGTCACTTTTATATAGTGCCCTGCGGCCGTGGCATCAAAAATCCAACTAGTCACCCCTGGCCGGGGTACCCTGGGGGAGTGGGGACCCCCTCAATCAAGGGGTCCCCCCCCCCCAGCCACCCAAGGGCCAGGGGTGAAGCCCGAGGCTGTCCCCCCCCATCCAATGGGCTGCGGATGGGAGGGCTGATAGCCTTTGTTGTAAAATAAAAGATATTGTTTTTAGTAGCAGTACTACAAGTCCCAGCAAGCCTCCCCCGCATGCTGGTACTTGGAGAACCACAAGTACCAGCATGCGGCGGAAAAACTGGCCCGCTGGTACCTGTAGTACTATTACTAAAAAAATACCCAAAAAAACACAAGACACACACACCGTGAAAGTATAATTTTATTAAATACATACACACATACATACATACTTACCTTAAGTTCCCACGCAGGTCGGTCCTCTTGTCCAGTAGAATCCAAGGGGTACCTGTTGAAAAAATTATACTCACGAGATCCAGTGGTCCAGGCTCCTCGGCAAATCCAGGGTTAATCCACGTACTTGAATAAAATAAAAAAACGCTGTCACGACCACGAACTGAAAGGTGACCCATGTTTGCACATGGGTCACCTTGCCCCGAATGCCAGAAACCCACTTTGCCTTCTGGCTAAGTGGGTTTCTTCAGCCAATCAGGGAGTGCCACGTTGTAGCACTCTCCTGATCAGCTGTGTGCTCCTGTCTTCACTGACAGGCAGCACACGGCAGTGTTACAATGTAGCGCCTATGCGCTACATTGTAACCAATGATGGGAACTTTCTGCCCTGCGGTTGACCTAAAGTGACGTCACCGCTGAGCAGAAAGTTCCCATCATTGGTTACAATGTAGCGCATAGGCGCTACATTGTAACACTGCCGCGTGCTGCCTGTCAGTGAAGACAGGAGCACACAGCTGATCAGGAGAGTGCTACAACGTGGCACTCCCTGATTGGCTGAAGAAACCCACTTAGCCAGAAGGCAAAGTGGGTTTCTGGCATTCGGGGCAAGGTGACCCATGTGCAAACATGGGTCACCTTTCAGTTCGTGGTCGTGACAGCGTTTTTTTATTTTATTCAAGTACGTGGATTAACCCTGGATTTGCCGAGGAGCCTGGACCACTGGATCTCGTGAGTATAATTTTTTCAACAGGTACCCCTTGGATTCTACTGGACAAGAGGACCGACCTGCGTGGGAACTTAAGGTAAGTATGTATGTATGTGTGTATGTAATAAAATTATACTTTCACGGTGTGTGTGTCTTGTGTTTTTTTGGGTATTTTTTTAGTAATAGTACTACAGGTACCAGCGGGCCAGTTTTTCTGCCGCATGCTGGTACTTGTGGTTCTCCAAGTACCAGCATGCGGGGGAGGCTTGCTGGGACTTGTAGTACTGCTACTAAAAACAATATCTTTTATTTTTCAACAAAGGCTATCAGCCCTCCCATCCGCAGCCCATTGGATGGGGGGGGACAGCCTCGGGCTTCACCCCTGGCCCTTGGGTGGCTGGGGGGGGGGGACCCCTTGATTGAAGGGGTCCTCACTCCCCCAGGGTACCCCGGCCAGGGGTGACTAGTTGGATTTTTGATGCCACGGCCGCAGGGCGCAGTATAAAAGTGACCCCCGGCTGTGGCATTATCTGTCCAGCTAGTGGAGCCCGGTGCTGGTTTTAAAAATACGGGGGACCCCTACTCTTTTTGTCCCCCGTATTTTTGGGACCAGGACCAGGCGCAGAGCCCGATGCTGGTTGCTTAAATATGGGGGAACCCCTGTCATTTTCCCCCCCATATTTCTGCAACCAGGATCGGCTCAAAGAGGCCGAGGCTGGTTATGCTTAGGAGGGGGGACCCCACGCAATTTTTTTTAACAACAAAAAACACTTTCCCACCCCTTCCCATTGATATACATGCACGGATCTCATGGATCCCTGCATGCATCTCAAATCACGAATAAAAAAAGCAGGTCTGTTTTTTTTTAGGACTTTTTTGCGAATTGTAATTTTTCACGGCAGTGTTTTGTGTTTTTTTGCTTAGTAAATGACCGAGATTCGTATCTAAACAGGCGTAATTTGACCGATGGTGTATTCATTCGTAATTTTTTACCTGAACTAGCAAAAAATTACGAATGCCCTCATCACTGCCGTGATTAGTGTTTAGTAAATGACCGAGATTGACCGAGATGACACTTTGATGAAAAAACGGCATCTCGGTCAAAATCGGGAGCTTAGTAAATATACCCCATTGTTTCTACATTTGGGTCATAAATCAAATCCATTGGAATTACAATTTCCTCACTCCTTAAACTCATCACCCTAGTACCTCGTTTGCACTTCATTAAAGACTGACCGCATCTAAATATCAAGCCAATCGTTATGATAACACCTAAGATTCATAGGAGAAACTTCCCAACATCCATTATGACTCCTTGAGCCCATTCTCCTAAACCAGAGAACCAATTTCGCGGGTTCAACCATGACACCCAACCAGTCAGCTCATTACTCACAGCAGCAAGGGTGAGATTGTGTCTCCTGCGAAATTCCCACTTCAATTGGAGAATATCGTCCATCTTTTGGTCTATGACCTCGACTGGGTCCTCTGTACTATTTGTAATATATGTGCAACATTTCACGCCGTACTGCGTTGCCAGTGTGACACAATATCCACCTGTCACTGCCGTGAGATAATTAAGAATCATTCTATGCTGAACCAGTTCTGTTTTATAAGCTTGAAGTTCTCTTCCAGTATACCTAAACGTGTCATCATACATTTCTGTGATATTGTCTAACAAATTTGCGAGCGCAGATATGTATTTATAATTCAACACTCCTCTGGCGGTGCGAGTGATGTCTAACGCGATTAGAAACTGAATCCCGGTGGATTCATGGATCATGTCAGAGGCCGGATGCTCTGTTCTTTCTATCAGGTGCCGTTTAACTACGTGCTCGTAATGGGTGTGAGTATAAGGAGCTTGGGCAACACGGTGTATATCTTTCATTTTGGCATGTGATACAGTCATTACTTCAGGCAATACTTTTCCAATATAACACAATCCTTCAGAGTTTGGGGCAAGCCACTTTTACGCCTTCCTCCCGCATATGAAATATGCATCATCGGGGAGAACATATGGGACGGAGTAGGACATAACCATATTACACATCTTCCATGTGAAATCTCCTAACCCTAATTCTCCCATCTGTCTAGTACACGTATCAGCTTGTACGATATGTGCACAGTATCCTGGTGATACCTCTCCAACTCTCGTAATCCTATTTCCTAGGGTATACCTATATCGGAAAGATTTTCCTCTACTGGCTATGTGGCGTATAAGCTCTGTATATGTCGGCATTCTATCTGCTCTATATGAAAAGGTCATGGTTTGGTTACTCCATGACACTTCCCAATTTCCCGGCTTTCGGGGATTGGAAATGTTAAAACATATTAGGGATCTATCCACATGATATTGGTGGAGCTTCAAACTAGGAGGACTGGAGATATTAAACCTCCTGTCCACCGGCCTCCCACCACTTAGCTCAAGTACCTCCCCTATCGTTAAAGGAAATGGTACTAGTCCTGATTTGCTATGACCTTGAGGTACTTGAGAGCATACCCAACAATCTGTTTGATTTAACACACTACCCACTAAGGAGTGATAGTCACTCAAGGGATGCCGGTCCATGTGGATATTAAAACTGGATTGGCATTTCTTAATGCACCCATCCTCAACCACATTGTCTCAGAGCCTACAGATACAGTTTTCTTTTCAGCTAACAATGTTTACAAATAACATGGCTGCTAGATCGTTTCCGGTACTCGCCTTTTGCTTGGTGGTTGAGTTGCTATTGGAAATTTACACCTCTGTCTCAGTCATCGGAACCTTTCTGGATCCTTTCTCGACCTCACTGGTATTCTCACCGAAACAGACTGCTCTGGTCAACATCATGGTCAACAGGAAAATCCATATCACAGTCTCTTGGGGCAAGTCCATCTTACAGGAGGAGAAAAGAAGAAATTTGTAATGGGGGTACAGAAAAACAGTTTGAGGGGGAGAGAAACTTGCTACGATAATTAAGTTCTCTAGTCTTGTTGTTCTTCTTGTTCTGCTGTACCTGGACCTCCTGGTCTGTTATGCGACCTCCTGGTCTGACCTCCTGGTCTGTTACAGTATGACCTCCTGGTCTGCTACACTCTAATGCTCAAATTTTATGTTTAACCAGGGATGCCTCCCTAGCCACCATGCATGTCACTTACATGTATGTACCTTCACGAGAACTCGATACTTTTCTTGTGGTTCAACCTCAAAATTGTATAATTGCAAACACTCACTCACCACATGTACACTTTTGTTTCTATTTCTATTTCTGCGCAGAAATTTTCTTTAAACCAGATGTGTTGTAAATTTGGAGAAGGATCTGTTAATCTAAATTTCGGACACTAAAATAGATTTTGCGCTATTTATCGCCTGATGCGCTACTTATCGCCTGTTGCGCTATTTATCGCCTGTTAAAAATCAACACTATGGTGTGACTTGAGTTACGTGGGCGTACCCAGACGCTCCGTTGCGTAATTTACGCTGCGTGCGTCGGCCTTTGAGTTGCGTACGTGAGTCTCAGCCCTTTGTTAGAGACACGTGTACACAAAACCAATGTCCACCGCAACACAACTAACACTTTTATCAATGTAGATGATCCTTGATCGTCTACCGCGCAACACACCAATCTCTCCTTTTACCTTAGGTAGAGTTGCATGTGGGTTTTACACTTTAACTATGAAATAGCGAAAAATCTCTCTTAGCACGTTTTATCAATTATAAAATGGCAAACAGGAGAGTGATATATGAAAATACACGAATGAAAAAGAAATGCAGATATGTGCGTGTGTACGCAAAACAGAAATAAACAGTTTTAAAAGACACTAGTGTGTTGTTCTTACCTCCGGTTTCGGATTCCTTCAGCACCCTTTACTAAGCGAAGCAGACGCTTATCCCGTCAGCACTGCGAAGAATATGATCTCCCGCCCTTTGCTGATGGATAATGTCTGCTGAAATTACCTAGCAGAGATATGTGAAGGACAGGACGAGCCGCCAATTGATAAAGCTAAATATTTATCTTATATAAAACCCTTTATGAGGTCTAAGAACACTGTACGCTATTTACGTATGGAGTACCGTAAGGGTACGCTCGTTGCGTAACGATCGCTTAGCCGTGGTCGAGACGCTCAAGCGTCACGTTCGCTCACGGCCAAGAGATCACAGGCAGGCACGCTATTGGCTGCCGACTAACGTAATGATTCGCTATAGCGTAGCGGACGCTCGGGACCACGAGGAGATCACCAGCGGCGCTGACGCTCACAATGTTAAACCTTTAAATCTAAACCATAAACAATGTAATATGCTGTAAAACCTTAGTGTAGAGATAGGGTGTAGATGCAACACAGTGTAACCTTATTAACTTAAAAGCTGTTTGAGCGTCACCGACGCTCTGTGAATACTTAACACTATAAGAAATACACAGATACCGTGCTTAGGGTCCAACGCCTAATATATATATTATGAATGTTATACTTGCAAAATAATTAATACAATACAAGTCATACACTACAATATAACATAGACTACCTAACCAGATAACTACACAGGAAATACAATACAATACTATTACGTTTAAGAGAGTACGAGAGAAAGAAGAGAAGAGAGAGAGAGAGAGATATGGCCCATAATAACAAGAAAGACAATATGATTGCGGAGAAAACTTACGCACAAGGGGAACGATCGCATGCGCCTCTGGACATCCAGCTCCCGATTTTCAGCAATGATAACCGTTGAAGAGTGAGAGCTGGATGTGATCGGCTTGTCTATTTATGCCCCACACACAATACAATTCAATGGTCCCTACAATCTCATTGTTCATTGGACACAGGAATTCCTCCTCGCATTATAACAAAAGGTCATAGGTTGATTCATACAGGTGGGCTGTGACGATTCCCAACTGCTCAGGTGGGTGGGGAACTGGGTTTCCCGCCGCATGGATAAGTAAGTGCAAATAATAGTAAATGGACATAAACTTCTTATGTCCATAACTATTCGCACGAGCGATTAATCCGCTTCAAACCAACACCGGGATATTGCTAATTAAATACTCTTCCGATGGATACTAAACACCACAGTATTACTCCTGTCTGACCCTTCGTATCAAACAAAGAGGGATTTCTCTGTCCATGAACATGCTACATTAACCAAACTTTCAGAATCTATCAAAGGGACCATGATCTACAAAATACATTATATAGTGGAAATATGTAACGAAAGAGTCGCCCGCTAGACGCATACAATCTCTACCGTAAATGCGCATACCGTGCGCCTGCGGGTGCCCGCAACAGTGAGTATGCGCACGCACGGGAGAGCGCACGCATGCGCAGCAGGGACACATATGAGGTGCAAATATGGCAGTGTGCATCGTGATATTTTTCTGACTTTGACAGTCAAATAGATTGCACACTGTCCCTTAAAGTTTGTTAAACTCCCTCCGACATGCTTGAATGCCCCTGACTTTTGAGAGGACAGCAGAAGCCTGGTAACTGCAATTCCTGGACATGTGACATTTTCACTGACTTATTACTGGATGGCTCCTTATGAAACCACATGTGTATTTTGGAAGACTGCTCCACATAAATCTAACATCACCTATACTGCTTGTGCACATGGGAGAGGGAAACCCTGCCATCCTGTGTGTGTCCCTTATCCCTGTGCAAATCCCAGGTGTCTGCAGGGACATAACATGGGCAGTGTTCTCGCCACACTTTATTTCCTAGTCAGTCCATGCCATAAAATCCCCCTGCCATCCAGCAGTGTAACGTGGTCAGTAAGTTGTGTTGCGCTATTTCTATATGAAACATCAGTGCAGCGTGACTTTCGGACATGTCAGACTGGAGGGCAGAGCATACCGCTCCCACAGCATAAAATAAAGGGCATGCAGTTGCCAGGAGTAACAGACACCAGCAAACACACTGAACAATGAAGAGAATGGACAGTTGCTACATGTTTGATACTGGTCTTTTTGTGTAACCAGCAAGTATGGCAGTATCTGTACATTGCTGCTATCTGCTTCCAACGAGCAAGCAAAAATAAAGGGTGAGGCTTGCAAAGGATGTCATACCCTGTGAGGTCACATCCCTTGTATGGGTGCCCCTTTAATGGGTGCGAGCGCAAGCACGCACCCACCCATCCTGCCACCCCAATCTCACAAAACGCAGTTATAAGTTTTATTAAAAAAAAGCTACTAGCATTACTAATGTGTGGGCATGTGTGTAAGGTGCATTACTGTGTGGAATTATGTGTATTATATGCATTACTGTGTGGTATTATGAAGGGTTGAACTGGCACTGCCCGAGTGTTGCTGGGTCAGATGCGGTGCTAGGGGGTACCAGAATTTTTTTTGCCTAGGGCATCAAATTGGCTAGGGCCGTCTTTGTATGCATTGTACATGACCTGCACTGTATCTAACATGCACTGTATCCGACCCGCAATTTATTCGACCTGCACTGTATCCAACCCACACACTGTATCCGATCTGCACTGTAACCTGCACTGTATCTGACCTGCACAATATCTGAACAGCACTGTAACATACACTGTATCCGACCTATACTGTAACTCGCACTGTATCTGACTCACACTGTATCCAACATGCACTATATATGACCTGCACTGTAAACCACATTGTTTCCAACCTGCATTGTATCTAACCATCACTGTATCCAAGGCGCACTGTTTCGGAGGTGCATAGTATCCAACCTGCCCTGTAAACTGCACTGTATCCGATCTGGTTTGTATTTGACCCGCACTGTGGGCCTTATTCAGGTCGCATCGCAAATGCGATTATTATTTTATTACCAGTTATTTATATGGCACACACATATTCTGCAGCGCTTTACAGAGAATATTTGTCCATTCACATCAGTCCCTGCCCCAGTGGATCTTACACTCTACTAGGTGATTCATTGTGCCCTACGGGAACTCTTCACACCGTCGTAAGGGGCTACACCCCTTTAAACCTTGCATGCCATTGTGGCGTGCAATATTTGTATTATATATTGTATTACCTCCAATCATAAGTGTGTGAGTGGTTAAATATAGAGATGAGCGGGTTCGGTTCGTTGAGATCCGAACCCACCCGAACTTCACCTATTTTACACGGTTCTGTGGCAGCCTCGGATCTTCCCGCCTTGCTCGGTTAACCCGAATGCGCCCGAACGTCATCATCCCGCTGTCGGATTCTCGTGCGATTCGTATTCTATATAAAGAGCCGCGCGTCGCCGACATTTTCACTCGTGCATTGGAGATTGAACAGAGAGGACGTGGCTGCGTTCTCTGCCTGAAAAGCTCCATATCTGTGCTCAGTGTGCTGCAAATACCTATGCTCAGTGTGCTGCAAATATCTGTGCTCAGTGTGCTGAAAATATTTACGTTCTCTGCCTGAAAACACTCCATATCTGTGCTCAGTGTGCTGCAAATATCTGTGCTCAGTGTGCTGCAAATATCTGTGCTCAGTGTGCTGAAAATATCTACGTTCTCTGCCTGAAAACGCTCCATATCTGTGCTCAGTGTGCTGCAAATATCTGTGCTCAGTGTGCTGCAAATATCTGTGCTCAGTGTGCTGCAAATATCTGTGCTCAGTGTGCTGAAAATATCTACGTTCTCTGCCTGAAAACGCTCCATATCTGTGCTCAGTGTGCTGCAAATATCTGTGCTCAGTGTGCTGCAAATATCTGTGCTCAGTGTGCTGAAAATATCTACGTTCTCTGCCTGAAAACGCTCCATATCTGTGCTCAGTGTGCTGCAAATATCTGTGCTCAGTGTTAGAGATGAGCGGGTTCGGTTTCTCTGAATCCGAACCCGCCAGAACTTCATGTTTTTTTTCACGGGTCCGAGCGACTCGGATCTTCCCGCCTTGCTCGGTTAACCCGAGCGCGCCCGAACGTCATCATGACGCTGTCGGATTCTCGCGAGGCTCGGATTCTATCGCGAGACTCGGATTCTATATAAGGAGCCGCGCGTCGCCGCCATTTTCACACGTGCATTGAGATTGATAGGGAGAGGACGTGGCTGGCGTCCTCTCCATTTAGATTATAAGAGACTGAGAGAGATTTACTGGAGCTGACTAGGAGGAGTACTGTTACTGTAGAAGTGTAGAGACTGAGTGGAGAGAGTTTACTAGTGAGGACAGTGCAGTTTACTTTATAATCCGTTCTCTGCCTGAAAAAAGCGATACACAGCACACAGTGACTCAGTCACATACCATATCTGTGTGCACTGCTCAGGCTCAGGCCAGTGTGCTGCATCATCTATTATCTATATATAATATTATATATATCTGTCTGACTGCTCAGCTCACACAGCTTATAATTGTGGGGGAGACTGGGGAGCACTACTGCAGTGCCAGTTATAGGTTATAGCAGGAGCCAGGAGTACATAATATATTATATAGTGAGTGACCACCAGACACACAGTGCAGTTTATTTAATATATCCGTTCTCTGCCTGAAAAAAGCGATACACACAGTGACTCAGTCAGTCACATACCATATCTGTGTGCACTGCTCAGGCTCAGGCCAGTGTGCTGCATCATCTATATATATTATATATCTGTCTGACTGCTCAGCTCACACAGCTTATAATTGTGGGGGAGACTGGGGAGCACTACTGCAGTGCCAGTTATAGGTTATAGCAGGAGCCAGGAGTACATAATATTATATTAAAATTAAACAGTGCATACTTTTGCTGCAGGAGTGCCACTGCCAGTGTGACTAGTGACCAGTGACCTGACCACCAGTATATATAATATTAGTAGTATACTATCTCTTTATCAACCAGTCTATATTAGCAGCAGACACAGTACAGTGCGGTAGTTCACGGCTGTGGCTACCTCTGTGTCGGCACTCGGCAGCCCGTCCATAATTGTATATACCACCTAACCGTGGTTTTTTTTTCTTTCTTTATACATACATACTAGTTACGAGTATACTATCTCTTTATCAACCAGTCTATATATTAGCAGCAGACACAGTACAGTGCGGTAGTTCACGGCTGTGGCTACCTCTGTGTCGGCACTCGGCAGCCCGTCCATAATTGTATATACCACCTAACCGTGGTTTTTTTTTCTTTCTTTATACATACATACTAGTTACGAGTATACTATCTCTTTATCAACCAGTCTATATATTAGCAGCAGACACAGTACAGTGCGGTAGTTCACGGCTGTGGCTACCTCTGTGTCGGCACTCGGCAGCCCGTCCATAATTGTATATACCACCTAACCGTGGTTTTTTTTTCTTTCTTTATACATACATACTAGTTACGAGTATACTATCTCTTTATCAACCAGTCTATATATTAGCAGCAGACACAGTACAGTGCGGTAGTTCACGGCTGTGGCTACCTCTGTGTCGGCACTCGGCAGCCCGTCCATAATTGTATATACCACCTAACCGTGGTTTTTTTTTCTTTCTTTATACATACATACTAGTTACGAGTATACTATCTCTTTATCAACCAGTCTATATATTAGCAGCAGACACAGTACAGTGCGGTAGTTCACGGCTGTGGCTACCTCTGTGTCGGCACTCGGCAGCCCGTCCATAATTGTATACTAGTATCCAATCCATCCATCTCCATTGTTTACCTGAGGTGCCTTTTAGTTGTGCCTATTAAAATATGGAGAACAAAAATATTGAGGTTCCAAAATTAGGGAAAGATCAAGATCCACTTCCACCTCGTGCTGAAGCTGCTGCCACTAGTCATGGCCGAGACGATGAAATGCCAGCAACGTCGTCTGCCAAGGCCGATGCCCAATGTCATAGTACAGAGCATGTCAAATCCAAAACACCAAATATCAGTAAAAAAAGGACTCCAAAACCTAAAATAAAATTGTCGGAGGAGAAGCGTAAACTTGCCAATATGCCATTTACCACACGGAGTGGCAAGGAACGGCTGAGGCCCTGGCCTATGTTCATGGCTAGTGGTTCAGCTTCACATGAGGATGGAAGCACTCAGCCTCTCGCTAGAAAAATGAAAAGACTCAAGCTGGCAAAAGCAGCACAGCAAAGAACTGTGCATTCTTCGAAATCCCAAATCCACAAGGAGAGTCCAATTGTGTCGGTTGCGATGCCTGACCTTCCCAACACTGGACGTGAAGAGCATGCGCCTTCCACCATTTGCACGCCCCCTGCAAGTGCTGGAAGGAGCACCCGCAGTCCAGTTCCTGATAGTCAGATTGAAGATGTCAGTGTTGAAGTACACCAGGATGAGGAGGATATGGGTGTTGCTGGCGCTGGGGAGGAAATTGACCAGGAGGATTCTGATGGTGAGGTGGTTTGTTTAAGTCAGGCACCCGGGGAGACACCTGTTGTCCGTGGGAGGAATATGGCCGTTGACATGCCAGGTGAAAATACCAAAAAAATCAGCTCTTCGGTGTGGAGGTATTTCACCAGAAATGCGGACAACAGGTGTCAAGCCGTGTGTTCCCTTTGTCAAGCTGTAATAAGTAGGGGTAAGGACGTTAACCACCTCGGAACATCCTCCCTTATACGTCACCTGCAGCGCATTCATAATAAGTCAGTGACAAGTTCAAAAACTTTGGGTGACAGCGGAAGCAGTCCACTGACCAGTAAATCCCTTCCTCTTGTAACCAAGCTCACGCAAACCACCCCACCAACTCCCTCAGTGTCAATTTCCTCCTTCCCCAGGAATGCCAATAGTCCTGCAGGCCATGTCACTGGCAATTCTGACGAGTCCTCTCCTGCCTGGGATTCCTCCGATGCATCCTTGCGTGTAACGCCTACTGCTGCTGGCGCTGCTGTTGTTGCCGCTGGGAGTCGATGGTCATCCCAGAGGGGAAGTCGTAAGCCCACTTGTACTACTTCCAGTAAGCAATTGACTGTTCAACAGTCCTTTGCGAGGAAGATGAAATATCACAGCAGTCATCCTACTGCAAAGCGGATAACTGAGGCCTTGACAACTATGTTGGTGTTAGACGTGCGTCCGGTATCCGCCGTTAGTTCACAGGGAACTAGACAATTTATTGAGGCAGTGTGCCCCCGTTACCAAATACCATCTAGGTTCCACTTCTCTAGGCAGGCGATACCGAGAATGTACACGGACGTCAGAAAAAGACTCACCAGTGTCCTAAAAAATGCAGTTGTACCCAATGTCCACTTAACCACGGACATGTGGACAAGTGGAGCAGGGCAGGGTCAGGACTATATGACTGTGACAGCCCACTGGGTAGATGTATGGACTCCCGCCGCAAGAACAGCAGCGGCGGCACCAGTAGCAGCATCTCGCAAACGCCAACTCTTTCCTAGGCAGGCTACGCTTTGTATCACCGCTTTCCAGAATACGCACACAGCTGAAAACCTCTTACGGCAACTGAGGAAGATCATCGCGGAATGGCTTACCCCAATTGGACTCTCCTGTGGATTTGTGGCATCGGACAACGCCAGCAATATTGTGTGTGCATTAAATATGGGCAAATTCCAGCACGTCCCATGTTTTGCACATACCTTGAATTTGGTGGTGCCGAATTTTTAAAAAAACGACAGGGGCGTGCAAGAGATGCTGTCGGTGGCCAGAAAAATTGCGGGACACTTTCGGCGTCCAGGCACCACGTACAGAAGACTGGAGCACCACCAAAAACTACTGAACCTGCCCTGCATCATCTGAAGCAAGAAGTGGTAACGAGGTGGAATTCAACCCTCTATATGCTTCAGAGGTTGGAGGAGCAGCAAAAGGCCATTCAAGCCTATACAATTGAGCACGATATAGGAGGTGGAATGCACCTGTCTCAAGTGCAGTGGAGAATGATTTCAACGTTGTGCAAGGTTCTGATGCCCTTTGAACTTGCCACACGTGAAGTCAGTTCAGACACTGCCAGCCTGAGTCAGGTCATTCCCCTCATCAGGCTTTTGCAGAAGAAGCTGGAGGCATTGAAGAAGGAGCTAAAAGGGAGCGATTCCGCTAGGCATGTGGGACTTGTGGATGCAGCCCTTAATTCGCTTAACAAGGATTCACGGGTGGTCAATCTGTTGAAATCAGAGCACTACATTTTGGCCACCGTGCTCGATCCTAGATTTAAAGCCTACCTTGGATCTCTCTTTCCGGCAGACACAAGTCTGCTGGGGTTGAAAGACCTGCTGGTGACAAAATTGTCAAGTCAAGCGGAACGCGACCTGTCAACATCTCCTCCTTCACATTCTCCCGCAACTGGGGGTGCGAGGAAAAGGCTCAGAATTCCGAGCCCACCCGCTGGCGGTGATGCAGGGCAGTCTGGAGCGACTGCTGATGCTGACATCTGGTCCGGACTGAAGGACCTGACAACGATTACGGACATGTCGTCTACTGTCACTGCATATGATTCTCTCAACATTGATAGAATGGTGGAGGATTATATGAGTGACCGCATCCAAGTAGGCACGTCACACAGTCCGTACTTATACTGGCAGGAAAAAGAGGCAATTTGGAGGCCCTTGCACAAACTGGCTTTATTCTACCTAAGTTGCCCTCCCACAAGTGTGTACTCCGAAAGAGTGTTTAGTGCCGCCGCTCACCTTGTCAGCAATCGGCGTACGAGGTTACATCCAGAAAATGTGGAGAAGATGATGTTCATTAAAATGAATTATAATCAATTCCTCCGCGGAGACATTGACCAGCAGCAATTGCCTCCACAAAGTACACAGGGAGCTGAGATGGTGGATTCCAGTGGGGACGAATTGATAATCTGTGAGGAAGGGGATGTACACGGTGATATATCGGAGGGTGAAGATGAGGTGGACATCTTGCCTCTGTAGAGCCAGTTTGTGCAAGGAGAGATTAATTGCTTCTTTTTTGGGGGGGGTCCAAACCAACCCGTCATATCAGTCACAGTCGTGTGGCAGACCCTGTCACTGAAATGATGGGTTGGTTAAAGTGTGCATGTCCTGTTTTGTTTATACAACATAAGGGTGGGTGGGAGGGCCCAAGGACAATTCCATCTTGCACCTCTTTTTTCTTTTCTTTTTCTTTGCATCATGTGCTGATTGGGGAGGGTTTTTTGGAAGGGACATCCTGCGTGACACTGCAGTGCCACTCCTAGATGGGCCCGGTGTTTGTGTCGGCCACTAGGGTCGCTAATCTTACTCACACAGTCAGCTACCTCATTGCGCCTCTTTTTTTCTTTGCGTCATGTGCTGTTTGGGGAGGGTTTTTTGGAAGGGACATCCTGCGTGACACTGCAGTGCCACTCCTAGATGGGCCCGGTGTTTGTGTCGGCCACTAGGGTCGCTAATCTTACTCACACAGCTACCTCATTGCGCCTCTTTTTTTCTTTGCGTCATGTGCTGTTTGGGGAGGGTTTTTTGGAAGGGACATCCTGCGTGACACTGCAGTGCCACTCCTAGATGGGCCCGGTGTTTGTGTCGGCCACTAGGGTCGCTAATCTTACTCACACAGCTACCTCATTGCGCCTCTTTTTTTCTTTGCGTCATGTGCTGTTTGGGGAGGGTTTTTTGGAAGGGACATCCTGCGTGACACTGCAGTGCCACTCCTAGATGGGCCCGGTGTTTGTGTCGGCCACTAGGGTCGCTTATCTTACTCACACAGCGACCTCGGTGCAAATTTTAGGACTAAAAATAATATTGTGAGGTGTGAGGTATTCAGAATAGACTGAAAATGAGTGTAAATTATGGTTTTTGAGGTTAATAATACTTTGGGATCAAAATGACCCCCAAATTCTATGATTTAAGCTGTTTTTTAGTGTTTTTTGAAAAAAACACCCGAATCCAAAACACACCCGAATCCGACAAAAAAAATTCGGTGAGGTTTTGCCAAAACGCGTTCGAACCCAAAACACGGCCGCGGAACCGAACCCAAAACCAAAACACAAAACCCGAAAAATTTCAGGCGCTCATCTCTACTCAGTGTGCTTCATTTTGGTGATCAAGAATATATATTTGTACAGTACAGTAGGCCATTGCTGTATCTTGCAGCTCTGTGTCACTGCAAGTATCCATTCCATATCTGTGCTGCATTATTGTGAGCAGTATATATAGTAGTACAGTGCAGCATTTTGGTGACCAACAGTATATATATAGTACAGTACAGTAGGCCATTGCTGTATCTTGCAGCTCTGTGTCACTTCTAGTATTCAGTGCTCAATATCTGCTGCATTGTTGTGACCAGTATGTATACTGTACTGTACGACGTGTGTTATACACCTGGTGATTACTGATTATACATCCTGTAATCTGTACTGAGCAATGTGTGAGATACACCTGGGGATTATACACCCTGTATACTGTACTGAGTGATGTGTGAGATACACCTGGTGATTATACACCCTATATTATTATTATTATTATTATTATTATTATTATTATCCTTTATTTATATGGCGCCACAAGGGTTCTGCAGTGCCCAATTACAGAGTACATAAATAATCAAACAGGAAAACAGCAACTTACAGTTGATGACAGTATAGGACAAGTACAGGGTAAATAAACATAGTTACATCAGCAGATGACACTGGAATAAGTATCAGGTGGCAGAAGACTGCTGGATGTGGTACAGTTGAAGATTATCAAAGTAAGACAAAGGATAAGCACATGAGGGAAGAGGGCCCTGCTCGTGAGAGCTTACAATCTAAAGGGGAGGGGTAGACAGACATGGGTGACACAGATGGGGTACATAGAGAACGTGGAACAGAGGGTTAGGATGAGATCTGGCTGGGTTTGGTGAAGAAGTGGACCCCCAGAAGGCACAAGTCAATACTTAACATTGCAACATTTTATTGGGCTATGCAGGAGAAAATTAAAAATAGGGGGGAAAAAAAAAAAAAAGAATCGATAACTTCTACCGCTTTCAAAAAGGTCAATGGAAGCTGAAATAATGGACAACTACCTCATGGAAGCCAGATACAGTATACCAAACAGTACTTAGCAGAGTTAGGAATGAGTGCTTATGAAATACAGTAACATTTTATCATAATATTTCAGAAACTGCATGGCTGGTCTCTTGCACTCTTGCTCTAATACACCACCTGCTTTAGGATTTATATTCAAAAACATTATGTCTCCATTATCCCAAAAATGTCAGTCTTCTTGGAAAGTGGTTTGTTCCTTTGTAAGGGAAAGAGAACAAATGTTCTCAAACAATGATTTCTCAATTTCTTTTTCCTCTGGGAAGGGATTGTGGATTCGCAGGAATATCTGAACATTTCTGTAATCAGAAAGCAGCGACTTTCTACAAATGTTTACGAATAATTCCAGTGATTTTGTCATTTTCTTCCAGTGATTTGGACCAATAATACCATTGATTAGAATTAATAATTCCAGTGATATTGAGGTGTTTGTGTCGCTTAGCTTAGCCGTCCAGCGACCATAGTGCACCTCTTTTTCTCTTTTCTTTGCATCATGGGGGTAATTCCAAGTTGATCGCAGCAGGAATTTTTTTTAGAAGTTGGGCAAAACCATGTGCACTGCAGGGTGGGCAGATATAACATTTGCAGAGAGAGTTAGATTTGGGTGGGTTATTTTGTTTCTGTGCAGGGTAAATACTGGCTGCTTTATTTTTACACTGCAATTTACATTGCAGATTGAACTCACCACACCCAAATCTCTCTCTCTCTGCACATGTTATATCTGCCTCCCCTGCAGTGCACATGGTTTTACCCAACTGCTAAAAAATGTCCTGCTGCGATCAACTTGGAATTACCCCCCATGTGCTGTTTGGGGCGAATTTTTTTAAGTGCCATCCTGTCTGACACTGCAGTGCCATGCCTAGATGGGCCAGGTGTTTGTGCCGCCCTCTTGGGTCGCTTTGCTTAGTCATCCAGCGACCTCGGTGCAAATTTTAGGACTTAAAATAGTATTGTGAGGTGTGAGGTGTTCAGAATAGACTGGAAATGAGTGGAAATTGTGGTTATTGAGGTTAATAATACTATAGGATCAAAATTACCCCCAAATTCTATGATTTAAGCTGTTTTTGAGGGGGTTTTGAAAAAAAAAATACCCGAATCCAAAACACACCCAAATCCGTCAAAAAAATTTCAGGGAGGTTTTGCCAAAACGCGTCCGAATCCAAAACACGGCCGCGGAACCGAATCCAAAACCAAAAGACAAAACCCAAAAAATTTCCGGTGCACATCTCTAGTTAAAAATTGCACGGACGAAGGGCGTGCGATGGTTAAGGAGTCGTAGCCCCCTGCAACGGTGTGAACAGCGCACGCAGGGCCTGATGAATCACCTAGTAGGTACTGTGGTTGGGGGAGTGGCGGGTGCGGGGGAGACGCGGATGGGGGAGGGGGTCTGGTGGTACTGCGGGTGGGGGAGGGGCAGGTTAAGAGGTGCCGCGGGTGGGAGAGGGTCCTGGTGCGTAGGTGCCACGGGTAGGGGAGGGGCGGGTGCGTGGGTGCCACGTGTAGGGGTCCGGAGCCACCACGGGTGGGAGAGGAGCAGTTGCAAGGGGGACGCGGGTGGGGGAGGTGCGGTGGTGCTGCGGGTGGGGATCTGGAGTCACCACGGGTGGGGGAGGAGCGGTTGCGGGGGTGCCGCGGGTGGGGTAGGTGCAGGTGCGGTGGTGCCACGGGTGGGGGAGGGGCAGAGCCAACCCACAGAATGCTTCGGCGCTAAGGGCTGCTTGGAGCTGGAGTTTATTTAGTGCATCTTCTTCCCTGTAATGCAGCGCATTGAGACACCGGCGCTAACAATAGTGACTGACTGGCAGAACTCACTGACTCGCTGAATCAATGTAAAAGGTGAGAGTGCTGTGCAGTGTCAGTGACACTGCACACCCACTGCACTGCACAGCACTGTCACCTTTTACATTGATTCAGCGTCCAGACATTGGGGGTCATTCCGAGTTGATTGCACTTAGCAACTTTTTGCTGCTCGTGCGATCAACTAGACCCAGCCTATGGGGGAGTGTATTTTAGAATAGCAGGGCTGCGATTGCTTGTGCAGCCCTGCTATGCTTAAAAAGTTTTGTGTAAAACAAGACTAGCCCTGCAGTTACTTACCCTGTGCGATGGATCCTGCGATAAAGGTCCCGGAATTGACGTCAGACATCCACCCTCCAAATGCCTGGACACGCCTGCGTTCGGATCTCCATGCCCGGAAAATGGTGAGTTGACGCCTCAGAGCGCCTTCCTCTTGTCAATCTTCTTGCGGTCACAGCTGCGATGCAATGCGGCAGTTCCGACCCGTTTGCACCACTGCGATGAACCGCAGCATGCGAACAGGTCGGAATGACCCCCATTATCCTCCGCAATATCACCCACTCTATCTGTTACATTAGCCATCTCGGGGCTTCCAGGCCGCAGCACAGGTGCTGTGTTGTGGAGTCTGGGCCTATGGGGATCTGGGCGCGGCTGTGGCAGGGAGGCACTTCTTTGACATCACGTGCAGAGGAGGCTCCGGGGCTCAGAGAGTATGTTCTGCCCCCGCTCAGCGACCGCCTCTGCCTGTCAATCAGGCAGAGGCGATCGTAGCGATGCAACGGCCTTCGGCCGTCGGGCATGCGCTGGCTGCATGCGCAGTTCTGACCCGATCGCACCGCTGCGATAAACTGGTCAGAATGAACCCCTATACTGGTGAACAATATTGTTAGCTACAATATGAGGTGGTCAATATTGACGTGAAATGACTGGAAATGAAAGTTGAATTAATACCAAAATAAGCAAAAATGGTCTAGCACACTTCTCTACTGAAGTACTTACTGTAGGTTTAGTACTTTGGCACAGCCAAGTAGCAATTTTCATGGCTTTTTGGAATGGATGTACAAGCACAATTTACTTAATTTAAAAAAAAAATCTAAATTTCTCAATAAGAAAGTTTGGCCTAGGTGTAATAAAAAATATACTGATACTTTAGGGTGCCATGATTTAAGGAAGTTTGGGGACCACTTGCGTAAGCTGTTAAAAATAGATCTATATTGCTGCATAAATATCGGATATGGCTGGGATCCCGAACAATGATTTGACAGGCCACCAGAGAAGGAAGCTGCAGGGGTGGGAGGTAAGGTTAGAATTAGTCTGCGTGGAGGGGTTAGCTACCCCCAGGGCCATCTTAACAGCAGTGTGGGCCCCTGGGCACAACAATGCACTGGGGCCCTTACCCATCCTCCAGTGGTGGGAGGTGCTATCAGCGGCAGCTTTGATTTCCTGTGGGCGGTAGGGGGTGTTCTATCTTCAGCTCAGCATGTAGGACCTGGAGCAGTCATTTCTGCTAATTACTCCTTTACTGCACAGATGGTGGGAGATGGGGCGGAAGGGAGAACACGAAATTGTAGAAGGGGCATTGCGCTGAATGAAGGGTCCCTGGTACATGACTTCTAGGGTGGTAGGGGGTGTATAATACGCAGGAGAGGGATGGATGGTTGAGTGGACTTAATATTCATCATTTTCTGGTGGGAGGGCAGCTTACTTCACTGCAGATATCTCCAGTTCCTGGAAATAGATTTCTTAGCTTTGAATGGGATAAAACACTAGAGAGTCCCTCCTGTTAGGAGATACTTGGGACTTGGGTATCAGAGTTCAGGAGCTAGAGAAATCCATTAAAGAAAATAAAAAAATGCATACCAGGCTTAGAGATGTGCACCGGAAATTTTTCGGGTTTTGTGTTTTGGTTTTGGGTTCGGTTCCGCGGCCGTGTTTTGGGTTCGAACGCGTTTTGGCAAAACCTCACCGAATTTTTTTTGTCGGATTCGGGTGTGTTTTGGATTCGGGTGTTTTTTTCAAAAAACCCTAAAAAACAGCTTAAATTATAGAATTTGGGGGTCATTTTGATCCCAAAGTATTATTAACCTCAATAACCATAATTTCCACTCATTTTCAGTCTATTCTGAACACCTCACACCTCACAATATTATTTTTAGTCCTAAAATTTGCACCGAGGTCGCTGGATGGCTAAGCTAAGCGACCCAAGTGGCCGACACAAACACCTGGCCCATCTAGGAGTGGCACTGCAGTGTCACGCAGGATGGCCCTTCCAAAAAATACTCCCCAAACAGCACATGACGCAAAGAAGAAAAAAAAGAGGCGCAATGAGGTAGCTGTGTGAGTAAGCTAAGCGACCCTAGTGGCCGACACAAACACCTGGCCCATCTAGGAGTAGCACTGCAGTGTCACGCAGGATGGCCCTTCCAAAAAACACTCCCCAAACAGCACATGACGCAAAGAAGAAAAAAAAGAGGCGCAATGAGGTAGCTGTGTGACTAAGCTCAGCGACCCAAGTGGCCGAGACAAACACCTGGCCCATCTAGGAGTGGCACTGCAGTGTCACGCAGGATGGCCCTTCCAAAAAACACTCCCCAAACAGCACATGACGCAAAGAAGAAAAAAAAGAGGCGCAATGAGGTAGCTGTGTGACTAAGCTCAGCGACCCAAGTGGCCGACACAAACACCTGGCCCATCTAGGAGTGGCACTGCAGTGTCACGCAGGATGGCCCTTCCAAAAAATACTCCCCAAACAGCACATGACGCAAAGAAGAAAAAAAAGAGGTGCAATGAGGTAGCTGTGTGAGTAAGCTAAGCGACCCTAGTGGCCGACACAAACACCTGGCCCATCTAGGAGTGGCACTGCAGTGTCACGCAGGATGGCCCTTCCAAAAAATACTCCCCAAACAGCACATGACGCAAAGAAAAATTAAAGAAAAAAGAGGTGCAAGATGGAATTGTCCTTGGGCCCTCCCATCCACCCTTATGTTGTATAAACAGTACATGCACACTTTAACCAACCCATCATTTCAGTGACAGGGTCTGCCACACGACTGTGACTGAAATGACGGGTTGGTTTGGACCCCCACCAAAAAAGAAGCAATTAATCTCTCCTTGCACAAACTGGCTCTACAGAGGCAAGATGTCCACCTCATCATCATCCTCCGATTCATCACCGTGTACATCCCCCTCCTCACAGATTATCAATTCGTCCCCACTGGAATCCACCATCTCTGCTCCCTGTGTACTTTGTGGAGGCAATTGCTGCTGGTCAATGTCTCCACGGAGGAATTGATTATAATTCATTTTAATAAACATCATCTTCTCCACATTTTCTGGAAGTAACCTCGTACGCCGATTGCTGACAAGGTGAGCGGCGGCACTAAACACTCTTTCGGAGTACACACTTGTGGGAGGGCAACTTAGGTAGAATAAAGCCAGTTTCTGCAAGGGCCTCCAAATTGCCTCTTTTTCCTGCCAGTATACGTACGGACTGTCTGACGTGCCTACTTGGATGCGGTCACTCATATAATCCTCCACCATTCTTTCAATGGAGAGAGAATCATATGCAGTGCCAGTAGACGACATGTCCGTAATCGTTGGCAGGTCCTTCAATCCGGACCAGATGTCAGCATCAGCAGTCGCTCCAGACTGCCCTGCATCACCGCCAGCGGGTGGGCTCGGAATTCTGAGCCTTTTCCTCGCACCCCCAATTGCGGGAGAATGTGAAGGAGGAGCTATTGACCGATCAAGTTCCACTTGACTTGATCATTTTCCCACCAGCAGGTCTTTGAACCCCTGCAGACTTGTGTCTGCCGGAAAGAGAGATCCAACGTAGGTTTTAAATCTAGGATCGAGCACGGTGGCCAAAATGTAGTGCTCTGATTTCAACAGATTGACCACCCGTGAATCCTGGTTAAGCGAATGAAGGGCTCCATCCACAAGTCCCACATGCCTAGCGGAATCGCTATGTCTTAGCTCCTCCTTCAATGTCTACAGCTTCTTCTGCAAAAGCCTGATGAGGGGAATGACCTGACTCAGGCTGGCAGTGTCTGAACTGACTTCACGTGTGGCAAGTTCAAAAGGTTGCAGAACCTTGCACAACGTTGAAATCATTCTCCACTGCGCTTGAGACAGGTGCATTCCACCTCCTATATCGTGGTCAGTTGTATAGGCTTGAATGGCCTTTTGCTGCTCCTCCAACCTCTGAAGCATATAGAGGGTTGAATTCCACCTCGTTACCACTTCTTGCTTCAGATGATGCAGGGCAGGTTCAGGCGTTTTTGGTGTTGCTCCAGTCTTCTGTACGTGGTGCCTGTACGCCGAAAGTGTCCCGCAATTCTTCTGGCCACCGACAGCATCTCTTGCACGCCCCTGTCGTTTTTTTAAATAATTCTGCACCACCAAATTCAAGGTATGTGCAAAACATGGGACGTGCTGGAATTTGCCCAGATTTAATGCACACACAATATTGCTGGCGTTGTCCGATGCCACAAATCCACAGGAGAGTCCAATTGGGGTAAGCCATTCTGCGATGATCTTCCTCAGTTGCCGTTAGAGGTTTTCAGCTGTGTGCGTATTCTGGAAAGCGGTGATACAAAGCGTAGCCTGCCTAGGAAAGAGTTGGCGTTTGCGAGATGCTGCTACTGGTGCTGCCGCTGCTGTTCTTGCGGCGGGAGTCAATACATCTACCCAGTGGGCTGTCACAGTCATATAGTCCTGAGTCTGCCCTGCTCCACTTGTCCACATGTCCGTGGTTAAGTGGACATTGGGTACAACTGCATTTTTTAGGACACTGGTGAGTCTTTTTCTGAGGTCTGTGTACATTTTCGGTATCGCCTGCCTAGAGAAATGGAACCTAGATGGTATTTGGTACCGGGGACACAGTACCTCAAACAAGTCTATAGTTGGCTCTGCAGTAATGATGGATACCGGAACCACGTTTCTCACCGCCCAGGATGCCAAGGCCTCAGTTATCCGCTTTGCAGCAGGATGACTGCTGTGATATTTCATCTTCCTCGCAAAGGACTGTTGGACAGTCAATTGCTTGGTGGAAGTAGTAAAAGTGGTCTTACGACTTCCCCTCTGGGATGACCATCGACTCCCAGCAGCAACAACAGCAGCGCCAGAAGCAGTAGGCGTTACACTCAAGGATGCATCGGAGGAATCCCAGGCAGGAGAGGACTCGTCAGAATTGCCAGTGACATGGCCTTCAGGACTATTGGCATTCCTGGGGAAGGAGGAAATTGACACTGAGGGAGTTGGTGGGGTGGTTTGCGTGAGCTTGGTTACAAGAGGAAGGGATTTACTGGTCAGTGGACTGCTTCCGCTGTCGCCCAAAGTTTTTGAACTTGTCACTGACTTATGATGAATGCGCTGCAGGTGACGTATAAGGGAGGATGTTCCGAGGTGGTTAACGTCCTTACCCCTACTTATTACAGCTTGACAAAGGCAACACACGGCTTGACACCTGTTGTCCACATTTCTGTTGAAATACTTCCACACCGAAGAGCTGATTTTTTTGGTATTTTCACCAGGCATGTCAATGGCCATATTCCTCCCACGGACAACAGGTGTCTCCCCGGGTGCCTGACTTAAACAAACCACCTCACCATCAGAATCCTCCTTGTCAATTTCCTCCCCAGCGCCAGCAACACCCATATCCTCCTCATCCTGGTGTACTTCAACACTGACATCTTCAATCTGACTATCAGGAACTGGACTGCGGGTGCTCCTTCCAGCACTTGCAGGGGGCGTGCAAATGGTGGAAGGCGCATGCTCTTCACGTCCAGTGTTGGGAAGGTCAGGCATCGCAACCGACACAATTGGACTCTCCTTGTGGATTTGTGATTTCGAAGAACGCACAGTTCTTTGCTGTGCTTTTGCCAGCTTAAGTCTTTTCATTTTTCTAGCGAGAGGCTGAGTGCTTCCATCCTCATGTGAAGCTGAACCACTAGCCATGAACATAGGCCAGGGCCTCAGCCGTTCCTTGCCACTCCGTGTGGTAAATGGCATATTGGTAAGTTTACGCTTCTCCTCCGACGATTTTATTTTATATTTTTGAGTCCTTTTTTTACTGATATTTTGTGTTTGGGATTTTACATGCTCTGTACTATGGCATTGGGCATCGGCCTTGGCAGACGACGTTGATGGAATTTCATCGTCTCGGCCATGACTAGTGGCAGCAGCTTCAGCACGAGGTGGAAGTGGATCTTGATCTTTCCCTATTTTTGGAACCTCAACATTTTTGTTCTCCATATTTTAATTGGCACAACTAAAAGGCACCTCAGGTAAACAATGGAGATGGATGGATACTAGTATACTTATGGATGACGAGTGACTGACGACACAGAGGTAGCTACAGCCGTGGACTACCGTACTGCGTCTGCTAGTATAGAGATGATAATGATATAAAAAATATATATATCACTACTGCAGGTATATATAATATAATGACGGACCTGCTGGACACTGTCAGCAGACTCCTACTACTAGTATGAAGAAGATAGAAAAAAAAACCCCACCACAGGTAGGTATACAATTATGGACGAGCACTGACGACACAGAGGTAGCTACAGCCGTGGACTACCGTACTGCGTCTGCTAGTATAGAGATGATAATGATATAAAAAATATATATATATCACTACTGCAGGTATATATAATATAATGACGGACCTGCTGGACACTGTCAGCAGACTCCTAAACTACTAGTATGAAGAAGATAGAAAAAAAAAACCCACCACAGGTAGGTATACAATTATGGACGAGCACTGACGACACAGAGGTAGCTACAGCCGTGGACTACCGTACTGCGTCTGCTAGTATAGAGATGATAATGATATAAAAATATATATATATCACTACTGCAGGTATATATAATATAATGACGGACCTGCTGGACACTGTCAGCAGACTCCTACTACTAGTATGAAGAAGATAGAAAAAAAAACCCACCACAGGTAGGTATACAATTATGGACGAGCACTGACGACACAGAGGTAGCTACAGCCATGGACTACCGTACTGCGTCTGCTAGTATAGAGATGATAATGATATAAAAAATATATATATATCACTACTGCAGGTATATATAATATAATGACGGACCTGCTGGACACTGTCAGCAGACTCCTAAACTACTAGTATGAAGAAGATAGAAAAAAAAAACCCACCACAGGTAGGTATACAATTATGGACGAGCACTGACGACACAGAGGTAGCTACAGCCGTGGACTACCGTACTGCGTCTGCTAGTATAAAGATGATAATGATATAAAAAATATATATATATATATATCACTACTGCAGGTATATATAATATAATGACGGACCTGCTGGACACTGTCAGCAGGCTCCTACTACTAGTATGAAGAAGATAGAAAAAAAAAACCCACCACAGGTAGGTATACAATTATGGACGAGCACTGACGACACAGAGGTAGCTACAGCCGTGGACTACCGTACTGCGTCTGCTAGTATAGAGATGATAATGATATAAAAAATATATATATATCACTACTGCAGGTATATATAATATAATGACGGACCTGCTGGACACTGTCAGCAGACTCCTAAACTACTAGTATGAAGAAGATAGAAAAAAAAAACCCACCACAGGTAGGTATACAATTATGGACGAGCACTGACGACACAGAGGTAGCTACAGCCGTGGACTACCGTACTGAGTCTGCTAGTATAGAGATGATAATGATATAAAAAATATATATATATATCACTACTGCAGGTATATATAATATAATGACGGACCTGCTGGACACTGTCAGCAGACTCCTAAACTACTAGTATGAAGAAGATAGAAAAAAACCCCCCACCACAGGTAGGTATACAATTATGGACGAGCACTGACGACACAGAGGTAGCCACAGCCGTGGACTACCGTACTGCGTCTGCTAATATAGAGATGATAAAGATGATAGAGATGAACAAAAAAAATATAACACTACTGCAGGTAAATATTTATATAATATAATGAATGACGGACCTGCTGGACACTGTCAGCAGAATGCGTTTATAGAATAAAAAAAAAAAACACCACAGGAGTGTTTAACTTTTTCAGGCAGACAATATACTGGTGGTCACTGGTCAGTCACACTGACAGCAAAAGTGTGCACTGTACTCCTGCTATAACTGCACCCCAGTCTCCCCCACAATTCAGCTGTGTGAGCAGTGAGCACTCAGCACAGTCAGATATACATAGATGATATTATCATGCAGCACACTGAGGCTGAGCACAGATATGGTATGTGACTGTGTATCGTTTTTTTTCAGGCAGAGAACGGATTATATTAAATAATAAATAAAACTGGTGGTGGTCACTAGTAACTATCAGCAAAACTCTGCACTCTGAGTACTCCTAATGCTCCCCAAAATTACTAAGTTAGTAGTAAATCAACTCAAGTGTCTCTATCTATTCTAACGGAGAGGACACCAGCCACGTCCTCTCCCTATCAATCTCAATGCACGTGTGAAAATGGCGGCGACGCGCGGCTCCTTATATAGAATCCGAGTCTCGCGATAGAATCCGAGCCTCGCGAGAATCCGACAGCGGGATGATGACGTTCGGGCGCTCTCGGGTAAACCGAGCAAGGCGGGAAGATCCGAGTCTGCCTCGGACCCGTGTAAAAAGGCTGAAGTTCGGGGGGGTTCGGATTCCGAGGAACCGAACCCGCTCATCTCTACCAGGCATATGGAGCTGGAGCAGGGACCAGCTGCTGGAAGGCTGATATCTCTATTTCTGGGCATAGTAGAGACAAGCTGCCAGTGTTCACCAAAAGGGGAGAATACCAGCTTTTGGTATATACTCTCAGAAAAACTATAAATTAAACAGAACCCAAGATATCTGGCTGGGAAGAGCAATTAACAGGCTTGGATTGGGACCACTACTTTGAAGTAGGATATCTCCGGTTCCCCAAGTCCGATTTTCAAAAATCTGGTACCCCTGGAAAGAGGGGACCCTCAGCTATCAGTCTAGGGCCCTTATACTCCTGCGGCCCTTGGGCAAGTGCCCATTGAGCCCATACGAAAAGACGGCCCTGGCTACCCCCGTGGAGGGTTAGGCTTCAGGGTAGGAATGGTTAGGTTTAGGCTGCGGGGGTGGAAGGTGTTAGGATTAGACACCCCCATGGAGATTTGGGGTTATGCTGCACGGTAGGGAGGGTCAGGTTTAGGATGCGGGAGTGGGAGGTGTTAGGGTTAGGTACACCCATGGAGGGTTAGGTTTAGGTTGCGGACTTGGGAGGTGTTAGGGTTAAGTTGCGGGGGTGGGAGGTGTTAGGGTTAGGTTGCGGGGGTGGGAGGTGTTAGGGTTAGGTACAGTTGTGGAGGGTTAGGTTTAGGTTGCGGGGTTGGGAGGTGTTAGGGTTAGGCTGCGGGGGTGGGAGGTGTTAGGGTTAGGCTGCGGGGGTGGAAGCTGTTAGGGTTAGATTGAGAAGGGGGGGGGGGTTTAGGGTCAGGCTGTGAGTAAGGAGCGTTAGGGGGGTTGGTGATTAAGGCTAGTCTCCTAACTAACTTGGTGTCGGGATCCTGACCTTCAGGATGCCACTGTCCGTATTTTGACTGCCGGCATCCCAAGCTCCAGGATCTTGATACCATTCCTATGATAAAGTGTCTAGCATAAGTGCTTATCAGATAGAAAAATCACAAGTGTCTGTAGCAAATGCCAAAAGGAATTCTATTAAACTACTGTATTTCACAATATCACCAGGAATATAAATAAAGGTCAATGACATTACTGTATTAATCACATATGGATCAAAGTCCATGTCACATTAAATGAGGAAATCAGACAGAAAATTAGTTTGACTTCACAAAATTCAATGTCATATACTTGAGTGGTTCAACATATATTAGTACAATATTGCATCAGACGTTTCGTCAAAAGAAGAAATCAGCAGATATTAGAGCGCCCATTTATCAACGAGTTTTAGTTATAGTTATTGAAAACTCGTTGCTTATGATAAATTTTTCAAACACATGACAGGAGCTGATTTGCTGGAGCTCCATTCATCAGGGATGCAGGTTATGTGGCCGACGGTCGGGAGACCACCAGTCACTATACCGATGCCGGAATCCCGCCCAGTGGAAAGCGACTATTCCCACTCCCACCCACCTTTAGAGTGGAAATAGCACCTAGCACAGGGAGCACACAAGGGGCTTTGTTGCTCTGTTGCGCTCCCCCCCGCCGCAAGCACTCTGCTGTCGGGATCCCGGCATCTGTATGGTGGCCGGCGGTATCCCAACCGCTCTTGCCCCATACCCAGCCCATTTACCATACGGAATGAGTTTTATATAGCTAAAACTCGTTGCTAAATAAGCACCTAGAATTATCATATGACAGAAGGTCAGTCCACAGCACAAAATAAAATAGCTTGAATCTCCTGATTGATACCAACCAATCAGAGAGGCTTTCTCTATTAGCATGAAGCCTCCCTGACAGAGATCAGCAAGGAGCAGTATGCTTTGTCCATCTGTTCTTTCGTGGGGGCCTAGTCATCATCACCAAAATGGCCCATTTATATATATATAGAAATACATGCTTTATGTAACAGGATATTCATTATTAGGTGTCTAATAGGACCGCCTAATATTCAGCAAAATCACAAAACGTAAGGTTTTCGAAGTTTGCCTGTGAGAACAAATGACATCTTTAGATAGTGCTGGTTGTTGGAGCTCCTATGGGAAGGAGGTCTGGGATTACTAAGAGAGATCCAAGTGGATACCTCTGCCACCTCCTCGTTGTGTGCCCAGCAGCTGTGCACACAAGGGCGTAGCTACCATAGTGTCACGATCCGGGTATCTGGACGCCATTTCTTACCCATCAGATGCCTCCTAAGGCTGGCTCAGCGCTCCAGGACCGGATCCCATCTGTTATCCTAATGTTCACATTCCTGCATCCTCTCCTGTCTCTCTGAGACGCTGTCACAGTAACGCCTTATTACATCTGGCATGGCGTCTCCCGCGGCCTCCGCCGCCGTCCCTGAGCTTCTGCATGCAGAGTGTCAGAGTGGCGATTACGTCAGCCGCGGCCTCCGCTGTGTCCGCGTGGTTGGATGTGCACTTGTCAGCCTGGCGTCTCCTGTCTCCAGTGGCCGGCGCCGCCATTACTGTTTTCATTACCACATGGATTACAAACCAAACTTCCCTCCAAGTGTCTGCATGGGCGCAGCCATCTTGGATTCTGTCAGCTGATCATTTCCTCCAATCTGTTGTCAGTATTGTTAATCTGCATAATTGCCTAGCCAATCCCTTCCTTGCTGCAGGTATAAATACACTGTGCCTGAGCAAGGAAGGCGTCAGTGCTTTGGTTGTCAAACCTAGTTCCTGTTTGTCTCTCTCCTGTGATTGTCTTCCAGGTTCCAGCTCCTGTCTCAAGACTTCCACCATAGAGACCCGCACCAGCATTCCACCTGTGGTGTAGCCTGACTCTCCAATCCATTGTGGATTCATCTGTTTCCAGCTACAACATTACCTGCTTCCAGCTCAGCTTCCAGCAGAGTACAGCTTCCCTTAAAGGGCCGGTGTCCTTTCTACACTTTACCACTCTCCACCGGTATTATTATTTCTCCGCTCTCAAGTTCTACATTTCAGTTCATATTTCATCGCTCCCAAGTTCATTTATTATTTAACTGGTTCCAGCCAGTATCCACTCCGTGCTAACAACAGTCTGGTTCCAGCCAGTATCCACAGCAGCTGTTTTACCTTCAGCAACCCAGCTTTTCCTGGAACACCAGCTGGCACAATCCTGGGTTATCTCCATTGCTACAGTCGGGCCTGGTAAGGACTTTCCATCTAGAAGATCATAAGAACTATCTCACACTACCAGTGCCCTGTGGCTCCAGCCATCCTGTAGTACCCAGGAACTGTATTTATTATTTGCTGACTTTTACGTTTTCTTTTACTGCTGCTGTGTTGCGGAGTTGTCATAATAAACATCATTGACTTTTATCCAAGTTGTCGTGGTCACGCCTTCGGGCAGTTATTATTCATGTTACTCACATGTCCAGGGGTCTGATACAACCTCCCAGGTTCCGGTACATCTCAGCCCCTACAACTGAGGCTGCCTCCCGTCAGCTCAGGCCCTCAGTTGTGACAGTAAGCACTGACCAAATGAATCCAGCCGGAGACCAGGATCAAGCGGCCAGGCCGATGCAAGAACTGGCAGCCCGACTAGAACATCAGGAGGCTGCACAGGGCCACATCATCCGCTGTCTCCAGGATCTCTCTACTCGGCTGGATGGGATTCAGACAACTCTCCGTGGATCAGGCGCATCTGGTGCGTCAACCACAGTGACTCCAGCTATAACCCCACCCACCTTACCCATTTCTGCTCCACGTCTTCATCTTCCAACGCCAGCAAAATTTGACGGATCTCCAAGATTCTGCAGGGGATTTCTCAACCAGTGTGAGATTCAGTTTGAGCTACAACCTGGCAATTTTCCCAGTGACCGTACAAAAATTGCCTACATCATCTCTCTTCTCAGTGGCTCCGCCCTTGACTGGGCATCACCGTTATGGGAGAGGTCCGACACCCTGCTATCTTCTTACACTGCATTCGTGTCAACATTCAGGCGCATCTTCGACGAGCCAGGCCGGGTAACCTCAGCTTCATCCGAGATTCTCCGTTTACGCCAGGGGTCACGTACTGTAGGACAATATCTGATACAGTTCCAGATCCTGGCATCCGAACTGGCATGGAACGACGAGGCCCTGTATGCTGCATTCTGGCATGGCTTATCTGAGCTTATTAAAGATGAGTTAGCTACCAGAGACTTACCTTCTAAGTTAGATGAGCTAATCTCACTCTGCACGAAAGTTGATTTACGTTTCAGAGAGAGAGCAACTGAGCGTGGAAGATCATCTGCTCCAAAATCTTCTGCTCCTCCTCCTCGTCAACTGTCACCATCTAAAGATGAGCCCATGCAAATTGGCCGTTCCCGTTTAACTCCTGCTGAGCGCCGAAGACGTCTCTCTGAGTCTCTTTGTCTTTACTGTGCAGCTCCGTCTCACACCATCAATGCCTGTCCCGAACGTCCGGGAAAACTCCAAACCCTAGCTCGCCCAGGAGAGGGCCGGCTAGGAGTAATGATCTCCTCTCCATCTCCTCATGATTGTAATCTCCCAGTCTCGCTTCAAGTTGCTCAACGTTATCGGAACGTCATTGCCCTCCTTGATTCCGGAGCAGCTGGGAACTTTATTACTGAAGCCTATGTTAAACGGTGGTCCCTACCCACCGAGAGACTTCCTTCCTCCTTTTCCTTAACTGCCGTGGATGGCAGTAAAATTTTTGATACTGTTATTGCTCTAAGGACTCTACCAGTTCGTCTGAGAGTGGGAGTTCTTCATTCCGAACTTATTTCACTTTTAGTGATTCCAAGAGCCACACATCCTGTGGTCCTGGGCCTTCCATGGCTCCGTCTTCACAATCCTACAATTGATTGGACGACTACGCAAATCCTGGCATGGGGTTCCTCCTGTGCAGAGACATGTTTGTTTAAAGTATTGCCTGTCTGTTCTTCCTCCCCCAGGTCGTCTGATGTTCCACCTCCTCCATATCAAGATTTCACGGATGTGTTCAGTAAAGCTTCTGCTGATATCCTTCCTCCTCATAGAGAATGGGACTGCCCGATTGATCTCGTTCCAGGGAAGGTTCCACCTCGAGGCCGAACTTATCCGTTGTCTCTGCCTGAGATGCATTCTATGGAGGAATACATTAAAGAGAACCTAGCAAAGGGGTTCATTCGACCTTCTTCTTCCCCAGCCGGCGCAGGCTTCTTTTTTGTAAAAAAGAAAGATGGTGGTCTGCGGCCGTGCATCGACTACAGAGGTTTGAACGACATTACCATCAAGAACCGTTATCCTTTACCCCTGATTACTGAGCTCTTTGACAGATTTAGCGGAGCTACCATCTTTACAAAGCTGGACTTGCGAGGTGCATACAATCTCATCCGGATCCGTGAGGGTGACGAGTGGAAGACCGCCTTTAACACCCGTGACGGACATTATGAGTACCTCGTCATGCCCTTCGGATTGAGCAATGCTCCAGCTGTCTTCCAGCATTTTGTCAATGAGATCTTCAGAGACATTCTATACCGTCATGTCGTGGTCTATCTAGACGATATCCTCATTTTTGCCAACGATTTAGAGGAACATCGTTTTTGGGTTAAAGAGGTTCTGTCCCGTCTCCGTGTCAATCATCTCTATTGCAAATTAGAAAAATGCGTCTTTGAAGTCAAGTCCATTCCGTTTCTAGGGTACATTGTGTCCGGTTCCGGACTAGAGATGGATCCTGAGAAACTACAAGCAATTCAGAATTGGCCGGTACCCTTAACCCTCAAAGGGGTCCAGAGGTTCTTAGGGTTCGCCAATTATTACCGAAAGTTTATACGAGACTTTTCCACCATTGTGGCGCCTATTACTGCTTTCACCAAGAAGGGTGCTAACCCGTCCAAGTGGTCTGAAGAAGCCATGCAAGCTTTTCATCTTTTAAAACAGAGGTTCATCTCTGCGCCTGTCCTGAAACAGCCTGACATCGACTCTAATTTCATCCTAGAGGTGGATGCCTCCTCCGTTGGAGTAGGAGCGGTGTTATCTCAGAGGGCTAAAGATGGCCATTTACATCCTTGCAGTTTCTTCTCCCGGAAGTTCTCCCCAGCTGAGCGCAACTATGCCATTGGCGACCAGGAGTTGCTAGCCATCAAGCTCGCTCTAGAAGAGTGGAGGTATCTGTTGGAGGGAGCTTCTCATTCAATCACCATACTTACAGACCACAAGAACCTTTTATACCTGAAGGGCGCACAATGTCTCAACCCTCGTCAGGCCAGATGGGCACTTTTCTTTTCCAGGTTCGACTTTAAACTCCAGTTCTGTCCGGGCTCTCAGAATCGCAAGGCCGATGCCCTTTCCCGCTCATGGGAGCAAGAAAATGAGTCAGAGTCTTCAGACAAGCATCCTATTATAAATCCGTTGGCATTCTCCACGGTAGGGAGGGAAAAGTTTTGTGAAGCCGATGCTAAGGAAGAAGCTCATGCATTGGGCCCATGCTTCCCATTTTGCCGGACATACAGGTATCCAAAAAACCCTGGAGTTTATCTCTAGGTCCTATTGGTGGCCAACTCTGAAAAAAGACGTCTTGGAGTTTATTGCATCTTGCCCAAAGTGTGCCCAACATAAAGTATCCCGCCAGTCGCCTGCGGGGCAACTGGTTCCACTATCCGTTCCCCGTCGACCATGGACCCACTTGTCGATGGATTTCATTACAGACTTACCCATGTGCAACAAGTTCAATACCATCTGGGTGGTAGTTGACCGGTTCACCAAGATGGCACACTTCATTCCTCTCACCGGTCTTCCGTCAGCTTCCAAGTTGGCTCAAGTATTCATACAAGAGATCTTCCGACTCCACGGTCTTCCTGAAGAAATTATCTCAGATCGAGGAGTTCAATTCACAGCCAAATTCTGGCGAAGTTTATGTCAAGTACTCCAAGTCAAGCTAAAGTTTTCCACGGCTTACCATCCTCAGACCAATGGTCAAACCGAGAGGGTGAATCAGGACTTGGAGGCCTTCCTCCGCATCTATGTGTCCTCCTCTCAAGATGACTGGGTTCAATTACTTCCCTGGGCCGAGTTCTGTCATAACAACCAGTATCATTCTTCATCTGCTTCAACACCATTCTTCACTAACTTTGGATTCCACCCTAAAGTCCCTGAGTTCCAACCGCTTCCAGCAACTTCTGTTCCCGCAGTGGATATCACCTTGCATCAGTTTGCCAATATCTGGAAGAGCGTACGATCAGCTCTGCTCAAGGCATCGTTCAGGTACAAGAAGTTTGCGGATAAGAAGCGTCGAGCAGTTCCTGCTCTCAAGGTGGGTGATCGGGTATGGTTATCCACGAAGAATTTGAGGTTAAGAGTTCCCAGTATGAAGTTTGCACCTCGCTATATCGGTCCTTTCAAGATTGAACAAGTCATCAATCCTGTTGCTTACAGACTCCAGTTGCCTCCCTTCTTAAAAATACCCAGGACATTCCATGTTTCCCTGTTGAAACCGCTGATCTTTAATCGGTTTCATTCCTCACTTCCTCCAACTCCGAAAGTCCAAACTCAACGAGGCGTTGAGTATGAAGTGGCCAAGATCCTGGACTCACGTCACCGTTACGGTCAACTACAATATCTTATTGACTGGAAGGGTTATGGTCCTGAGGAACGTTCATGGACCAATGCTTCTGATGTCCATGCTCCTGCCTTGGTCCGGAGATTCCATTCCAAGTTTCCTCAAAAGCCAAAGAAGTGTCCTGGGGCCACTCCTAAAGGGGGGGGTGCTGTCACGATCCGGGTATCTGGACGCCATTTCTTACCCATCAGATGCCTCCTAAGGCTGGCTCAGCGCTCCAGGACCGGATCCCATCTGTTATCCTAATGTTCACATTCCTGCATCCTCTCCTGTCTCTCTGAGACGCTGTCACAGTAACGCCTTATTACATCTGGCATGGCGTCTCCCGCGGCCTCTGCCGCCGTCCCTGAGCTTCTGCATGCAGAGTGTCAGAGTGGCGATTACGTCAGCCGCGGCCTCCGCTGTGTCCGCGTGGTTGGATGTGCACTTGTCAGCCTGGCGTCTCCTGTCTCCAGTGGCCGGCGCCGCCATTACTGTTTTCATTACCACATGGATTACAAACCAAACTTCCCTCCAAGTGTCTGCATGGGCGCAGCCATCTTGGATTCTGTCAGCTGATCATTTCCTCCAATCTGTTGTCAGTATTGTTAATCTGCATAATTGCCTAGCCAATCCCTTCCTTGCTGCAGGTATAAATACACTGTGCCTGAGCAAGGAAGGCATCAGTGCTTTGGTTGTCAAACCTAGTTCCTGTTTGTCTCTCTCCTGTGATTGTCTTCCAGGTTCCAGCTCCTGTCTCAAGACTTCCACCATAGAGACCCGCACCAGCATTCCACCTGCGGTGTAGCCTGACTCTCCAATCCATTGTGGATTCATCTGTTTCCAGCTACAACATTACCTGCTTCCAGCTCAGCTTCCAGCAGAGTACAGCTTCCCTTAAAGGGCCGGTGTCCTTTCTACACTTTACCACTCTCCACCGGTATTATTATTTCTCCGCTCTCAAGTTCTACATTTCAGTTCATATTTCATCGCTCCCAAGTTCATTTATTATTTAACTGGTTCCAGCCAGTATCCACTCCGTGCTAACAACAGTCTGGTTCCAGCCAGTATCCACAGCAGCTGTTTTACCTTCAGCAACCCAGCTTTTCCTGGAACACCAGCTGGCACAATCCTGGGTTATCTCCATTGCTACAGTCGGGCCTGGTAAGGACTTTCCATCTAGAAGATCATAAGAACTATCTCACACTACCAGTGCCCTGTGGCTCCTGCCATCCTGTAGTACCCAGGAACTGTATTTATTATTTGCTGACTTTTACGTTTTCTTTTACTGCTGCTGTGTTGCGGAGTTGTCATAATAAACATCATTGACTTTTATCCAAGTTGTCGTGGTCACGCCTTCGGGCAGTTATTATTCATGTTACTTACATGTCCAGGGGTCTGATACAACCTCCCAGGTTCCGGTACATCTCAGCCCCTACAACTGAGGCTGCCTCCCGTCAGCTCAGGCCCTCAGTTGTGACACATAGCTACCAGAGCTGAGAAAGTCCCACAAAATTGTGTGTTATATATATTTTTCCCATTGGGTGGTACATAAGGGCCATTGCACACCTTTGTCTTGAGGTCTACAATATATCTAGGTATGACCCTGGACCTGTTCATTCTAATGTGCTATAAAGTGAACTGGCGGGCATTATAATGCTACATAATATGAACGTGGACACTGTAATGTGGCACAATATGAAGTGGGGACACTGAGGGGGGATTTCAATTAGGCCCATTTTTTTGGCTAGGCAAAAAAAAACAGGTCTTTTTTTGCTATTTTTAGCGAAAATGCCTTAAAAAACAGGTGAAAGTTGATTTTCATATTACCTCAATAGGGTATCTGCAGACGTTTGGGAGGGAATCTAAGTTCTATACACAACAATGGGGTTAATAACCACTTGCGAAGTCTGGGACAGAAAGTGTGCAGTAGGCAGAGATATGCATGGATCAGTGTGTGGAAACCCAACACCGTAAGTAGCGCATCTTAAATGCAATCACAAGTTGGAGGTCCATGTTAAAGTCACACACACACACACACACACACACACACACACACACACACACACACACACACACACACTATTACTGTATTTAGTAAATAAAACCTACTATTATATGAAAAATTGTCACTTTACAAATGGTATCAGACCCTTTTCCAGTGGCATATACTGTGCCTCAGTACATGTATATGTAAGGGGGCAGAGTAACAATACCAAGGGCGTAGCTACCATAAGTGCAAGAAGTGCAGCTGCTCTGGAGCTCAGAGCTCAGTGGGGTCCACCTTCCCTGTCACTGTTACATTTTTCACCATTGGGTACATGGGACCCTTACAAACTTTTGACTTGGAGCCTACACTATATCTAAATATACCCCTGGACCTGCTCTTTGTAATGTGGTATAAACTGAACTGGAGGGCATTATAATGTTCCATAATATGTACTGGGGCATTGTAATGTGGCACAATATGAAGTGGAGGCAGTACAGTGTGGCATAATATGAACTTGGGACACTCTAGTATGTCATAGTGTGAATTGGGGACTTCTGTGATGCACAATGTGTACTGTCAGCCCTACAATGTGACAAAATGTGAACTAGGGCACTGCTATGGTTCATAATATAAACTATGGGCTGTTATGGGCATAAAATGAACAACTGCTGCGGAGAGGCATTGATACAGGAGCCCCTTCAAAATGTTGCTATGGGGCCCACAAAGTTCTGGGTAGGCCCCTGTGTGCACATACAGTACATGACTAATGTGCAGAAGCCGATAACAGGGTGGTAAGTAAAGCTGCTACTGAAGATAGATAGATAGATAGATAGATAGATAGATAGATAGATAGATAGATAGATAGATAGATAGATAGATAGATAGATAGATATGTAATGATAGCTGTGTTTAATGTCAGGGGAAATGACATGTACAGTACACTGACTATTTTGAGAGAACATTGTGTATGTTTACCATGGGGAAAACATTTGGATCTGACCTTTTACCAGGCACTCTCTTTGAGAGTAGAAAACATTTGACTTTGTATTTACTATGTACTCAGATGTTATTACATTGGCCGGGTTTGCAAAATGTCCAACTTTTTGCAAACTCTTATCAAACCCAGTTCCCATTGCACAGCCATAGAGTGCTATTTTTTCAATACCTGCATTTAAAATTTTATCTGGCACATAAGTTACCTTGACCTACAGCTCTCAAAATGCGTCAATAGGAGGAAGAAGCCTGACACCACCAGTCCAGTCAGCAGTCGAAAGGAGTAAAAGGAAGTTTCAAGAGGCTGCTTTCCCCTTGAAACCATCTTTAAACCAGAGTCTGTTCTGTGATAACAGTGGCTATTTAAGCCAAGAAAGAACTATAATCATACTTGCCTACCTGACCCTCTCCATGAGGGAGAAAATACTCTGTTCCTGGACTTTCCTGGTAATGTATGATTGCCATCACCTGTGGTGAAACACCTTTCTTATCAATTACCCAGCTCACCACAGGTGATGGCAATCATACATTACCAGGAAAGTCCAGGAACAGAGCATTTTCTCCCTCATGGAGAGGGTCAGGTAGGCAAGTATGACTGTAATTCTGCTTTATTTTATCTTGCCTGAATTATGGTTTTCAGGGCCTACTTCAAGGTTGATTGCAAAACAAAATTTTCCTCTAATGGCAAAACCATGGGGGTCATTCTGACCTGTTTGCTCGCTGCATTTTAGTGCAGCAGAGCGAATGGGTCCCTACTGCGCATGCACTGGCATCGTAGTGCGCCGGCGCATGCCAGACGGCTGAAGGCCATAGCAGGGATGCGATCACTTCTGCCTGATTGACAGGCAGAGGCAATCACTGGGTGGGAGGGGGTGGAACGGCTGCGTTTGGCCGCCGGTTAGTGGGTGTGGTCCGGCCAACGCAGGCGTGGCCGGACCAAACTGAGGGGCGGTGCCGCAGCGGATGCGTTATGTCACCCGCAGCCGATGCGGGCTGGGGAGCAATGAGTTGCTCCCGGCCAGCACGCTAAAGCTGCGCTGGCCGGGAGCTACTCTTGAAGTGCAAAGGCATCGCCGCTGTGATAAGCAGTGATAAGAGCGGAGAAGTGTGCCAGTGGAGAAGATGCCCCATCAACCAATCAGCAGCTCTGTATCATTTTATAATATGCAAATTATAAATGTTACTTCAGTGCTGTTTGGTTGCCATGGGCAACTTCTCCACTGGCTCACTTATCCGCTCTTATCACTGCTTAGTAAGTATCCCCCTAAGTGTTTAGAGTTTACCTTTTGACTAGAGCATATGGATTGTTGTAAGGCTAAATGCTTTTTTGCCCTCTGAGTAATCTCATATTCACCAACTCATCTATCGTGTCTATTGACTTACAGTACTGAGTACAAAGAGTATTCATATACCTGCATGAAACATAACATCAAGGCTATATAGGTAGTGCCAAAACTCCACACCATACTACCTATTCCATTCATCTAACTCAAGGGTTTGGATTAACCCAGGTGGGAAGTACAGGCTGCTGAAACTTAGTGCAACGCCCCAACATTACAATATACACATTGAATGTGAGTTTGATATATATTGAAATCCGTGAAACTCAAGTCCAATGTATATGACACTTTTTGGGTACTACTAGCACAAAATGTATAGCAGATGGATGCCATAACACAGAGAAATAGGTGGTATAATATCGTTCAATATTACTCCATCATGGCCATGTTGCTGGGAATATTACCAAAGGTATGGACATTGCATATGAACTTTGATACTTTCAAACAACATGTCTAGTATGTTTTTATTGAACCTCGTCCCCAGTTTAATAATTGCACAATATGATATCTTTGTTTAAGGTGTGGTGAGACTCTTCATACTGTATGTGCCAAGAGTCTAGCAAGTTGCTTTCTTTGCACAAGAGCTGCTTAGTATTTAATCAATATATGTGACATCCAGCCCTGTCACCACTTACTCATAAACTCAAATTCTAATTCTAGATTTTGCATTGGATGCAACCGATCAGCTCCAGCAGCCTGCTTACTATCTTATACCAATACTTCTAAGCCGATTACCCATTCATATTCAAGCAGAAGGCCGCGCTACCCACTACTTTTATACCCAAGACACTCACATGAAATTCCCATTATTTAGATCTGTTCCATGTATCTGAAAGGTAACCACCCAGAAATCCCAGTTCCTGCAAAGAGAGATGCGCCAACAGATTCAACAATCCGTCAGCGATTTCAATGCCTATCCATGTGCATATGCATGGGACATCTTATGTGCCGTCTGCAATTGTTTTCTGTGGTCCATGTACAGTTCGCAGATGTCTATGAAATCCATCTGCATTCAGACTCAGCAGCTGTGCATTCATGTAAACTGCTAATGCATTGCTCTGCCTCTGATCTTCCTGGAGTAGGTGTAGGGAATCCACAACCTGTTCTGCTTTGTGCCATGTCCTAAGTGCTCTCTGTTCTGATCTTAAGACTCAGCTAAGTGAAATACCAGTTTGTTCCGGACTGTCTATTTACTGTATTGATACTTTATGGTACATCCTACCCTAATAAAGAGTGTATGTTTGTTCTTGCAGCACTATCTAGGCCACATCTAGAGGTTGTCTGGCTACTTCATTTTATATTTGTCACGATCCGGGTATCTGGACGCCATTTCTTACCCATCAGATGCCTCCTAAGGCTGGCTCAGCGCTCCAGGACCGGATCCCATCTGTTATCCTAATGTTCACATTCCTGCATCCTCTCCTGTCTCTCTGAGACGCTGTCACAGTAACGCCTTATTACATCTGGCATGGCGTCTCCCGCGGCCTCCGCCGCCGTCCCTGAGCTTCTGCATGCAGAGTGTCAGAGTGGCGATTACGTCAGCCGCGGCCTCCGCTGTGTCCGCGTGGTTGGATGTGCACTTGTCAGCCTGGCGTCTCCTGTCTCCAGTGGCCGGCGCCGCCATTACTGTTTTCATTACCACATGGATTACAAACCAAACTTCCCTCCAAGTGTCTGCATGGGCGCAGCCATCTTGGATTCTGTCAGCTGATCATTTCCTCCAATCTGTTGTCAGTATTGTTAATCTGCATAATTGCCTAGCCAATCCCTTCCTTGCTGCAGGTATAAATACACTGTGCCTGAGCAAGGAAGGCGTCAGTGCTTTGGTTGTCAAACCTAGTTCCTGTTTGTCTCTCTCCTGTGATTGTCTTCCAGGTTCCAGCTCCTGTCTCAAGACTTCCACCATAGAGACCCGCACCAGCATTCCACCTGCGGTGTAGCCTGACTCTCCAATCCATTGTGGATTCATCTGTTTCCAGCTACAACATTACCTGCTTCCAGCTCAGCTTCCAGCAGAGTACAGCTTCCCTTAAAGGGCCGGTGTCCTTTCTACACTTTACCACTCTCCACCGGTATTATTATTTCTCCGCTCTCAAGTTCTACATTTCAGTTCATATTTCATCGCTCCCAAGTTCATTTATTATTTAACTGGTTCCAGCCAGTATCCACTCCGTGCTAACAACAGTCTGGTTCCAGCCAGTATCCACAGCAGCTGTTTTATCTTCAGCAACCCAGCTTTTCCTGGAACACCAGCTGGCACAATCCTGGGTTATCTCCATTGCTACAGTCGGGCCTGGTAAGGACTTTCCATCTAGAAGATCATAAGAACTATCTCACACTACCAGTGCCCTGTGGCTCCTGCCATCCTGTAGTACCCAGGAACTGTATTTATTCTTTGCTGACTTTTACGTTTTCTTTTACTGCTGCTGTGTTGCGGAGTTGTCATAATAAACATCATTGACTTTTATCCAAGTTGTCGTGGTCACGCCTTCGGGCAGTTATTATTCATGTTACTTACATGTCCAGGGGTCTGATACAACCTCCCAGGTTCCGGTACATCTCAGCCCCTACAACTGAGGCTGCCTCCCGTCAGCTCAGGCCCTCAGTTGTGACAATATTATATCTATCTTATCTTCCAAAATTTCCTATATTTTTGACTGTTACCATTTATTCTAGACTGGCACAGCTCATATTGCCACTGATTGTTACATACCATCATTTTTTTTTTTCAGTATCTGCACAACTAAAAGGTCATCCTGGTATGATGATATGGTTTTGTGGCAATGGAGTAATGTCATGATTGACTTTTGGCCACAAGCATGGTGGCTTGCCCAGCGTTTTTGATATTCTAGTTCCCTACCTGAACACTTTCTGGAACATTCCGTCTAACATTCCCAGCAGTCCTGGTTACATCTGTCCATAGAGGGTGACCTTACAGACCTGTCACTGCTTCTCATTGTTATCCCCTATATACTTGTACTTATTCATTTGTGGAATCTGGCTAACTCAATGCCTTTATCTGTGCCCTCCTTGTTGCCAATCTAAGTAATTTATCTCTGTCACGTCACTCCTTGTTGCCTTGACCGTGGCCCAGTCTTAGCTAGCTTCACTGCTTCCTGCAAGCATCCGTGCTTGTCTTGTGATTTGGTTATGGGTTTGTTTGTTTGTTTGTTAATCAGCAGACTCCTTGTAAGACTTCTTCTTGAGCCATCCTCTTGTAGGGTCACTTGGTAAAAAAACAGGGTGTGGGAGGGGGGATTTATCCTTACAAAGCTTCAGAAACTTTCAGCAAACTCATCTCTCGAAATAATCTGTAATGCAGTGAACTTTTTCATGGCCTTGATTGGTTACTGGTTGTACCCCAGAGGAGGGGGCCAAAGTGCAATATCTGTGGGGCCCTTTACGGGAAGAAATTCCAGAGTACACTGTACATAACCTATATCTCCAGGCGCCACTTTTCTAGTGATTTCTTCAATATATTAAACTGCAAAGGTGGCACTAGGGAGTGGGACCACAAGGTGAGTGGTGTGGTTCCCCCTTGACTCATGGGCCATGTCATTCGCACACACCGCACCCATTATAGATCGCCAGTGGCTTCTCCATACCCATTTCAAAACTGGACATTCAAAAAAGTTGAAGATAAATTCTTTATACAAAGGTCTCTTTAACTAAACATACGTTTAAACGGTAATATGTATAACAAAGACATAGGTCTGTCTTCATAACAAAGGCCCCCACTAGTTACCATAATGGCTAATACACATCAGTTAATTCTTACTTTGCTAAAAACCTCATCCATTTGAACTCTCTTTCTTATAATTGCTGTAAAGTGAAGTATGCTACTGAAGGGATACACTAAAGAAATAAAAATATGTGTGGTTCCAGTACTATAAAATGATCAACAAAAGTATTGATTTTTCAAGAATAGTTAAGGACCCATGAGTCAAAGGTGTAAAAAAGTAAAAACATTTAATTAAGCCCCAGAAAACTCAGTTAATGGGTGTGATGCTCGATTCTTGATGCATCCCGACCTACATATATATATATATATATATATATATATATATATATATAATACTAGGTGAGGATGCGTGTATGTTGTGGTTGGGTGGTGGAGGCTCAGATGTGGAGGTGTGGCTGATGTGGGAGGTGCGCTTCACGTCTTTGTGACTGTAGCATATGCGGGTACTGGCGTGCGCTAACTCTCTGCCTGATGCTGTGAGATAATGAGTCGGCTGCAGAGGGAAGGAGCTCCGGCTCCGCAGCAATGTGCTGGGAGCATTGTCCCGTCCTGTTCCCGTTCCGCTGCACTTGGTCTGGCCCTTGTGTAGGGCGGCATGCCTCCACACTGTGTGCATGTGTCAGGTGATTTGAATCCAGATCAGGTGCTCGTGTCCCCAGTCCTGCGGTCTGGCTGTCAGCCGCCATGCATAGTGGCAGGCCACAAGAACATGTTCAGTGAGACGGCGCACAGACCACACACTCACCAATCCCCATTGCTGCTCTGATGGAGCTCCCTCCGACTGCAACCTTGAGTCGCACCATGCACCACTCCGTAGACGAGCATGGTGCGACCAAAGGTTGCAGTCGTAGGGAGCTCCATCTGAGCAGCAATGGGGTTTGGTGAGTGTGTGGTACGTGCACCGTCCCGCTGAACATGTTCTTTGCCGCCTGCCGCCCAGCATGACTACCCCCCACTGGCTGTATGCGGCAGGTGGTGATATGGGGGTGCATGAAGGAGGGGTCCCCGGCATGGGGTGTGGGTGTACCGCGCCGAGCATAGTATCTAATGGGGAGAGGTGCGGCAGGCGTCCACCTGCTGCTTCCGTGTACCCTCCATATAGCCTGTGTTCCCCTCCCTGCTGCTGGCAGGAGCTGTGTCTGCTGCTACCGCTGGCCATGGCCACCTCCCTATACTGTAGGTAGTGTCACTGGGCATCTTGTACCTGACTCTGCCGCTGGGACAGGGCATGGTGTGTCTCCCTGCAGATGCAGTTGACTCCGCCCAGCGTTAGACACACAGGCACAGAGTCACAGATCTGGGCTAATAGATTGGAGACAACCAGCCTACGTGTTACCATAGCAGTTACGTTCTAGGAATGAGGAAGGCCCTGCCCACTCAGTACTCTGGTACTGGCTGCTAGGAATGTGATACAATGCGGCCCTGTCACTCTACCCCCACTAATAGCCACTGAATTTGAATAGTGAAAGCTAAATGGAAGCATGAAAGATCCTCATTGAGGGTTCAGCTTCCCCCGCACTGCATTCCGCCAGTATCTCTCTGTGATCATCTGCTGCTTTGTTTTAATGGGGTTCACTATGATATGCCGGCGGTCGGGCTCCCGACGACCAGCATACCGGCGCCGGGAGCCCGACCGCCGGCTTACCGACAGTGTGGCGAGCGCAAATGAGCCCCTTGCGGGCTCGCTGCGCTCTCCACGCTACGGGCGTGGACCCCCACGAAGGAGAATAAGTGTCGGTATGCCGGCTGTCGGGCTCCCGGCGCCGGTATGCTGGTCGCCGTGAGCCCAACCGCGGGCATACTGAAGACCACCCGTTTTAATGCTCCCAAGGTTGTTTGCCTATTATGTAAATGGGTCTGTGTTATACCGTTCTAGCCTGGGAAAGAAGGGGGTGGGGGGTTGAGAGAAGGGAGATCCAGTAATATATATGTAATATATAGGGGGGGTATATACTCTTCGTTGATATAATATACATTGGTGAGAGAGGAAAAAAAAGAATTATATAGGGGGGAGTGATAATTTAGTGGGCAAATAGGGAAATACTGAATATAATAGAATATACTGGGAAGATGGAGAGTACAGGGAGGGGATGGGGGGAGAACAGTGGGGGAGGAAGATCAGGGAAGGAGAGAGAAACAGAGAGAGAGAGAGAGAGAGAGAGAGAGAGAGAGAGAGAGAGAGAGAAAATACCGGGGAGGAAAGAGAAAATAAAGGGGAGAAAGTGAGAGAGAGGACATACAGTAGGTAAAAAGAATATAGAGGGAGATGGGGGGGAGAAATGTAGGGTGAGACAGGGGAGAGAGAGAGAGAGAGAGAGAGAGAGAGAGAATCTAGGGAGAGACAGCAGAGAGACTATACTGTAGGTAGAGAGAGAATATAGTGGGACAGCACACGCAAGAGAATGGGAGGAATAGATGGAGACAGGGGAGATGTACGGTTGGAGTAAAGGAAAGAAAAACAAATCCTGCAGTGCCAGGCACATAACTTACATTAATAATAGTTAATAATGTAATGTAAAAAATAAACTCCAACTGATTTATTACTCTGCAATCTTACAATACCAGATTTAGAGCTGCACACAATGCAGATGTTCATGTAGGGGAGTGATTATTTGCAGCTGTGCATGCATGAAAAAATATGAACTCTCCTACAGCACATGCATTATTATTATTATTATTATTATTATTAATAACAGTTTCAATATAGCGCATAAAATTACATTGCGCTTTACAAATTACCCTGGGTGTATATACTAAGGTGATGCATTATTTGGGACAGACGGTAACATAAAGATGTCGGAAAAGTGATGGGCAGTGACTTGGAGGAATATAGTAGTGTACATAAAAATAGACCATTCAGTGGGCAGTATGGGGAGTTGTGCTAGGTGTGTCAATTCAAGTGGCTGTGTTCCCAGATGCACAGCCACAAGCATAGGACACCGTGGTCAGGTGGAGACTCTGTGCCTCCTATAGGGTTGCTGCAATTTCAATGATGGGCAAAATGGACAAAATAGCAATTTTTACATACAGCGGATCTGTGACGGATTACGCTTGTGTGACATGGGCTGAAACTGGGTGCCAACAACACAGAAAATATTTGTCTTGTAGTGTCATAATACAGAGACATAGGGACAGGGAGAGTCCCAGCAGGGACAGTGACAGAAAGAGTGACAGCAGGGACAGAGAGAGTGACAGCAGGGAGAGTGACAAAGAGAGTGACATCAAGGCAGTGAGAGTGACAGCAGGGACAGAGAGAGTGAAAGCAGGGACAGTTACAAACAGAGTGACAGCAGGGACAGTGAGAGTGACAGCAGGGACAGTGAGAGTGACAGCAGGGACAGAAAGAGTGACAGCAGGGACACAGGGACAGGTAGAGTGACAGCAGGGACAGTGACAGAGAGAGTGACAGCAGGGAGAGAGAGAGTGACAGGAAGAGTGACAGCAGGGACAGGAAGAGTGACAGAAAGAGTGACAGGGAGAGTGACAGCAGTGACAGAGGGACAGAAAGAGTTACAGAGGGACATAGGGAACAGTACCTAATGAGCAGTGGAGGGGTCTGTGGTCGTCCTCGGTGCAGATGCTGTAGTCGGTGGCGGCGAGTAGGAGAAGGCCCTGGGTGGCGGTGTTGCGGAGGAGAAGGACTAGGCAGCGGCAGTGTGGAGGACATGGGTGGCGGCGGTGAGGAGGACGTGGGCGGCGGCGGTGAGGTGGACGTGGGCGGCGGCGGTGAGGAGGAGAAGGTCTGGGGAAGCAGCGGTGTGGAGATGGCCTTCGTTCCCTATGCCCGCCATCATTTGAAATCTGCTGCGGACCGGCAGCCAATCAGGAGCGGCTGCGTGGCCACTCTTGATTGGCTGCCGGTTCCAGCGCTTGAACAGTGCAGAATTTGAAAGGTGGCGGCTGGGATCTTCAGTGCTCGAAGTGCCGATATGGAATACCGGTGTATAACGGCCCACTTCCAGCACTGACTATAGTAGTGCCCTGCTTCATTTTATAAACTATAGTGGTGCACTAGGGCCCTATAGTAGTGCCCTAGTTCACATTATACCACACAGTGCCCCCAGTTTAATTTTGTCCCAAGTTAACAATGTGCAACATTTTACTGCTACCAGTACACGTCACACCGTTTTCCCTGTTCACATTGTGCCACACAGTGCTTAGCGGCCAATTCAGGGAACCTGGTAGACAACTTTATGACATGGGTGAAGTTGCATCAGGCCCCAGTGGTGGACCTCCTAAGCTTGTAGGCCCCGTAGCAATGGCACCCCCAGCACCTATAGCTTCACCCGTGCCTTTTACCCAGTCCTTTATTGAAATCCAGCCAACAATGGAGCAGTTTCCTGCTGCGTATATGTGGAGAAACAATTTTTGACAAATTACTGTTTCAGACAGAAGATGGAGCAGATCGGCTGAAAAAGTTGGTCAACTTCATGATCATTTTAGTAGGACAGATTTAATTATTGACACCTTATTTATATAGAGCACATGTATTTGATGGTGCTGTACAGACAATGGCCCTCATTCTGAGTTGTTCGCTCGCAAGCTGCTTTTAGCAGCTTTGCACACGCTAAGCCGCCGCCTACTGGGAGTGAATCTTAGCTTATCAAAATTGCGAACGAAAGATTAGCAGAATTGCGAATAGACACTTCTTAGCAGTTTCTGAGTAGCTCCACACTTACTCGGCATCTGCAATCAGTTCAGTCAGTTTCGTTCCTGGTTTGACGTCACAAACACACCCAGCGTTCGCCCAGACACTCCTCCGTTTCTCCAGCCACTCCCGCGTTTTTCCCAGAAACGGTAGCGTTTTTTCACACACTCCCATAAAACGGCCAGTTTCCGCCCAGAAACACCCACTTCCTGTCAATCACATTACGATCACCAGAACAAAGAAAAAACCTCGTAATGCCGTGAGTAAAATACCTAACTGCATAGCAAATTTACTTGGCGCATTCGCACTGTGGACATTGCGCATGCACATTAGCGACTAATCGCTCCATTGCGAGAAAAAAAATAACGAGCTAACAACTCGGAATGAGGGCCAATATGTTAGTCATTCACATCAGTGCCTGCCTCAGTAGAGCTTACAATCTATAGCCCTCATTCCGAGTTGATTGCTCGCTAGCTGCTTTTAGCTTAGCAGAAGTGCGACCGAAAGGTTAGCAGAACTGCTCGTAAAAATTTTCGTGCAGTTTCTGAGCAGCTCCAAACCTACTCCTACCTTGCGATCACTGCAGTCAGTTTAGTTCCTGCTTTGACGTCACAAACACGCCCTGCGTTCGGCCAGCCACTCCCCCGTTTCCCCAGACATGCCTGCGTTTTTACCTGACATGCCTGCGTTTTTTAGCACACTCCTGGAAAACGGCCAGTTACCACCCAGAAACACCCACTTCCTGTCAATCACTCACCGATCACCAGGGCGACAGAAAAGCGTTGCTCGACCTTGTGTAAAACTGCATAGTTTTTTGTGAAAGTACTTCGCGCGTGCGTACTGCGGCCCGTACGCATGAGCAGAAATGCCGATTTTTAGCCTGATCACTGTGCTGTGAACAACGGCAGCTAGCGATCAACTTGGAATGAGGGCCTATATTCTTTTTTGTTTTTAAGAAACCATTAAAAATACCAGTATGGTTTCGAATTTTGGGAAAAATACGGGGTTACCCGTGGAAACATATGCAAACACAAGGGGAACATACAAACTCCACACATTTAGCGTCTTGGTAAGAATTTAACCCAATACCTCAGTGCTATGAGGTAGCAATGATAACTATTATGCCCAGGGCTTAAAGTGGTCCAGGAAAGGTGGTGGTACTAATATTTCCCGCCACCTACCTCCCTCCCCCTCACATTAAGTGGAGCCAGGGCTAGTGCTAGGGTTTTTGGCACCTCCCTGCAAACTATAAATCTGTGCTCTACTTCCCATACTTTATAAAGGGACATTGGGGGTAATTCCAAGTTGGTCGGTCGCAGCAGGATTTTTGTTAGCAATTGGGCAAAACCATGTGCACTGCAGGGGAGGTAGATATAACATGTGCAGAGAGAGTTAGATTTGGGTGGGGTGTGTTCAATCTGCAATCTAATTTGCAGTGTAAAAATAAAGCAGCCAGCATTTACCCTGCACAGAAATAAAATAACCCACCCAAATCTAACTCTTTCTGCACATGTTATATCTGCCTCCCCTGCAGTGCACATGGTTTTGCCCAATTGCTATCAAAAATCCTGCTGCAAACAACTTGGAATTACCCCCATTGATCTCAAGAAGAAGTAACGTGATCACATGAAAGTACACCCAGTTCAAATTAAACCACACAGTAGCACAATCTTATTCACATTACACCACATGTAGTGCCCCTGATTTATACTACACCACATAGTAATGCCTCTTATTCAGGTTATGTCACTCAGTAGTGGCCTTTATTCACATTGCACTGCACAATGGTACCCTTTATGCACATTACCACACAGCAGTGCCCCTTATATATAATGCTCACAGTAGTGACCCTTATACACAATCCCAATTGTAGTAGTTTACCTTAGACATAATGCCCTCAATATAGTGCCTTTTACACATAATGACCACGTAAGTGCTGCTTATACACATCTCTGCCTCTGTCACTCCAGCAGCTCACTGCCTGTGTCCCTCCAGTAGCTCCATGCCATGTATCCCTTCAGCAGCTTTCCCACCTCTCTTATCCCTTCAGCTCTCTCTCATCTTGTCTTCAAGATGCACAGGGCCTGCTCCTCTTCACTTCAGCAGTAGTGACAGCATGACATCACATGCACCATGCCAGAAAAGGAAGCCACTGGGACCAGAGGAGGGTATGAATGTGTGATAGCCGGACAGTAGCAGGTCCACCCGTCAAGTTAAAGCATTGCACGCCAGGCCATCTCATCACATAAGCAAACAGTTTATTCACAGTTCAGACAGGGTTATCACGACAATAACATTTGATTTCTTATTCTCCTCTCTCCAGCATAATATTCATATGGTTTACATCAAGTTACATTTCCTTTCATTTGCTTCAATGGCAATTACAATGGCAGCTCAGACAATGATGGGACAGTATTACAGTACATACCGGCACAGTCTCTGGGAATCAGTAGTGCGGCATCCTCAAACTGAGATTAATTTTGGTGCATTTTCCCCCAATTCGCTTGGGGATCTCTGCAGTCTATACAAATGGGATCTCTCATAAACACGTCACTGGGGGCCTTCCGCCACACGTGGTTTCCTACCACTGACCCAGATAGTCCTCTCCCGAAGACTCACACCTCCCGTCCTGCTTCTAGGGTACCCCTGAAGATGGGGATCCCCTTTGTTTCTTCCACTGATTGCTCATGCTGTTGCTGGTCTCACACTGCAAATCTGGATATCTTTTGCTCTTCCTAGCAGCACCTACATGCTGCTCCATAATGCTAGAAGCTGTGGAGTACCATGCCTGGGGTCTCATCCCTGGTCACTTAGCCTGTGTCTTCCATCCTCCGTCCTCAGCTCACACTGACCCTAGCCTGTGCTTTGTTTCTGTCCTAAAAAACCGTACACTTCCTGTCCTAACCTCATACATGTGACAGGGTCTGTCAGAACTGGTTTTGGGGCCATAAACTCCCCCACTCACTGATAAGAATCAAATGGCTTTTGGAACTTTCTAATATCTGTTAACATTCCAGTTTGCCACAAATGCTGTCCAACAGACAGCATGTGTGATTACCAGGAGGTATGGGCTATAAATGGAGGAGGACCATGGAGCTACCAGGACCTGAGGAAGGGGGAGGTAGCTGCATCTCCACAGCAACACGAGCACCACCTGCATAATCTGTTGATGCAGGTGATGGGGCAGGTTTTCTGTTAGAATTACTGTGCAGGACAATGGAAGTGGTGGAACTAGTTCCCCCTACCATTACAGGTGGTGGAACTCAGTAATATCTTGTTCCCCCTCACTTTAACCCCTGATTATGCCAACATTGCTGCTAAAAAGCAGAGCAATTGGAAAGTTGGATGAAAAGTTGCTTACCTGATCACTGCTTTGCGTTTTCACACAGTGTGTGATCCAATCTGAACTGCGCATGCATATGCACCGCAATGCGCAGGCGCGACGCTGCTACGGGGATCGGCATCCTGCGACGGGATGGTGCAAAAATCCGGACGCACAGGCGTTCGCAAGGTGATTGACAGGAAGAGGCCGTTTGTGGGCGGCAACTGACCGTTTTACAGGAGTGTCCGGAAACATGCAGGCCGGATCAGGCATTTTCACGGAGGGTGTCTGACGTCAGCTCCGGCCCTGATCAAGAGAATACAATCGCAATGGCAGAGTAACTCCTGGGCTGTGCAGAGACTAAAAAAAAATCAGCTACACATCCGATAGCATACTTGCACCGCAAATTCTCCCTCCCCCTGTAGGTGGCGACTATCTGATTGCAAGGCAGCAAAAATTGCTGCCTAGCGATCAGGTATGACTTACCCCCTAGGCTCCTTACAGCTTTGGGTTCCAGTAAGTCAAACAGCAGATGGGGTAACAGCCAGAAGCAGAATTACCATAGGTGCAGCAGGTGCACTGCATCGGGGCCGCAGGAACTGGCCGGGAGTTACTCAACAAGTACAAAAGCATCACTGCTGTGCAATGCTTTTTTACTTGTGTAGGGGGGGGGGGGGGGGGGCGTACAGACTTGCGGGGCGGGCTAGCCCTGTGCTGGGCGTCCCCCCACATGTCTGGGAACATGATCGTAGCTGTGCTAAATTTAGTACAGCTACGAGCAACTTGGAACGACCACCTTAGACTGTGTTCCTAGACAAAAATATTTGAGTAGTTTACATTTACAACTATTGTCTTTATTTTCAGAATACTTTCCTAAATAGCAAATAAACATTACCCATTACATATTTCACACATAGCTCTACACTAATTAAGTGTTCAAACCTTTATGTACCAATGGGACACTTCAGTCCAACCTGATGAATACAGGTTAACAGGAACACTTATCCACAGAGCCAGCTATTGTACATACAATTAATTGGAATTAATGGGTCTATTTACTAAACCTTGGATGGAGATAAAGTTGCTGAAGATAAAGTACCAGCCAATCCGCTCTTAACTGTCATTTTTCAAACACAGCCAGTTAGGAGCACCGGCACAATAGATTAATTAGGTTTCTTTTTTCTTCTTTTTTTACCTCTAAACAGCGATGGCGCCACTAATTTCTGCCATCGCCGCTCATTTGCCCTAAGCTGTCATCGGGTCCACCCCTGGTTTCAAGGGGGCAGGCCACGTCTGTCACTAACACCCAGGCTAGGTTATGCAGACAGCTAACAGCAAATTTGATGATGTTAGCTGCCCTAGTGCAGTACTTACAGTACTCTTAGCTTGGTCTCATGAGATTTCTACATCTCACAAAATCAGGCTAAGCACACATACTGCGCTTGGAGCTAACAGCATGGCTTATGCTGCCGGCTGCCTGCTGTGAAGATCTAAAAAAGTAAGAAGGAATACAATTTGTCTCAGCAAACAATAATTGAATCTGTGCTAAATTTTGACACATAATTACAGATTTGCAGCTGAATATGAGCAAAAAAAATGGTGGTGGGGGGTGTGGTGGAGAAATGGGTGGGGGTCGGCCACTTCTGTATTAGCCTGGGGCAGCTGGAACCCTTAACCAGGTCCTGGCTAACAACATTCCAGTAGTGACATAGATGTCGGGACAGTCCATTAAATTCAGGACTGCTCCACCTAAACTAGAAAATCTGGCCTGGAAATGAAATCTGAATACGTACAGTAAGGTGGTCGCAAGAAATTGATGTCCAAATTTCTTTTATGGGAACCCATAAAAAGTTGGTAATTGGGGGGGGGGGGGGGCAGGGGGGGGGTAGAAAGAAAATATTGACATATGAATCAATTCTTGATTATAATCAAACCGCAATGAATTTCAAACATTGAACTTGATTATTACAAAAACAATCTTCAGAGAATACAAGTAGTAACATCAGAATAGGTTTTATGTCTAAATTTTCACAACAATGAAATAGGTAGGTAAGTAGGTCGAATTGGTAGGTAGCTTTGTCAGATTGAGCCACCAAAATCAAGTAGGTGGTACAGGTTTTGAGATGTAGATTTCACTGTGTCTCTGAATTTATTTTCGACATTCAACAACTACTTGCAAAACATACTGCTTCTGCTCTTCATCTTTTGTTATGCACGTATTATAGTCTTGAACAGGGCCGGCAACAGAAATCTTGGGGCCCGGCACACTAATATCTCTCGGGGCCCTGCAACCCCCTTTGACACCCCCCCACCCCACCCCTTTTTAAAGCAGAGGGTGGCTTTAAATATATATATATATATAAGAAGGCAGCTTATCAGGTCACTAGATATAATTGACATCAAGGAGGCATGATAAGAGATATAATATATATATATATATATATATTTATTACCGAACAGTGTGCACTCTCCTTCCTGTGTGTCAACTTGCCGCGGTTGACACACTCACTGTATAGAATACATATAGGCGATGTGCGCCACTCTGCGGTCTATTCAATACTTCATCACGGAGCCAGCATAGCAATGTTTCAGGCTTTATTAGCCCATCTTGAGGTATGTATTGCCTGAAGACGGGCTAATAAAGCCTGAAACGTTGCTATGCTGGGGTCGGGATGAATTATTGAATAGACTGCAGAGTGCCGCACATCGCATATAATATATATATATATATATATATATACACATACACACACACAGATCCCCAGATTGGTGGCACATTAGACTCATACAAGAAGCTCAATACAGCAACTTGATTCGCGTTCCTGAACCCAGCGGGGGCAATCATATATGGGACTGCTTTGAATGCCGGAATTTTGACTGTGTGTGTGTGTGTGTGTGTGTGTGTGTGTATATGTATATATATATATATACACACACACACGTGATTGAAAGCTGGGCATGTTCAAGTAATTATTTCTGAGTTTTATTTTACTACAATATCGATAATGATCACACTGATTGTGTGATCATCTGTGTAAACATCCAGGCAAACATACCACAGTGAGGGACTTGGACAGCGGCTGTGGGCTGTGGGCTGCTGTTGTGTGGAGCCTCTGACACAGTGTGCCCAGCGAGCAGCAATTTTCCTGCTTGGCTGTGGCTATCCGGCTCTTCGGCGGAGGGGGAAGAGACCACAGGGAAAGGCTGGCGCCGGCAACCCGGCAGATCGTTATGCGCGTCACACCCGGCTAAGCGTCATGCGCAATACACAGCGTGAACTGGTCTAGACCAAGTGACAGGGTAACTGGGGGGGGGGGACGTGGCGGGGTTTGGCACGGCCTGGTAATTGTTTTTTTGTAATTTGTTGGTAGCTAGAGTTTAGTATTTAAAAAGCATTATTAGGTGCTGCTGTCCATTTTATCTGCACCATATCTTTGGGGCCCCCTAGACCTCGGGGCCCGGTACTGGTGTCCCCTTTGACCCCCCCTGTCGCCGGGACTGGTCTTGAATGAATTTGACACCCCTTTTGGGTGTGTCATTTACAACCCTGAAACGTTGGACAATTCCCTGTCCCTTCAAAAAATCCAGGTCTTTATTCTAAACATCCAGATAGGAATGTAAGAAAATATTTGAAATGTTGAACCTTTTGAAGAAGTTGAATGTTAGTGCTGTAATAAAGTAATCGACTTTTTTGTCCAAAAAAGAATGATCTTCTTTCAAAGCGATTTTGGCTTTGAAGAGAGTATTGACTGCATAGGAGAGAAAAGAGTTAAACATCTGGGGAGGGGTGGACCTAGCTGTGAGGAAAGTACAGCCTTCTTTAAGGGTAGGGCTTGATATATATAGGAAAGGTGAAGCCATCTTAAGTCTCTTTGAGCATATGGCAAGCGCCAGCCGTTGACAGCGAGAGTTTGCAGCTTTTTACCGATGCTGCAGGTTCCTCTGGATTCGGCTGTTTTCTGGAGGGATCGTGGTGTGCGGCATCTTGGCCGGCGAGTTGGCATAGCGAGGGTCTTACAAGGGATCTGGTGCTGCTGGAGCTTTTTCCCATTATGGTAGCGCTGGAAGTTTGGGGCGATCGGTTGGCTAACCGCAGCATAGTGTTCAGGTGCGATAATCTGGGCGTGGTACATGCGATTAATAACCAAAGGGCGAAATCGCTGGTGGTACTACGGGTTCTTGGACAATTGCTTTTGACTTGCTTGCGTAGGAACCTATGGTTCCGGGCGCAGCACGTGCCCGGGTTGGAAAACGAAATCGCAGACGCGTTGTCGCGTGGACAGTGGGAGAGATTTTGGGGTTTGGCACCTGAGGCCGAAGAACAAGGTTTTCACTGTCCCGGTTATGTTTGGCAGGTGATCGGACCGGACTGGAGGGTTTAGCGTTGCGGTCAATCGCGCCGGCCACGCTCAAGGCGTACGGACAAGCTTGGAGTGAATGGGAGGAGTTTGTCCGGGGGCGTCGGCATCAAGGTAAGAGCAGGCATCGGCTGATGCTTTCTTTTATGTGGCAGCTTTACGTCTCCGGTAGGTCACGAGCAGTGGTTTCGCGGTATTTAGCAGGCATTTTGTTTTTCTGCAAGCTGCGAGGCGTCCCTGACGTAACAAAAAGCGATGTTCTGCGGAAAGCAATGAAAGGGTGGGCGCGAGTTGCGCCGTCGCCACCAGATAGGAGGCGGCCCATCGATGCGGCGTTGTTGCCGGCCGTCATCGAGGCAGTAGGGCGAGTCGCGTCGTCCAGGTTTGAGACGCTTTTGTTTAGTTTGGCGTTCTCAATGGCTTTCCACGGAGCCTTTCGGGTTTCTGAGTTGGTAGCGCCTTCCAAGAGAGCAGATTCGCGTATGCTGGTCGAGGACGTGGTAGTGGGTGAGAGGTCCTTGCTGTGCAGGTTACGACGCTCCAAAACGGATCAAGTGGGGAGAGGGCGCTGGGTTACAATGGTTACAGCGCTGGAGGAGAGCGTTTGCCCGGTGAGGCTGGCAATGCAATACATGGTGGTGCGACCCGTTAAGGAGGGGTCTTGGCTGTTGCATTATGATGGGCTGCCAGTCACGAAATACCAGTTTCGATGGATGCTAAGTCGCTGTTTGGCGGGCCTGGGCCTCCCACCCACTGCTTTCGGTACCCATTCCTTTCGCATAGGCGCAGCGACGTCAGCTGCTGCGGCGGGTTGCTCCAGAACTGAAATACAGGCGGTGGGGCGATGGAAATCAGCAAGTTATAGACGATATATTCGCCCCGTCACATGAGAGGTCGGTTTGCGCTTGGTGCTTTGTTTAGATTGCAATATATCATGTTGTTACAGTTCTGTGAATTTATGGTGTTGTGCGTCTGTTGGTGTTACCCCCTTTTTTCTCCTACTCAGGGATTAGCTACTCGCCGTTGCTGGCATGAGCCGGCAGCGGGGGTCTGGAGTTATTTGCGATTTTTTGCCTGACTTGACGGACTGAATTCTAATCCATAATTCGGCTAATTTGGTCTAATCAGAGTCCCTCAGCAGGTCTTTACGTTTCACCTCCAGCTGAGTTATTACATGTGTTTCCCATTTTATACCCCCCCCCCCTGTTTTTATTTAGTTTAATTTTATTTGATCTTCCCCCTTTGTGTCTTTAATTGCACTTCTAAATTGGCGACGAAACATGGTGCAGTCGGCTAGGCCGTGACTGCTGCAATAGCGAGTCCTAAAGTTTTCTTTTTTGGCAGATCCTTCAGTGTAAACAATTAATAAGCCTCTTAGTAATCAATTCTACCCCTCTTTTTCCCTTCAGGATGGTTTGAAGACAATTTGACCATTTGGGTGGTTGGCCACTCTTACATTTACTGGGCGGCCAGGTTTGTGGCCTCGGAAGGGTCTCAGGCATTGTTTGGAAAACAGGGTGTCAGATGGCTTGGCTGGCGCGGAATGATGTGGGGTGAGCTGAGGAGTAGGTTAGTGAGTCAGGCCAGCAAGCATGGAGTCCCTAAGGTTTTGGTTGTCCATCTAGGTGGCAACGACCTGGGGAAGAGGACATCCTTGGATCTGCGGTGGGCCATGATACAGGATCTGGCAAGTGTGACCGCGGCATGGACCGATTGTGTGTTGTTTTTTTCCATGATGGTGCCAAGATTGTGTTGGAGGGGTGTGGCGGATGGTCGCCAGATTGATGAGGCCCGGAAAAAGGTGAACGGAGCGGTGGCAAAGTGGGTGCTGTCCCACGGTGGGAGGGTGGTTCGCCACCCGAGGATACGGTTCAGAGACAGCCACCTTTTCCGGCGCGATGGAGTACATCTATCCGATGAGGGGATGATGTTTTTTCTGGAGGATCTAGGTTTCGCTTTGCAGGAGTTAGGGTAGGTTTATGGTGGCGGTGCGAAAGACTGTGAGGATGAGTCTTTCGCTGTTGGCGGAAAAGAACGGCAGTTTCGTATTGTAGAGAAAACTGTAGTGTTTTACAGTTTGTTGTGGTTTAGGTGCACTCACCTCCATCGACTTATGGCCGCTTGACCACCCGTCCGGGAAGGCAGCGGCAGGGCACCCAGGAGCGGTGGGTAGTCACTGTGGGGGTTGAGTTGTCACCTATTACCGGTTTATGGTAAGTTTTTAGTAAATTTATAGGGTTGAGATATTTAAGTTTAATTTAGATTAAGTGAGCCGTTCTTTTGGGCCGCCACCATATGCCAGCTGGAGCGGCATATTAAATTAATCTCTTTATTACAGGTTTCCCAATGGTTAGGGACAAATAAATAGCTAGCAATTTTCTGCCAAAATTCAAGTCTCAGTGTCGTTATTTCTGGTTATGGTTATGAATGCTTTACTTTCAAAGAAAGGGGTCCACCAAATATCACTAAGATGTTTAGAAGAGAGTATTGACTGCATAGGAGAGAAAAGAGTTAAACATCTGGGGAGGGGTGGACCTAGCTGTGAGGAAAGTACAGCCTTCTTTAAGGGTAGGGCTTGATATATATAGGGAAGGTGAAGCCATCTTAAGTCTCTTGGTGATCTGGTTTCCCACCCTCCCGCCCTGGTAGTTGGAAATTGTGGCACGTGGTGCTTTGGCTCTAAATTGTTGGCTGTTTTCGTTGGCTATTTATTGGCGGAAAAGAACGGCAGTTTCGTATTGTAGAGAAAACTGTAGTGTTTTACAGTTTGTTGTGGTTTAGGTGCACTCACCTCCATCGACTTATGGCCGCTTGACCACCCGTCCGGGAAGGCAGCGGCAGGGCACCCAGGAGCGGACACTGGCAGCTTGTCTCTACTATGCCCAGAACCAGAGATATCAGCCTTCAAGCAGCTGGTGCCTGCTCCAGATTCATTTTCAGATTTTTGTTGGTGAATTGCTCTTGCTCCTGATCACTGATCCCCAAGCCCAACCTCCTGAAAGTTGGGACTCTCTAGTTTTTTATCCCATTCAAAGCTAAGAAATATATTTTCAGGAACCTGAGATATCTGCAGTCAGGCAAGCTGCTCTCCCACCGGAAAATGATAAATATTAAGCCCACTCGACTATCCTCCCCTCCCCTACGTATTAAACACCCCCTACCACCCTGGAAGTCATGTACCAGGGCTCCTTCATTCAGCCCAATGCCCCTTCTACAGTTTAGCCCCATCTGTACAGTAAAGGAGTAATTAGTAGAAATTAATGCTCCAGGTCCTACATGCTGAGCAGAAGATAGAACACCCCCTACTGTCTGCGGGACATCAAAGCTGCCGCTGATAGCACCCCCCACCCCTACCACTGGAGGATGGGTAGGGGGCTCTGTGCATTGCTGTGCCCAGGGGCCTACACTGCTGTTAAGACGGCCCTGCTGCTTAGCTCATTATCATCATCACTGTTTTGCTGAAAAGACAATACTTTTGCAGCTATGTTTATTTTCATTTATTTGACTAAAGTTTTATAAAAAAAAAAGCAAAAGCAACTTGCTCTGGGTTCAAATACCACAAATGATTTATAAGTTTAGACAATGCCACCTTTGAAATGTCTCCATCATTGTTTTTCATAATTAATTAAGGTTTTAAACAACTGTAAACAAGAAATATAATATTTAAAAAAATATATACATTTAAAAAAGTTATATTAAAACATCACTTTGATGGGTTTGAATGCATAGAATTAAAAGAACAACAAAAGCATCGTTAAAAAGTAGAGATGAGCGGGTTCGGTTTCTCTGAATCCGAACCCGCACGAACTTCATGTTTTTTTCATGGGTCCGAGCAGACTCGGATCCTCCCGCCTTGCTCGGTTAACCCGAGCGCGCCCGAACGTCATCATGACGCTGTCGGATTCTCGCGAGACTCGGATTCTATATAAGGAGCCGCGCGTCGCCGCCATTTTCACACGTGCATTGAGATTGATAGGGAGAGGACGTGGCTGGCGTCCTCTCCATTTAGATTAGGGTTGAGAGAGAGAGAGAGAGATTGACCTGAGGCTGTGATACTGTAGAAGAGAGTGCAGAGTTTAGTGACTGACGACCACAGTGACCACCAGACAGTGCAGTTGTTTGTTTTATTTAATATATCCGTTCTCTGCCTGAAAAAAACGATACACACAGTGACTCAGTCACATACCATATCTGTGTGCACTGCTCAGCCCAGTGTGCTGCATCAATGTATATATATATCTGACTGTGCTCAGCTCACACAGCTTATAATTGTGGGGGAGACTGGGGAGCACTGCAGTGCCAGTTATAGGTTATAGCAGGAGCCAGGAGTACATAATATTATATTAAAATTAAACAGTGCACACTTTTGCTGCAGGAGTGCCACTGCCAGTGTGACTAGTGACCAGTGACCTGACCACCAGTATATATAATATTAGTAGTATACTATCTCTTTATCAACCAGTCTATATTAGCAGCAGACACAGTACAGTGCGGTAGTTCACGGCTGTGGCTACCTCTGTGTCGGCACTCGGCAGCCCGTCCATAATTGTATATACCACCTAACCGTGTTTTTTTTTTCTTTCTTTATAGTCATACTAGTTACGAGTATACTATCTCTTTATCAACCAGTCTATATTAGCAGCAGACACAGTACAGTGCGGTAGTTCACGGCTGTGGCTACCTCTGTGACGGCACTCGGCAGCCCGTCCATAATTGTATATACCACCTAACCGTGGTTTTTTTTTTCTTTCTTTATACATACATACTAGTTACGAGTATACTATCTCTTTATCAACCAGTCTATATTAGTAGCAGACACAGTACAGTGCGGTAGTTCACGGCTGTGGCTACCTCTGTGTCGGCACTTGGCAGCCCGTCCATAATTGTATATACCACCTAACCGTGGTTTTTTTTTCTTTCTTTATACATACATACTAGTTACGAGTATACTATCTCTTTATCAACCAGTCTATATATTAGCAGCAGACACAGTACAGTGCGGTAGTTCACGGCTGTGGCTACCTCTGTGTCGGCACTCGGCAGCCCGTCCATAATTGTATATACCACCTAACCGTGGTTTTTTTTTCTTTCTTTATACATACATACTAGTTACGAGTATACTATCTCTTTATCAACCAGTCTATATATTAGCAGCAGACACAGTACAGTGCGGTAGTTCACGGCTGTGGCTACCTCTGTGTCGGCACTCGGCAGCCCGTCCATAATTGTATATACCACCTAACCGTGGTTTTTTTTTCTTTCTTTATACATACATACTAGTTACGAGTATACTATCTCTTTATCAACCAGTCTATATTAGCAGCAGACACAGTACAGTGCGGTAGTTCACGGCTGTGGCTACCTCTGTGTCGGCACTCGGCAGCCCGTCCATAATTGTATATACCACCTAACCGTGGTTTTTTTTTCTTTCTTTATACATACATACTAGTTACGAGTATACTATCTCTTTATCAACCAGTCTATATATTAGCAGCAGACACAGTACAGTGCGGTAGTTCACGGCTGTGGCTACCTCTGTGTCGGCACTCGGCAGCCCGTCCATAATTGTATATACCACCTAACCGTGGTTTTTTTTTCTTTCTTTATACATACATACTAGTTACGAGTATACTATCTCTTTATCAACCAGTCTATATATTAGCAGCAGACACAGTACAGTGCCGTAGTTCACGGCTGTGGCTACCTCTGTGTCGGCACTCGGCAGCCCGTCCATAATTGTATATACCACCTAACCGTGGTTTTTTTTTCTTTCTTTATACATACATACTAGTTACGAGTATACTATCTCTTTATCAACCAGTCTATATATTAGCAGCAGACACAGTACAGTGCGGTAGTTCACGGCTGTGGCTACCTCTGTGTCGGCACTCGGCAGCCCGTCCATAATTGTATATACCACCTAACCGTGGTTTTTTTTCTTTCTTTATACATACATACTAGTTACGAGTATACTATCTCTTTATCAACCAGTCTATATTAGCAGCAGACACAGTACAGTGCGGTAGTTCACGGCTGTGGCTACCTCTGTGTCGGCACTCGGCAGCCCGTCCATAATTGTATATACCACCTAACCGTGTTTTTTTTTCTTTCTTTATACATACATACTAGTTACGAGTATACTATCTCTTTATCAACCAGTCTATATATTAGCAGCAGACACAGTACAGTGCGGTAGTTCACGGCTGTGGCTACCTCTGTGTCGGCACTCGGCAGCCCGTCCATAATTGTATATACCACCTAACCGTGGTTTTTTTTTCTTTCTTTATAGTTATACTAGTTACGAGTATACTATCTCTTTATCAACCAGTCTATATTAGCAGCAGACACAGTACAGTGCGGTAGTTCACGGCTGTGGCTACCTCTGTGTCGGCACTCGGCAGCCCGTCCATAATTGTATATACCACCTAACCGTGGTTTTTTTTTCTTTCTTTATACATACATACTAGTTACGAGTATACTATCTCTTTATCAACCAGTCTATATATTAGCAGCAGACACAGTACAGTGCGGTAGTTCACGGCTGTGGCTACCTCTGTGTCGGCACTCGGCAGCCCGTCCATAATTGTATATACCACCTAACCGTGGTTTTTTTTTTCTTTCTTTATAGTCATACTAGTTACGAGTATACTATCTCTTTATCAACCAGTCTATATTAGCAGCAGACACAGTACAGTGCGGTAGTTCACGGCTGTGGCTACCTCTGTGTCGGCACTCGGCAGCCCGTCCATAATTGTATATACCACCTAACCGTGGTTTTTTTTTCTTTCTTTATACATACATACTAGTTACGAGTATACTATATCTTTATCAACCAGTCTATATTAGCAGCAGACACAGTGCAGTGCGGTAGTTCACGGCTGTGGCTACCTCTGTGTCGGCACTCGGCAGCCCGTCCATAATTGTATATACCACCTAACCGTGGTTTTTTTTTCTTTCTTTATACATACATACTAGTTACGAGTATACTATCTCTTTATCAACCAGTCTATATATTAGCAGCAGACACAGTACAGTGCGGTAGTTCATGGCTGTGGCTACCTCTGTGTCGGCACTCGGCAGCCCGTCCATAATTGTATATACCACCTAACCGTGGTTTTTTTTTCTTTCTTTATAGTCATACTAGTTACGAGTATACTATCTCTTTATCAACCAGTCTATATTAGCAGCAGACACAGTACAGTGCGGTAGTTCACGGCTGTGGCTACCTCTGTGTCGGCACTCGGCAGCCCGTCCATAATTGTATATACCACCTAACCGTGGTTTTTTTTTCTTTCTTTATACATACATACTAGTTACGAGTATACTATCTCTTTATCAACCAGTCTATATTAGCAGCAGACACAGTACAGTGCGGTAGTTCACGGCTGTGGCTACCTCTGTGTCGGCACTCGGCAGCCCGTCCATAATTGTATATACCACCTAACCGTGGTTTTTTTTTCTTTCTTTATACATACATACTAGTTACGAGTATACTATCTCTTTATCAACCAGTCTATATATTAGCAGCAGACACAGTACAGTACGGTAGTTCACGGCTGTGGCTACCTCTGTGTCGGCACTCGGCAGCCCGTCCATAATTGTATATACCACCTAACCGTGGTTTTTTTTTCTTTCTTTATACATACATACTAGTTACGAGTATACTATCTCTTTATCAACCAGTCTATATATTAGCAGCAGACACAGTACAGTGCGGTAGTTCACGGCTGTGGCTACCTCTGTGTCGGCACTCGGCTGCCCGTCCATAATTGTATATACCACCTAACCGTGGTTTTTTTTTCTTTCTTTATACATACATACTAGTTACGAGTATACTATCTCTTTATCAACCAGTCTATATTAGCAGCAGACACAGTACAGTGCGGTAGTTCACGGCTGTGGCTACCTCTGTGTCGGCACTCGGCAGCCCGTCCATAATTGTATATACCACCTAACCGTGGTTTTTTTTTCTTTCTTTATACATACATACTAGTTACGAGTATACTATCTCTTTATCAACCAGTCTATATATTAGCAGCAGACACAGTACAGTGCGGTAGTTCACGGCTGTGGCTACCTCTGTGTCGGCACTCGGCAGCCCGTCCATAATTGTATATACCACCTAACCGTGGTTTTTTTTCTTTCTTTATACATACATACTAGTTACGAGTATACTATCTCTTTATCAACCAGTCTATATATTAGCAGCAGACACAGTACAGTGCGGTAGTTCACGGCTGTGGCTACCTCTGTGTCGGCACTCGGCAGCCCGTCCATAATTGTATATACCACCTAACCGTGGTTTTTTTTTCTTTCTTTATACATACATACTAGTTACGAGTATACTATCTCTTTATCAACCAGTCTATATATTAGCAGCAGACACAGTACAGTGCGGTAGTTCACGGCTGTGGCTACCTCTGTGTCGGCACTCGGCAGCCCGTCCATAATTGTATACTAGTATCCAATCCATCCATCTCCATTGTTTACCTGAGGTGCCTTTTAGTTGTGCCTATTAAAATATGGAGAACAAAAATGTTGAGGTTCCAAAATTAGGGAAAGATCAAGATCCACTTCCACCTCGTGCTGAAGCTGCTGCCACTAGTCATGGCCGAGACGATGAAATGCCAGCAACGTCGTCTGCCAAGGCCGATGCCCAATGTCATAGTACAGAGCATGTCAAATCCAAAACACCAAATATCAGTAAAAAAAGGACTCCAAAACCTAAAATAAAATTGTCGGAGGAGAAGCGTAAACTTGCCAATATGCCATTTACCACACGGAGTGGCAAGGAACGGCTGAGGCCCTGGCCTATGTTCATGGCTAGTGGTTCAGCTTCACATGAGGATGGAAGCACTCAGCCTCTCGCTAGAAAAATGAAAAGACTCAAGCTGGCAAAAGCAGTAGCACCGCAAAGAACTGTGCGTTCTTCGAAATCCCAAATCCACAAGGAGAGTCCGACTCCAATTGTGTCGGTTGCGATGCCTGACCTTCCCAACACTGGACGTGAAGAGCGTACGCCTTCCACCATTTGCACGCCCCCTGCAAGTGATGGAAGGAGCACCCGCAGTCCAGTTCCTGATAGTCAGATTGAAGATGTCAGTGTTGAAGTACACCAGGATGAGGAGGATAAGGGTGTTGCTGGCGCTGGGGAGGAAATTGACCAGGAGGATTCTGATGGTGAGGTGGTTTGTTTAAGTCAGGCACCCGGGGAGACACCTGTTGTCCGTGGTAGGAATATGGCCGTTGACATGCCTGGTGAAAATACCAAAAAAATCAGCTCTTCGGTGTGGAAGTATTTCACCAGAAATGCGGACAACAGGTGTCAAGCCGTGTGTTCCCTTTGTCAAGCTGTAATAAGTAGGGGTAAGGACGTTAACCACCTCGGAACATCCTCCCTTATACGTCACCTGCAGCGCATTCATAATAAGTCAGTGACAAGTTCAAAAACTTTGGGTGACAGCGGAAGCAGTCCACTGACCAGTAAATCCCTTCCTCTTGTAACCAAGCTCACGCAAACCACCCCACCAACTCCCTCAGTGTCAATTTCCTCCTTCCCCAGGAATGCCAATAGTCCTGCAGGCAATGTCACTGGCAATTCTGACGAGTCCTCTCCTGCCTGGGATTCCTCCGATGCATCCTTGCGTGTAACGCCTACTGCTGCTGGCGCTGCTGTTGTTGCTGCTGGGAGTCGATGGTCATCCCAGAAGGGAAGTCGTAAGCCCACTTGTACTACTTCCAGTAAGCAATTGACTGTTCAACAGTCCTTTGCGAGGAAGATGAAATATCACAGCAGTCATCCTGTTGCAAAGCGGATAACTGAGGCCTTGACAACTATGTTGGTGTTAGACGTGCGTCCGGTATCCGCCGTTAGTTCACAGGGAACTAGACAATTTCTTGAGGTAGTGTGCCCCCGTTACCAAATACCATCTAGGTTCCACTTCTCTAGGCAGGCGATACCGAGAATGTACACGGACGTCAGAAAAAGACTCACCAGTGTCCTAAAAAATGCAGTTGTACCCAATGTCCACTTAACCACGGACATGTGGACAAGTGGAGCAGGGCAGGGTCAGGACTATATGACTGTGACAGCCCACTGGGTAGATGTATGGACTCCCGCCGCAAGAACAGCAGCGGCGGCACCAGTAGCAGCATCTCACAAACGCCAACTCTTTCCTAGGCAGGCTACGCTTTGTATCACCGGTTTCCAGAATACGCACACAGCTGAAAACCTCTTACGGCAACTGAGGAAGATCATCGCGGAATGGCTTACCCCAATTGGACTCTCCTGTGGATTTGTGGCATCGGACAACGCCAGCAATATTGTGTGTGCATTAAATCTGGGCCAATTCCAGCACGTCCCATGTTTTGCACATACCTTGAATTTGGTGGTGCAGAATTTTTTAAAAAACGACAGGGGCGTGCAAGAGATGCTGTCGGTGGCCAGAAGAATTGCGGGACACTTTCGGCGTACAGGCACCACGTACAGAAAACTGGAGCACCACCAAAAACTACTGAACCTGCCCTGCCATCATCTGAAGCAAGAAGTGGTAACGAGGTGGAATTCAACCCTGTATATGCTTCAGAGGTTGGAGGAGCAGCAAAAGGCCATTCAAGCCTATACAATTGAGCACGATATAGGAGGTGGGATGCACCTGTCTCAAGCGCAGTGGAGAATGATTTCAACGTTGTGCAAGGTTCTGATGCCCTTTGAACTTGCCACACGTGAAGTCAGTTCAGACACTGCCAGCCTGAGTCAGGTCATTCCCCTCATCAGGCTTTTGCAGAAGAAGCTGGAGACATTGAAGGAGGAGCTAACACGGAGCGATTCCGCTAGGCATGTGGGACTTGTGGATGGAGCCCTTAATTCGCTTAGCAAGGATTCACGGGTGGTCAATCTGTTGAAATCAGAGCACTACATTTTGGCCACTGTGCTCGATCCTAGATTTAAAGCCTACCTTGGATCTCTCTTTCCGGCAGACACAAGTCTGCTGGGGTTCAAACACCTGCTGGTGAGTAAATTGTCAAGTCAAGCGGAACGCGACCTGTCAACAACATCTCCTCCTTCACATTCTCCCGCAACTGGGGGTGCGAGGAAAAGGCTCAGAATTCCGAGCCCACCCGCTGGCGGTGATGCAGGGCAGTCTGGAGCGACTGCTGATGCTGACATCTGGTCCGGACTGAAGGACCTGACAACGATTACGGACATGTCGTCTACTGTCACTGCATATGATTCTCTCCCCATTGAAAGAATGGTGGAGGATTATATGAGTGACCGCATCCAAGTAGGCACGTCACACAGTCCGTACTTATACTGGCAGGAAAAAGAGGCAATTTGGAGGCCCTTGCACAAACTGGCTTTATTCTACCTAAGTTGCCCTCCCACAAGTGTGTACTCCGAAAGAGTGTTTAGTGCCGCCGCTCACCTTGTCAGCAATCGGCGTACGAGGTTACATCCAGAAAATGTGGAGAAGATGATGTTCATTAAAATGAATTATAATCAATTCCTCCGTGGAGACATTGACCAGCAGCAATTGCCTCCACAAAGTACACAGGGAGCTGAGATGGTGGATTCCAGTGGGGACGAATTGATAATCTGTGAGGAGGGGGATGTACACGGTGATATATCGGAGGATGATGATGAGGTGGACATCTTGCCTCTGTAGAGCCAGTTTGTGCAAGGAGAGATTAATTGCTTCTTTTTTGGTGGGGGTCCAAACCAACCCGTCATATCAGTCACAGTCGTGTGGCAGACCCTGTCACTGAAATGATGGGTTGGTTAAAGTGTGCATGTCCTGTTTATACAACATAAGGGTGGGTGGGAGGGCCCAAGGACAATTCCATCTTGCACCTCTTTTTTCTTTTCTTTTTCTTTGCGTCATGTGCTGTTTGGGGAGGGTTTTTTGGAAGGGACATCCTGCGTGACACTGCAGTGCCACTCCTAGATGGGCCCGGTGTTTGTGTCGGCCACTAGGGTCGCTTATCTTACTCACACAGCTACCTCATTGCGCCTCTTTTTTTCTTTGCGTCATGTGCTGTTTGGGGAGGGTTTTTTGGAAGGGACATCCTGCGTGACACTGCAGTGACACTCCTAGATGGGCCCGGTGTTTGTGTCGGCCACTAGGGTCGCTTATCTTACTCACACAGCTACCTCATTGCGCCTCTTTTTTTCTTTGCGTCATGTGCTGTTTGGGGAGGGTTTTTTGGAAGGGACATCCTGCGTGACACTGCAGTGCCACTCCTAGATGGGCCCGGTGTTTGTGTCGGCCACTAGGGTCGCTAATCTTACTCACACAGCTACCTCATTGCGCCTCTTTTTTTCTTTGCGTCATGTGCTGTTTGGGGAGGGTTTTTTGGAAGGGCCATCCTGCGTGACACTGCAGTGCCACTCCTAGATGGGCCCGGTGTTTGTGTCGGCCACTAGGGTCGCTTATCTTACTCACACAGCGACCTCGGTGCAAATTTTAGGACTAAAAATAATATTGTGAGGTGTGAGGTATTCAGAATAGACTGAAAATGAGTGGAAATTATGGTTTTTGAGGTTAATAATACTTTGGGATCAAAATGACCGCCAAATTCTATGATTTAAGCTGTTTTTTAGGTTTTTTGGAAAAAAACACCCGAATCCAAAACACACCCGAATCCGACAAAAAAAATTCGGTGAGGTTTTGCCAAAACGCGGTCGAACCCAAAACACGGCCGCGGAACCGAACCCAAAACCAAAACACAAAACCCGAAAAATTTCCGGCGCTCATCTCTATTAAAAAGTAAGTTTATCAAGTTTATAGCAAAAAAGTCGATTTTCCAGGTCAGGACCACGAAAAGCCCATATATTTTCCGATCTGTACGTTTGCCAAACAAGTTGTGTGAGTGAAAATTAAAGCCAGGAACATTCTCTTCAAAACTAAAAAAAACACGTTCCTAGGATAAACCGTTCTAATTTTATAGCGGAAACCCCTGATTTTTTGAGAAAGATAGTTGTTTTTTCAATACTTTAGGGCTGATGAGGCAGGTATTAACGTTATCCAATCGAGCTGAAACTTCGACAATCTCATTTTTACACCAAATGGCAACTGTTTATGGGCTCCCGTTGAAGATAAGACATGTCTTGCAACCACCCTAATGTACAGTATCAAACCTTGGAGAGAGATTGGGGCAGATGTACTAAGCCTTGGAGAGTGATAAAGTGGATAGCCAATCAGCTCCTAACTGTCATTTTTCAAACACAGCCTGTAACATGGCAGTTAGGAGCTAATTGGCTGCTACTTTACCTCTCAACTTTCTTACTCTCCAAGGCTTATTACATTTCCTACAAAGTACCAGCCAATCAGTTCCTAACTGCTATGTTACAGGCAGTGGGGTCTATGTACTAAGCCTTGGCAAGCAGAAGCATAATAACTAAGGGGGGTTGAGCAGGGCACGTGCCCTAGGCGCCTTGGCAGGCCCATCAGAGGGGGGCGCCGCCGGCCAGGGCATCATGCCCACCCTCATCCGCTATTGCTCTGCTGCCGCCAGCACCCACACGGCTGCTGCCTGTCCACCCCCATGTCAGGATGGAGTAGGGCAGCTTCAAAGCCAGCCATGGGAACGGAAGTACACGTTGGAAGAGGGAGAGACGTGGAGAAGGTGAGAACTGGCGACAGCTGAAATCATACTTTCCTTCCATTGGATGCAATGAAGATCTAGGGATCAGCGGTGCGAGAGGGAAGCGACCAGGGCTGGATTAAGCCTTGGGGGTGCCCGGGGCACTTAAGACAGGGGAGCCCCAGTGGAAGGTGAGGGTGTATATTAGAATGTGCATACCTTCCAACATGTCCCATTTCAAGAGGGACAAAATGCTCTCTACCTGGACTACCCACTTAATGTATGATTGGCGTCACCTGTGTTGAACAATCTAATTGAATAGAAAGGTATTTCAACACAGGTGATTGCAATCATAAATTAAGAAGGAAGTCCAGGTAGAGAGCATTTTGTCCCTCCTGGAATGGGTCATGGTGGGAGGTTTAGATTGTGTATATTAAATTTAAACCAAAGGTGTATATTAGTTTTAAACTGATAGTTTAATATTGCCTGGGTACTATTTATAGTCCACCTAATTTAAAGTCAACTATTTTATTAACTTTTCTTGTAGTATAACAAAGACAACTTAACCTTAAAAGAGACATAGATTTTTTTTTTATCTTGCCACATGCAAGAATAGCAACAGCCTCTGTACTCCTTACACACTGGGACAGGACTCAGGAGGACTCTCTGTGTGTGTCTGTATCTCTAGACCCAAATGATTTAGTTGCATAACAGTTTACACAGGACTCAGACACCCAGGCAGGGAGGAGGAGAAGCTGGGATCCCCGTGTCACTTACAGCTCTATCCACCTTCCTATCTCTGGTCAGAAAACTCTGTCAGTAGTTCATGAAACATGATATTCCTTTGTCTCTGCCTGCGCTGCATACTGTCCTGCTCGCATTCTGGCAGCTGGTTCAGCTGCTGCTTAAGGGGGAAAGCTAGTGATGTCAGTGTGCTCTGGCCGGGGGACCCCTGACAAAGGGGGGCCCGGGGTACAGTATGCCCTGCATCCCCCCCTTAATCTGGCTATGGAAGCGACACCTGCATTGCTGTGGCCGCTGCCTGTCATTGTCACCGTACAGCCTACTGTGGATGCTGCTTACACCGGACAGGGGGAGAGGAAGGTGGCAAGGGGCACAAATATTTAGTTATTTATTACCAGTTATTTATATAGCACACACATGTTCCACAGCATTTTACAGAGAGTATTTGGCCATTCACATCAGTACCTGCCCCAGTGGAGCTTACACTCTATATTCCCTTCCACATGTACACCACACACATTCATGCTAGGGTTAATTTGCAGGGAGCCAATTAACTTACCAGTATATTTTTGGGATTGTGGGAGGAAACCGGAGTACCTGGAGTAAACCCACGCAAGTACGGGGAGAATATACAAACTCCGCATGGTTAGGGCCATGGTGGGAATCAAACCCATGACCTCAGTGCTGTGAGGGAGTAATGCTAACCATTACACCATCTGTGCAATTACAGCTTCCTGCCCTGTGTTTACCTGGGTGCCTGTGCCTGGCTGCTGCTGCTGCCATGCAGGAGGCACATGTCGCTGCTGTCACTCAGGTCCCAGAGGACATGCTGCTGGCCTGGCTGGCATGTCCCTGCCTACCACCTCTCGCAGCCTTAGAATAACCGTACCCGCCCAACCAGTCTAATCCTAACTCCCACCTGTCTCTCTCTTCCTCCCTTTGTAAAAGGGGATTATGCCATCTTACTGTATAAAAAGGGGACTCTGCCTGTGTACTGTGTAAAAAGGGGACTCTGCCTGCGTACTATGTAAAAAGGAGACTCTGCCTGTGTACTGTGTAAAAAGGGGACTCTGCTTGTGTACTGTGTAAAAAGAGGACTCTGCCTGTGTACTGTGTAAAAAGGAGACTCTGGGGTATATTTACTAAAATTCGTATTTTTCTGAAAAAGGTCAAAGATCAATCACGAATGACATCGACAGTGTAAAATTGCAACTTTTTGAATTGATTACGACTAATTTACTAAGCTGTCGTATTCGTATTTTTAGTGTTGTCCGATGTCGATGTCATTCGTGTTTTTCTGCTGTAGAATGCGGCCGATTTGGTTGTTTTGCGGCCGTGTTTTATGTTTTTTTTACGACTGCGTCACCTGTCTGTTACGGCAGTGTTTTTTTAATTGCGGCCGCGTTTTTTTCCTATGTTTCGTTTTTGTCACTCGTCCGTGATTGGTTGTATTCGTGATGGAGGAGTGTCTGTGCACATTACTATAAAAATGCCCCAAACACACCGCACCTCGTGGGTTTAGCTAGTGGAGAGGAGAGAGGAAGGTGTATTTGGAGTTGGTGAGTTTGGTGGAGTTTTTGGTGGATTTTGTGAGGAGTTTGGCGATTGTTGAGTGCTGTACTGTGTGTGTAAGTAGTCTTGTCATACTTGTTGTGTAGTTTTTTCAAAGTTTGTCAAATTTTTTGTCCTTGTTTTTTATTTCAAGTCTATTGTCATTGTTTGTGAGTGAGTGAGTGAGTGAGTGAGTGAGTGTGTGTGTGTGTGTGTGTGTGTGTGTGTGTGTGTGTGTGTGTGTGTGTGTGTGTGTGTTGGCTGTGTGGTGTGTAGTGGTAGTGGAGGAGTGTGTTTTCTGTTTTGTTTTTTCTGTGTTTTGTGTAGTTTGTCCAGATTATGTCTGACTCAGAGGTCAGTGTGGTGGCGGAGGTTAGTGAGAGGGAGGAGGTTAGTGAGGTGGAGGAGGTGAGTGAGAGGGAGGAGGTGAGTGAGGTGGAGGGGGTTAGTGAGAGGGAGGAGGTTAGTGAGGAGGAGGAGGGGGTGCCTGTTGCCGTGTTTTCCAGTGATAGTGAAGGTGCTGTGGCTCCGCAGCCACGCACCACTACCAAGACTGGGCGCAATGTAAAGTTCAGCTATGGTAAAAACATGGCGTTGGTGCGGGAGCTGATGAGGCATCATCGGCAATTGTTTGGCCAGGATGCTGCCAAGGTGTCCTCCCGCAGGAAGTCTGTCCTGTGGGGGAAAGTTATCCTGGCAGTTAATAGTGAGGGTGTGGTGAGGCGGACTGAGGACACGTGTCGCAAAAGGTTTTACGACATCAAGCGCCGTGTCAAGGCCAAGATGGCCAAGGAGGCAAAATCAGCCCGCCAAACCGGGGGTGGCCCCCCTTTCCGGGCAATGTATCGGGACTGGGAGGAGCCTGTGCTGGCACTGATTCCTGCAGAAGTGGTGTCTGCAACTCATGTCCGGGATTCGGACCGTCCAACGCAGGATGGTGAGTTTTTTTTTTAATATTTAATTTTATACATTCAAAATTGTTCATGCTGCAAAATGTAAATGTGTTTTTAAGTATGCATACATTGTGTTGGTCATGTCGTGCAGGCCTGTGCAGCCTTAAACTGTAATTGTTTTTTGAGACTACATTTCCCATCATGCCTTGGCTGAGTTTTTAGATTAGTGAATGTAAAATCAGGTGCAGTGCATGCTGGTATGTGTATTTCCAATACTTAGTCAGAGATATTGCTTGTCCATAGCTGTTGGATATATATATTTTTTTTTCGTGTGTTTTGAATTCTTTTGCATATATAATTTTTAAAATTATGTTTGGGTCAAGTTGAAATTAATCAATCTCTGCAATATATTGCACACAATTCATCAATGTTTCGGGATTATTTAGTGCAACACCATGTTCATTTTTAAAGACACACCAAATTAAGTGATCCAGAATAGGTTAAGCAGAAATTAGTTTACTTTACATTACGTACAAGATGGATACAGTACACTAAGGTTTTGCAGTTAACAATGTGTTTTTCAAGTATGCTCATTTTTGTTTTAACACTTTTTCAACAGTACGCCAGACCAGCGCCACAGACAGGCCACAGCCAACTGATGTGGATGCAGGGATTGCAGGTAAGAATTCACTGTAGTCACATATTCTGAAAACACATAGAAGTACAAAATATTAATGTTTATATATTCACATAGGCTCTTCTTCTGCAAGCCGCCCTCCTCTAAGGCGCCCATCACAGGGCTCTGTAAACTTACCCAGGAGGCCAAGTAAGACGCGCCGTGTGGATTTGGAATCTGCGGCTCCAACTTCACCACCCAGGCGGCGCATCTCCGCAGTCTCGCCCCAGCCACCACAGACACTATTGGCTAGACCCCAAAGTGATGACCCCCGATCACCTCAGTTATCTGGTGAGTAAAAACTTACACTAAACACATTCAAACATTTTGACACAGTACATTTACTATGATGTGAGTTGTAGTTGAGATGACAGGTTTGCCATAACAACCAATCAGATTTCTCGTATTAACTTCTTGAAGGTGCAAATGCACAAATAAACAAAATCTTATTGGTTGCTATGGGCAACATCACATTTAAAATTGAGCACCCATCTTACTAAATACATTCCACACACGTGCACAGAAAAAGAAGAGCAGCTTACTCACCGAACTAAATCCACCACCACCCCCTCCACACCATTATAGTGTTCACACACCTCCCCTGTCCTGGATGTAGAATGCTTACTTGATCCGCTCCTCTAGACCATCCAGGTGAGCAGTCGATATCCTGGACAGGGGAGGTGAAAGAACAGTATAATGCTGTGGAGGGGAGGTAGTTAGGTGTGGAACCCGCAAGTTAGTCTCTGTGCACGCCTGTGATGGGACATATGTGTTTGTTTACAAAATAATACTCGTTTAGTAAAAAACTACTCAAATCAAAAAATGTCATGAGTATTATTAAGTTTGTAATGTTTAGGACTACCAAATATATAAAATGAAAACTAAACAGTGCATGTTGCCCACCCCATACAGAACCAACCTTCATGGCCGACGATGACCAGCAGGAACCAGACCAACAGGCCACCTTACACCCGTTGTTCCGACCCAGCCAACCCAGCCGCAGGATATCCCCCAACCCTCCATTAGACCACAACTGCTCCAAGCTCCACCCCAGCAACAACTGTCCGCTGACTTTTGGCCCAGTTGGGCAACCCAACAGAGTCAAAACACTGCCTGCCTGAACGCCCACACCCAACACCTTGCCAGTCTGCCCCATCATCTGCCGCGCATTAGTCAGAACTCGGGCAGACTGATTGTCCAGGTAGGCAGAATTGCGACTTCTATGGAGCAAATCCGGACCGACAATACTCAAATGCTGGCCAATTTGACACGCATCATTGATGAGCAACAGCGCCAACAGCAAGCACTCATCCAGCTGATCCAACACAATCAGGTGGTGAATGAGTCATTGTCGAGGATTGTGGCCAGCCACACTGCTAGTAACAACCAGCTGAATGCCAGCATCCACAATTTAAGCCAAAATATTTCTTTGATGGCAGCACAACAAGTGAGCTCCAGCTCAGGAACCACGACCCCTAGCCAAACACCAGTAACCTCCCCTGTTCGACGATCCTCTCGAACACGTGCCAGCGAGCCAGCACAAAGCACTGCACCCAGCACACACAAAAAAAAAAAAGTACAAATTAACATTTGTGTAACACAATAAAAATTTTACTTTTGAAATCACACAACTTCAGGTGTCCGTGTCAAACATTGTAGAATACGCTATGTGTGTATGATTTACTGGGGTAATGAATGACAATGTATTTTGAACAATCAGTAACTAAAATGTACATACCACTATAAAGAACAAAGACTAAGTTACAAAACACACATTCACACTTACAAAAATGGATTGCCAAGTGTTTAGTCAAGGTTAATTACATCCACAAAAAACTTACCGGTAAAATACCGCAGAATCACTTCTTGCCTTATCTGCCTCCCTAAATCTGTACTCACACTGTCACCAGATGTTTCTAACTCCTCTGCTTGCTGACTGTTTTCTTCATCATCATGTGGCAGATGTTGATTCAAACACAGATTATGGAGAAAACAGCAGCAGAACACAATCCTAGTCACCTTTGAGGGACTATACAACAAAAGCCCAGCAGATTTATCCAGACACCGAAACCTAGATTTCAGCACCCCAAAACATCTTTCTATCACATTCCGCAAGCTCATAGAAAGCTACCCTGACAGCATGCCACTGCGACTCCTGGGTAGGGAAGCAGATTGAGGCATTTATATGTGGATCCAAGACATCCAAAACCTGAGTGGACATTAATAAATCTAAGGTGAGTGTCATGATCTGTATTCAATACAATACTGTGTTATAAGACCTTACAGAAGCAACACTTAGACATAGACGTGTCTGTATTTTTCTACTCACCTGATTCAAATATTTAGAAAATGTGGGCTGGGAGATACCAATGACGTCGCCTGTCACAGCCTGGAAGCTCCCAGTAGCCATAAAGTGTAACACAGCCAGGAGTTTGTGCAGGCCTGAGACAGAGCGAGAGTGTGCTGTCTCAGGGTCTAGTCCCAGTTTGACAAGGTCATACAGTCGGAAAATGTTGGATCTATTTAGGCGAAACATCTGTATGACCCTATCATCAGACAATGCGTTTAAGTTTAAACGACCCCAAAAAAACGTGGCTGGCGCAGCCTCCGCGGCACCTGTACAACCTGCTGACCATGTTCACTTACCTGGCCCTGATTTCTTGCAGACTCATGGAGCAGTCTCAGGTATCCCCCAGCAACCAGAAAATCTGTAGCACACACCACAGCCGCCATTTCAGAGTGAGAGAATTTAAAATTGTGCCTGGGACCCTTTTATAGGGCCAAACATTCAGGTGTGAGTAATGGATAATTGAGTACACATGTAAACACGCTTCTCAAAAGCAGGTCTGTTTTTTTTTAGGACTTTTTTACGATTTGTATTTTTTCACGGCCGCAAATGCATTTTCACGGTAGACATTACAAATACGAATGGTTAGTAAATGACCGAGATTCATTCCTAAACAGCCGCGTTTTGACCGATGGTGTATTCATTCGTATTTTTACTGTTGGACTTCCAAAAAAATACGAATGGCCTCATCACTGCCGTGATTTGAGTTTAGTAAATGACCGAGATGACACTTTGAAGAAAAAACGGCATCTCGGTCAAAATCGGGATCTTAGTAAATATACCCCTCTGTCTGTGTACTGTGTAAAAAGAGGACTCTGCCTGCATACTGTGTAAAAAGGAGACTCTGTCTGTGTACTGTGTAAAAAGGGGACTCTGTCTGTGTACTGTGTAAAAAGAGGACTCTGCCTGCATACTGTGTAAAAAGGAGACTCTGTCTGTGTACTGTGTAAAAAGGGGACTCTGCCTGTGTACTGTGTAAAAAGGGGACTCTACCTGTGTACTGTGTAAAAAGGGGACTCTGCCTGTGTACTGTGTAAAAAGGGGACTCTGCCTGTCTACTGTGTAAAAAGGGGACTCTGCCTGCGTACTGTGGGGTAGGTGATAGTGTGCTGAGAGACGACGCAGGGGGAGGTGATAGTGTGCTGAGAGACAATACAGGGGGTAGGTGATAGTCATGTTGGCATGCCCCATTTTCAGTGGCCATGTCCCTTCCGGTATATGACCACTCCTCTATGCATGACCACGCCCATTTTTTTCAGGGTGCACCTTCAGCTTGCACACATAGTTGATTTTATGGATGATTTTTGTTGTTGTTGGGTGGGTGGGTGCCATTCATCATCTTGCCCTGGGGTCCGAAAACCTTAGTTAAGCCTCTGCTAAGTGGAGAGAGATAAAGTACCAGCCAATCAGCTCATAACTGTCAAGTTGTTACAGGCTGTATTTGTAAAATGAAAGTTAGGAGCTGACTAGTTGGTACTTTATCTCCCTCCACTGTATCTCTCTGCAAGGCTTGATAAATCTGGGCCTTTATCTCTCTACACTTTCTCTCTTTCGAAGCTTTGATAAATGTCCCCCTATATGAGAGACACTCCTTAAATCTTTGTGTTAAGTCTGAATAATATACATAAATAATAAGCCTTTAATTAAATGTAAAAAGAAATCCACAAAAAAACAGTGTGGAACTTTTCACCTTCCACGATTAATTTACGATCTACTTTATTTCACTTGATATTTGCATATTGGTCATTAAAGGCGGGTACTGGGATTTTTTTTACATTTATTGCTTGTGGGCAAATAAAATAAATTAACTGACCTTTGAGTTCCCAGATACGTCAACCCCAGAGAAACAGTACTGTCAATTAGAACGAACATCATATGGTAAGAAAGACATTTGTTGAATACTTAGCAGGGCATCTTTTTTTGCTTAAATATAGGGGACAGAATCTGGGAGGTATCACATGTGACAGACCTGTCTTTACTGATCATCAGGAAGTTGTGATAGAGTCATCCATGTTTACAATGTTACTATACATACAGTGTTCTGTATGCGCACGTGTCACTGTGTGAGTGTATGCTCGTGTATATGTGTGTTTTATATATATATATATATATATATATATATATATACACACATATATATATAGATAGATAGATAGATAGATAGATAAATAGAAACCTGTATTTCTGTATTTTACCTGGTTTAATCACCTGTGTAAATCATAAATGTCCTAGATTAAAGGGATATTATGGTATTCCTATAAATGTATATTTTTATTATTTTTAATAACAATAATTATTATTATTAATAATAATACTACTAATAATAATAATAATTATATACTTATATACTGTACATACTGCACACATAAGGGGGTATCCAATTAGCCTTGATAATGTGGTTTCATGATATTTTATCGCATTTACTATAGCTAGGTATCCAATTAGCTCCAAAAAGTTATCGGTGAAAAGTCTCCATAGGGTTTATTGCAATTTTCTCTTCACCATCCCTGAGCAGGGGATAAGTGGAGCAAAATCCCTATTTTAAGGTAAAGCTATGGGGAGTTTGTTCAGAACCCCTGGGACACGGTCACCCCCCTTAATGACTAATTAGGCACTTAGATATTTTTTATTAGTTTTTAATTGGGCAATAATGGCATGTCATATTTGGGGTAAAAAAAATGCAAAGTGATGGAAATTGGGGTACAAGGTATGGGACAGGTATACTGGGATGCATTATGAGTGGGACAAGTGTTTTTAGACTTGCAGGTGGGAGTAATCTGTCCATTTCCACTTTTTTTTAATTCCCCTAAAATTACCCAAATATATACGTATACCCATTTTTATACAGCCCAAATTTAATGAGAGCACTTATTTTGCTGAAAGAAGCTTTCTATAATGTTTTCACATTTAAAAAAAAAAGCATATAAAAGCCATTTGATACAATTTTATTACACCACCAAGTTTTATTATGGCCACTATTAGACTTCTAGAATGTTTTCCTATTTTAGTTTGTTTTTTGGGGGAGTACAGGCAGATTTCCCCATTTTCTCCTATACTTATCTATTGTTTTGCCGGCTAGAATTATCGAACGAATCCCGTTTTTGCCATTTTGGAATAGGACAGGTGCGTAAAACGGGAGCGCACAGACGGCAATAAGCTGTTTTTTTTCGGGAAATACTTGTAATAATTTTAACCGAGATCACGGATTGCATTATAGTGGCTAATTGGATACCCCCCATAGGCTCATATTTTTTTTATATTGATTTGGAGTTTCTGAAGGTCAGCTGAACTGTACTATGATCATGTGCTGCTGTACGTACAGTAGTCCAATCATATTGGGATAATATTTTCAACAGTCTGTCTATGGTTATTGTTTTATGCAAATGTTCTTACAGTGCAGCATGACCTCTCTTTCCTTGAAAAGTGCTCATCTTTAAAGTCAGGCCTCTATTTTCAGCCAAATGTGTATTTTTAGCTGCTAAACAATTTTTTCATTATGTATGTGTAGCAATCAGGGCCGGACTGGCCATTTGGCACTTCTGCAGATGCTACAGGACCAGTAGTACCTCTAGTAATAGGCAAGTGCTGTACCCTGTGTGCTGGGACTGGTAAGAAGCACTGATGTTCCCAACCCTAGCATAGACAGAGTTGCATCTGATTTATGAGAGTCCCCCCTATAGCATCTCCAGATGTCTATGCCATGCATATAAATATGTGGTCACGCCCCTTCTCCCCACTCTCCTCTGGGCAGGGCCGTACTGCCCATCTGGCACTTCTTCATATGTCAAAAGGGCTGATTGGCAGGTGGGCCGCTCCGGTCCCACAGAGAGCCGAGAGGGCCTTCGGCTCGCTGGTTTGGCTGCCCCCCCCCGCCCGCCAATACTGCAACGTGGGGGGGGGGGGTTGAATGGGACACCTGTATCGGGCCTCAGGGATCAGAGAGGGCCCCAAGGAGATGCCCCTTAGTGCCTCGCAGGGATGTGAGCCATCTTGTCTAAATAGGGCAGCAAGCTGTAGGCGGTGTAAGAGCAGCCTCATAGTGACAGGAGCATCTCACACACGGTCACTGTGCGGCACGAGTGTGCACATGCTCATAGCAGCAGCGCTGTTGGCTGGGATTCCGGTGCCCTGTGCCGGCTTCTTCTGGTGTGGTGTGATGGCCGCATGGTATTTGCTGTGCAGTGTGAGGGTCTGGATGCCGGGGAGTGCAGCACAGGTGAGGCTCTCCCCAGGTTAAGAGAGGAATGGTGTTGGGATACAGGGCTTTGGGATGGGATAGGAGAGCTGGGAATGCAGCATGGAGTCATTGGGGAGAGACAGACTGTGGGATGTTTGGGAGGAAGGAGAGAGGGAGACAAAGACTGTGGTGTGTGTGGGGGAGCAAGGAGAGATATACATATTTATATGTGTGTAAAGACAAATATCTCCTATATAATAGCCCAGATCTGTGACTCTGTGCCTGTGTGTATAATGCTGGGCATGGTTAGGAGCTCTCATTGGGTTAGCAGCAGGCCTATCACACCCAGTCCACAGCTGATTGGGCGAGAAACGCCCTCCCACACAGGTTACATCCAATGGGAGGCCCTGCCCTTTGGCTGCTGTGTGTTCCGAGAGCAGGATTAACAATGGGGCTGATGGAGCTGCAGCTCCAGGTCCTCACCCCAAAATAGGCAGTAACATACCCTCCAACAATTTACTCATGAAAATTGGTACAAATTCAAAAAGGGGGCGTGACCATGGGTAAAGTGGTGTGGCCCCGCCCCTTTTCCTATACTTTCAATGGAAGTTTGAAGAGCCAAAGGGGGTCATTCCGAGTTGATCGCACATAGCAACTTTTTGCTGTCCGTGCGATCAACTAGACGCCACCTATGGGTGAGGGTTTTTTTGCATAGCAAGGCTGCGAATGCTTGTGCAGCTGAGCTATGCAAAAACATTTTATGCAGTTTCTAAGTAGCCCTTACCTGCTGCGATGTCTTCAGCCTGTCAGGTCCCGAAACTGCCGTCAGACACCCACCCTGCAAACGTCTGGACACGCCTGCGTTTGCCGCACCACTCCCAGAAAACGGTCAGTTGAAGCCCCAGAACGTTTTCCTCCTGTCAATCTTCTTGCGATCGCGGCAGCGATCGTTTTCTTTGCTCTTCTTGTCATTGCCCAGCGATGGCCATTGCTGGGCAACGACACGCCTGCACATTGTGGCCGCCGCGCATGCGCAGAACCGACCCTTTCGCACCGCTGCGAAAAACAGAAGCATGTGAACAGGTCGGAATGACCCCCAAAAATTGGTGCAGACCATTAAAAAAAAAAGGTACTGTACCTGCCAAAAAGGTGCAGCTGGAGGGTATGCCACTGCATCTGCAGCAAGTCTCTGCGCTGTAGATAAAATCCTTTTACTGCAGCATCCTATGGGGGTCATTCCAACTCATTTGCACGCTGCAGTTTTTTGCAGCCATGCGATCGGGTCTCAAAAGCGCATGCATGCGGGCCACAATGCGTAGGCGCGTCGCTGCCCAGTGATGATGAAGACAACGAAGAAAGCGTTCGCAGCGGCAAACGCAAGAAGAATGACAGGAAGAGCCCGGCTGGGGGTGTCAACTCACAGTTTTGAAGCAGTGTCCGGCTGAACGCAGCGGGTGAGTAAGTCCTGAGCTGTGCAGAGACTGCACAAACTTTTGTTTGTGCAGCTCTCTGCACAAGCGATCGCTCCCCTGCACAGCGTTTACCCCCTCCCCTGTAGGCGGCGATTACCTGGTCGCAGCAGTGTAAAAATCCGCCTGTGTGCGACCAGGTCGAAATGAGGGCATATGTCCTGCTGCCTGTCCGCCTGCCCCCTCCGGCATCAACAATCCCCACTCCCTTGCCACGCCGCAGGTGGAAAAAAGCTGCTGCGGCCACCAGCATAGATGTGTACGCAAGCGGCGCAGCAAAAGGCTTTCATTGCCCTCCCTGCGCCGCATACTCTGTGAGCCCCCGAGCCTCCTCTGCGCGTGATGTCACAGAAGTTCAATCCCGCCACAGCCACGCCCAGATCCACAGAGGCCCTGACTCCGCAACACAGCACCTGGGCTGCCAGTCAGGAAGCCCCGAGATGGCTCATGTAACAGATAGAGTGGGTGATATCGCAGAGGGTAATGTCTGGACGCTGAATCAATGTAAAAGGTGACAGGGCTTTTCAGTGCAGTGGGTGTGCAGTGTCACTGACACTGCACAGCACTCTCACCTTTTACATTGATTCAGCGAGTCAGTCAGTTCTGCCAGCCAGTCACTATTGTTAGCGCCGGTGTCCTAATCCGGTGTCCCAATAAACTACAGCTCCCAGCAGCCAAAGCATTCCGGCGCTAAGGCCTGCTGAGAGCTGTAGTTTATTGAGTGCATCTTCTTTCCTGTAATGCGACGCGTTGGGACACTGGCGCTAACAATAATGACTGGCTGCTTGGCTGCTGTGCGAGTCTCCGGGAGAGCCACTGCCAAAGGGAGGATAACAGCTTAGCTGCTTCCAGGAGGAGAAGCATTACCCGCCCCTCCCCCACTTGCAGTACCTCCGGGCCCCATCCGCGGCATCCGCGCACCCCACCCCCCTCCACCACCTGAGGTGACTCCAGACCCCTTACCCCACCCGCGGCACCACTGCACCCACCCCTCTCCCACTCGCAGTGGCTCCGAACCCCCACCCGCAACACCCCCGCACCCAACCCTCCTCCACCCACCGCTCTCGCCCCTCCCCCACCCATGGTACCCTCACAACCGCCCCTTACCCACTTGCGGCACCCCAGGACCCCCTCCTCCATCCACGTGTCCCCTGCACCTGCTACTCCCCCAACCACAGCACCTACTAGGTGATTCATCAGGCCCTGCATGCGCTGTTCACGTAGTAGCAAGGGGCTACGACCCCTTAACTATAGGGGTCATTCTGAGTTGATCGCTAGATGAAAATGTTCGCTGTGCAGCGATGATGCAAAAAAACGGTACTTCTGTGCATGTATATGCGGCGCAATGCACACGCGCGACGTACTTTCACAACGGCCGATGTAGTTTCACACAAGGTCTAGCGATGATTTTCAGTCGCACTGCTCGCCGCAGAGTGATTGACATGAAGTGGGCATTTCTGGGTGTCAACTGACCGTTTTCAGGGAGCGTTAAAAAAAATGCAGGCTTGCCAGGAAAAACGCAGGCGTGGCTGGGCGAAAGCAGGGCGTGTTTGTGACGTCTAAACAGGAACTGAACAGTCTAAAATCATCGCAAGCGCTGAGTAGGTCTGAAGCTACTCTGAAACTGCACAAAATTATTTTGTAGCCGCTGTGCGATCCTTTCGTTCGCACTTCTGCTAAGATAAAATACATTCCCAGTGGGAGACGGCATAGCATTTGCACGACTGCTAAAAACAGCTAGCGACCGAACAACTCGGAATGACCCCCTATGTGCAATATTTAACCACTCACACAATTATGATTGGAGGTAATACGCCATATAATACAAATATTGCATGCCACAAGGGTGTGCAAGGTTTAAGAGGGCCCATATGACGGTGTGAAGAGCGCCCATAGTGCGATGAATCACCTAGTATATATATTTATTAACAGTTTCTTATATAATGCAGCAAATTCTGTTGCCCTTTAACACACACACACACACACACACACACACACACACACACACACACACACACACACACACACACATATATAATCTGAGGGGGCCCCAGAGAAATTACTGTACCGGGCCCCAAGATTCTGTTGCCGACACTAACAGCAGTGCCCACATATATACATATTATGACCAGTTCTTACCACATACACATTGTGCCTGGCAGCAGGGGTGTATCTACCTATTGGCCAGGATGGCACTCGCCAGGGGCGCCAGGCAAGGAGGGGGCGCCGCCTGGCTGTGCCACCCGCGGCCAAAGGATAGAAAAGCAGTACTGTCAGACTGTACCTGGTGAGAGTCTGCTACTGCTGGAGCGGCGCTGGTGTCCGGCAGCACCGCACTTGTAATCAGACTCAAAATAAACTACAACTCCCAGCAGCCCTTGTTACTGGGTGCTCCCGGCAGCAAGGGCTGCTGGGAACTGTAGTTTATTGTGAGTGTGATTACAAGTGCGGTGCTGCCGGACACTAGTCTGATCACTAGTGCAGCGTGGTATGCGGTGCTGAAGGACACCGGCGCCGCGCCGGCAGTAACAGACTGTCACCAGGTACACAGCAATTGTTATATAGCACAGTGCTATAGATCTGTTTGTTGTTGAAGATAATAAAAAAGTTGCAGTGTTTGGGAGAAGGGACAGTATTACCTGGAAAACGACACGTTTTCATGCATGTTAGATGTAAGGAAGTAGTAAGCGAAAACTTTAACTTGTTGAGTGTAATAAAGAAAATACAAATCTTACCCATATCAAGGCCATGTTCAAGGAAATGTATATCACTTATTTGTATAATTGATAATTTTATCTTGGAAGCGATGGCAACCTGATGTTTTTTTCTAACAGGAAGCACTTCTACCATCCAACTAATGGTGTTTGGTTAATGGCTGGGTCCATTTGAGGCCCATCTCACAGCAGCTCATTAGCATTTCATTCAGGATGCAGTCAAGATGCCGGCATTTGGCATCCCGGCGGTCGGAAAGCTGACGCCAGCATCCCGAAACTGCTCGGAATGCTGATGTTGGCATCCCAACATAGATAGCGATGCAGAATGCCAAAATCCGGATCGAGTTTGTGCCAAAGTCTCCACTGGCAAGCTGCATGGGAGGATTAGGGTTAGGCTGCGAGGGCAGGAGGGCTAGGGTTAGGCTGCATGGATGGAGATTAGAAAGGGTGGGTTAAGGTTAGGCACCACTGAAGAGGCTTTTGGGGGGTATGGGTTAAGGTCAGGCTGTGTGAAAGGTGGGTTAGGGGGGAGGGATGGTGTAACGTGAATACGAGACACTTCTGTCTGTAATGTGAATGAGGGACACTAGTGTGTGGCATAATTTGGATTGGAAGTACTATTGTGTCCACGCCCTACCCCCACAAAACCATGCCCCATTTCCAATGCTCACACCTTATTCCAAATGTGTGTAGGGGGGGTGAGGCGCCTGCCCCTTACTTTGCCAGGGGTGCTCGGACCCCTAGATACACCCCTGCCTGGCAGTGCCCACATACACACTGTGCCCCGCAGTGCCACATACACACTGTGCCCCGCAGTGCCCACATACCCACTATGTAACTATATTAGTGTCTAATATTAACACATATCAACAACATGATATTGGTATAGTGTAATTTTGTTCTAGAACTAACCAGGGTAGGACTGGCCCACAGGGGTACAGATGGAATCCCTGATTTTCCCCACTGTCTCAGGGCCGACTTCTACCACTCGGGATCAGGTTCAAGACTGTGCACTTGTATTATACATGATAGATATGTTTTATTATTCTGCAAAATACTATGGTATATTTCAAGCCTCTGTGGAGGTTGGTCACCCCCCCTACCCCCTGGAGACTGGCCACACCCCTAAGTATAGGCCCCTATCACAGCATTCCCCCACATTCCCCCAGTGGGCCCTTCATGCCCCAGTCCAACACTGGATCTGACTTGTCTTAAGACACAAGCTTAGCACCAACAGTAATGTTTCACAACTGTTTTCTAACATGACTGTTCTGGCCAGTGCGTATGAATATTAGTTGCATTATTGTATTATTATTGTAATTGTCCAGCAGTTTTCTGCACATTTAGTCTATTAGGGGAAGCAGAGTAACTCTGTGGAACCTTAAACCAAATAGTACATGTTGTTGGCATTTCTGTGTGGTGCATAATATGGTACAAGGGGCATTACTGTTTGGGGCATAATATGTTGCAAGGGTCATTACTGTGTGACAAAATGAATAAGGGGCACTACTGTGTGGTGTAATGTTACTAAGGGGCACTACTGTGTGGCATAATTTGAATTGTGGGTACTATTGTGTGATCATGCCTTCACCCAGTCAGAACAAAGGATTTTTTCCTGCCGCACGCCTATGGCACGTGCTCTCCCTACCTGGGGTATGGTGGAGGACACCATTGCTCTTTATGTACACAGGACACCAAATGTGTAGTTTCAGCTCTGTTTTGGTATGCATAGATGTGTCCTCCTCTGTGTTCAGCACCCCTGCCCTAAATAATTACTACAGTGAGCACTATCTAATCCTCTATAACTGCTAAGCCAGAGCTTCAGGAATTGGGGAAATGCCGTCTTTGTATGTGACCTACAGTACAATAATGAAGTGCCAGCTTTACCTAAAAGAATTAACCAAATACCCAATGTCTGACTATGGCACATGTTGGAATCTCCTGCAGGATGAGCTCTGGTGTGTGCATTTTAATAGAGAATAATATATACTTGCATGTGGTTCTAAGTATTAATTACTGTATATTTGTAAGAGCATAGACTAAGAAGTAGGAGGAGTCAGGAATAGTAAGGGGAGGAGTCTATGGCAGGAGCCAGATTATGACACCTAGGTGGACCTGTGTTTTTTAAATGCCAGGGCATCTTTAGTCCCAGTCCGGCCCTGCTTGCAATGCATACAATAATGTAACAAAAAGCAGCTGGAAAATGTGTCATTGATGATGAGGCTGAATGCCAGACCCTTGGTTGAGTCCTCTGCAACAGTTGAGAACAATTTTTGGCAGCTAATTGGTAATACGTGACATTTGGTATTTCAACTCTCTGTATCATGGTACTTCACCACTATACTGGCACACACAGCGGAATGCTTCAAGTTTCACTAATTTCTGTCTAGAGATATTTGACAGCCCTCCTCTTCTGGCCATGGATCATGAATCATGCTACTATGCAGTATGCTCATTAAAGGGGAGGCCCATTTGGTACAGATGAGCCATAAAGGGTCGCTCCCCGCTCTCTCTCACTGGCTCTTCCCTCTCTTGCTCCCTGACACACTCTCTCTCTTGCTCCCCTTTCTCTCTCTCTCCCTGACACCCTCTGTCTCTCTACCTCCTTTCTCTCCCCCTCACTCTATCTCCCCTCTCATCCCTCTTTCTCCCATTTCTTTCCTTCTCTCTCGCTCTCTCTCTCTTTCTCTCTCCCTAACCCCCCCCCCCCTCTCTCTCGCACGCCACTCTCTTTTTCTCATTCCTTCTCTTTCCCTGACACCCTCTCTCTCCCAACAGGAAAGAAAGAAACTCTTTTGTTGTGGCATTCTTGTCTATGAAAAAATGGAATTAGTCAAAACTTAACTTTTATTAGTTCTAATTAGAACAGATATACAATAGCCTCGAAGATAAATTTTACATGGGGCATAACACTAAAAAGAAATTTCTAGTGTTGGAGAAAATATCAGGAATAATATTAAGAAATTCAAAACAGGGCACGCTGCTGACTTGACTGCTCTCCACAGCCGCCCACTCTTTCCTCCTTCTATCCGGTCACAGCTGTGGCAGGATCCACTCACCAGTGTCCACTGTGACTATATGTCACACACAGCAGGCAGCAGCGGCTCTCCACGACCTCACCGAAACTTTGTTCTACCCCTCTCCAGCTCTGTTCCTCTCCTCTGCCCACACCTCATCTCATCTCTCTACCTCTCCAATCCAAAGTCCTCTCATTGAATCATGTGTCAGCAGTTTCCCTGGCTGAATTTAATTAATTACATTCATCAGGGACAATCTGACTCCATTTTTCTAATATAAATCTTATAGGGATAGTTCCGCAACAGGTTATTCGTGCAGACCTTGACCTTAAAGGATTCTTGGTCTGTGACCGACTTTAAGCTGATAATGTACACAGAGTGTGACAATTACTAGTCAGTGGTGCTCCCAGAGTCAGTAATTTAATGGTATTTACAAGAAGAGAAGAAAGACTCTATGTTGGGGCACTCTTGATCAAAAATTAGACATCTAAAACGTAACTTTTAATAATTATATTCAAAATAAAGTGACATAGTTTATAAGTTTATACATAATAATTATGTTAATCTTAACAAAATATGAATAAATATAGTAATAAGCGCCTTGGTGAAAAATATTTGTAATAAGATGAAAGATGGTCTATCTGTAAAATACAACAAGTTATATATTTTTTAGATCCCAACAGGAGATGTGCTTTGGTTACCTCCGCGTTATAAATGCTTACAAGTGAAAAAAGAGGGGGGTTAATGTAATGTGACAAAAATTGAATTAATTAAACAATTAAATAATTAAATAATTAAATAAATAATTAAAATGTTGCCTATAAGGGTTCTTTTACACCTACTGCTCTATGTTTAGGCAGCCGTGTACCCAGAAAGGCTTTTACTGGGTAAATATGGTATCATTCGACTTATGCTACAAGCAAAGAAGTCTATAAATGCTGGATAAGTACTGACAAAGCAGAAAGTGTATAATAAAGAAATTTGTTAATAAAAGTGATTTATGCAGAGTAGAATATTACGTATATACTTTATTAGGTAAAAGCACCCTGAATTTAGTAATAAGGAGAGATAAAGTAAAGAAAAAAGATGAGGTTATAAGAGGGGGTGTCTTACTTCTGCTGTTCAGCTGGGTTGTTTACTGCACCTGGTGTTCGCTGCTGGTCCCCCACACAGTTACTGACCAGGCCTACCACAGATTTGCTTCCAAGATCGAACGGGATCAGGCGTATCCTGTGGAGTATGGCCGTAATCTGCTGAATGAGAGAGTATGACTACCAAGATGCTTCTGCTGTCCAGGTTAGTGGATGACAGAGCATGAAAATTGTAGGCTGTACATTTGGGAGAACATATGGGGATAATTTTTTGCTAATATTGCTGATAGAACATGTACTTTCAATGATCTCTTCAATGTTATTGGCCTATAACAGATTGATTTACAATTTGTACAGTGAAGAATACTAATATAATGTACAATTTGCGTTAAAGGTATAGTTCTAATAAAGAGGTTTGGTTAACCCCTGGTGCGGTAACGAACACAGTGCACTCTGGTTGCTGAATTAGTGCAATTCGATTACACATTAATGCACATTATCACAATAATTGGTAAAGAGAAATTGAAAATGAAATAGCTTAATGAGTATAAAGCATAAAAAAAATGCTGATAAACAGAGAGGTACTGAGAAGGTGATAGTTAATATTGCTTAACGATCACATAGATGTATCACTAGCAAGTGTCAGCAAACTAAAATTATTAGTATGCAAAAAAGGCACATTTATCTTGTCCTGCTTTGCGACAGAAATATACCTCTAATAGAGAGGTTTAGCTATCACCTGGTGCAAAAAAGAATGCATAATTGTACTCAGGTTATTACACTCTTACAATCAATTGATGCATATAATCACAGAGCTAAGTAACCAAAAAACATTTTTTTAAATAATAGCAGTTGGGAGAAAGATGTTAAAGATCTTGTTGCCCAGAAAGGGCGCTTACTAGACCAAAATGTTCCTTCTCTGGGAGTGGGCTGCGCAGTCCCACTGAATCCCACTTGATCAACCAGACGGACCGTTTCACCTTTAGAATAGGCTTGCTCACTGGTAATTTGTATGGCTAAGAATGAGGGTATATATAGGGTAATATTAATTACCTAGATGGCCGCCGGTGTTTAGAGAGAACGCGGCGTCTCATTGCGGCGGTTCCGGAAGTGACGTAGCGGCTAGGGCCGTAGTCATAGGAACGCAAATGCGTTCCACCGCTATATGTTTCACAGCCGTGACATTCGGCTGTTTAGAGGGAGATACACTGCCCAGTGGCGTCTGACGTATGACGCTCGTTAGGGGACGGAATGTCTGAGTCGGGTGGTCGTCATGGATACTGAAATGCTGTTGACGGCTAGTTACATTGGGCGAGGGGGAGGCTGATACGATAATAATTGGGATGTGGATATCATAATAAGCGGAGGCGAGGGGAGATGTATGAAGACGTTAGATCTAATATTGAGTGAAAGTTAAATAGATGGAAAGCCTAATCTGAAACTATATAGGTATATATTGGCTGTTGATCACGTGCCCTGTAATTAAGCTGAGATAAGAACAGGAAAATGCTTGTAATAACAATGCTTAAGAGTAAAGAGAAATACTGAATGACAGAAGTGATAATGATAATAATAAAAAATATAGAATATAAATAAGAGTAAAAATAATGAAAATAGATATTATGTGAATAACAATATTATTAATAATAATAATGATAATAATAATAATAGTAATAGTAATAATAATAATAGCAAAAAATGTTGCTGTGTAGAGAAAATGGTCATAACATATAAAAGGAAGCTGATACTAAAGGAAAATATTTCTTAATATATATGTATATTGGAATAAATGCTGTGATTGTTTATAGGATATCATGAAAGGTTTAAGTGGAAGTGATGATTGTGATAAAAGAAAAAATGGAAAAATATATGTATATATTTAAAAGGAGAGTGGGATTGTGAACTATATATACGTGAAAGGGGGTGACTGTAAGTGAAAAAGATTCTAATTATGTATGGGCTGGTATCTTTAAGGAAAAGGGGGGATGACAAAAGTTATTAATATGTGTATGGTGAGTATGGCCTTAGAGTGTCCTGTGAAGGTGGCCAATAGTGAGATTGGTTGTGCATGATAGGAATATGTGTAGATGCTCTGGTCGCAAAGACCAGTTTGTGAGATAGGTGATAAGAGAAGAGACAACTGGTATGATAATTGGATAATTTATGTGGTATGCATGAAAGGAAAGTATGTGGGTAACTTAATGAAAGCCGAAAAGTATTAAGCTTTTGAAATTTATATAGTTTTTATTGGTATGATTATATGAAAACCCCATAATTAATGTATTCATTAAGACCATGGGGTGTCAGACTATTGAGGTTATAGGTCCATTCTGATTCTCTTTTAAGGAGTTCCTGGGTTAGGTCTCCTCCTCGTATTCCCAGTTTGATTTGTTCTAGGCCAAAAGCTGTCATTTCTTTGGGATTGCTCTTGTGATGATGGTGAAAATGTCTAGCCACTGATGTTAATTTTCTCATCTTGGCAATATCCGTGGCACTGTTTCTTATGGTGCCTGCGTGTTCTAGAATCCGAAGCTTCAATTTTCTAGTTGTCATCCCTACGTAGCGAAGTCCACATGTACAGACAAGGCAATAGACCACCCCTGTTGAGTTGCAGTTGAGGAACTGGTTGATATTCCTTATGTTTCCATATCTGTCTTTGACGCTGGTGGTCTTTATCATAAGAGTGCATGCTTTGCATTCTCCACATGGGTAAGATCCCTTGATGGTCTGTGGTCGTGTGGGATGACTGAAGAAATGACTAGAAACTAGGTGATCTTTTAAGTTACTTGAGCGTCTCCAGCTCATGGAGGGTTTAGTCTCAAGATTTTTCGATAGATCATCATCTAGAAAAAGTACTGGCCAATGTTTTTCAATGGAGTCTCTAATTTCCTTCCATTCTCTGCAGAATGTTCCTACAAATCTCAATTTGTTGTCTGATGTTGATTTCTCTCCCTCTTTCTGTCTACCGGAAAAAATTAGCGAGTTCCTTGTTGTTGATAAAGTTTGTTGTTTTGCTTTTTTGATAGATCTGCCACTGTATCCTCTTTCTTTAAGTCTGGATGAGAGTTCATCACATTTTTCCTTGAAAGTGGTAGTGTCCGAACAGTTTCTCCTTAGACGTAAAAATTCCCCTTTGGGGATGTTTTCAACTGTCGGTGGGAAATGAGCACTAGTTTGATGGAGTACACTATTAGAGGCTGTGGCTTTACGGAATAGTTTTGTGTGCACCTGTCCCGTCATGTCTTTATACACAGTGAGATCCAAAAACGGAATGGATACTTCACTTATGTGGTGGGTTAGTTTCAAATTCAGGTTGTTATGGTTTAATATATCGATAAATTCTAAGAGAGATGTTCTGTCTCCTTCCCATATCATGAAGATATCGTCGATATATCTCCACCACACCGTAATAAATTGTGTGTATATCTCATTTTTCGGGTTGTGCACCATCTCTCTCTCCCACCAGCCTAAGTATAAATTGGCATAGGTGGGGGCACAAGCTGCCCCCATTGCAGTGCCCCTAATTTGGAGGAAAAAGCGGTCATTGAACGTGAAGTAATTTCTTGTAAGGACAAAAGTTAGGAGTTGAATCAAGAAGTCATTGAATTCATTCTGTCCCTCCATGTCCAAGAAGTATTTCACAGCCCGTAGTCCTGCTTCATGATCTATACTGGTATATAGGGATTCAACGTCCAAAGTTACCAACAGATGTTTCTCTTCTAATTTGACATCGTGAAGTCTCTGTAGTACATCCATTGTGTCCTTTAGATAAGATGGAAGCGTTAGGACATGCTTCCTCAGATGGAGATCTAGGAAGGTGCTTGATTTTTCCAAAAGCCTATCTTGCCCAGATACAATTGGTCTACCTGGTGGTGTGGTGATGTTTTTGTGGACTTTGGGCAAGAGGTACAGTGTGGGAGTCTTAGGATTGGTGGGTAATAGATATTTGAATTCATGATTTGTAATTGTACCTGTTGATTGCGCATTATTTAGAATTCTCTTCAGTTCTGTTGTGTATTTTTCTGTTGGATTGAAAAATACTGGCTTGTAGCAGTCTTGATCTCCTAGTTGCCTCATGGCTTCCTTGATATACATATCTGCCGGCCATATTACGATATTTCCTCCTTTGTCCGAGGGTTTTATGACAATATCTTTCCATGATCTGATTTCTGTGAGTGCTTGTCTTTCTTGTTTGTTGAGGTTGTCTGTTCTGTTAATCTTGATTTTAGATTTCTTGTGTATATGATCAAGATCTCTGGAGATAAGTTCCTGAAAGACTCTTATTTCTGGGCAAATGTTCTCTGTTGGAAAAAAGGTTGATTTTAACTTGCACTTTGGTCTGGTTGTTTGGCCTTGGTTCTCTAATTGGAGTTCTTCTAGAATGGCTATGGCTTCCTGGTCTTCTGCCGTGATCGTTGGGTCCTCTATGATGTTGTCTATTGTTGTTCCGTCGTCTCTTTTTTTGGCGAAAAATTTCTTAAGTAAGAGTTTGCGGCCAAAAAGTTTAAGGTCCTTTTCCCATTGAAATCTATTGAGTGATTTCATTGGTGAAAATGACAAGCCTTTTCCGAGTACCATGATGTGATCTTCTGTGAGTTGTTTAGTTGAGAGATTGATGACCTTTAAATTGGAGTTCTCCTGTCTGTTTTCTGGTAGTATCGGGTGGGATATCGTGGTGTCCAGTCTGGCTCGTCCCTGGGGTCTCTTCTTGCTCCTGCGCGTCTTTCTCCTGGTTGTAACTTGGATCTTCCTCTTCTCCGGGTAACCCCTAAAAAAGAAGACGTAGGTCCCATGTTCTTACCAGTGTCCATATTCGCATATCGGTATGGTTCCCGAGTTGTGTTGTTGGAGTCTGAGAAGTATTCACCTCCAGAGGAGTCCGCCTCTGAAGAGGAGTTCTCCTCATAGGTGTGCTCATAGTTTCTTCTATGACTAGGTTCCCGTTCCCTTCTTGTGGTGGGTTTTTTCCAATTGAAGACATTTCCTTCTTGGAAGTCTCTTATATCCCTTGCAAATTTATTCCGTTTTCGGTCTATGATCCTTTGCTCGTATGGTACCAGATCTTTTTGGATTTTTTCAAAGGTCTGTTGAAAGTTTGTCTCTTTCTCCCATTTCTCAAGGTTTTTCCCTAGATCATCAATTTCTTTTTCTACAGCATTTAATGTGAGATGACTATGTTTTACCAGGACCGCCATCAGATCCTGTGCACATTTCATAAGTGCCCCTTCCCATTCTGCTGTGAGGTTCTCCGTTATTAGAGGGAAAGCCGGGAAGATTTTCAGTCGGAGACCTCTAGGAGTAATTTTATTCTTGGCATAGCTTTCCAGGGTTTTGATATCCCAGGTAGCTCGTGTTCTCTTCTGGAGACAAGACCTCAGTTTGTTTAGTTCTTGTTGCCAATCTTTGTTTTCCAAAATCGAGATGCCCGTGTTGGAGAAGATATCTTCACTATCATTCAGCGTAGAAGTTTTGCGGCTTAGTTCATTCCGTAAATTAAAGGCGGCCATTGTGAGAAAAAAGAATGTTAGGTATGTCACTTAGGGTGGGATATAGCTGGGGAATTAATGATGAATTGAATGATGTCTAGAACCGTGCTGGAACAAGAAACTGAATTTAATCAGAGTAGAGCTAAGATAAATCTTATAGGGATAGTTCCGCAACAGGTTATTCGTGCATTATTTACAGATAGACCATCTTTCATCTTATTACAAATATTTTTCACCAAGGCGCTTATTACTATATTTATTCATATTCCATTTTTCTAATAGCAGACATTCTATATACCCCCGTCTCCTCTCTAGAGTGACCCTTGCACATGACAGAGCAGCAGCTGCCATACAGAGCTCATACACCATGAGACCTTCTTTTCTATCACCCCCGAGTGTACCCATGCATGGTTTTATTGTGGTAGATAATTCATTGAATCTAAACTAATCAGTAATATTTCACTGCTAGCTAACTTATACATTGTATCCATCTATGTGGCAGACATATTTTGAACTGCACTTTGATGATTCTAATTTGTTTCTTTCATTACCCCCAACACTACACAGCAGTATTGTATCACATTAAGTTTTACATTGATACATTGTTAGCCAGTTCAGCAACACACTATTGTTTGTTACCTTACAGAGGGAATCTGTTAATCATTAACATCTAGGTTATTGAGACGGACTGTATATGCCAATCATGTATTTTGTGACTGCATGTGTTACTAATTTATTGTGTGTGTGGAAATTGCTTCAGCCTAATATAGTGTCAGTCTGACCTATAATTGACAAAACTCCTTATATCGAAGCTTCTTTTTTATTATCTATGTTTCAGGTTCTGGACAATTTTATAACAGTGGCAGACTGTCAATATATTTATATAGGACTGCCTATATGTTTTGAATTGAGTCATTGATCTCAAATTTCTTAATTATAACTAATAAAAGTTAAGTTTTAACTAATTCTGTTTTTTCATAGACGAGAATGCCCGAACAAGAGAGTTTCTTTCTGTCTTTTTTCTGTCAATACTATATTTACTCTCTGGGCGCACCTCCACCTGCTATATGAAATATATGCTAGTTATTTGATATCTTTTTGATGTGGACTGTTCTTTGACTACTCTCTAACTACTTTGACTTAAATTGCTGTGCTTGTTGACTGTTTCCCAAAACCTCCCCTCTCATTGGTTGACACCATATCTCTCTTTCCCATCGACACCCTCTCTCTCTCCCTGACGACCCCCCTCTCTCCCTGACATCCTCTTTCTCTCTTTGTTTCTTAATCGCTCCCCTCTCTCTCTCTCCCTGACACCCTTTCTCTCTCTCTAATACACTCTTTCACTATCTCACTCTTCTCTTTCTCCCTGATACAGTCTCTCTCACTCATTCCCCCCCCCTCTCTCTCTCTCTCTCTCTCTCTCCCTTGTTCCCCCCTCTTTTTCTCTCTCTCCCTGAAACCCTTCTCTCTCTCTCTCTCTCTCTCTCTCTCTCTCTCTCTCTCTCCTGCTCCCCGTTCTGTCTTATAGCCACCCCTCTTATAACCACAACTCACCCCTCTCCCCTTTCCTGGGTGGAAATAGGGTATTGGGATGGGGAGCAGTAGGCAGAAGTTTCACCTAGGGTGTTGAGAAACCTTGCACCAGCCCTGGTTATAAGGGACACACACAGAATGACAGGGTCCCCCTCCCAATGTGCACACTTTAAGCACAAGCAGTATAGGTGATATCAGTATTATGTGGAGTAGTCTTCCAAAATACACATGTGGTATCCGCATTCCACATATCGGCAGGATCTAATGCTGGGAGGGAATTTGAGGGACAGTCTGCAATCTACTTGACAAATGTAATCAGCAGTGTATACAAGTACAGCAGTGATTGAATACATTTGTCACATATAGTTTGCAGACTGTCCCTCCCAGCATGAGATCCTGCAGACATGCTTGAATGCCCCTAGGCATTCCAAATGCCCTAAGCAAATGCTTAGCTTGCCTATAGCTAGGGCCGACAGCAAGTGTTTGTTACACAGGAAGTTTGTTGCTATACAGAAATGCTGCTGCAACCATTGTTAAGTATTACTTGCAGGTACTGTAGTAAAGACACACTTCTGCAGCTCTCCGGGGTCCTGTGGTGATTTGCACACAGACTACTTTGCAAAAAGCATGGAAGGGGTTGATGTGAGGATGGACTCATCATTGCCATGTTAACTCCCCTTCATTAATATCAATCAGTTCCTACTGTTCCAGCACAAGTGCAAGTAGACTCTGTGGCACCTACATATCAGGGGTACATAGCAAATGAGGGGAAGGCCTCCACATGTTCCATACAGCCAGGGGCGTTTTCAGAGGGGAGGAGGCCCGTGCTCAGCCTCCTCCGTCAGGCCCCCTCCTCTCTGCCCGGAGCGCCGTAGAGTCTGAGCACTACAGGGCTCAGACTCTACTGCGCATGCGCAGATCTCCCGGAAAATGGCGCGGCGGCCATTTTCCCTGAGATCTCTCTACTGTGCATGCACATAATGCCGTGAAAATGGCCGTTTGGCCATTTTTACTGTGTTCTAGCGGCGCTACGGATGCCGGTGCTGGACTTCGGAGGGGTAAGTATTTTAAAAATTGGTGCAGTGTGTGCTGTGGGGCCCCCTCTGGACTCAGGGGCCCATGTGCACCGCACATACTGCACCCATTATAGAAATGCCAGTGCATACAGCTCGTTTTTGGTGAGATGTTTCAAAGCTTCAAAAGAATAAAGTGAAGAGATTGCCTATAGTAACCAGACAGCATCTGTCCTTTTGTAGACTGTGCTAGATAAATGACAGCTAGTTGCTATGATCACTTTAGCTTTCAGGAAGATTTGATACATGCCCCCTCTAGAAACTCACTGGTTGCGTAATAATATTGTATCATCCAGGAAGAGACACAGAGTAGGGAGTATCAGTGGGAATAAAGAGACAGGTTCTTGTGATATCTGTTGGTTACTGTGACTGACAATGGTCAGAAGAGGACTTGGGGTGCGGAGTGCTGTCTCCTCTGAGAAACACTATGGGGTATATGCAATTCCGGGCGAATTGCGGCTTTTTTTTGCCCGTTTTAAAATTCGACACAATTCGACCGTTGAATTCCGGCCGACGGGTGCCGGAATTCGACATATTCAATAAAAAACGGATTCGACAGTCCCGCTGTCGAAAAACGGACGAATTGACGGATAGTGTGCGTCCTGGATTCGACTTTTCCGACGGCGCAAAAATGGTTAAAGAACACCGAAAAAAAATGCGTGGGGTCCCCCCTCCAAAGCATAACCAGCCTCGGGCTCTTCGAGCTGGTCCTGGTTGTAAAAATACGGGTTGGGGTCTTACTGCCACGGCCGCAGGTACCGGTATAAAAGTGTCCCCCGGCTGTGGCATTATCTCCCCAGCTAGTGGAGCCCGGTGCTTGTACAAAAAATATGGGGGACCCCTACGCTATTTGCCCCCGTATTTTTTGCACCAGGACCGGACGCAGAGCCCGGTGCTGGTTCTAAAAATACGGGGGATCCCCTGTCTGTTTCCCCCCCGTATTTTTACAACCAGGACCGGCTCGAAGAGCCCGAGGCTGGTTATGCTTAGGAGGGGGGACCCCACGCATTTTTTTTCTTTATTTTAACCCATTCCCACCCCTTCCCACTAAAAACCATGCTCTCTCTATTTTAGTCAGTTAAAAAAAAAAATATTCTTTAAAAAAATATATAAATAATACTTGTGTCCCTCTAATAGACAAACCAAGTACATAATCCCTTCTAATATAAATAGATATGCTATTAGCAATAAAAAAAACACACAAAAAAAACATGTTTTAAATTTTTTTTATTAGATTCTGCCAGCAAAGTGAGGCGGAAGGAAATTGACGATATTACTGTCGAAAAGCACTAAAGTCAAATTGACATTCTTCAATTGAATATACTTTTGTCGAATTGCCGCATTTTTACCACTGCAGACATGTCGAATTTTCAAAATGTCGAATTGCAAAAAGTCGAATCGGAAAAGTCAGTTTTTTTGTCGAAAAGTACTGTATTGCATTGTCGATTTTTTTTTGTGTTGAAAATGCCCCGTTTTTCGATATTTTCGGGAATTCGACCGCAATTGCATATACCCCATAGTGGGTTAGATTTGTCCTAGGGTATTTGGTGGTTTACTTGCCAATTGGTTAAGTTGCCATTTAGTGTGATATTTGTACAGTATACTGGATTGTGCTGTTATGAGGATACTGTTGTATCTTTCCTGTTATCTGTTAACTAGTGAGACCAAGCTCTAAAACCCAGGTACTGTACTTCCTAAGACACATAGTTAAACCTCATCACTACTTAGATATCTAGCAATAACAACAGACACGGATAGACAGAGAGTGTACTCAGACACAGATAGGGATACACAGTACTCTTAAGCTCAGCAGTTGCAGGGGGTGTAGTATGTTTTGCCAGCTGTCGGGATCCCGGTGCCCAGCATAGCGGCACCGGGATTCCTACCGCTGGCATGCTGGCAGCGGGGTGAGCGCAAAATAGCCAGTTGCAGGCACGGTGGTGCGCTACGCTCGCCACGCTATTTATTCTCCCCACCAAGAGGGAGAATAGTTGTCAGTATGCTGGCTGTCGGGATTCCGGCGCCGGTATACTAAGTGCGTGTTCCCAACAGCCGGGATATCAAATGCCACCCGTTGCAGGGCTCTTTGATTTGTAACATTATTATTCTCTTTTATAACAACTTGGAAGATTCTTGGGATCTCCCCCAATATGTCCCGAAGAGATGAAATATGCTCAGAACACAGTAATGTAGTAGTCAGGGTTTAAAGTGAGCCAGAACGGAGCGGAACTGCGTTCCGTCAGTTCCACTTGGAGACAAAACGCAGTTCCGCCTCCTCCGGCTCACCTCACCCAATGTGTGCTGGTGCTGCAGGGAGATGCCGGGCGCCCGCTGAGATTGTGTTTCCAGCGGGCGCCCGTCTCCCTCTCTACAGCGGCAGCCGGAGGCAGGAGCTCACTACTGAGCTCTGGCTTCCGTCCCTGTCACTGTGGGCGCTGAGTGGGCGCCCAGAGGACTGCAGCAGCCGGACACGGAGCGGGGCTTGGTGAGTATGGTGTGTTTTGTCTGTTTTTTTTCCCTTGTGTAGCGGCGCATCTACTGTGGGGCATTACTTCCGAGGGGCATCTACTGGGGGGCATTACTACTGGGAGGCATTACTACTGAGGGGCATCTACTGGGGTAAACTACTGAGGGGCATTACTACTGGGGGCATCAACTGGGGGCAAAATACTGGGGGGCATTACTACTGAGGGGCATCTATTGGGGGCAAACTACTGGGGGACATTACTACTGGGAGGCATCTACTGGGGGCAAACTATTGGGGGACATTACTACTGGGGGCAAATTACTTGGGGGAATTATTACTGGGGGCAAACTACAAGGAAGCAAGCTACAAGGGGGCAAGCTACTGGGGGCAAACTACAAGGGGGCAAGCTACTGGGGCAAACTACAAGGGGGCTAACTACTGGGGGCAAACTACAGGAGGGCATTACTACTGGGGACATGACTACAGGGCATTACTACTGGGGCCATAACTACAGGGGCATTGCTACTTGGGGCTAAACTACTGGGGGCTAAACTACTGGGGGGGCTAAACTACTGGGGGCATAACTACAGGGGCTAAACTACTGGGGGCATTACTACTTGGGGGCGTTACTACTTGGAGGCATTACTACTGGGGTCATTACTACTGGGGGCTAAATTACAAGGGGGCATAACTACAGGGGCTAAACTACAAGGGGGCAAACTATAGGGGGACATTACTACTAGGGGCATTACTACTGGTGGCTAAACTACAAGGGGCAAACTACTGGGGCTAAACTACTGGGGCCATTACCACTGGGAGGCTAAACTAAAGGGGGGGTAAATTACTGGGGTCATAACTGCAGGAGCATAACTACTGGGGCTAAATGACTGGGGGCATTGCTACAGGCAACATTACTACTGGGGGCAATACTACACAGGGGCATTACCATTAAGGGCATTACTACTGGGGGCATTACTAATGAGGGCATTGTAAAGGGGGCATTTCATAATGGGCATCACTCCTGGGGACATAAGGGTCACTATTATTGCGGGCATTGCATAAAGGGCACCAATACTATGGGCTCTATATAAGGGTCACTACCACTGTGGGCACTACCAGTACAGTGGACATTGCATAAGGAGCACTACTACTGTGGGCATTGTATAAGGGGCGCTACTGCTGTGGGCATTATGTGTATTATGGGGTGCTACTACGGTGGACATTATTACTATTGTGTGACCACACCCCTTTCTTTTTGAGACCACGTCTCTTTTTTGCGGCGCGCAATATCTTTATTACATGGGCGCTGTGGGGATGGGGGTGAGTTCCACCACCTCTCTAGGACCATTTTAAGCACTGGTAGTAGTTACAACGGCATACTAACATTTTCCCTGTAAAGTGTGGTCTGTGTGCAAATCACCCCAGGACTCTGGAGAAGTGCAGGAGTGAGTCTTTACTAGCTGCAAGTCATGCTGAACAGTGGCCTTAAAGGCACATCCAGTAGAGAAACACTTTCTGTACAACACTTCCTGTATAACAGAAATTATTATGAGAGATATAACTTGTTGGCATTGCTTATTCAATTATACAGTACTGTTAGTAAATTGTTTTACACAAGGACTAAATTTATTAGGCTCAGAGGACTAAACTTATTTTTTTTTTTATCTCACTGTATGATTGCAGCTACTTGGTAAGTCTCAACAATGGAATTGCCCACTCTTTCAACCTATGGACCTTACCCTGTGATGCCGCCACAACGTAACCTTCTTCCCGTGGTCCCTCATGCAGGCCAAGAATTTTACAAGTTATTTTTGAAAGCGCAGCCAAAACTTCTTGGGGTGAGTAAGGGAAGGCAATAGAAGATCACATGCACTTACAGGTAGTGTTAAAATAAAGGGGTCATTCAATGATCCTGGCAGGACAGGTGGATACTGGGTTATTCACCCTCAATACTCATATAATAATGTTTATTTCTACAGTACCTGATGAATTTAAGCTACAGTATGAGTTGGGTATGGTACTCATGGTCAACAGTGTACAGGTAGACACACATTAAGTCGACACCTATTGGTCGACTGAGTATATCGACACAGGAAATAGGTTGATGTGGCTATTAGGTCGACATGAACAAGATTGACATGGAAAAAGGTTGACATGAGTTTATGTTTTTTTGGTGTTTTCTTTGTAAAGTGACCGGGAACCCCAATTGGTGCACCGTGTCATCTCGCAGTGCTTCGGGCAAGGTTACCATTCCCAATTGTAGTCCACGTGGATTGTAAAGTATAAAAGCGTAATAAAAATGGAAAAACTCATATCGGCCTTTTTCCATGTCGACCTTGTTCGTGTTGACCTAATGACCGCGTTGACCTATTTCTGGTGTCGACCTAGTAACTGTCAACCAATATGCGTCGACCTAAGGTGTGTCGACCTAAGTGCTGTTGACCCAGAGTCCAGATACCGTATGAGTTGCAACCAACAGATATTGGGCCTAATTCAGACCTGATCGCTGTTGTGTGAAATCCCAAGGTGGCCGATTATCGAACAACTGCGCATGCGTATGGATCGTAATGCGCACGCGCAAGGCCAAACTGATAAAGAAATCAGCACCTTTTTTTATCGCTAGGCAAACGCAGGCTGATTGACAGGAAGCGGATGTTTGGAGGTGGTAACTGGACATTTTCTGGGAGTGTCAGGAAAAACGCAGGTGTTCCCAAGCGGTTTCAGGTAGAGATGAGCGGGTTCGGTTTCTCTGAATCCGAACCCGCACGAACTTCATGTTTTTTTTCACGGGTCCGAGCGACTCGGATCTTCCCGCCTTGCTCGGTTAACCCGAGCGCGCCCGAACGTCATCATGACGCTGTCGGATTCTCGCGAGACTCGGATTCTATATAAGGAGCCGCGCGTCGCCGCCATTTTCACACGTGCATTGAGATTGATAGGGAGAGGACGTGGCTGGCGTCCTCTCCATTTAGATTAGAAGAGAGAGAGAGAGAGATTGACCTGATTTACTGGAGCTTAGGAGTACTGTAGAACTGTAGAGAGTGCAGAGTTTACTAGTGACTGACCACAGTGACCACCAGACAGTGCAGTTTTATTTAATATATCCGTTCTCTGCCTGAAAAAAACGATACACAGTGACTCAGTCACATACCATATCTGTGTGCACTGCTCAGCCCAGTGTGCTGCATCATCTATGTATATATCTGACTGTGCTTAGCTCACACATCTTATAATTGTGGGGGAGACTGGGGAGCACTGCAGTGCCAGTTATAGGTTATAGCAGGAGCCAGGAGTACATATTATTATTAAAATTAAACAGTGCACACTTTTGCTGCAGGAGTGCCACTGCCAGTGTGACTGACCAGTGACCTGACCACACTGACCACCAGTATAGTTAGTAGTATAGTATACTATATTGTGATTGCCTGAAAAAGTTAAACACTCGTATCTGACTGTGCTCAGCTCACACATCTTATAATTGTGGGGGAGACTGGGGAGCACTGCAGTGCCAGTTATAGGTTATAGCAGGAGCCAGGAGTACATATTATTATTAAAATTAAACAGTGCACACTTTTGCTGCAGGAGTGCCACTGCCAGTGTGACTGACCAGTGACCACCTGACCACACTGACCACCAGTATAGTTAGTAGTATAGTATACTATATTGTGATTGCCTGAAAAAGTTAAACACTCGTCGTGTAACTTCACTTGTGTGGTGTTTTTTTTTTTATTCTATAAAAAACTCATTCTGCTGACAGACAGTGTCCAGCAGGTCCGTCATTATATAATATATACCTGTTCGGCTGCAGTAGTGATATATATATATTTTTTATATCATTATTTATCATCCAGTCGCAGCAGACACAGTACGGTAGTTCACGGCTGTAGCTACCTCTGTGTCGGCACTCGGCAGTCCGTCCATAATTGTATACCACCTATCCGTGGTTTTTTTTTCTTTCTTCTTTATACATACATACTACTACTACATCTCTTTATCAACAAGTCTATATTAGCAGCAGACACAGTACAGTACGGTAGTCCATGGCTGTAGCTACCTCTGTGTCGGCACTCGGCAGTCCGTCCATAATTGTATACCACCTACCCGTGGTTTTTTTTTCTTTCTTCTTTATACATACATACTACTACTACTACATCTCTTTATCAACCAGTCTATATTAGCAGCAGACACAGTACAGTACGGTAGTCCACGGCTGTAGCTACCTCTGTGTCGGCACTGGGCAGTCCGTCCATAATTGTATACCACCTACCCGTGGTTTTTTTTTCTTTCTTCTTTATACATACATACTACTACTACATCTCTTTATCAACCAGTCTATATTAGCAGCAGACACAGTACAGTACGGTAGTCCACGGCTGTAGCTACCTCTGTGTCGGCACTGGGCAGTCCATCCATAATTGTATACCACCTACCCGTGGTTTTTTTTTCTTTCTTCTTTATACATACATACTACTACTACATCTCTTTATCAACCAGTCTATATTAGCAGCAGACACAGTACAGTACGGTAGTCCACGGCTGTAGCTACCTCTGTGTCGGCACTCGGCAGTCCGTCCATAATTGTATACCACCTACCCGTGGTTTTTTTTTCTTTCTTCTTTATACATACATACTACTACTACATCTCTTTATCAACCAGTCTATATTAGCAGCAGACACAGTACAGTACGGTAGTCCACGGCTGTAGCTACCTCTGTGTCGGCACTCGGCAGTCCATCCATAATTGTATACTAGTATCCATCCACCTCCATTGTTTACCTGAGGTGCCTTTTAGTTGTGCCTATTAAAATATGGAGAACAAAAATGTTGAGGTTCCAAAATTAGGGAAAGATCAAGATCCACTTCCACCTCGTGCTGAAGCTGCTGCCACTAGTCATGGCCGAGACGATGAAATGCCAGCAACGTCGTCTGCCAAGGCCGATGCCCAATGTCATAGTACAGAGCATGTCAAATCCAAAACACCAAATATCAGTAAAAAAAGGACTCCAAAACCTAAAATAAAATTGTCGGAGGAGAAGCGTAAACTTGCCAATATGCCATTTACCACACGGAGTGGCAAGGAACGGCTGAGGCCCTGGCCTATGTTCATGGCTAGTGGTTCAGCTTCACATGAGGATGGAGGCACTCAGCCTCTCGCTAGAAAAATGAAAAGACTCAAGCTGGCAAAAGCAGTAGCACCGCAAAGAACTGTGCGTTCTTCGAAATCCCAAATCCACAAGGAGAGTCCAATTGTGTCGGTTGCGATGCCTGACCTTCCCAACACTGGACGTGAAGAGCATGCGCCTTCCACCATTTGCACGCCCCCTGCAAGTGCTGGAAGGAGCACCCGAAGTCCAGTTCCTGATAGTCAGATTGAAGATGTCAGTGTTGAAGTACACCAGGATGAGGAGGATATGGGTGTTGCTGGCGCTGGGGAGGAAATTGACCAGGAGGATTCTGATGGTGAGGTGGTTTGTTTAAGTCAGGCACCCGGGGAGACACCTGTTGTCCGTGAGAGGAATAGGGCCGTTGACATGCCTGGTGAAAATACCAAAAAAATCAGCTCTTCGGTGTGGAAGTATTTCACCAGAAATGCGGACAACAGGTGTCAAGCCGTGTGTTCCCTTTGTCAAGCTGTAATAAGTAGGGGTAAGGACGTTAACCACCTCGGAACATCCTCCCTTATACGTCACCTGCAGCGCATTCATAATAAGTCAGTGACAAGTTCAAAAACTTGGGCCGACAGCGGAAGCAGTCCACTGACCAGTAAATCCCTTCCTCTTGTAACCAAGCTCACGCAAACCACCCCACCAACTCCCTCAGTGTCAATTTCCTCCTTCCTCAGGAATGCCAATAGTCCTGCAGGCCATGTCACTGGCAATTCTGACGAGTCCTCTCCTGCCTGGGATTCCTCCGATGCATCCTTGCGTGTAACGCCTACTGCTGCTGGCGCTGCTGTTGTTGCTGCTGGGAGTCGATGGTCATCCCAGAGGGGAAGTCGTAAGCCCACTTGTACTACTTCCAGTAAGCAATTGACTGTCCAACAGTCCTTTGCGAGGAAGATGAAATATCACAGCAGTCATCCTGTTGCAAAGCGGATAACTGAGTCCTTGACAACTATGTTGGTGTTAGACGTGCGTCCGGTATCCGCCGTTAGTTCACAGGGAACTAGACAATTTATTGAGGCAGTGTGCCCCCGTTACCAAATACCATCTAGGTTCCACTTCTGTAGGCAGGCGATACCGAGAATGTACACGGACGTCAGAAAAAGACTCACCAGTGTCCTAAAAAATGCAGTTGTACCCAATGTCCACTTAACCACGGACATGTGGACAAGTGGAGCAGGGCAGGGTCAGGACTATATGACTGTGACAGCCCACTGGGTAGATGTATGGACTCCCGCCGCAAGAACAGCAGCGGCGGCACCAGTAGCAGCATCTCGCAAACGCCAACTCTTTCCTAGGCAGGCTACGCTTTGTATCACCGCTTTCCAGAATACGCACACAGCTGAAAACCTCTTACGGCAACTGAGGAAGATCATCGCAGAATGGCTTACCCCAATTGGACTCTCCTGTGGATTTGTGGCATCGACAACGCCAGCAATATTGTGTGTGCATTAAATATGGGCAAATTCCAGCACGTCCCATGTTTTGCACATACCTTGAATTTGGTGGTGCAGAATTTTTTAAAAAACGACAGGGGCGTGCAAGAGATGCTGTCGGTGGCCAGAAGAATTGCGGGACACTTTCGGCGTACAGGCACCACGTACAGAAGACTGGAGCACCACCAAAAACTACTGAACCTGCCCTGCCATCATCTGAAGCAAGAAGTGGTAACGAGGTGGAATTCAACCCTCTATATGCTTCAGAGGTTGGAGGAGCAGCAAAAGGCCATTCAAGCCTATACAATTGAGCACGATATAGGAGGTGGAATGCACCTGTCTCAAGTGCAGTGGAGAATGATTTCAACGTTGTGCAAGGTTCTGATGCCCTTTGAACTTGCCACACGTGAAGTCAGTTCAGACACTGCCAGCCTGAGTCAGGTCATTCCCCTCATCAGGCTTTTGCAGAAGAAGCTGGAGGCATTGAAGAAGGAGCTAAAAGGGAGCGATTCCGCTAGGCATGTGGGACTTGTGGATGCAGCCCTTAATTCGCTTAACAAGGATTCACGGGTGGTCAATCTGTTGAAATCAGAGCACTACATTTTGGCCACCGTGCTCGATCCTAGATTTAAAACCTACCTTGGATCTCTCTTTCCGGCAGACACAAGTCTGCTGGGGTGCAAAGACCTGCTGGTGACAAAATTGTCAAGTCAAGCGGAACGCGACCTGTCAACATCTCCTCCTTCACATTCTCCCGCAACTGGGGGTGCGAGGAAAAGGCTCAGAATTCCGAGCCCACCCGCTGGCGGTGATGCAGGGCAGTCTGGAGCGACTGCTGATGCTGACATCTGGTCCGGACTGAAGGACCTGACAACGATTACGGACATGTCGTCTACTGTCACTGCATATGATTCTCTCAACATTGAAAGAATGGTGGAGGATTATATGAGTGACCGCATCCAAGTAGGCACGTCACACAGTCCGTACTTATACTGGCAGGAAAAAGAGGCAATTTGGAGGCCCTTGCACAAACTGGCTTTATTCTACCTAAGTTGCCCTCCCACAAGTGTGTACTCCGAAAGAGTGTTTAGTGCCGCCGCTCACCTTGTCAGCAATCGGCGTACGAGGTTACATCCAGAAAATGTGGAGAAGATGATGTTCATTAAAATGAATTATAATCAATTCCTCCGCGGAGACATTGACCAGCAGCAATTGCCTCCACAAAGTACACAGGGAGCTGAGATGGTGGATTCCAGTGGGGACGAATTGATAATCTGTGAGGAGGGGGATGTACACGGTGATATATCGGAGGATGATGATGAGGTGGACATCTTGCCTCTGTAGAGCCAGTTTGTGCAAGGAGAGATTAATTGCTTCTTTTTTGGTGGGGGTCCAAACCAACCCGTCATATCAGTCACAGTCGTGTGGCAGACCCTGTCACTGAAATGATGGGTTGGTTAAAGTGTGCATGTCCTGTTTATACAACATAAGGGTGGGTGGGAGGGCCCAAGGACAATTCCATCTTGCACCTCTTTTTTCTTTTATTTTTCTTTGCGTCATGTGCTGTTTGGGGAGGGTTTTTTGGAAGGGACATCCTGCGTGACACTGCAGTGCCACTCCTAGATGGGCCCGGTGTTTGTGTCGGCCACTAGGGTCGCTAATCTTACTCACACAGCTACCTCATTGCGCCTCTTTTTTTCTTTGCGTCATGTGCTGTTTGGGGAGGGTTTTTTGGAAGGGACATCCTGCGTGACACTGCAGTGCCACTCCTAGATGGGCCAGGTGTTTGTGTCGGGCACTTGGGTCGCTGAGCTTAGTCACACAGCTACCTCATTGCACCTCTTTTTTTCTTTGCGTCATGTGCTGTTTGGGGAGTGTTTTTTGGAAGGGCCATCCTGCGTGACACTGCAGTGCCACTCCTAGATGGGCCAGGTGTTTGTGTCGGCCACTAGGGTCGCTTAGCTTAGTCATCCAGCGACCTCGGTGCAAATTTTAGGGCTAAAAATAATATTGTGAGGTGTGAGGTATTCAGAATAGACTGAAAATGAGTGGAAATTATGGTTTTTGAGGTTAATAATAATATGGGATCAAAATGACCCCCAAATTCTATGATTTAAGCTGTTTTTTAGGGTTTTTTGAAAAAAACACCCGAATCCAAAACACACCCGAATCCGACAAAAAAAATTCGGTGAGGTTTTGCCAAAACGCGGTCGAACCCAAAACACGGCCGCGGAACCGAACCCAAAACCAAAACACAAAACCCGAAAAATTTCAGGCGCTCATCTCTAGTTTCAGGGAGGGTGTGTGACGTCAGCTCTGGCCCGATCAGCCTGTTTTTTTCGCACTGTAGTGTTAAGTCCTGTGCTACACACAGACTGGAAAAAACATTCAACGGTGAGTGAGTTGCGAATGGATCTGCAGCTGACCGGTGTTTGCAATGCTTTTCTCACGGCGTACGCTGACTTGCACAGGGCGGGTTTTCACTCTGTCTGGGCAGCAACTATCCGATCGCAAACCTCTGCAAATTTGCAGAGGAGCGATCAGGTCTGAATCAGGCCCATTGTTTTATCCACAGTGTCACAGTTGGTGAGATGTGTCACTGCTTGGAGAGAATGGAAAGAGAAAAAGTACCAGCCAATCAACTCATACGTGTAATTTTTTAAACACAGTCTGTAACATGACAGTTAGGACCTGATTGGCTGGCAATTTCTCTCTTTCCATTTTATCACTCTCCAATCGATGATGTATCTAGCCCAAAGTCTGCAACCTTAGTGTCTGCAAGTTGGTATTTCCCGCCTCAGAAAATTATATCAATAATTTAAAGGAGATATTGGCAAAATGTATTTTTTCCTTTGGAGATTAGTGTATAGCTGTTTAATTATGGAATTTGCCTCCATAAATGTACAATACATACTACTGCTTTGGTGCTGTATTTTTATTCTTATTCTTTGAGTGTTCTACTCTTTATTACTTTATTACTTTATTCTTTACATTTATTTTGCCTCCACTTTCTCCACTCTGCACCCAGTTAGACACAATGGGGTAATTCTGAGTTGATCGCAGTAGGAACTTTGTTAGCAGTTGCGCAAAACCATGTGCACTGAAGGAGGGCAGATATAACATGTGCAGAGAGAGTTAGATTTGGGTGGGATGTGTTCAATCTGCAATCTAAATTGCAGTGTAAAAATAAAGCAGCCAGTATTTACCCTGCACAGAAACAGAATGACCCACCCAAATCTAACTCTCTCTGCACATGTTACATCTGCCTCCCCGGCAGTGCACATGGTTTTGCCCAACTGCTAACAAAGGTGGTCATTCCGAGTTGTTCGCTCGCTAGCTGCTTTTAGCAGCATTGCAAACGCTAGGCCACCGCCCTCTGGGAGTGTATCTTAGCATAGCAGAATAGCGAATGAAAGATTAGCAGAACTGCTACTAAATAATTCCCTGCAGTTTCTGAGTAGCTCCGGACCTACTCACAGATTGCAATCACCTCAGTCCGTTTAGTTCCTGGTTTGACGTCACATACATGCCCTGCGTTCGGCCAGCCACTCCCCCGTTTCTCCAGCCACTCCGGCGTTTTTGCCTGATACGCCTGCGTTTTTTAGCACACTCCCTGAAAACGCCATATTGCCGCCCAGAAAACCCACTTCCTGTCAATCAAACTACGATCACTCGAGCGTTGAAAAAACGTCGCTCGAGCTTGTGTAAATCTACTAAGTTATGTGTTAAATAACTAAGCGCATGCGCGCTGCGTACCATGCGCATGCGCATTTTCCACCTTTTTGCAAAAAACGACAACGAGCGAACAACTCGGAATGACCACCAAAGTTCCTGCTGCGATCAACTCAGAATTACCCCCAATAACACCTAATTAGCACCCTTCATTTATCTATTTTCTGCTTCTCCATCTAGGATATTTATTTATCCCTGTACCTGGACTTTGGGGCTAAATCAGTAAGGATAGCATGCATCCTTTTCCTAGCATGCTGGGGGGCCGCCCATCGCTGGGCAAGGCCGCCCAGCATGCTGACCGGAGCCTTCCCCCCCTCCCCCCTTCAACAAGCAGTAAATGCGAGTGATAGCAATTTCTGCTTGTTAGCAGAAATACTGGATGCCTCCTGCCGGCGCAGCTGGGCTGTGCCTGCAGGAGACCCGACGCCTTCTCCCTGATCACGGAGGCTGCGTTTTGCCCAATAGCTAACAAACTTGCTGCTGCGATCAACTCAGAATTACCCCCATTATGTGCAGAAGGCTGGCCAGACCAGATTGTTTCTGTCTGCTTGCCTTCTAAACCCCTGCTGAGAGCAGCTTCTTCTACAGGTCCAGCAAGCAGCTTTCCAGCAGAATACAGTCTGCAGCCTTCAGTCAACATTCAGAAACCCCTCCTCAATTCACTCCTGTTACAGTTTACCTCCTTACTCTGGGGGTAATAAGAAAGGGAAGGAGTTAGATAGGAAAACATACAATTATCACATTCACTGGATTGACTATATTAACATTAACACATAGAATGGACCTAAACCTTAGATAACAGGATATAAAATAATGCTAATCCATCCACAGCATCTCCTATAACGTCACTGTATTATAGTAATACATATCATTTAACAGCTATTAATAGCCCTTTTTCTAGACACTGTTAACAGTGAAACCCCAAATGATTTACACACTTATAGAGAACATACTGTATCTGTGTCTACCATTGGCAGAAGGGGTGCAGGACAGTATTATCGGTTACTCATATAGCCAGTACCAGGGGCCGGCTGGGCAGGGGGGCAGGGTGCCATCTGCCCCCTGGGCCAGTGCAATTTAAGTTTTCCAGAGTCATCTGACTGCAGATTCCCTGTGAAAATCTTGGCCGCTTGCTTGAGTTTGCCCCCCAGGCTGAAAGTTGCCAGACCATGCCCAGTACCCTCATCTTCTTGTGTATGGGTACTCCTGGCAGACACAGAACAAAAGTACTCAAACTATAGTCATATTATAGGGGTAGTGAAAGGGGGAAGAGGTTGGGTGCAAAGTACTGTGGCCCTTATGGTTTGCAGATAACACATATACAGTATGATGGATGGGGAATAGGTTAAGTAATGATATAATACAGGAAATGTCATCCATGTTGATTTTATTCTTTTTTTCTAATTCTAGGTTGTGCAGATCACCCTGGTGAGCTTACAATTGTCCCTGGGAGCTATAGTAACACTCTCCTTAGAGTACTTTACGTCTGCAACTGCATTCAGCGGCATAACCTACTGGGCATCAGCGCTTGTGAGTAATCCCTCAATTGTCTCCCCCCACCCCCAGACATGAGCATAACTTCAGACGCTTGCCTTTTGAATGTGTGTGATGTCAGCAAAATAATGGCACCGCCTATTGATCGCCTGGCACCTTGGTCCCCAACACATGCCTCTTGCTGTCAGTATAACGTTATCATGCCAGTATTTGTACCTGTCTTTCAGTCTGTGTAAGTGTGGGCTGATCTCCAGGTTACACAATTATCTTTTGGCAAGCAGGCAAATGTCTGTGTGTGCCAGCTGCATTGTTTTCTGAGATACGGAAGGCCATGAACTTATGAACTGACAATTATCACACACATTAACTGACTCAGGTGAATTGCAAACCTTTCAAAATTATGCTCTGCACAAAAAATCAACATACTGTATGGCTAGGTTCAAGGCTGTTTCTAGCCAATTTGGCTCCCAGTGCAAGATTTAAAAATGCGCCCCCCCCCCCCCCCATTGACATTAAAAAAAAATATCCCCCCCCGACAAGGGTGTGTGGCCTCATTAAAATGGGCGGTGCCTCATCTGATCTCATCATCACGGCCAGCTCAGGAAAAATATAAAGTCCCCATTTTACACAGTACGGCAGGCACGTGTTCCCATTTTACACATTACGGCAGGCAAGAGTCCCCATTTTACACATTGCGGCAGGCACGTGTCCCCATTTTACACAGTACGGCAGGCACGTGTCCCCATTTTATACATTGCGTCAGGGACGTATCCCCATTTTACACATTGTGGCAGGCAAGAGTCCCCATTTTACACAGTACAGCAGGCAATAGTCCCCATTTTACACAATACGGCAGGCACATGCGCCCATTTTACACATTGCGGCAGGCACGTGTCCCCATTTTACATAGTATTGCAGGCAAGAGTCCCCATTTTACATAGTATTGCAGGCAAGAGTCCCCATTTTACATAGTATTGCAGGCAAGAGTCCCCATTTTACATAGTATTGCAGGCAAGAGTCCCCATTTTACACAGTATTGCAGGCAAGTGTCCCCATTTTACATAGTATTGCAGGCAAGAGTCCCCATTTTACACAGTATTGCAGGCAAGACTCCCCATTTTACATAGTATTGCAGGCAAGAGTCCCCATTTTACACAGTATTGCAGGCAAGTGTCCCCATTTTACATAGTATTGCAGGCAAGAGTCCCCATTTTACACAGTATTGCAGGCAAGTGTCCCCATTTTACACAGTATTGCAGGCAAGAGTCCCCATTTTACATAGTATTGCAGGCAAGAGTCCCCATTTTACACAGTATTGCAGGCAAGTATCCCCATTTTACATAGTATTGCAGGCAAGAGTCCCCATTTTACACAGTATTGCAGGCAAGAGTCCCCATTTTACACAGTATTGCAGGCAAGTGTCCCCATTTTACATAGTATTGCAGGCAAGAGTCCCCATTTTACACAGTATTGCAGGCAAGATTCCCCATTTTACACAGTATTGCAGGCAAGTGTCCCCATTTTACATAGTATTGCAGGCAAGAGTCCCAATTTTATACAGTACGGCAGGCAAGTGTCAAGTGGGGGGAGAGGAAGGGAGAGGGGGGGAGAGAGAGAGAGAGACTACTTACATACAGTATGAAGTGGCTCTTCCCGCTCTTCGGCCCGCACCAGCCGCCTCCTCCTTCCAGCTGGCTCCCCCTCCTCTTGTCAACGGTACTCCAGTTCGGGAGGCGGAGTTTCGCGGAATGACGCAATTGCATCATGACGTCATGACGCAACCGCGTCATGCTGCGAAACTCCGCCCCCCGAACAGGAGTACTCGGGAAGGGGGAGGAGGGGGAAAAGGACCTGCAAAGTGCCGCGGCGGGCGCCCCTTGCGGTTGCACGACTCGCCCGCCGCTAGAAACGGCACTGGCTAGGTTACACCAGAGCCACTGGAGGAAATTTCATGCTTTGGGCGGTATCCGATTACATGCAGTGATTTACCGCACGGTAATAATGGGCTTTATAGCATGATCATACTATCAGTTACAGTTACACACAGTTTTTACTAGAGATGTGCAACGGGCATTTTTCGGGTTTTGTGTTTTGGATTCGGTTCCGCGGTCGTGTTTTGGATTCGGATGTATTTTGGCAAAACCTCCCTTTCAAATTTTTGTCGTATTCGGGTGCGTTTTGGATTCGGGTGTTTTTTCCTCAAAAACGGCTTAAATCATAGAATTTGGGGGTAATTTTGATCCTATAGTATTATTAACCTTAATAACCATAATTTTAATTAATTTCCAGTCTATTCTGAATACCTCACACCTCACAATATTATTTTTAGCCCTAAAATATGCACCGAGGTCGCTGGATGACTAAGCTAAGCGACCCAAGTGGGCGGCACAAACACCTGGCCCATCTAGGAGGGGCACTGCAGTGTCAGACAGGATGGCACTTAAAAAACTAGTCCCCAAACAGCATATGATGCAAAGATAAATAAATAAAAAAAGAGGTGCAAGATGGAATTGTCCTTGGGCCCTCCCACCCACCCTTATGTTGTATAAACAGGACATGCACACTTTAACGAACCCATCATTTCAGTGACAGGGTCTGCCACACAACTGTGGCTAAAATGATTGGTTGGTTTGGGCCCCCACCAAAAAAGAAGCAATCAATCTCTCCTTGCACAAACTGGCTCTACAGAGGCAAGATGTCCACCTCCTCCTCATCGTTCGATTCCTCACCCCTTTCACTGTGTACATCCCCCTCCTCACAGAGTGTTAATTCGTCCCCACTGGAATCCACTATCTCAGGTCCCTGTGTACTTTCTGGAGGCAATTGCTGGTAAATGTCTCCACGGAGGAATTTATTATAATTAATTTTGATGAACAGCATCTTCTCCACATTTTCTGGAAGTAACCTTATACGCCGATCGCTGACAAGGTTACCGGCTGCACTTAACACTCTTTCGGAGTACACACTGGAGGGGGGTGGGGTGTGGGGGGGGGGGGGGGCAACTTAGGTAAAATAAAGCCAGTTTGTGCAAGGGCCTCCAACTTGCCTCTTTTTCCTGCCAGTATACGTACGGACTGTCTGACATGCCTACAGTGATGCTGTCACTCATATAATCCTCCACCATTCTTTCAATGGTGACAGAATCATATGCAGTGACAGTAGACGACATGTCAGTAATCGTTGGCAGGTCCTTCAGTCCGGACCAGATGTCAGCACTTGCTCCTGACTGCCCTGCATCACCGCCAGCGGGTGGTTTTGGAAATTTGATCCTTTTCCTGGCAGCTCCAGTGGCGGTAGAAAATGAAGGAGGAGCTGTTGGCGGGTCACGTTCCGCTTGACTTGACAAGTGTCTCACCAGCAGGTCTTTGAACATCTGCAGACTTGTGTCTGCCGGAAAGAGAGATACAACGTAGGCTTTAAACCTAGGATCGAGCACGGTGGCCAAAATGTAGTGCTCTGATTTCAACAGATTGACCACCCGTGAATCCTGGTTAAGCGAATGAAGGGTTCCATCCACAAGTCCCACATGCCTAGCGGAATCGCTCCATTTTAGCTCCTCTTCAATCTCTCCCGCTGCTTCTGCAAAAGCCTGATGAGGGGAATGACCTGACTTAGGCTGGCAGTGTCTGAACTGACTTCACATGTGGTAAGTTCAAAGGGTTGGAGAACCTTGCACAACATGGAAATCATTCTCCACTGTGCTTGAGTCAGGTGCATTCCTCCTCCTTTGCCTATATCGTAGGCAGATGTATAGGCTTGAATGGCCTTTTGCTGCTCCTCCATCCTTTGAAGCATATAGATGGTTGAATTCCACCTCGTTACCACCTCTTGCTTCAGCTGATGGCAGGGCATGTTCAGGACTGTTTTCTGGTGCTCCAGTCTTCGGCACGCGGTGGCTGAATACCGAAAGTGGCCCGCAATTCTTCGGGCCACCTACAGCATCTCCATTACGCCCCTGTCGTTTTTTAAATAATTCTGCACCACCAAATTCATTGAATGTGCAAAACATGGGACGTGCTGGAATTTGCCCACATGTAATGCACGCACAATATTGGTGGTGTTGTCCGATGTCACAAATCCCCAGGAGAGTCCAATTGGGGTAAGCCAATCTGCGATGATGCTCCTCAGTTTCCGTAAGAGGTTGTCAGCTGTGTGCCTCTTATGGAAAGCGGTGATACAAAGCGTAGCCTGCCTAGGAACGAGTTGGCGTTTGCGAGATGCTGCTACTGGTGCCGCTGCTGCTGTTGTTGCTGTGGGAGGCAATACATCTACCCAGTGGACTGTCACAGTCATATAGTCCTTAGTCTGCCCTGCTCCACTTGTCCACATGTCCGTGGTTAAGTGGACAGTGGGTACAACTGCATTTTTTAGGACACTGGTGACTCTTTTTCTGACGTCTGTGTACATTCTCGGTATCGCCTGCCTAGAGAAGTGGAACCTAGATGATATTTGGTACCGGGGACACACTACCTCAAGCAATTCTCTAAGTCCCTGTGAACTAACGGCGGATACCGGACGCACGTCTAACACCAATATAGTTGTCAAGGCCTGAGTTATCCACTTTGCAACAGGATGACTGCTGTGTGCATATGAATATCCTTTCAAAGAATTAAGGTTCAAAAAGGGTTGAGATTACCTAAAGGATAAAAAAAGGGGGCAGACTAGATGGGCCAAGTGGTTCTTATCTGCCGTCAAATTCTATGTTTCTATATTTCATCTTCCTCGCAAAGGACTGTTGGACAGTCAATTGCTTACTGGTAGTACAAGTGGTCTTCCGACTTCCCCTCTGGAATGACGATCGACTCCCAGCAGCAAAAACAGCAGCGCCAGCAGCTGTAGGCATTACACTCAAGGATCCATCGGAGGGATCCCAGGCAGGAGAGGACTCGTCAGACTTGCCAGTGACATGGCCTGCAGGACGACTGGCGTTCCTGTCTAAGGAGGAAATTGACACTGAGGGAGTTGGTGGTGTGGTTTGCAGGAGCTTGGTTACAAGAGGAAGGGATTTAGTTGTCAGTGGACTGCTTCCGCTGTCACCCAAAGTTTTTGAACTTGTCAATTACTTCTGATGAATGCGCTCCAGGTGACGTATAAGGGAGGATGTTCCTAGGTGGTTAACGTCCTTACCCCTACTTAATACAGCTTGACAAGGCAACACACGGCTTGACACCTGTTGTCCGCATTTCTGTTAAAATAATTCCACAACGAAGAGGTGATTTTTTTTTTGTATTTTGACCAGGCATGTCAATGGCCTTATTCATCCCATGGACAATAGGTGTCTCCCTGGGTGCCTGACTTAAACATACCACCTCACCATCAGAATCCTCATTGTCAATTTCCTCCTCAGCGCCAGCAACACCCATATCCTCATCCTGGTGTACTTCAACAGTGACATCTTCAATTTGAATATCAGGAACTGGACTGTGGGTGCTCCTTCCAGCACTTGCAGGGGGCGTGCAAATGGTGGAAGGAGCCATCTCTTCCCGTCCAGTGTTGGGAAGGTAACTGGAATGATGATGACCTATGCACAGTGACAGGACACTACCACAGCACCCTACAGCAGCAAGATGCCGCACAAGACACTGGACTTTTAGTAATGTACTGTAGTATACTGGTCACCACAATGCAGCACAAGACAATGAGCACTGATACTGAGCACTGATGAGGATACTAGAACTGACACTGAGCAGCAAGATGCCGCACTGGACTATTGTACTGTAGTATACTGGTCACCACAATGCAGCACAAGACAATGAGCAGTGATACTGAGCACTGATGAGGATACTAGAACTGACACTGAGCAGCAAGATGCCGCACTGGACTATTGTACTGTAGTATATGGTCACCACAATGCAGCACAAGACAATGAGCAGTGATACTGAGCACTGATGAGGATACTAGAACTGACACTGAGCAGCAAGATGCAGCACTGGACTATTGTACTGTAGTATACTGGTCACCACAATGCAGCCCAACACAATGAGCAGTGATACTGAGCACTGATGAGGATACTAGAACAGACACTGAGCAGCAAGATGCAGCACTGGACTATTGTACTGTAGTATACTGGTCACCACAATGCAGCACAACACAATGAGCAGTGATACTGAGCACTGATGAGGATACTAGAACTGACATTGAGCAGCAAGATGCAGCACTGCACTATTGTACTGTAGTATACTGGTCACCACAATGTAGCCCAAGACAATCAGCACTGATACTGAGCACTGATGAGGATACTAGAACTGACACTGAGCAGCAAGATGCAGCACTGGACTATTGTACTGTAGTATACTGGTCACCACAATGCAGCACTGATACTGAGCACTGATATTGAGCTGATATTGAGCTTTCCACTGAGAGAACATAGCCACGTCCTCTCCGCTCTCTCTACAATGCAGTAGTGAAAATGGCGGCGACGTGCGGCTCTTTATATGGAATCCGAATCTCGTGAGAATCCGACAGCGGTATAATGACGTTTTGCCTCGTTCGGGTTTTCCAAGTCAGGCGGGAAGAACCAAGTCTACCTCGGACCCGTGTAAACCACGTGGAGTTCGGGGGGGTTCTGTTCTCGGAGAACCGAATCCGCTCATCTCTAGTTTTTACCATGCGTTAAATCACCCGTTATCGGGCGACAGGGCAGTAGAGACCCTGGTTGGGCCCAGGTACTTTTCCAGGGGTGTGGCCTAATCACAGGATGCCTGGCCATGCACCCTTAGAAAAAAAATATATGGTATTTTAAGCTCCTCCATGGCCACAGTGCTGGGATAAGGAGAAGAGCTGCAGCTGCTGCTGCCAGTTAAGGGGGAGGGGGCCAGGGGCCCTCACTGGGCCCCTCCATCTGACCTGGGCCCGGGTAATTTGTACGCTCTCAGCACCACTGTCGGGCGCTAACATATGGGGTCTGTGATAAGTTCGCGGACCCATGTGTTACGGTCCAAGAACGGGTCTCCTGGGGCTGGTCATCTGGGATTCTGCAAAATCACTGATAAGTGCCGGGCTACGAGGCTAATAGGATAGTCTCGGGGCAATCCATTAGCTGTGGTAGTTCACCACAGCTACTGTAATAATAGGATACCACCCTTTATGTTTTACATACTGCATACTGTGCAAGTTCATATAAGAATTACTTCTAAACACAGCCAAGGGGTTTATTTAGATAATGGAGGTACTGTAAGTCAAATCTCTCTTTACCTGCAACTTTAGCCAGCAATAGACGCCTCTAAAAGTCTGTCCTCTACACTGATTTATATCATTTCAATAATCTTGCCCCATTAAATAAAATGTATTTATTGCTCTTCCCCACAAACAAGGTGCCCTCATATCACTCGACTTCCATCACCCAGTATAACATCTGCTCCTACAAACACTGATATTTTTACCTACAATTTTGGTTTAACCCTTTATGACCCCTTGTTCACTTAAATGGACATTATTAAAACATGTATTGCATAGACTGTATTGTGATGACGGTAGCCATTCAAATCATGTCGATTTAAATGTATGAAAATACTGTGAACATTTTCCGGCAGATGCTAGAGTACCAAAATAACGAATCACATTGTTTTGTTGTACGAGCTACAATGCTTTATGTACTATGGGCCTAATTCTGACCTGATCGCAGCAGCAAAATTGTTCTCTAATGGGCAAGACCATGTGCACTGCAGGTTTGACAGATATAACATTTGCGGAGAGAGTTAAATTTGGGTGGGTTATATTGTTTCTGTGCAGGGTAAATACTGGCTGCTTTATTTTTATACTGTGTTTTGTTCATATGTTTGTAAATCCAGTCATAAGGATACAGAGACATGTGAGTTCACTGCTGTGCTGTTTATTCCATTACCAACTCCAGGCACACTGCACACTGGACCACCCACTTGCCAGCATCCCCCTGGTCCTAGGGACCATCACTGAAGATTCAGGCTTACACAGATTAGTAAGGGAGTGTCTACAAATATTAAGCATTCTAATACACTAATATCACATCCTCTTTTCTTTAAAGATAAGCCCTATACGCTTCAATGCAACAATTAACAACATCATATTAAGAACATCATCTAACATGTTTCAATGAGTCTCTCAGGTCTGCGTATTTCCCTTATGGGCCTTTCATACACAGTCTGTGTTTCATCGACCATGTTAGACCTTTCTAGAATCGTAGTTGGTTCACCATTATCAGGATCATCATACATGTCAGATGAAGGGTATTCTTCAGTCATGTTGTCTTCATTATGGTTAGGTTGAGATCTTAAATCCACCCGATTTCTTCTTACTTCCGTTCCACGCTCTGTACGTATAGTATAAGATCTTGGTGCTACTTGTGCTTGCACAATACCTTTCTGCACCCAAATACCTTTCTCGTGATCTCTGAGACGGACTTGGTCACCCGATTTTAGATCAGATAAGCTTTTTGTTTGTCTGTCATAGAACAGTTTCTGTTTCGCCTGTTGACGTTCCTTACTCAGTCTGACCAACGCTGAGTTATGTGCAGTTCATCATGTATCAGGAGATTTGCTCTAATCCTCCTTCCCATCAGCATTTGTGCAGGAGAAAGTCCATTCTGTAAAGGCGTACTGCGGTAGATTAAAAGACTTTTGTAGAAATCTTCATTACCTTATTGAGCTTTTTTCAAGAGACTCTTTACAGTTTTTACTGAACTTTCCATCAACCCATTTGAGCGTGGATAGTGGGGACTTGACGTAGTATGGACAAATTCCCACTCATCAGCAAATTGTCTAAATTCAGCACTGGAAAACTGAGGACCATTGTCAGTGAACACTTCCATAGGAACAGCATGCCTTGCAAAGATTGACTTCATGCAAATGATTACGGCTATACTAGTAGTTGTATGTAGTGTCTTCACCTCAGGGTAGTTAGAGTAATAATCAGTCACGACAATGTACGTTTTCCCATTACAATCAAACAAATCTGCGCCAACTTTCTGGTACGGTCTCTCTGGCACTGCATGAGGACTCAGTGGCTCGACTGTTGTTTCGGTCTATACATAAGACATAATTCACATGTAGCTGTAGTCTGTGCTATGTCTTGGTTCATTCTTGGCCAATACATAACTTCACGTGCTCTCCGCTTACATTTTTCTTCTCCTAAGTGGCCTTCATGTATCTTGCACAGCATAGTTTTTCTTAGTCGTGCAGGTATGACAAACCTATTGCCTTTGTAAATAATACCATCGACAACTGTAAAGTCACTGCGGTACATCCAATAATCATGAATAGACAGCGGGCACGCATTTTTTTCTGCTGGCCAACCTTTCAGAATGATGTCTTTCAACACTTTCATTGTGTCATCTGTCTCAGTTTCTTTCCTAATCTGTTCTTGTCTTGCAAGAGACACTGGTAGAGAAGCTACGATCAAATTAACATAGGCTTCTATCTCTTCATCCATCAGACTTTTGGAACCTTCACTTTTGTCCACAGCATGGGAAAGTGTATCAGCAATGTACATGTATTTGCCGGGAGAGTACAGCAAGTGTACATCATATTTCTGTAGTCTGATAAGCATTTGTTGAATTCTCATGGGACAGTCATGTAATGATTTAGTCATGATAGCTACCAATGGCTTGTGGCAGAGCCGGCCATAGGTATAGGCAAACTAGGCAATTGCCTAGGGCATTTGATATGCCTAGGGGCATCAGCAGCTTCTGCTGATTAAAATGATATGCGGCATGCCTATATTCTGAGTGTAGCATTTCATATGCAGATACAGCCACAGTCTCACACAGTATATAGGCATGCTGCATATCATTTTAATCAGCAGAAGCTGCTTGTGCATCCTAGCCACATAGCAATGCAAATAATATGCATTTTCATTAAAAAAAACGTGCCCGACGTTATCATTGAGGCAAGATTTATGAGGACACATCTGTATCCAAGCAGAGGCAGAGGTCACAGTGTTAGTAGCAGTGTGAGTGCTGTGTGCATGTGAGAGGGTTGGTTGTGCAGTAGTGTTCAGAATATGTGTAAGGAGCATTATGTGTGTCATGTAAAAATGTATCAATAATGTGCAACATATGTGTAAGGGGCACTGTGTGTAATTATGTGTATAAGGGCATTAACAATGTGCGGCATATGTGTAACAGGGTACTACTGTATGTGTGTCATTATGTGTAAAGGGGCACTAATAATGTGCAGCAAATGTGTAGGTGGCACTGTGTGTGTGTGTCATTATGTGTATAAGGGCATTAATAATGTGCGGCATATGTGTAAGGGACATTATGTGTAAAAGGGCATTAATAAAGGTTGTCATAATGTGTAAGGCGCATTATGGTTATAAGGAAATATGTGTAAGGGGCATTACTGTGTGGAATTGTGTGTATAAATGTATAAATGCATGACTAATGTGTGGCATTTTGTGTATAAGGTGCTCTACTATATGGCGTTGCATATAGAAAGGGCACTACTGTGTCGTCTAATGTGAATAAAGAGCAATAGGGTGTGGTGTAATGTGAATAAGGAGCAATTCAGTGTGATGTAATGTGAATAAGGGGCTCTACTGTGAGGAGTAACGTTTATAAGGTAAAGTGATACTACTGTGGGGTGTAATATGAATTATGGACACTATCGCATGATCAAATGTGAATAAAGTTGCTGTGCGCCAAATGTGCAAGCTGTTCCTATTTAAAGTATAGGGGGTACAAACACCAAAATAAGGACTGCTGTGGGTGAGGGGTGATGGTGCTGGGAAAGAGGTGCAAGGTCAGAGGCAGAACCAGCGGTGGTGCTAGGGGGCACCAGCCAAAATCTTGCCTAGGGCATCATATTGGTTAGGGCCGGCTCTGGCTTGTGGTCAGTTTCCACTGTAAATGTTTGACCATACACAAACTGATGAAATCGCTCACATGCATATGTGATCGCTAGAAGTTCTTTTTCTATCTGAGCATACCTTGTTTCAGCACTTGTCAGTGCTCTTGATGCATAGATTACTGGTTGCCATGTATCCTCATGTTCTTGTAACAGCACTAAGCCTAGGCCAAATTGTGAAGCATCTGCTGAAATTCTTATTCTTTTCGCAGGATCAAAGAATTTTAGCACATTTGTCCTTGTTTAGCTTTAGATTCACTTTCTTGACAAGTTCCATTACTTGTCTCAATCTAGAATCATGTTCTTCCTTTGTAGATCCCCAGACAATAATGTCATCCATCATTGTTCCAACACCTGGAATATGTTCAAAAATCATGTGTATCTTTTTGTGATATACTTCTGGAGCAGACAATATTCCATATGGTAGTCGAAGAAATCTGTATCGACCTTCTGGTGTATTAAATGTACAAAGCTTTGAGTTGGCCTCATCTAGCTTCATTTGCCAGAATCCTGAAGATGCGTCCAATTTACTGAACCATTTTGCTCCCGCAAATTGCGACATGATTTCATCTCTGGTTGGTAGTTTGAAATGTTCTCGTTTAATAGCTTTGTTTAAATCTCTGGGGTCTAGACATATTCTGAGTTGTTCATTTTTCTTTTCAACAATTACTAAGGAGCTTACCTATTCCATAGGCTCATCAACTTTCTGTATCACACCCAAGGCTTCCATGTGATTTAACTCTTGTTTCAGTTTTTCTCCCAGCGCAAACTGCACTTTTCTACAGGGGTGTATCACTGAAGAAACTTGCGTGTCTATATTTATTTTATGCTTTCCAGGCAAACAACCTAGACCTTCAAACAAGTCTCTGTATTCTGTAAACATCGATTTGCAGTCATCTTCTACTTGTGATGTCACCATAAAAACTTTATTTAGCAAGCTTAGTTTCTCACAGGAACTTAATCCTAGAATCAGTTGCACATTTTTATCCACAATCAGTAGAGATGTTTTAAACTGTTGTCCCTTATATTTCAGTGTCACTAAGCATGTACCTTTCACAGGAATTTCCTCCCCAGTGTACCCTGTAACTTTCACTTTGGCTGGATGAATTTTAGGTTTTACTCTAAAAGTCTTATAGTCTTGAAACGATATTAAATTCACCTGCGCGCCAGTATCAAGCTTAAAGGGAATGACAATCTCGTTCACAGTTAAAGGGACAATCCATTCTTTCTTATCTGCACTGCAAAGTTCAATGCAATCCACAAAGAATTCCTCTGTTTGTTTAAAAGCATGCACATTGGTTGTTTCCCTTTTCATTTTACAGCATTTGGCAAAGTGATTAAGTCTACCACATTTCATGCAGGTTTTACCATAAGCAGGGCACATTTTAGGATTGTGAGCATTTCCACATCTACTACACATTTCCTTATTAGACTGTGGCTTAGACTGCTTCATTCTTGAGAATGGAGATTTGTTTGGCTCTGTTTTCTGCACTACATGAACAGCAGCATCAACTTCCTTGTGTAACTTTTTGGCTTGAAATCTAGTTATTTCTGCAGATCTGCACATAGTCACTGCCTTTTCTAGTGTTAGGTCTTGCTCTCTCAGCAGTCTCTCTCTGAGTCTATTATCAGGTATTCCACAAACAATACGATCTCTAATCAGTGAATCCTTTAAATCACCAAACTCACAGGTTTTACAGAGTGATTGCAGCTCTGTAACATACTGATCAAATCCATCTGCAGACTTCTGATCACATGTGAAAAACTTATATCTTTCATATGTCACATTTTTCCTTGGCACAAAGTAATCTTCAAACTTTTGCATTATTGAAGATAGCACAATTTCTGCCCCTCATCAAACTGAAAACTATTATAAATGTCCAGCACATCCTCTCCTATCACATGGAGGAAAATGGATGCCTTCGTTTTGTCAGCCTCTGTATCAGCTCCACATGCAGCAAAATATATATTAAACCTTTGCTTAAATCTTTTCCAGTTTTCAGACAAGTTACCAGACATCAGCATGCCGGTTGGAGGAGCCAGTTTATCCATGGTTAATAGAAAGTAATGTGACAATTTGATGTATGATAGTGTTCACAAATGACCATATGTCGTAATATAATGATGTTTATTAGGGTGGTATGTTCCCACTGTCAGGTGTGTCGTGCAGACCACCCTTTTCAGTGTACCCTCCTGAATGGTACACTTCTGCTCAAAACTTCTAGAATTAATAATAAGAGTGGTGGGTAAAAGTATGTGCCTCTCCGTAAATCTGGCACAATGTCTGTGTCAGTGTTATGTCCTTAGGAGTCCTAATGTTCAGAGGTCCCTTGCGGGATGAATGTCAGGTATGCCCAAGGGTGCACCTTTACCATAGGTATGGTATCACCTATGTGGCTCTGAAACTAGGTAAGTATCAGTTGTGGTGGGGTGTGTGACAGTTTGCGGCGTTCCGCCTGTCAGACCTCCCTGTGTGCACCAAATGAGGAATCGGGGGTACGGGCTTGGTTCTTACACTTACCGCCGGGGGTGCGTTCCGCGCGCCTGTGCCGGCTCAGCTTCCGTTCCCGAGTCCTCCGGTGTCCTTTGGACTCGGGAACGGAAGCTGAGCCAGCACACAGACATTGTGCCAGATTTACGGAGAGGCACATACTTTTACCCACCACTCTTATTATTAATTCTAGAAGTTTTGAGCAGAAGTGTACCATTCAGGAGGGTACACTGAAAAGGGTGGTCTGCATGACACACCTGACAGTGGGAACATACCACCCTAATAAACATCATTATATTACGACATATGGTCATTTGTGAACACTATCATACATCAAATTGTCACATTACTTTCTTCCCATTTTCTTTCATCCCTTCTTTCTCCATCCCTTTCCATCTTCACCCTCTCTCTCACATTCCTTCTCTTCCACAAGTGCGCTGACCTCACCATTGCTTAACATTAGTACGGAGGTAGGACACCTCTAGGCCTAGCAGCACTAACCCCCCATCCCAGTGAGCGCAGTCTCTCTCCAATTATCTATCCATGGTTAATCACTGTTTGAAGATAGGAGCACATGGCAGGCTTTGCAGACACTGAGTATAACAGCCTAACAGACTGTTGCAGGATTCTTTCACACTCTGTGAGCACTAGCAGTCCAAGTTAAACTTCTTCTGACACCATGTTTTGTTCATATGTTTGTAAATCCAGTCATCAGGACACAGAGACATGTGAGTTCACTGCTGTGCTGTTTATTCCATCACCACCTCCAGACACACTGCACACTGGACCACCCACTTCCCAGCATCCCCCTGGTCCTAGGGACCATCACTGAAGATTCAGGCTTACACAGATTAGTAAGGGAGTGTCTACAAATATTAAGGATTCTAATACACTAACATCACACACTGCAATTTAGATTTCAGTTTGAACACACCCCACCCAAATCGAACTCTCTCAGTACATGTTTAAAATGCCCCCCCCCCCTTGCAGTGCATATGATTTTGTCCATTAGAGAACAGTTTTGCTGCTGCGGTTAGGTCTGAATTAGGCCCTAAAAACGAGAAGGACCATATTTTTTTGTGGTTACTTTGGGCCTCATTTGTCTACTTTACCAGTGTCATCACTGGCATACACCGGAAACATAGAATGGTTCATAAAGGGTTGTATAAGGTTCTCAGGACCTCCGAGAAGGAGTTTCTGCTACACTTCAGTCATTGGGGCAACTTTAAAGGAGATCAATTTAAAGAGCTGACTGATAGTGGCCACAACTAGTGTAAATAAAACACATTATTTCTTAGGGGGGATTTCAACTGTTTTTGGTGCCCATAGGCAATTGTTTTTCCATTGGGTACCCATTACTTATCGCGCATGTCTTCCCCAAATGCCCAACTTTGGTGGATTTCTGCTTGCCACCTCAAAAAGGTGTGGTATGTGGGTGTGCTGGAGGCATGGCTGTACTATTGCAACATCGTGGGCACACTCCCCACTACACAATGCCAAGATTACAGGAATCATAGTGTCACGATCCGGGTATCTGGACGCCATTACTTACCCTTCAGATGCCTCCTAAGGCTGGCTCAGCGTTCCAGGACCGGATCCCGTTGTTCCTGAGTTTCCACATGCAGAATGTCAGAGTGGTGATTTCATCAGCCGCGGCCTCCGCTGTGCCCGCGTGGTTAAATGTGCGCTTGTCAGTCTGGCGTCTCCTGTCTCCTGTGGCCGGCGTCGCCATTACTGTTTCAATTCTCACATGGATTACAAACCAAACTTCCCTCCAAGTGTCTGCATGGGCGCAGCCATCTTGGATTTTGTCATCTGATTATTTCCACCAATCTGCTGTCTGTATTGTTGATTTGCATAATTGCCTAGCCAACCCCTTCCTTGCTGCAGGTATAAGTATGCTGTGCCTGAGCAAGGAAGGCGTCAGTGCTTTGGTTGTCTAACCTAGTTCCAGTTTGTCTCTCTCCTGTGGTTGTCTTCCAGGTTCCAGCTCCTGTCTCCAGACTTCTGCTATAGAGACCCGCACCAGCATTCCATCTGCGGTGTAGCCTGACTCTCCGATCCATTCTGGACTCACCTGTTTCCAGCTACAACAATCACCTGCTTCCAGCTCAGCTTCCAGCAGTGTACAGCTTCTCTTAAAGGGCCGGTGTCCTTTCTGCAGTTTACCACTCTCCACCGGTATTATTATTTCACCGCTCTCAAACAATAACCTGCTTCCAGCCCAGCTTCCAGCAGTGTATAGCTTCTCTTAAAGGGCCGGTGTCCTTTTCTGCAGTTTACCACTCTCCACCGGTATTATTATTTCACCGCTCTCAAACTCCAAACTTCATTATTATTTCATCGCTCTCAAGTTCGTTTATTATTTAACTGGTTCCAGCCAGTATCCACTCCGTACCCACAACAGTCTGGTTCCAGCCAGTATCCACAGCAGCCGTGTTACCTTCAGCAGCCCAGCCTTTCCTGGAACATCAGCTGGTACGATCCTGGGTTCTCTCCATTGCTACAGTCAGGCCTGGTAAGGACTTTCCAACTAGAAGATTATTAGAACTGTCTCACACTACCAGTGCCTGTGGCCCTTGCCACCCTGTAGTACCCAGGAATTGTATTTATCCTCTGTTGACTTTTATGTTTCCTTTTACTGCTGCTGTGTTACGGAGTTTGTCATAATAAACATCATTGACTTTTATCCTGGTTGTCGTGGTCACGCCTTCGGGCAGTTATTCTACATGTTACTTACATGTCTAGGGGTCTGATACAACCTCCCAGGTTCCGTTACAGCTCAGCCCCTACAACTGAGGCTGCCTCCCGTCAGCTCAGGCCCTCAGTTGTGACAGTAAGCACTGACCTAATGAATCCAGCCGGAGACCAGGATCAAGCAGCCAGGCCGATGCAAGAACTGGCAGCCCGACTTGAACATCAGGAGGCTGCACAGGGCCACATCATCCGCTGTCTCCAGGATCTCTCTACACGGCTGGATGGGATTCAAACGACCCTCCGTGGACCTGGCACGTCCGGTGCGTCCACTACTGTAACACCAGCTGTAACCCCACCCACCTTACCCATTTCCAGTCCACATCTTCATCTTCCAACGCCAGCAAAATTTGATGGATCTCCAAGGTTCTGCAGGGGATTTCTCAATCAATGTGAAATCCACTTTGAGCTTCTACCTGGCAATTTCTTCAGTGACCGTACCAAAATTGCCTATATCATCTCCCTTCTCAGTGGCTCAGCCCTTGACTGGGCATCACCTTTATGGGAGAAGTCTGATCCCCTGCTATCCTCCTATACTGACTTTGTAGCTACATTCTGGCGCATCTTCGACGAGCCAGGCCTGATAACATCTGCTTCATCTGAGATTCTCCGTTTACGCCAGGGAACACGTACTGTGGGACAGTATCTTATACAGTTTAAAATCCTGGCATCCGAACTGGCATGGAACGACGAGGCCCTGTATGCTGCATTCTGGCATGGCTTATCAGAACGCATCAAGGATGAGTTAGCTACCAGAGACTTGCCCTCTAAGTTGGATGAGCTAATTTCTCTTTGCACGAAGGTTGATCTACGTTTCAGAGAGAGAGCAAACGAGCGAGGAAGATCATCTACTCCTAAATCTTCTGCTCCTCCTCCTCGTCAACCATCTCCATCCAAGGATGAGCCTATGCAAATTAGTCGTTCCCGTCTATCTCCCGCTGAGCGCCGAAGACGTCTCTCTGAGTCTCTCTGTCTCTACTGTGCAGCTCCGTCGCACACTATCAATGCCTGTCCCAAACGTCCGGGAAACTCCAGATCCTAGCTCGCCAAGGAGAGGGCCGGCTAGGAGTAATGATCTCCTCTCCATCTCCTCATGACTGTAACCTCCCAGTGTCGCTCCAAATTGCTCAACGTTACAGGAACGTCATTGCCCTCCTTGATTCCGGAGCAGCTGGGAATTTCATAACCGAAGCTTATGTTAAACGGTGGTCCCTACCCACCGAGAAACTGTCCTCATCCATCTCTTTGACTGCCGTGGATGGCAGCAAGATTTTTGACGCAGTCATTTCCTTAAGGACTCTTCCAGTTCGTCTGAGAGTGGGAGTTCTTCATTCTGAGTATATTTCTTTTTTAGTGATTCCAAGAGCCACACATCCAGTGGTTTTAGGCCTTCCATGGCTCCGTCTCCACAACCCATCAATTGACTGGACGACTACGCAAATACTGGCATGGGGTCCCTCCTGTGCTGAGACTTGTTTAGCCAAAGTTCTTCCTGTTTGTTCTTCCTTCCCCAGGTCATCTGATGTTCCGCCTCCTCCATATCAAGACTTCACGGACGTGTTCAGTAAAGCCTCTGCTGATATCCTTCCTCCTCATAGAGAATGGGACTGCCCAATCGACCTCATTCCAGGGAAGGTTCCACCGCGAGGCCGAACTTATCCGTTGTCTTTGCCTGAGACACACTCCATGGAAGAGTACATCAAAGAGAACCTGGCGAAGGGTTTCATCCGACCATCTTCTTCTCCAGCCGGCGCAGGCTTCTTCTTCGTTAAGAAGAAAGACGGTGGTCTGCGTCCGTGCATCGACTACAGAGGTCTGAACGACATTACCGTCAAGAACCGATACCCTTTACCCCTGATTACCGAGCTCTTTGATAGAGTTAGTGGTGCAACTATTTTCACAAAGCTGGACTTGAGGGGTGCCTACAATCTCATCCGAATCCGTGAGGGTGACGAGTGGAAGACCGCCTTTAACACCCGTGACGGACATTATGAGTACCTCGTCATGCCCTTCGGATTGAGCAACGCTCCAGCAGTCTTCCAGCACTTCGTGAATGAGATTTTCAGGGACATCTTGTACCGCCATGTCGTGGTTTATCTAGACGACATCCTCATCTTTGCTAATAATCTCGAAGATCATCGTTTCTGGGTAAAAGAGGTTCTTTCCCGTCTCCGTGTCAATCACCTCTATTGTAAATTGGAGAAGTGTGTGTTTGAAGTTAAAACCATTCCGTTTCTAGGTTACATTGTGTCCGGTTCCGGACTAGAGATGGATCCTGAGAAACTCCAAGCAATCCAGAATTGGCCTATACCCTTAAGCCTCAAAGGGGTCCAGAGGTTCTTAGGGTTCGCCAATTATTATAGAAAATTTATACGAGACTTTTCCACCATCGTGGCGCCTATCACTGCATTAACCAAGAAAGGTGCTAATCCGTCCAAGTGGTCCGAGGAAGCTACACAGGCCTTTCACCTTCTGAAGCAACGGTTCATCTCTGCACCAGTTCTGAAACAGCCCGACACCGACTCTCCTTTTATCTTAGAGGTAGATGCCTCCTCCGTTGGAGTAGGAGCAGTGTTATCCCAGAGGGCCAAAGATGGACATCTACATCCTTGCAGTTTCTTCTCCCGGAAGTTCTCCCCAGCTGAGCGCAACTATGCCATTGGCGATCAGGAGTTGCTAGCCATCAAGCTCGCTCTGGAGGAGTGGAGATACCTGTTGGAGGGAGCTTCCCACTCAATCACCATACTTACCGACCACAAAAATCTTTTATATCTCAAAGGCGCACAATGTCTGAATCCTCGTCAGGCCAGATGGGCACTTTTCTTCTCTAGGTTTGACTTTAAACTCCAGTTCTGTCCGGGTTCTCAGAATCGTAAGGCCGATGCCCTTTCCCGCTCATGGGAGCAAGAAAATGAGTCCGAGTCTGCAGACAAGCATCCTATTATTAATCCGTTGGCATTCTCCACGGTAGGGATGGACTCTACGCCTCCACCAGGGAAAAGTTTTGTTAAGCCAGTTCTAAGGAAGAAGCTCATGCATTGGGCCCATGCTTCCCGTTTTGCTGGACATACAGGCATTCAGAAAACCCTTGAATTTATTTCTAGGTCCTACTGGTGGCCAACTCTGAAGAAGGACGTTATGGAATTTATTGCCTCCTGCCCAAAGTGTGCCCAACACAAAGTCTCCCGCCAGTCGCCTGCGGGGCAACTGGTTCCATTATCTGTTCCCCGTCGACCTTGGACCCATTTGTCGATGGACTTTGTTTCCGATCTACCTATCTGCAACAAGTTTAATACCATCTGGGTGGTAGTTGACCGGTTCACCAAGATGGCACATTTCATCCCTCTCACCGGTCTTCCGTCAGCTTCCAAGTTGGCTCAAGTGTTTATACAAGAGATCTTCCGACTTCACGGTCTTCCTGAAGAGATCATCTCGGATCGTGGAGTACAATTTGTAGCCAAATTTTGGCGAAGTTTGTGTCAAGCCCTTCAAGTCAAGTTAAAGTTTTCCACGGCTTACCATCCTCAGACCAATGGTCAAACCGAGAGGGTGAATCAGGACTTGGAGGCCTTCCTCCGTATATATGTGTCTTCCTCTCAAGATGACTGGGTTCAACTCCTTCCTTGGGCCGAGTTCAGCCACAACAATCAATACCATTCCTCATCTTCTTCTACACCATTCTTCATTAATTATGGATTCCACCCTAAAGTCCCAGAATTTCAACCGCTTCCCGCAACTTCTGTTCCAGCAGTGGATGTCACCTTGCGTCAGTTTTCAAATAACTGGAGGAACGTCCGCGCAGCCCTGCTTAAAGCCTCATTCAGGTATAAGAAGTTTGCCGATAGGAAGCGTAGAGCGGTTCCTGCTCTCAAGGTGGGTGATCGTGTGTGGCTGTCCACGAAGAATTTAAGGTTGAGAGTTCCCAGCATGAAATTTGCACCTCGCTACATCGGACCCTTCAAGATTGAACAAGTCATCAATCCTGTTGCCTACAGGTTACAGTTACCATCCTTCTTGAAAATACCCAGGACATTTCATGTTTCTTTGTTGAAACCGCTGATCCTGAATCGGTTTCATTCCGCACTTCCTCCAGCTCCCAAAGTTCAGACTCAACGGGGAGTCGAGTACGAGGTGGCCAAGATTTTGGACTCACGTTTCCGTTACGGTCAGTTACAATACCTCATTGACTGGAAGGGCTATGGTCCTGAAGAACGCTCTTGGACCAATGCCTCAGACGTCCATGCTCCTGCCTTGGTCCGAAATTTCCACGCAAAGTTTCCTTTAAAGCCTAAGAAGTGTCCTGGGGCCACTCCTAAAGGGGGGGGTGCTGTCACGATCCGGGTATCTGGACGCCATTACTTACCCTTCAGATGCCTCCTAAGGCTGGCTCAGCGTTCCAGGACCGGATCCCGTTGTTCCTGAGTTTCCACATGCAGAATGTCAGAGTGGTGATTTCATCAGCCGCGGCCTCCGCTGTGCCCGCGTGGTTAAATGTGCGCTTGTCAGTCTGGCGTCTCCTGTCTCCTGTGGCCGGCGTCGCCATTACTGTTTCAATTCTCACATGGATTACAAACCAAACTTCCCTCCAAGTGTCTGCATGGGCGCAGCCATCTTGGATTTTGTCATCTGATTATTTCCACCAATCTGCTGTCTGTATTGTTGATTTGCATAATTGCCTAGCCAACCCCTTCCTTGCTGCAGGTATAAGTATGCTGTGCCTGAGCAAGGAAGGCGTCAGTGCTTTGGTTGTCTAACCTAGTTCCAGTTTGTCTCTCTCCTGTGGTTGTCTTCCAGGTTCCAGCTCCTGTCTCCAGACTTCTGCTATAGAGACCCGCACCAGCATTCCATCTGCGGTGTAGCCTGACTCTCCGATCCATTCTGGACTCACCTGTTTCCAGCTACAACAATCACCTGCTTCCAGCAGTGTACAGCTTCTCTTAAAGGGCCGGTGTCCTTTCTGCAGTTTACCACTCTCCACCGGTATTATTATTTCACCGCTCTTAAACAATCACCTGCTTCCAGCCCAGCTTCCAGCAGTGTATAGCTTCTCTTAAAGGGCCGGTGTCCTTTTCTGCAGTTTACCACTCTCCACCGGTATTATTATTTCACCGCTCTCAAACTCCAAACTTCATTATTATTTCATCGCTCTCAAGTTCGTTTATTATTTAACTGGTTCCAGCCAGTATCCACTCCGTACCAACAACAGTCTGGTTCCAGCCAGTATCCACAGCAGCCGTGTTACCTTCAGCAGCCCAGCCTTTCCTGGAACATCAGCTGGTACGATCCTGGGTTCTCTCCATTGCTACAGTCAGGCCTGGTAAGGACTTTCCAACTAGAAGATTATTAGAACTGTCTCACACTACCAGTGCCTGTGGCCCTTGCCACCCTGTAGTACCCAGGAATTGTATTTATCCTCTGTTGACTTTTATGTTTCCTTTTACTGCTGCTGTGTTACGGAGTTTGTCATAATAAACATCATTGACTTTTATCCTGGTTGTCGTGGTCACGCCTTCGGGCAGTTATTCTACATGTTACTTACATGTCTAGGGGTCTGATACAACCTCCCAGGTTCCGTTACATCTCAGCCCCTACAACTGAGGCTGCCTCCCGTCAGCTCAGGCCCTCAGTTGTGACACATAGTGTGTGTGTGGTCTATAATGAAGCAATTCAGGACAAATCGCATCTTCGTCCAATGGTTCGGCCCACTTCACTGGTAAGTGGACGGCTGGGTGGAGGTCAGTGGCCTGGCTCCGGGAGACTTGCCCACTATCCCGGTGGCCGGGAGCGCCAACCAATTTTTACGAGATTCCTGGCCGTTCCAGGAGAGTAGGCAAATATGATTTAAATTAGTGTTATACTTTAGGATTTTACTGCATTCTCCAGTCATTTTAACTTTGCTGCTTCAAATTTAATATAATGCATGTATAAACAATATAATACATGTATAAATAATATAATGCATGTATAAATAATATAATGCTTGTATAAACAATGACATATATGTAACCAGTACTCTCTCCCTACAGTATCTTATCTCAGGAATAGTATCAGTTGTGGCTGAGATAAAACCTAGTCGGATACTGGTGAGTCCCTGCCTTATATACAAGATATTTGCACTCCACACACCCTGCCTCCCTCATGCCCCAGCATAAACTTTTCAGATCATCCAATTGTTGATTTTTTTATATTTCTTTGAACAGGTCAAAGGGTCATTGGCTTTCAGCACGGTTGGCGTTGTGATCTCATTCATAGAGTTCTGCTTAATTTGTGACGATTTCAATCAACCTTGCTACTTTTATCACTATGGTTGTGATAGATTCACACGTATGGTAAGTGTCTACTGCAGAAAATGAGAAAAATTAAAGAAAATTTATATAATAAAATCGACTGCTGATTATAATAATGTAATGACAGTTGGTCTGAACTCTGACCCCTGCCACCAGTGTCAGTGATGTTACAACAGAGAGCGAGTGGGTGGTGATGCAAAGAGACAGGGGGGATGCAGGGCCGATCAAGGGCCATATGGGTCTGGGGCTAAAAATAATCAATGGCCTAGTGAGAAGCAGAGGGGCTGTGGCCAGTGCTATGTGGGTGTGTATACCCCTACACTATAAGTCCCAAATGTGTCCCTAATAATTTTAAGTAGAAAAATTATGTCAACTGGGTGGTTGGTCATCATCATCATGATGATGGGCCTTTTTTTATAAGGAGGTCTGCTGGAGGCGTTGGAGACTGACAGGAAAAAGTAAAATAAATGCCAGGCAATGCCGTTACAACTAGTTACGAAAAATGACATGATCGATAAAGTTATTGATGTTATCACATAGAGAACATCAAACATTATATATTACATACAGTTTGTATGTGTGTGTGTGTGTGTGTGTGTGTGTGTGTGTGTGTGTGTGTATTCATGTGCCACAAAGACAGAGACAGTCGTTTCCATTGGCAGTACATGTGTCTTCTGTAAAAGAAGTACAATGTATAGTCAGATATCTCTGCAATCCGTTCAGCAATTTTGAACAAGGCTTGATAGTAGGTGCCATCTCTGAAAGAAAAATGAGATTTGGATTTTCACATGCTACAATTTCAAGGTTGTACAGCGACTACACAACATCAGGGAAGACTCCCTGCTTGCGACATGGCTATGGACACTGGAAAACTCAGGACAATTGTGGACAGCGTAGTCTGCCATGCATTGCAACATCTGACTGGCGCACAATATTGCTACAGATAACAGTAAAAGTTAATGCTGGGGACACAAGTATCATCAGAGATCAAACAGTGCAGCATTCCCCTTCTTCTGTGGGGTACAGGAGCCGACGGCCAACTCTAATCCCGTTGCTGACCTCACAGCATAAGGCTCTGTGCATCGCCTGGGCTTGTGAACACTGACACTGGATGCAAGATGACTGGAAACATGTACAATAGCCTAGAGTGACAATTCGAGGTTCCAATTGTTTCGGGCAGATAGACAATTATGCATGTGGAGGGAACCTAACAAAGCAATGGACTTGCATGACAACAAGGGACAGTCTAGGGCAGCTGTGGCTCTGTTATGGTTCGTCTGCAGACATCTGGCGGATAATTTGCACTCGCTCATGTCATGCATTCACTAAGGCAAGAGTGAGCTCTTTCAGCATGACATGCCACAGCACATGTAGTTACCCAATTATGGCTGGAGAAGCATTCTTCTGAGATTGCCCACCTCGTTCACCAGATTTGAACCAGTAGAACACATTTTAGATGCAGTTCAACATGCCAACAATGGCATGGTTCCACCACTGGCGAACATTCAGTAATTGTGGACCATTATTCAGGAGACATAGTGGGGGTCATTCAGGTGTGGTTGGATTAGCTATCACTTCCTTGGAAGCAGCAGTAATAGCTCTATATGTAGATACAATAGAAGGAGTCTATTATATGCAGATGCCTCCTGCAGAAGTAATGATCTGACCTGCGTCCTTGTAAGCAGTATCGGATCAAAGCACCCACCATCGGACAGCTTGCAGCACCCATGATGCCTCACAAGACACCCGTCACAGAGGACAGGAAATCTCCGTCCTATGATGGAGATCCCTGGTGTCTTACCACCCCTTAAACGGCGGAGACGCGTCTCTGTTTTTCCAAACAGAGTCCGTCTCTGCCCCCTCCCCCTGAAACGGAATAAGACAATGACAGCCTGATGCCGGCCTGCGTGGAATGCCGCAGGACCCATTTGCACATGTGCAGAATTGGTACTTTTTGCGCCAATGGTCTCAGTTGCGGATGATCCCCAGTTTACACTATATACATGGTTCCTCTGAGAGCTTGTAAAATTCACAGCTGCATTCAGAATGGATTGTAATGGTGAGAGTCTCTTTTTGGTAAGACCTGTAAGAAGTCTATTGCAATAATCAATGCGGGAGATAATGAGAGCATGGATTAGAGTTTTTGCAGTGTCTTGTGTAAGGTATGGTCGTATTTTGGATATATTTTTTAGATGCATGTTACATGATTTTGAGACAGATTGAATGTGGGAAACAAAGGACAGTTCAGAGTCAAGGATGACTCCTAGGCAGCGAGCTTGTGGTGTAGGGGTGATTGTCAAGATCTCAACAGTGATAGAAATATCAGGTTGGTAACTACTATTGGCCAGTGGAAATATAATTAACTCCGTTTTGGAAATATTAAGTTTTAGGTGGCAAGATGACATCCAAGATGAAACAACAGAAAGGCATTCAGTGACATGGCCCAATACAGATAGAAACAAATCAGGGGAGGATAGGTAGACTTGAGTATCATCTGCGTACAGATGATACTGAAATTATTTGAATTATTATGATTATTTTACCAAGAGATGAGGTATAGATTGAGGTATAGATTGAAAAAAGCAGAGGACCTAAGACTGAAACTTGCGGTACTCCAACTGAAAGAGGTAGCGAAGAGGAGGTGGATTCAGAAAAATGGACACTGAAAGAGTGATTAGATAGGTAGTAGAGGAACCAAGAGAGGGCTGTGTTCTTAAGACCTAGGGATTGTAGTGTTTGTATGAGAAGAGGGTGGTCAACAGTATCAAAAGCAGCAGAGAGATCTAGAAAAATAAGTAGTGAGTAATGGCCATTAGACTTCGTAGTGACCAGATCATTCACTACTTTAGTCAATGTTGTCTCTGTGGAGTGTTGGGAATAAAAACCAGACTGATATGGGTCCAATAAGTTGTATGAGTTGTTGTATGAGTTGTATAAGTTGAGAAAGTGTGTGAGGCGAGTGTAGGCAAGTTTTTCAAATAGCTTGGAGAGGCAAGGAAGTTTAGAGGTGGCAGGGCCGAAACTAGGATTTTTGTCACCCGGGGCAAGACACCTATTTGGCGCACCCCCCCTCCCCCCCTACATCAGTCTGTAGTGCAACCTTATTCACTGTAAACTGCACAGTAGTATACCTAATTAACATTATGCCACATAGAAATCCCCCATTTTCACGTTATGTCACACAGTAGTATCCGTTATTCACATTACACCACGCAGTAGTACTCCTTATACATGTTACACCACACAGTAGTTATGCACCTTATATACATAATGCCACATAGTAATGTACCTTACACACTATGCCACACATTAGAAGTGCCACACATTGTTTATCCCTCGGATGAAGGCAGCAGCAGGTGAAAGGAGCTAAGGGGGTCATTCCAAGTTGATCGCACGCTGCAACTTTTGCAGCCCGTGCTATCAACTAGACGCCGCCTATGGGGCAGTGGATTTTTGCATAGCAAAGCTGTGATCACTTGTGCAGCCCTGCTAGTCAAAAAAAGTTTTGTGTAGCACAAGACCAGGGTAAGAGTTACTTACCCTGTGCGATCAATCCAGCGTTGCAGGTCCCGGAATTGACATCAGACATCCGCCCTCCAAATGCCTCAACACGCCTGCGTTCGGATCTCCACGCCCAGAAAACGGTGAGTTGACGCCCCGGAATGCCTTCCTCCTGTCACTATTCTTGCGGTCGCCGCTGCGACCGCTTTCTTCGTTAGTGGCGTTGATGCCCGCAAGGATGCACCTGCGCAATGCGGACGCCGTGCATGTGCTGTTCTGACCCGATCGCACGGATGAGAAGAAGAGAAGCGTGCGATCGGGTCAAAATGACCCCTTAAGTGCGGGTAGAACAGCCAGCTGGAGCCTGTGGCTTCAGCCATCAGATCAGGCTCCTAGGTCCATCTTGCACTGTGGGCTGTCAAACCCACTGCACACAGTCACACTGTAATGTATATTAGAAGTGGAGTGGGAATTCCACCAGTCAGGATTCTATGTACCTCTGATCTTCCGCTCCACAATCAGTACCCAAAAGGAAAGATAAAAGAAAACCTCCAATGGTGCAATATCTTTTATTTTCTGTACTAAAACATGCAGAACAGGGATATGGGTGGTCTCTCACCATGTGAAGTGGTCTACAAAGTAGACTATAATAGCAGGTTTTAAAGATGGTAAATTTTGGGCGTCCCCGGAACCAGCCGTTCAACTCCACAGGTGATGTCCCAACCGTCTCCCTCACAATAAACAGATCCTCCTTCCGACGCGTTTCGACACAGACAGTGTCTTCATCAAGGCATAAGGAGGAACTAACCTTTCATTCTATATATACCCATCTTAATTAGTATCAGGGCAAACCTATTTCCAGACATGGAGTTACTATCCTCTAAAATTCCTATTCAAACACTAGCATTCCACTTTAATTGTTATACAGTCCATATTTTGCGGTAAGCCTTATATTCCCGCCAAAGAGGAGAGCCCATCCTCTCCATCAGATTGATCCCGCCGGCCGGAAGTCGTCACTGATGCCGCGTCCGGAAGTGCGTCATCGCTCCCGCATCCGGAAATGCATCACCTGCATCCTCCGTGATCCACTGCACCCGGAAACCACGGGTGCACGACTTCATGTGTCCTGCCGGAAATGCATTGTCCATATGGTCTCCACTCTTTGTTCCGAAATTCACATTTCTTAACCATAATAACTAAAGTCCGCAATGAAGTCCCTATAGAGAAGGGGATCACCTCAGAAGAAGGGGAAAAAACACCAAACATAAATTAAATGCCATCCTAACGATAGAAACAGCCCTTAATCTTTATAAAAGTCTGTTGTAAATTATCATGTACACATTTTTAATGTAAGAATAAAATATGATCCATAAAAGAAAAGAAAACATTCCTTACGGGTTCTTTAAAAGTGAAAAATAGAAATAAAAAATGAAACATCATAAAATCTCATAAAATCTTTACAAAAACCATTTCAACTCAAAATCCTTATTAAGACCTTTAGGGATAAGAGTGTTGTGGTTGTAAATCATGGTCATTTGACTTCTGGCCAATTTTGACCCCACATCATTTCCTCTGCTGTCGCTCCTAATATGTTTCAGACCATAAAAATTTCTAATGTGGGCTGTGTTGCAGTTATGGGTATTTTTAAAATGTAGAGAAAGGGCATGTGTGTCTAAACCTTTAGTGATGTTTCGTAGGTGTTCCCCTAATCTCACTTTCAGGGGTCTACCAGTGCGACCAATGTAAAATTTCCCGCACGTGCATTCGATACAATACACTACATTTGACGTATGACAAGTGATCAAATCTGTTATTTTGACTTTTTTGCCATTAATATTAACTTCTGTTACTTTCATGCCAAATGTGTTCTTTACTTTCTTACACATCAAACACAGCCCACATCTATAAAAACCAGTGGATAAAACCTTGGGGCCTTTCGGAGATACAGGGCACATGCTTCTTACCAATTTAGTTTTAAGGTTAGGGGCCCGTCTAAATATACATAGTGGGTTTGGAGGTAACTCATCCCCTATTACTGGATCCTTCTTTAGCACCTGCCAGTGCTTCCTAAGAATCCGTTGGACCTTAGCATGCTGTGATGAAAAATTCGTAATAAAAGCCCATTTGAATTTATCATCTTGTTTTCCTTTCTCCTTACCCTGTGGTTTTTTTAAAATGGTGTCTCTATCCAATTCTAAAACTTCTTGGAGAGCCTTTTCAGTTCTTCCTTTATCGTACCCACATTTATTAAAACACTGTACCATTTCTCCAGCCTGAGTCTGAAACACTTCCTTTTCAGAACAGTTTTTTCTCAATCTTCTAAACTGTCCTGACGGTATGGATTCTAACCATCTGTCGTGATGACAGCTATCCCTGGTAATAAAAGATCTAGAGTCGGTGGGTTTAATAAAAATTTTTGTTTTTAATAACCCTTCCTCTACATAAATTGTTAAATCTAAAAAATTGACACTTTCCTGACTTATGTCAAAAGTTAAAACTATATTCCGATCATTATTGTTTAAGAAGGAGCAGAAATGGTCGAGTTCTTCCCTTCCACCCCTCCAAATAAAAAATATATCATCGATATATCTTCGCCAGGACACTAGGTTCGCCCCAAAGGGATTGTTATTCCAAATGGAAATGTCTTCCCAATCCCCCATAAAAATGTTTGCGTAACTCGGGGCGAACCTAGTGCCCATGGCGGTACCCCTTTTCTGTAAATAAAAGTCATCCTTAAAAACAAAGTAATTGTTCATTAAAATAAAGTTAATACCTTCCACTAAAAATTCCGTTAAATTGGGATCAAGACTAGATTGTCTTAATTTCTTTGTAACAGATTCTATCCCTTGTTTGTGTTCTATGATGGTGTACAATGAACTAACATCAGACGTCACTAGAAAGAAGTCCTCCTTCCACTCTACAGCTGGTACTAAATTTAACATATCTCCTGTATCTTTCAGGTGGGATCTGCTCGTTAAAACTAAGGGCTGAAGGTAAAAATCGATAAAAGAGGATAAATTAGCTGTCAGTGAATCCACCCCGGACACTATGGGGCGTCCTGCTGGGTTCAAAGTGCTCTTGTGCATTTTTGGTAAAATGTAGATAGTTGGTATAATGGGATTCTCTATTAAAAGACATTTAGATTCTGTTTCAGAGATAGTGCCCTTCTTATTATAGGTTTCTACTAGAGTCCGTAATTGTGTACTCATTTTTTTGGTGGGATCCCCCCGAATTTTTTTATACGTTACTCCATCATTTAATTGCCGTATTACCTCTGTTTCATATTTAACCCTATCCATCAGCACTACGGCACCGCCTTTATCGGCTGGCTTAATAATTAAGCTTCTGTCTTTTGATAGAGTATCAAGAGCCCTTCGTTCTTTAAATGTGAGATTGTATTTAACTTTCTCCGATCCTAGTTTTTCTAAATCTTCAAGTACTAATGCACTAAAAGATTCTAGGAAGCATCCTTTGAGATGTGAGGGGAAAAAATTTGATTTTGGTCTAAATAAAGTGTTCTCCTCAATCTCACACACTAATTTTTCATCAGATTTAAGTTTAAAAAACTTTTTCAGGGTCAATTTCCTTATGAACCTTTGAATATCGATGAAGGTATTAAATTGATCTATTTTTGTTGAGGGGGAAAATTTCAGTCCCTTTTCAAGTAGGGTCCGTTCCTCCTTCAATAAAATATGGGAACTCAAATTAAAAATTTTCACACTATGATCCTCTTTCAAGGGTTCATGTGGGACTATTTCTTTTTGTTTCCCCAAGGATTTTCTCATTTTTCTATTCTCTTTTTTCCTTTTAGTCCTTGCTTTACTCTGATTCTGATTTTTCCCACCCCTCTTTCCCCTATGTATTCGTTTTATCTTGATAGGGGGGCTCTCATTCCCCTGTCTAAAAAAGGGGATGAACCATTTGAGGGTATATCCTCTAGAGGAATAAAACGGTTGGGATGTATATAATTGGGTTTCCTATCCCTTCCATTCCAATTATTCCATCTATTCCCATCATTTATATTTCTCCGATCATAGTGATCTCTATTTACTGATCTATCACCATGTCCCCATTCGTCAAACCTCCTGTTTGGGAATTTGTCTCTCCATCCTCCTAAATATTCCCTGGTGTTCCTCTTTTGGGGAACTCCCCTATCTCGTACCTGTCCTGTTGCAGACTTCACTCTATTTTGTTGGAACTGATTAACCTTAAATTTCCTTTGCCCTTGTTTAAAACTCTTTTGATTACGGGGGGTTAGCTTCTCCCTGATTTCATCCTCTACTATAATATTTGGGCAACCCTCTACATTCTTATCCCGTTGAAATTTCTTTGTTTTTCTTGACATGAGAGTTCTCTCAGCCTGCATGATCTTAACCTCAATGGCTTTCTCCTTCTCTTTAAAATCGGAAAGATCAGAAAAAGGGATAATTAATTTCTTAAAGTCCCGTATTTCTTCATCTAACCTCATTAAATCATTTTTTCTCTCATCTATAATCAAACGCATCAAATCAAAAGAGCAGTTCTCAATAATCATCTCCCATTTCTGTTTAAAACCCTCGGTAGATGTGGTGAAACTAGCCTGTTTGACAATCTTCAAACCCTTGGGAACCATTTTGGAGGCCAAATATTTTTCCAAGGTAACCACCTCCCACCAAATTTTGTTTTCTTTCAAAAGGGTGTTTTCCAACCTATGCAATAAATTGTCTAAATCCTCATCTGCTAACACAATTTCATTGTCTGATGGGTCGAACATATTTTGCAGCTTCTTCAATCTCTCTTCCCTAAATTTAAACATAATGGCTGCACACTTTTATCAAATTAGAGTGAAACGATAATACAGAAAATCAAAAACTTATGATAAAATACCGTGCGCCAGTAATGGCTGCCTCTGATTTCAAGAAATGGACAAGGAAGTGTCACCCCACACTCCAGAAATCGTTGTGATCAAAAGAATGCCATTAGAATCCAGAGGCGCTCAAAAAAAACACATAAACAAAACATTCATAGTGCATTAAGTATGTATATGGGAGATACAATATATTCAAATTCTTTTGGTTGGTTTTGTACCTAAAGATGAGTCTACTTTCTTAGGAGTAGACAAACACGCTTTTGGGGGGAGTGGGAATTCCACCAGTCAGGATTCTATGTACCTCTGATCTTCCTCTCCACAATCAGTACCCAAAAGGAAAGATAAAAGAAAACCTCCAATGGTGCAATATCTTTTATTTTTTGTACTAAAACATGTAGAACAGGGATATGGGTGGTCTCTCACCATGTGAAGTGGTCTACAAAGTAGACTATAATAGCAGGTTTTAAAGATGGTAAATTTTGGGCGTCCCCGGAACCAGCCGTTCAACTCCACAGGTGATGTCCCAACCGTCTCCCTCACAATAAACAGATCCTCCTGCCGACGCATTTCGACACAGCCAGTGTCTTCATCAAGGCATAAGGAGGAACTAACCTTTCATTCTATATATACCCATCTTAATAAGCCTTATATTCCCGCCAAAGAGGAGAGCCCGTCCTCTCCATCAGAATGATCCCGCCGGCCGGAAGTCGTCACTGATGCCGCGACCAGAAGTGCGTCATCGCTCCCGCATCCGGAAATGCGTCACCCGCATCCTCCGTGATCCACTGCACCCGGAAACCACGGGTGCACGACTTCATGTGTCCTGCCGGAAATGCATTGTCCATATGGTCTCCACTCTTTGTTCCGAAATTCACATTTCTTAACCATAATAACTAAAGTCTGCAATGAAGTCCCTATAGAGAAGGGGATCACCTCAGAAGAAGGGGAAAAAACACCAAACATAAATTAAATGCCATCCTAACGATAGAAACAGCCCTTAATCTTTATAAAAGTCTGTTGTAAATTATCATGTACACATTTTTAATGTAAGAATAAAATATGATCCATAAAAGAAAAGAAAACATTCCTTACGGGTTCTTTAAAAATGAAAAATAGAAATAAAAAATGAAACATCATAAAATCTCATAAAATCTTTACAAAAACCATTTCAACTCAAAATCCTTATTAAGACCTTTAGGGATAAGAGTGCTGTGGTTGTAAATCATGGTCATTTCACTTCTGGCCAATTTTGACCCCACATAATTTCCTCTGCTGTCGCTCCTAATATGTTTCAGACCATAAAAATTTCTAATGTGGGCTGTGTTGCAGTTATGGGTATTTTTAAAATGTAGAGAAAGGGCATGTGTGTCTAAACCTTTAGTGATGTTTCGTAGGTGTTCCCCTAATCTCACTTTCAGGGGTCTGAATGTTTTGTTTATGTGTTTTTTTTGAGCGCCTCTGGATTCTAATGGCATTCTTTTGATCACAACGATTTCTGGAGTGTGGGGTGACACTTCCTTGTCCATTTCTTGAAATCAGAGGCAGCCATTACTGGCGCACGGTATTTTATCATAAGTTTTTGATTTTCTGTATTATCGTTTCACTCTAATTTGATAAAAGTGTGCAGTCATTATGTTTAAATTTAGGGAAGAGAGATTGAAGAAGCTGCAAAATATGTTCGACCCATCAGACAATGAAATTGTGTTAGCAGATGAGGATTTAGACAATTTATTGCATAGGTTGGAAAACACCCTTTTGAAAGAAAACAAAATTTGGTGGGAGGTGGTAACCTTGGAAAAATATTTGGCCTCCAAAATGGTTCCCAAGGGTTTGAAGATTGTCAAACAGGCTAGTTTCACCACATCTACCGAGGGTTTTAAACAGAAATGGGAGATGATTATTGAGAACTGCTCTTTTGATTTGATGCGTTTGATTGTAGATGAGAGAAAAAATGATTTAATGAGGTTAGATGAAGAAATACGGGACTTTAAGAAATTAATTATCCCTTTTTCTGATCTTTCCGATTTTAAAGAGAAGGAGAAAGCCATTGAGGTTAAGATCATGCAGGCTGAGAGAACTCTCATGTTAAGAAAAACAAAGAAATTTCAACGGGATAAGAATGTAGAGGGTTGCCCAAATATTATAGTAGAGGATGAAATCAGGGAGAAGCTAACCCCCCGTAATCAAAAGAGTTTTAAACAAGGGCAAAGGAAATTTAAGGTTAATCAGTTCCGTCAAAATAGAGTGGAGTCTGCAACAGGACAGGAACGAGATAGGGGAGTTCCCCAAAAGAGGAACACCAGGGAATATTTAGGAGGATGGAGAGACAAATTCCCAAACAGGAGGTTTGACGAATGGGGACATGGTGATAGATCAGTAAATAGAGATCACTATGATCGGATAAATATAAATGATGGGAATAGATGGACTAATTGGAATGGAAGGGATAGGAAACCCAATTATATACATCCCAACCGTTTTATTCCTCTAGAGGATATACCCTCAAATGGTTCATCCCCTTTTTTAGACAGGGGAATGAGAGCCCCCCTATCGAGATAAAACGAATACATAGGGGAAAGAGGGGTGGGAAAAATCAGAGTAAAGCAAGGACTAAAAGGAAAAAAGAGAATAGAAAAATGAGAAAATCCTTGGGGAAACAAAAAGAAATAGTCCCACATGAACCCTTGAAAGAGGATCATAGTGTGAAATTTTTTAATTTGAGTTCCCATATTTTATTGAAGGAGGAACAGACCCTACTTGAAAAGGGACTGAAATTTCCCCCCTCAACAAAAATAGATCAATTTAATACCTTCGTCGATATTCAAAGGTTCATAAGGAAATTGACCCTGAAAAAGTTTTTTAAACTTAAATCTGATGAAAAATTAGTGTGTGAGATTGAGGAGAACAATTTATTTAGACCAAAATCAAATTTTTTCCCCTCACATCTCAAAGGATGCTTCCTAGAATCTTTTAGTGCATTAGTACTTGAAGATTTAGAAAAACTAGGATCGGAGAAAGTTAAATACAACCTCACATTTAAAGAACAAAGGGCTCTTGATACTCTATCAAAAGACAGAAGCTCAATTATTAAGCCAGCCGATAAAGGCGGTGCCGTAGTGCTGATGGATAGGGTTAAATATGAAACAGAGGTAATACGGCAATTAAATGATGGAGTAACGTACAAAAAAATTCGGGGGGATCCCACCAAAAAAATGAGTACACAATTACGGACTCTAGTAGAAACCTATAATAAGAAGGGCACTATCTCTGAAACAGAATCTAAATTTCTTTTAATAGAGAATCCCATTATACCAACTATCTACATTTTACCAAAAATGCACAAGAGCACTTTGAACCCACCAGGACGCCCCATAGTGTCCGGGGTGGATTCACTGACAGCTAATTTATCCTCTTTTATCGATTTTTACCTTCAGCCCTTAGTTTTAACGAACAGATCCCACCTGAAAGATACAGGAGATATGTTAAATTTAGTACCAGCTGTAGAGTGGAAGGAGGACTTCTTTCTAGTGACGTCTGATGTTAGTTCATTGTACACCATCATAGAACACAAACAAGGGATAGAATCTGTTACAAAGAAATTAAGACAATCTAGTCTTGATCCCAATTTAACGGAATTTTTAGTGGAAGGTATTAACTTTATTTTAATGAACAATTACTTTGTTTTTAAGGATGACTTTTATTTACAGAAAAGGGGTACCGCCATGGGCACTAGGTTCGCCCCGAGTTACGCAAACATTTTTATGGGGGATTGGGAAGACATTTCCATTTGGAATAACAATCCCTTTGGGGCGAACCTAGTGTCCTGGCGAAGATATATCGATGATATATTTTTTATTTGGAGGGGTGGAAGGGAAGAACTCGACCATTTCTGCTCCTTCTTAAACAATAATGATCGGAATATAGTTTTAACTTTTGACATAAGTCAGGAAAGTGTCAATTTTTTAGATTTAACAATTTATGTAGAGGAAGGGTTATTAAAAACAAAAAATTTTATTAAACCCACCGACTCTAGATCTTTTATTACCAGGGATAGCTGTCATCACGACAGATGGTTAGAATCCATACCGTCAGGACAGTTTAGAAGATTGAGAAAAAACTGTTCTGAAAAGGAAGTGTTTCAGACTCAGGCTGGAGAAATGGTACAGTGTTTTAATAAATGTGGGTACGATAAAGGAAGAACTGAAAAGGCTCTCCAAGAAGTTTTAGAATTGGATAGAGACACCATTTTAAAAAAACCACAGGGTAAGGAGAAAGGAAAACAAGATGATAAATTCAAATGGGCTTTTATTACGAATTTTTCATCACAGCATGCTAAGGTCCAACGGATTCTTAGGAAGCACTGGCAGGTGCTAAAGAAGGATCCAGTAATAGGGGATGAGTTACCTCCAAACCCACTATGTATATTTAGACGGGCCCCTAACCTTAAAACTAAATTGGTAAGAAGCATGTGCCCTGTATCTCCGAAAGGCCCCAAGGTTTTATCCACTGGTTTTTATAGATGTGGGCTGTGTTTGATGTGTAAGAAAGTAAAGAACACATTTGGCATGAAAGTAACAGAAGTTAATATTAATGGCAAAAAAGTCAAAATAACAGATTTGATCACTTGTCATACGTCAAATGTAGTGTATTGTATCGAATGCACGTGCGGGAAATTTTACATTGGTCGCACTGGTAGACCCCTGAAAGTGAGATTAGGGGAACACCTACGAAACATCACTAAAGGTTTAGACACACATGCCCTTTCTCTACATTTTAAATATACCCATAACTGCAACACAGCCCACATTAGACATTTTTATGGTCTGAAACATATTAGGAGCGACAGCAGAGGAAATGATGTGGGGTCAAAATTGGCCAGAAGTCAAATGACCATGATTTACAACCACAACACTCTTATCCCTAAAGGTCTTAATAAGGATTTTGAGTTGAAATGGTTTTTGTAAAGATTTTATGAGATTTTATGATGTTTCATTTTTTATTTCTATTTTTCATTTTTAAAGAACCCGTAAGGAATGTTTTCTTTTCTTTTATGGATCATATTTTATTCTTACATTAAAAATGTGTACATGATAATTTACAACAGACTTTTATAAAGATTAAGGGCTGTTTCTATCGTTAGGATGGCATTTAATTTATGTTTGGTGTTTTTTCCCCTTCTTCTGAGGTGATCCCCTTCTCTATAGGGACTTCATTGCGGACTTTAGTTATTATGGTTAAGAAATGTGAATTTCGGAACAAAGAGTGGAGACCATATGGACAATGCATTTCCGGCAGGACACATGAAGTCGTGCACCCGTGGTTTCCGGGTGCAGTGGATCACGGAGGATGCGGGTGACGCATTTCCGGATGCGGGAGCGATGACGCACTTCCGGTCGCGGCATCAGTGACGACTTCCGGCCGGCGGGATCAATCTGATGGAGAGGACGGGCTCTCCTCTTTGGCGGGAATATAAGGCTTACCGCAAAATATGGACTGTATAACAATTAAAGTGGAATGCTAGTGTTTGAATAGGAATTTTAGAGGATAGTAACTCCATGTCTGGAAATAGGTTTGCCCTGATACTAATTAAGATGGGTATATATAGAATGAAAGGTTAGTTCCTCCTTATGCCTTGATGAAGACACTGGCTGTGTCGAAACTCGTTGGCAGGAGGATCTGTTTATTGTGAGGGAGACGATTGGGACATCACCTGTGGAGTTGAACGGCTGGTTCCGGGGACGCCCAAAATTTACCATCTTTAAAACCTGCTATTATAGTCTACTTTGTAGACCACTTCACATGGTGAGAGACCACCCATATCCCTGTTCTACATGTTTTAGTACAGAAAATAAAAGATATTGCACCATTGGAGGTTTTCTTTTATCTTTCCTTTTGGGTACTGATTGTGGAGAGGAAGATCAGAGGTACATAGAATCCTGACTGGTGGAATTCCCACTCCCCCCAAAAGCGTGTTTGTCTACTCCTAAGAAAGTAGACTCATCTTTAGGTACAAAACCAACCAGAATATATTGTATCTCCCATATACATACTTAATGCACTATGAATGTTTTGTTTATGTGTTTTTTTTTGAGCGCCTCTGGATTCTAATGGCATTCTTTTGATCACAACGATTTCTGGAGTGTGGGGTGACACTTCCTTGTCCATTTCTTGAAATCAGAGGCAGTCATTACTGGCGCACGGTATTTTATCATAAGTTTTTTATTTTCTATATTAGAAGTGGCCCTGCCCTGAATCTCAACGCCAGGAGCTATGTACCATGACAATGCATTATATAGTAAAGGTGTTTATAGTATACTGCACAGCATCTCAAAAACAGATATACAGTATACACCCAAATTTTAACAAAAAACACTACTGTGTGCCCTCTATGGGCAAATCTAAGGCAACCTCTATAAAAATGAACAATATTGCCCGTTATACACCTTAATACAACAATATGTTATTTAGAAACATAAAAGCATATACTGTAACAGTCGTTGATCATACCAAATAAGTATGTGACAGCAGGTTACATATCTCCTGTTTATAAGAAGTGTCTTTCGAGCCCACTGGGGGCTGCTGTAAGTGCCAGAAGTAGTGCAGCGTCACACCCCATGGATACCTTCACTTTACTGGCTGTGCTGTTGATCATTTGTCCGGATGTGAGGGCTGTCTGCAAATGGGCCTTGGATGCCCACCCTTGATGGTGGTAGCCAGGACATGGTGCCATCAGATTAGCATTAGATGCGCAGTTAATTGTGCGAGCTGGGGTCGGATGCTGAGCAGAGTCTCAGAGCCGGTTCTAGCTTCCGGGTCAAGGGTCACGTGGTCTCGCGATATCACGAGTCTCTACCTTTCTCCATCTATGTCTGCTGCCAGGAGGTTCAGTAAAGCAGTATCACCTCCCGCTGGCTGCTCCTGATTGCTGCCTGCTGCATCCTAGGGTCTCCTGTCAACGTTCCCTGTGCCCACTCATAATTGGTGCCCAGGGTGCATGTCCCCTTAGCCCCCCCCCCTCCCTAGTTACGGCCATGGAGATGGGATGGTAGTTTGAGAAAGAGTTAGGGTCAGGTTTTTTTCAGAATGGGAGTAATCACTGCATGCTTGAACAGTGAAGGAAAGATACCAGTAGAGAGAGAGAGAGAGAGAGAGAGAGAGAGATTACAGATGTTAGTTAAGGTTGGGATGAGCACAGGAGACAAAGATGTACTTATTTGTGAGTTTATAGGATCAAGCGGAGAGGGAGTAGAGTAGCAGGATGAGAAGAGTGTTGATACTTCATATTCATTTGTGAGATAAAATGAAGAGACAGTGCCAGAGGGTTCAGGTAGGGAATTTAGTCACTGGTTGAGGAAGAGCATACTTTTCATCTTGGATCTTATCAATCTTGTCCTTGTAGGAAGCAAGATCTTGTGCCTTGATAGTGGCTTGTGGGTTGGGTGTAGGAGGGTTGAGAAGTGATTTAAATGTATTAAAAAGTAGTTTGGGATTAGAGACTTGGGCAGAGATGAGAGTTTGGAAATATGTTTGTTTGGTAGTGTCCAGGGCATTATGATAAGAGTGGTAGACGGACTTATATGTGAGGAAGTCACTTAGAATACAAGATTTACGCCACTGGCATTCAACTTTACGTTACAGTTTTTGTAGGTGTCTTGCTAATTTAGAGTGCCATGGTTGAAATCTAGGCCTACGTGGAGTGTGATGGTTAGCTGGAGCCACTTCATCAAGGGCTATCTCTAGAGTCTGGTTCAGGTGTGATACAGCCATCTCAGGAGAAGTGAATGCAGAAATAGGTGAAAGCAGTTGTTGGAGTGAGGTGGAAAGTTCTTGAAGATTAATTGCATTCATATTTCTGCAAGTTTGAGGAGGATTGGAAGACTTCAGTGACACTGGGTTTGAAGTAATGGAAGTTATAGGGTTGTGATCTGAGAGAGGGAAAGAGGTGTTAGTGAATTCAGAAACTAAACATAGTCTGGAGAATACTAGATCATGGCAGTGGTCCTCCTGATGACTAGAGGAGTCAGTCCACTGGGAGAGTCTGAGAGAGGAGGTTAGAGAGAGTAGTTTGGAGGCATGAGCAGCTGATTTTGGATTATCAGTAGCAATGTTGAAATCACCCATGATGATGGTGGAGATGTCAGAGGATAGGAAGTTAGGGAGCCAGGCAAAAAAATCTTCTAGAAATTGTTTGGGTTGCCCAGGTGGACAATAGATAGCTGCAACACGCAGAGAGAAAGGAGTGTAAATCCCAATAGAATGTACTTCAAATTATGTAAATGTGAGTGACGGAATCTGTTGTAGAATTGTGTATTGGGATAGTAATATTGGGATAGTAATAATCCAACCCCACTTCCTTTATTGTTACCAGGCCTGGAGGTGTGTGTGAATTGGAGACCACCATGTGACAATGCTGCAGGGGAGGCCGTGTCTGGTTGTATGAACAATGTTTTTGTACTAGCCAGCAGGTTAAAGTTATTAGATATGAAGAGGTCATGAATGAATGTTCATTTGTTACAAACAGAGCATGCATTCCATAAGGCACATTTTAGTGATTTGGAGGGTGATGGGAGACATGTGATGTTTATGAGGTTAGCTGTATTTTTATATTGCTGTGAGTCAGGTGAATGTGAGTGTCGCAAGTGTTTGGGCCTGGATTAGGTGAAATGTCACCAGCTAATAGAAGTAAGACAGAGAAATAAATATAGTTGTAGGAAAGTTTTTTTATGGTGTCCAGTTGTGGATGTTATTGTCAAACTACAAGGATGAGTAAAAAGCTCATGAGTGTTAATAAGAGGTGAGTGGATAATTGAGGTGGCAATGTGTACAGAGGGGTGGGTTGCAGGGAGAGTGAATGATGTATTTGTTTTGGAGAGAATACCATGGAGTGCAATAAAATACAACAATTTGAGGTGCATGGTGTGTTTGAGAAAGAAGGTATTTAGGCTAGAGCATGAATGTATGTGCAAGTTTTTAAGTTAAACATTCAAATACTTGATTACTGGTGTTGTTCAGCTGTTCATTTCCAAACACTTAGGGGCTAATTCAGACTGGATTGCTGCAGCGGCAGTGATCGCAATCTGAATCTTTGAATTCCTGCAGCGTGCACACATCGGGAGCCCAGTGAGATGCTAAAAGCATCTTAGGGCTGCAATCGCCTCTGCCTGATTGACAGGCAGAGACGGTCGCTGGGCGGGAGGGGGCATGCCAATGGTGTTAGAAAGACGTTGGCAGGGCGCGGTCCAGACAACGCAGGCGTGTCCGGACTAGTGATGAGCGGGTTCGGTTCCTCGGGATCCGAACCCCCCCGAACTTCACCCTTTTTTTCACGGGTCCGAGCAGACTCGGATTCTCCCGCCTTGCTCGGTTAACCCGAGCGCGCCCGAATGTCATCATCCTGCGGTCGGATTCTCGCGAGATTCGTATTCTATATAAGGAGCCGCGCGTCGCCGCCATTTTTCACTCATGCATTGGAGATGATCGTGAGAGGACGTGGCTGGCGTTCTCTCAGTTCTGTGTTCAGTGTGCTGCAAATATCTGTGCTCAGTGTGCTGCAAATATCTGTGCTCAGTGTGCTGCAAATATCTGTGCTCAGTGTGCTGCAAATATCTACGTTCTCTGCCTGAAAAACGCTCCATGTCTGTGCTCAGTGTTCTGCAAATATCTGTGCTCAGTGTGCTAATTGCTTTATTGTGGGGACTGGGGACCAGCAGTATTATATAGTAGGAGGACAGTGCAGAGTTTTGCTGACCAGTGAGCACCAGTATTATACGTTCTCTGCCTGAAAAATGCTCCATATCTGTGCTGCATTGTAGTATATAGTAGGAGGACAGTGCATAATTTTGCTGACCACCAGTATATAATATATAACAGTACGGTACAGTAGTCCACTGCTCTACCTACCTCTGTGTCGTCAAGTATACTATCCATCCATACCTGTGGTGCATTTAAGTTTTGCGCAGTATATATATAGTAGGAGGACAGTGCATAATTTTGCTGACCACCAGTATATAATATATAGCAGTATGGTACAGCAGGCCACTGCTCTACCTACCTCTGTGTTGTCAAGTATACTATCCATCCATACCTGTGGTGCATTTAAGTTTGTGTGCGCAGTATATATATATTAGGAGGACAGTGCATAATTTTGCTGACCACCAGTATATAATATATAGCAGTACGGTACAGTAGTCCACTGCTCTACCTACCTCTGTGTCGTCAAGTATACTATCCATCCATACCTGTGGTGCATTTAAGTTGTGCGCAGTATATATAGTAGTAGGCCATTGCTATTGATATATTACTGGCATATAATTCCACGCATTAAAAAATGGAGAACAAAAATGTGGAGGGTAAAATAGGGAAAGATCAAGATCCACTTCCACCTCGTGCTGAAGCTGCTGCCACTAGTCATGGCTGAGATGATGAAATGCCATCAACGTCGTCTGCCAAGGCTGATGCCCAATGTTATAGTAGAGAGCATGTAAAATCCAAAAAACAAAAGTTCAGTAAAATGACCCAAAAATCAAAATTAAAAGCGTCTGATGAGAAGCGTAAACTTGCCAATATGCCATTTACGACACGGAGTGACAAGGAACGGCTGAGGCCCTGGCCTATGTTCATGGCTAGTGGTTCAGATTCACATGAGAATTGAAGCGCTCATCCTCTCGCTAGAAAACTGCAGTGCCTAGATGGGCCAGGTGTTTGTGTTGGCCACTTGGGTCGCTTAGCTTAGTCACACAGCGACCTTGGTGCACCTCGTTTTTCTTTGCATCATGTGCTGTTTGGGGACTATTTTTTGAAGTGCCATCCTGTCTGACACTGCAGTGCCACTCCTAGATGGGCCTGGTGTTTGTGTCGGCCACTTGGGTCGCTTAGCTTAGTCATCCAGCGACCTCGGTGCAAATTTTAGGACTAAAAATAATATTGTGAGGTGTGAGGTTTTCAGAATAGACTGGAAATGAGTGAAAATTATTGTTATTGAGGTTAATAATAGTATGGGATCAAAATGACCACCAAATTCTATGATTTAAGCTGTTTTTGAGGGTTTTTTGTAAAAAAAACACCCGAATCCAAAACACACCCGAATCCGACAAAAAAAATTCATGGAGGTTTTGCCAAAACGCGTCCGAATCCAAAACACGGCCACGGAACGTAATCCAAAACCAAAACACAAAAAATTTCCAGTGCACATCACTAGTCCGGACCATTGCGGGGGCAGGCTGTGGGGGCTGCGTGATGTCACACGCAGTTGCTGCAATCCGTGACGCGGTGGGTAGCCCCCTGCCAGCGCGTAGGAACTGCGTAGGCAGGGAGCTACTCGCCAGGTGCAAAAGCATCGCCACCATGTGATGCTTTTGCACCCTTGGAGGAGGGGGGTGGGCAGAGCCAGACATGCGGGGCGGACTAGCCCTGTGCTGGGCATCCCCTTGCATGTCTGAATAAATGATCGTAGATGTGCTAAATTTAGGACATCTACGATCAGATCTAAATTACCCCCCTAGTGTTATGAACAATTTGAGTATGTGAATCCACATTGACCAGCACAGCAGACTCTAGATTGCCTGTAATGAATACTATGGCTAACTAATACAGGCTAAAAGTGACAAAAATGTTATGCTGATGAAAGGTTATAGATTACACTGTATTTGCTAGGCAAACAACAATATGATTAATTATTAAGTGACATGATTATGTGGAGACAAATAAATAAAGTTTCCCCCAGTCACAAAGACTAGACAAACAAGCTGATTCTACTGAGTTGGTTGCCTTTTTTAGGGAATGACAAAATCAGTGACAAGAAACTGTGGATTTGGGGATCGAGACAATTTCTAAGTATGGAATCCTAAGGTAAGAATGCCAAATGGCTTATGGAAGTCTGAAGTCCTCAGCACAGGCCCAGGGACCTGGCAAATTGTTGGGATCCTTGAATCCATAATCTTCTCTCACTGGCAACAAAGTGACAGCAGGGTCCAATAAGAATTCAGGGCTGGCTTAGGTTGGGGCATTATCTACATCAGGCATTCCCAACCACGGTCCTCAAGGCACACTAACAGTGCAGGTTTTAGTGATATCCAGGCTTCAGCACAGGTGACTTAATTAGTAGCTCAGTTATTTTGATTTAACCATCTGTGCTGCAGCCTAGATATCACTAAACCCTGCACTGTTGGTGTGCCTTGAGGACCGGGGTTGGGAATGCCTGATCTACATAATGCATAACTGGCTTGTACTGCACAGGTCGCCAGATAAAGCCCTATATCACCCATCATAATAAGGACTAAGTTGTGCCCCTAGTTGACATCTAACTTAATCTATTCATAACTGCCCAGCCTCCATACTTTTTTACTATTAGATATCACCCACTTACTCATAGTTTATGCTGCAGTTATTCACTGTGAGCTTAGTCAGGGCATTAATGGAAAATGCTTGTTTCACCATTCACATTGAACTTTTGTGAGTATTGACTGGTAATTGTTCTTCATCGGGATTAATGATCTTTGATTAAAGAGCTACACACATACTTGCCTACCTGACCCTCTCCATGAGGGAGAAAATGCTCTGTTCCTGGACTTTCCTGGTAATGTATGATTGCCATCACCTGTGGTGAACTAGTTAATTGATAAGAAAGGGGTTTCACCACAGGTGATGGCAATCTTACATTACCAGGAAAGTCCAGGAACAGAGCATTTTCTCCCTCATGGAGAGGGTCAGGTAGGCAAGTATGGCTACACATGTGTTAGATGAAGCTTTGTGCATTCTAATGTATTGCCTGTGTTGGACTGTTTCCTGCATGTTTTATACATTCGTGTTCAATCTTCCAATTAATGTTAAAATAATAGGGTCTCAAAGCACACTGCTCATGGCTTACTATCAGACAGAGCTACTGCTGTGACAGGAGTGTGGTGGCTATGGAGCTCAGGGCAGTGGAGAGCTTGGTTGGGCCCAGGTACTTTTCAGGGGGTGTAGCCTAATCACAGGAGGTGTGGCCATGTATCCTTAGAAAAAAAAAAGGATTTTACTTACCTACCGGTAAATCCTTTTCTCGTAGTCCGTAGAGGATTCTGGGGTACACATTAGTACTATGGGGTATAGACACGTCCGCTAGGAGCCTTGGGCACTTTAAGAAATCAATAGTGTGTACTGGCTCCTCCCTCTATGCCCCTTCTACCAGACTCAGTCTAAAAACTGTGCCCGACGAGACGGACATATCCTGAGGAAGGATGTAACAGATCAGTGGTGAGATTCGAACCAGCGCACACAAACAAGAGGAAAGCCATGCTAACCAAACTTGAACAGGAACAGCAACAGCTGAACTAACAACATTACTTAACGAAGTAACAGTGCAGGAAACACGAAGCACTGGGCGGGCGCCCAGTATCCTCTACGGACTATGAGAAAAGGATTTACCAGAAGGTAATTAAAATCCTATTTTCTCTTACATCCTAGAGGATACTGGGGTCCACATTAGTACCATGGGGATGTACCAAAGCTCCCAAACCGGGTGGGAGAGTGCGGAGGTTCCTGTAGAACTGATTGACCAAACTGAAGGTCCTCAGAGGCCAAAGTATCAAACTTGTAGAACTTAGCAAACGTATTCGAACCCGAACAAGTAGCCACTCGGCAGAGCTGTAAAGCCGAGACACCCTGGCCAGCCACCCAGGAAGAAACCACTGACCTAGTAGAGTGGGCTTGTACTTTAGGAACCGGCAATCCTGCCGATGAATAAGCATGCTGGATAGTAAGGCTGATCCAGCGAGCAATAGACTGCCTTGAAGCAGGACACCCAATATTCTTGGGATCATAGAGAACAAACAGCGAGTCAGATTCTCTGTGACGAGCTGTCCACTTCACATAGATCTTCAAAGCCCTCACAACATCCAAGGACTTTGAGGTAACAGAGGCGTCCGTAAGCACCGGAACCACAATAGGTTGGTTGATATGAAACGCAGACACCACCTTAGGAAGAAATTGCTGATGCGTTCTGAGTTCAGCTCTGTATTCATGAAAAATCAAACAGGGGCTTTTGTGAGACAATGCCCCCAGTTCCGACACACGCCTTGCAGAAGCTAAGGACAACAGTGTAATGGTCTTCCACGTAAGAAACTTTACGTCAACCTCCTGTAAAGGCTCAAACCATTCTGATTGTAGAAAGCGCAACACCACGTTGAGATCCCAAGGTGCCGTGGGAGGCACAAAGGGCGGTTGGATGTGCAGAACACCCTTCAAGGACGTCTGAACCTCAGGGAGGGAAGCCAATTGTTTCTGGAAGAATATGGATAAGGCCGAAATCTGGACTTTTAAGGAGCCCAAACATAAGCCCACATCCACACCTGACTGTAGAAAAAGAAGAAAACATCCCAGTTGAAATTCCACTGTAGGAAATTTCCTGTTCTCACACCACGAGACATATTTTTTCCAAATATGGTGGTAATGTTTAGACGTTACCCCTTTCCTTGCTTGGATCAGGGTTGGAATAACCTTGTCCGGAATTCCCTTCCGGGCTAGGATTTGATGTTCAACCTCCATGCCGTCAAACGTAGCCATGTTAAGTCTTGATAGACAAATGGCCCCTGTTGTAGAAGATCTTCTTGAAGAGGCAGAGGCCACTGGTCCTCTAGGAGCATCTCCAATAGATCCACATACCAGGCTCTTCTTGGCCAGTCTGGAGCAATGAGAATTGCATGAACCTTTTCCCTTTTTATTCTTTTGAGAAATTTTGGGATCAATGGAAGAGGTGGAAACTCGTAGCCCATCCGGTAGACCCATGGAGTCACCAGAGCGTCCACCGCCACTGCTTGTGGGTCTGTCGACCTGGAACAATACCGCTTGTGCTTCTTGTTGAGACAAGAGGCCATCATGTCTATTTGTGGAATTCCCCACCAACGTGTCAAGGACTCGACCACCTGCAGGTGGAGGCCCTACTCTCCTGGGTGGAGGTCGTGTCTGCTGAGGAAGTCCGCTTCCCAGTTGTCTATTCTTGGAATGAAGGTTGCCGACAGTGCCACCGCATGTCTCTCTGCCCAGAGGAGAATCCTTGTTACCTCTGACATTGCTTCTCTGCTCTTCGTTCCACCCTCTCGGTTTATGTACGTTACATGCCTTCACATTGTCCGACTGAACTTGAATGGCGTGATCTTGAAGAAGATGCGATGCCTGTAGAAGGGCATTGTATATGTCCCTTAGCTCCAGAACGTTGATCAGAAGGATGGTTTCCTGACTTGACCATTTTCCTTGGAACTGTTCCCCCTTGGTGACTGCTCCCCAACCTCTGAGGCTTGCGTCCGTGGTAAGCAGAATCCAATTTTGAATCCCGTACCATCGACCCACGGTCAGGTGAGAAGTCTGAAGCCACCACAGAAGACAGATCCTGGCTTTTGGTGACAGACGTATCCTCTGGTGCATGTGAAGATGCGATCCGGACCATTTGTCCAACAGATCCAGCTGGAAGGACCTCGCATGAAACCTTCCATACTGTGTAAGAGGCTACCATCTTCCCCAGTAGGTGAATGCATAGATGCACCGATATCCGGGTTGGTTTTAGAACATCCCGCACCATTGAATGGATTACCAATGCCTTTTCCAATGAAATAATACCTTCTATTCCTCCGTATTCAGTATCATCCCCAGGAACGGAAGCCTCTGTGTGAGTTCCAGCTGGGATTTTGGTAGGTTCAGAATCCACCCATAATCCTGGAGTAGTCGGGTTGAGAGGGCAATGCTGTCCAACAACCTCTCCCTGGATGGTGCTTTTATCAGCAGGTCGTCCAGGTATGGTATTATGTTCACTCCCTGCTTGCGGAGGAGAAACATCATCTCTGCCATTACCCTGGTGAACACCCTTGGTGCCGTGGAGAGGCCAAATGGCAGGGCCTGGAACTTGTAGTGACAGTCCTGCAGTACAAACATTAGATAAGCCTCACGAGGCGGCCATATCGGAATATGAAGGTACGCATCCTTGATGTCCAGAGACACCAGAAATTCCCCCTCCTCCCGACCTGAGATCACCGCTCTCAGAGACTCCATTTTGAACTTGAACACCCTTAAGTACGGGTTCAGTGACTTGAGGTTTAAAATGGGCCTTACCGAACCGTCCGGTTTCGGTACCACAAACAGGTTGGAGTAATAACCCTTGTTTTGTAGTTGATGTGGAACTGGGACAATAACCAGTTTCTGAATTGCTGCCTGCAAAGTTATACCTGCTTCTGGAGAAGCTGGTAAGCCTGATTTGAAGTATCTGTGAGGTGGGAGTTCCTGAAACTCCAGTCTGTATCCCTAGGCAATAAGGTCTTTGACCTAGGGATCCTGGCATGAAGTTGCCCAAATGTGACTGAAATAAAGTAACCGGGCTCCCACCTGCCTGTCTTTCAGGCAGTGCGGTCCACCGTCATGCTGAAGGCTTTGAGGAAGCAGACCCAGAGGTCTGTTCCTGAGAACCTGAAGCTGCTGGTTTTCTGGTTTTACTTTTATTGCCTTTGAAGGCTGTAGAAGAACCTTTGGGTTTGCCTTTAAACTTTGCTGTCCAAAATTACTACAGAGTTGGAGCAGAGTAGATTTTCCTAGCTGGGGGTGCTGCGGAAGGAAGGTATGTAGACTTACCCGCCATAGCCTTGCATATCCATGTATCCAGTTCCTCTCCAAAAAGGGCCTCACCTGTGAATGGTAGGCTTTCCACGCCTTTTCTGGAATCCGCATCCGCAGTCCACTGGCGCAGTCACAAGCCCATGCATGCTGACACTGCCATGGCAGTGGTGCGTGCGTGGAGCAAACCAATTTCCTTCATGGCCTCCACCATAAAGTTAGCAGAGTCCTGAATATGTTGTAGGAGTAAAATTGTCTCCCCCCTGGGCAGGGAATCTAATTAATCAATTAGGTTACCTGACCATTTAGCAATGGCCCTAGTGATCCATGCACAAGCAATAGTGGGTCTCTGGGCCACCACAGCTGCAGTGTATAAAGATTTGAGAGTGGTCTCAATCTTGCGGTCAGCCATGTCCTTTAAGGATGCTGCCCCAGGAACGGGTAAGACTATCTTACTTGACAACCTAGATACCAATGCGTCCGCAATCGGCAGGTTTTCCCATTTCTTTCTATCCTCCAGAGGAAAGGAAAAGGATGTAATTAACCTTTTAGGGATCTGAAACTTTTTGTCAGGATTAGCCCAAGTTTCTTCAAACAGGGCATTCAATTCCTTTGATGCAGGAAAATATGCTGAGGATTTCTTTTTTACATTAAATTAAGATTCCTCCTCTACCTCCGCCACCTTGTCAGGAATGTGCAGGACATTTCTGATAGCTTCCATCAGGGCCTGTATTCCTTGTGACAGGACAGCATCCCCCTCACTCGCATCCACCTCACCCTCCGCTGGGTCTGATGTATCATCATCAGTAGCAGCCTGCATGACCTGGGCCAGAGTACGCTTTTCTGGGCAAATGGCAGGGGTCTGAGACGCTGGTATGGGAGCTGAATCTGTATTCATCAGGACATCCATAGATTGCCTTAAGTATTGCGTCTCTTTTTCAGTATGTGATAATTTAGTAGAAATAATAGATATCATCCCTTTAATGGAATCTAACCATGGGGCTTCTGCCCCACTAGCCTGTGAATGTGTACTATCCTGGGTACACGGTAGTGAGTCTGCAGGGAAGGACAGACACTCTGCTGTGCAGGAAACACAGTCCCTGGACATGGTAACGTGAAGGGACACACACACACCCACACACATAAGGTGAACACATAGCTTAACCCACACAGAGCCCGCAGGGAGACACAGAAAATAGAGCCAGCCACACCGTGCCCTTGTAGCCAAGTAAAACTCAGCTGGGTCGCCACACTAAGGGGTCTATTTACTAAGCCTTGGATGGAGATAAAGTCACTGGAGATAAAGTACCAGCCAGTCGGCCCCTAACTGCCATGTCACAGGCTGTGTTTGAAAAATGACAGCTAGGAGCTGATTGGCTGGTACTTTATCTCCAGCGACGTTATCTCCTTCCAAGGATTAGTAAATAGACCCATATGTCCCTTAATAAGGCTTAGTAGTCTACAACCCTCCTCCCCCCCTTCTAAGACCCCCTGGTACCGCTGAGGAGACGTGGAGTCTTTGTGGAGGAGCTGCACTTCCCTGTGATTCCTGTTAATGTAAGCTGCAGAGGGAAAATGGCGCTTGTGAGCTGCTGGATCCGCTCACAGTGAAGCCACGCCCCCATAATGGCGCATGGCTTTCCATGTTTTTTTTTTACTGGCCTGCGGTCTCAGGATGCTTAACCGAGGGCTAGAACCCTTGTTAAGTATGTTGGCCAGTGTTGGTAATCATTGGTGGCTCAGCGCACCCCTCACAGCGGGACACACTTATTTGCACGTCCTCCTGAGCCACCTGGAGCGAAGCCTGCATCAGCGCTACGCTCCTACCCTTGTGCCACCATTCCCGCAGGTGACCCGCTAACCGGGACGCCGGCATTGTACTCACCACTCTTCTATCTTCTGGCTCTGTTAGGGGTGGCGGCGTGCTGCGGGAGGGTACGTTCGCCGTGGTGGGGCTTACGAATGACTCCCTCAGGAGATCAGTATCCTGTCAGCAGAGAAACGGGACCATTAACTCTGTAGGAAGTTGGGCCGTTCTCCCCCCTTAAGTCACATGAAGCAGGCATGCTGGGGCCACCCAGCAGTGCCTGATAACAATAAATAGAAAATAAATGCTGAAAACTCTTCAGGAGCTTCCCTAAGCATGACCGGTTCCTCCGGGCACATATTCTAAACTGAGTCTGGTAGGAGGGGCATAGAGGGAGGAGCCAGTGCACACTATTGATTTCTTAAAGTGCCCAAGGCTCCTAGTGGACCCGTCTATACCCCATGGTACTAATGTGGACCCCAGTATCCCCTGGGCTGTAAGAGAAATCTAGAAAAATTTTAGGCACCTCCATGGCCACACTACAGCCCAGCACACAGCAGCATGTGCTGGGCTGAGGTGAAAGGCTGCAGCCAGGTAAGGTGGGCGGGACCTGGGCCCCCATTGGACTCTTCCATCATACCTGGTCCTGGGTAATTAGTACCCTTTCTCATACCTACCAACTGTCTCGATTCCAGCGGGACAGTACCGCTATTTGGAGACTGTCCTGGTTGGTGGTGGGGGGGGCGCAGTTGTGAGATCCTGTGATCACCGCTGCTCTACTCTGCAAAGCAGCTGGTGATCACTGCATTAGATGCTGCACATGGCATCTAAACAGTGCAGAGTGTGAGGCGAGGGCTGCATAGCTGCTCAGGGAGCGCTGGGCACGACCACAAAATGACCACGCATCCGGCGCGGCTGATCCCTCCTTGACTAATTACAAAGTTGGGAGGTATGCTTTTCTCCCCCTCTATCGGCACCACTGATGACGCCCAGAGGAGAGCAGGGCCTTGCGATGATGGCCCATCTTCTACTGAGGCCCTTGTTCTGCTCTTCTGAGGCTGTAAGTTTAAAAATAGGAGAGCGGAGCCGGAGCCAATGGAGAATGCTGGGCACCAGCAATGTTATGTTATGCCCATTACTTTTGTTTATTATAAAAATATAACACATTGTCCCAATCTTTTTATAGGGCAGAAACGTAGCCTTAGCTTTCTTATTAATTGCCACTGTCGTGCAGTTCTACATATCAGTTTACCTGTCTACATATGCCTGGAGATCACTAAAGCAGAAGTTTGACTTCACACCACAGGTAAGAAGTTCTGAGACTTTCTAAACAACCTGGATAAGTGTTTATTGAAATTAGTTTCAAGTTAGGACATTGTGATGGTGATTCAATTAGATGCAATCTGCCTGGCTCATTATTTTTCTGCTTGGAATGTTCCGACAGCTATTCAATTGCAATACCTGTGATGATGACTGCATCTAAAGTGCCCTACACATTGGGCGATCCGCCACCGAGCTGCCCGACGGCGGATACGGCCGACGGGCGACCCGGCGGCGGAGGGGCGGTGACGGGGGGAGTGAAGTTTCTTCACTCCCCCCGTCACCCGGCTGCATTGAAGTGCAGGCAAATATGGACGAGATCGTCCATATTGGCTTGCATGTACAGCCGACGGGGGACCAGCGATGAACGAGTGCGGGGCCGCGCATCATTCATTGCTGGAGCCTCCACACTCAAAGATATGAATGGTATCTCGTTCATTTATGAACGAGATCGTTCATATCTTTGACTGATGTCGGCCAGTGTGTAAGGCCTATTAGGCCCAGATTTATCAAGCCTTGGAGAGGGATAAATTGTATGGTGAAACCAACCAACCAGCTCCTAACTACCATGTTGCATGCTGTGTTTGAAAAATGACAGAAGCTGATTGGTTGGTACTTTATCGGCTTGATAAATCTGGGCCATAATTTTCTAATTGTTATGCTTGCACCTCCTAGGGTTATTATGTACTTCACTGGGACTGATTCACAGTTGGGAGCAAATAAAAAAAAAAAGAGTAACTTTTTAATCTGGGCAAATCATGCTACACTGCAAGGGGTGGAAATTCATTTATTATATTACATGCAGGGTAAATACTGGCTTCTTTTGCATGTTGCTCACAAATGTTGGACAGCTTTATACACTGCAATTAAGATTTCAGCAAGGACAAACACCTCTCAACTCTAAGATGTTTATATTTACTAAGCATCCGGTTGTACCACTGGGTGCTTCTGATTGTGTTTAAGCCTTAAATTTAAAGGGGCTATGATTGTACTAGCAAAACATGGCCAGTAAAACCATTGCTCTTTTCAATTTCTGGCAAAAACAAGATCAGGTGTGCCCAGACCACGCGGGTGGCGGGCTGCCGGCTGCGGTGGCTGCAACCCAGAGAGCGACGGGTAGCTCCCTACCAGCGTGCAAGAGCTGTGCTGGTAGGGAGCTACTCTTCAGGTACAAAAGCATCACTGCCGTGGGGGACGGGGTAGGGCCATACATGCAGGGTCAACTATCCCTGTGCTGGGCGTCCCCCCGCATGTCTGTGAAAGTGTCGTAGATGGGCTAAATTTAGCACATCTACAATCAAGTCTGAATTACCCCCAATGCTGCAACTCACTAGCAAACAAGAACTAGTGAGTTACCTTCTCATTTACCTTATTATTGATCTGCATCCAACATAATGGAGTTAGTGAGCATCATAAATTTGCTTCCTAGCAAATACTACTAGAGGGCCTTTGTAACCAACTTTATTATTATTATTATTATTATTATTATTATAATCCTTTATTTATATGGCGCCACAAGGGTTCCACAGCGCCCATTACACAGTACATAATCAAATAATCAAATGAGGAAAACAGCAATTTACAGTTGAAGACAATATAGGACACGTACAGGGTAAATAAACATAGCTACATCAGCAGATGACACTGGAATAAGTATCAGGTGGCAGAGGACTGCTGGAGTTGATGCAGTTGAAGATTATTAAAGTAAGAGAAAGGATAAGCACATGAGGGAAGAGGGTCCTACTCATGAGAGCTTACATTCTAAAGGGGAGGGGTAGACAGACAGGGGTGACACAGACAGGGGACATAGAGAGCGTCTTTATGACCTCAATCCTACAGTATATCTAAACAAAGCATGCATTTGAAGGAAAAATGTACAACCAAAGTGTGAAGCTTGTAGGACTGAAGATAAAAGAGAACAGACGGGAGATCTGAAAATGCAGCTTCCCTGGTATCAGATCAAACTAGATAATCTGGACAGATTTTTTTTTACATCTCTGTTAATGCACAGCCATAGTGGTAAAATTATTCATAGACCTAATGTAGTAGCCAACAAAGCCCAGAAAAGTAATTTTTTTAATAAAGATTTTCCATTTCTGGTGCAGCATTGTTCAATTAGTCTTTTTCACTTGGGTCAAGCTGGACCCTATGGGAACCTGAGATGCTCTGAACCCAGTTCCATCCTTCACCGTTACTGGGTTAAGGAGATTACTGTGAAGTGATACAATTGTTCCTCTTTCCTTCTTCCAGGTTGACAAAGCTTATAATTTACTGGCTCTATTACCTCATAGTACCCTTGCCAGTGAGCAAAAAGTTTGCTATTTTGTGTGGGAACCAACACTGACATTTTGTTCCCCCGGTTAAAATGACCAGACTGTCTAATCATAGTCCCCTTTCGCAGTTGATGATACCATTTGCATAACAAAAGAATTAAATGTATTGAATTAGGCTCAAACATGTTGCGTCTAGTTCCATCATGTGCCAATAAAATATTTGTCAACCTGCAAGTACACATGTGAAACAGCTCAACTGTGTGTGAAACAGGGTCAAAACATCATAATCAGTTCAAACATAGGGGTCTATTTACTAAGCCTTGGATGGAGATAAAGTGCATGGAGATAAAGTACCAGCCAATCAGCTCCTAACTGCCATGTCACAGGGGGAGGGGGGGGGGGGGGGTTAAAAAATTACAGTCAGGAGCTGGTTGGCTGGTACATTATCTCCGTCCACTTTGTGTCCACCCGAGGCTTAGTAAATAGACCCCATAGTCGAGGCTGTATGCGTCAATAAATGTACTGAAAGGGTTTAGTCATTCTCAAGTTAGATAATTTTCACTGAGTCTTCAAACTTTTGTTCCTAGTTCAAAGACTGGTTTAATAAACAGTTTTGAGCATCTTTAGTATTGACTGTCAGTTATAGTGGTGTCAAGTAGGCACCTTAAAGCCTCTCAAGTGGTAGCACTAGCTCCTGCACTGACACTCTGAAATTAAGGGGTACACTCATTTGAGGGTTATTTCTAGGGTGGTTCCAGAATCCTTCACCGTTAAACAGGAAGACACCTAATTTTTAATTCAACAAGAGGCATTGTCATAATGGTCCAACACAAAATATTACAACAGGAAATATACAGCAATAGTGCATGATGATGGTGTGTTGACACATATTTATATATTGCTTTGCTCTATCTTTCCTGCAGATGTGTGTTATAAACAATGAGTACAGGTATGTCATGACTGATGGATCTTCACAACCAACCAATAAAAATGGGAACTTCATTCCTGGCAGGACATCAGTCATATAGTTTTCATAAGAAGAAAATTCACAGCAAGAACTTTTTCCTTGGATAAAAAGACTGGTTTCCTTGTCAGACCCACAAACTAATGACACAACAAGATCTATACTGTATTCTTACACATATCTAATTCCATCTCTAAGGAGGAGATGATGTATCAGTAAAAAGCGTGGAGTAGTGTACAAGTGGATAAGTTGCCCAATCAGCTTGTGCTTATCATTTTATAGAGTGTACTTTAATGCTAGCTAGAACCTGATTGGTTGCTATAGGCAACTTTCTCTACTTGTTCACTTCTCTTTTACCATACCTCCCAACTGTCCCACTGTCCCTCCCGCAGGTCGCAGTGTCCCGCAGGCAGGAGGGAACAGTTGGGAGAACCAGTGATCACCGCTGCTCTGCTTTGCAAAGCTGCCGGTGATCACTGAAAAGATGCCGTGCGCATACGCACGGCATCTGAACAGTGCGGGGAGGAGAGGAAGGGGCTGCACAGCTGCTCGGGGAGCGCTGGGCATGCCCCCAAAATAAAAAACGGGGATCAGAGTAAGGAGGGATACCCAAAATTAGTGGGCGTGGCCTAGTGCCAAGGGGGAGTAGCCTCTCAGGAAGTGCCGCAATCACCCCATTTTCATCGCTCTGTTAGCTGCTGGTCATGCTCCCAGTCCCTCTCTTCTGGTGAATAGATGCCATGCGCATGTGCACAGTGGTTATTCACTGCTGTGCTGATAAGCAGAGCAGCAAGTGAGAGAGGATCTCCCAACTGCCCCTCCACTGTGGACACTGCGGCCCGCAGATGAGACTGTGAGACAGTGCCCGAAAAATGGCAAAACCGGAACAGTTGGGAGGTATGTATTAGTGTTATAAGAAAAATATTATCATTAAAGAGCACCTGCCACCTACAAAATGCGGAGGCAGACAAGAACCAGAAATATTATTTAGATTTTCTGCTCAGTGATGCTTCCTAAGGACACAGTTATTATATATCCTGACTTTGCACCATTAAATATGTCTTATCGACACTCTTTGCAGAGATAAGAGATGTTCCTTGAGCAATTTATCAATAAACTGTTGCCTGGACAGCACATCGGATAAGGCTGATCGGATACTCTGGCTTAATACAGTAAATAGGCCATATCTAACCAGTTTGCCTGAACAACCGTTTTTGTCTATTTTCCAGTGTTTGGGAGCAAATGGTTGATTGTCATTTGCTTAGATCTATTATAATTACCAGATGTTTGTACCATCCTGCAAATTGGTTGGTCGGTCGGTCGGTCGGTCGGTCGGTCGGACGGTCGGTCGGTCGGTCAGTCAGTCAGTCAGTCAGTCAGTCAGTCAGTCAGTCAGTCAGTCTGTAAGTTAGTTAGTTAGTTCGTTAATGATCAGAAAATCTTAAGGTAAATACTGTAGCTAGTTTTATTATATAGATAATATATATAGATAGATATATAGATACTGAAGACAGATAGATAGATAGATAGATAGATAGATAGATAGATAGATAGATAGATAGATAGATAGATAGAGTGGAGTAGTAGAACATTAGAAAAGGCTCCCATAGCAACCAATCAGGTAGCATTTATTAAGTACAGTCTGCAAAATGAAGTGCACTTCTCCACTCTTCTCACTGCTTGATACCCCCCCCCCCTCCCACCCTAATTTATATAGCAATAGCATATACTGTTGCACTTTACAATGGGAATGAACTGGAAAATACGGTACCCATGGGCATAGCTACCATAGATGCAGGGAGTACAGCTGCTATGGGGCCCAGAGCTAAGAGAGGGCCCACCTTCCTTATCAAAGTTACATGTGTTGTATATATTTTTCACCACTGAGTACATAGGGGCCCTTACAACCTTTTGCCTTGGGGCCTGCTGTATATATAGATATGTCCCTGGACCTGCTTATTGTAACTTACCCTCCAACATTTTACACATAAAAATCGGTACAAATTTGAAAAGGGGGCGTAGCCATGGGTAAAGGGGGTGCGGCCACGCCCCTTTTCCTATCCTTTCAATGGGAGTTTGGAGAGACAAAAATTGCTACAGACCATAAAAAAAAGGTACTGTACCTGCCAAAAAGGTACAGTTGGAGGGTATGTTGTAATGTGACATAAAATGAATTAAAGGGCATTATGATGTGACATAATATGAACTAGGGCCCTGCAATGTGGCACAATATGATGTGGAGGCACTATAGTGTGGCATAATATAAACTGGGGACACTGTATGTCATAATGTGAATTAGGGGTACTGTGTTGCATAATGTGTACTGGTAGCCCATAATATGAACTAGGGCACTACTATGAAGCTTACATTTAACAGCTGCTGCAGAGAAATTTCTCTCTATGGGCGGGATGTATTAACATACATCCCCGCCCCTCGCCGGTTACCGCAGCGATGTTGATCGCATATGTACTAACGTATGCGATCAACATCGCGATGCGGTGACCGAGGCCCCCCGCGATACCTGTTAGGTGGTCTGCGGGGGGTCTCCGTCACCTCCCGGGGTCCCCACACTGGCTAGATGCCGGGAAGCAGCAGCAGGCTGCCCCCGGCACCTCCTCCTCCCCCCTGCAGCCGGAAGGACGTCCGGCTGCGTTGCTAGGGGGAGGAGGACACTACCTTCCGGGTCCAGGGCAGCCTGGAGGAAGGTAAGCCAGGGGGAAGGGGGGTCGGCGTCTGCGGCGGGGGTCGACGGTGTCGGCGGGTTGCGGCGGTCGGCGAAAAGAAGCCCATAGGCTTCTATAGGGTTTCGCCATCCAGAGATGGTGAAACCCTGGACGCCGAAAACGCTGCGGTAGGGTCTTAGTAAATATGAAAATGCGGTAAAACCCCCGTTTTCGGGGGTTTTACCGCATTTTTGCTTTAGTACATCCCGCCCTATAAGCACTGGCACAGGGACCCCTTCAAAATGTTGCTTTGGGGCACACAAAGTTCTGGTTATGCCTCTGTCTGTACCATAGGGTTGAGGTGGTGATAGATTAACTTGTCATGCTGGGCTGTGCAACCATGGTTAAATAATGTGCACACAAATACAGTAGAAATGTAAAATGGATTTAAAGAGAGAGCCTTTTATTAAGGGAGATACAGTCATTAGGTCGATACCACGTAGGTCGACAGTCATTAGGTCGACCACTATTGGTAGACATGCATTAGGTCAACATGGTCATTAGGTCGACATGTACTAGGTCGACAGTTCAAAAGGTCAACATGAGTTTTTCAAATTTTTTTACATTTCTGGACTTTTTCATACTTTATGATCCACGTGGACTACGGTTGGGAACGGTAACCTGTGCCAAGCGCAGTGAGGCACCTTGTCCGAATGAGGGGACATGGTGCAATAATTGGGGTTCCCCCTCACTTTACGAAGAAAACGACACCAAAAAAAGTGAAAAAACTCATATCGACCTTTTGACCTGTCGACCTAGTACATGTCAACCTAATTACCATGTCGACCTAGTGACCATGACGACCAATAGTGGTTGACCTAATGACTGTCAACCTAAGTTGTGTCGACCCAACGACCCATACCCTATTAAGGGATATTTATTAAATGTTGTGCCCATATTTATAATTTTAGAATTTAGATTTTTATTGGCACAGCCTTGTGAACAGAGATACAGTTCCGTGCAAGGTATTATTGGAACTCAAGTGTTAATATCGGTATCAGGTCTCTAGGTCGACCACACTTAGGTCGACAATGTCTAGGTCGACCACTATTGGTCGCAAAGTAACTAGAACAATAGATCAACAGGGTCTCTAGGTCGATATGTTCTAGGATGATAGGTCAAAAGATCGACATGAGTTTTTCACATTTTTCTTTTTTTTAACGTTTTTCATACTTAACGATCCATGTGGACTACAATTGGGAATAGTAACCTTGCCCGAAGCATGGCGAGCGAAGTGAGCCATGTGAGGGGACACGGTGCACTAATTGGGGTTCCTGGTCACTGTACGGCGAAAGCGACACCAACATTTTTTTAATCATGTCGAACTTTTGACCTGTTGACCTAGAACATGTCGACCTAGAAACCCTGTCGACCTACTTACTGTCGACCAATAGTGGTCGACCTTCCATACCACACCCGTTAATGGCCCTCATTCAAAGTTGATTGCTCACTAGCTGCTTTTAGCAGCAGTGCAAACGCTAAGCAGCCGCCCTCTGTGAGTGTATCTTAGCTTATAAGAAGTGCGAGCGAAAGGATAGCAGTTCTGCTACTAAAAAATTTCATGCAGTTTCAGAGTGGCTCAAGACTTACTCCTAACTTGCGATGACTGCAGTCTGTTTAGTTCCTGGTTTGACGTCACAAACACGCCCAGCGTTCGGCCAGCCACTCCCCCGTTTCTCCAGCCACTCCTGCGTTTTTACCTGGCACGCCTGCGTTTTTTAGCACACTCCTTGTAAACGCTGAGTTGCCGCCCTGAAACACCCACTTTCTGTCAATTAAACAACGAACACACGAGCGACTGAAAAGCGTCGCTCGAGCTTGTGTAAAACTACAAAGTTTTGTGTGAAAGTACTTAGCGCATGCCGATTTTTAGCCTGATCGCTACGCTGCGAAAATCGGCAGCGACCGATCAACCCGGAATGAGGGCCAATATCCCTAGTTCTTTGCATTTTCTTAAAGGCTTGAAAAATTTTGATAAACAGCAAATAGCCTTGAAGCATTCTGAATCATTAGCACTCGTTGCATAATCATGGTGATCTATGGAAGAGCTCATTAGAAACTAAAGGGGGATACTCACGGAGCGATCGCTGCTTAAAATCTAAGCAATCTGACGAGATTGCTTAGATTTTAAGCCTTATCGCTCCGTGTGTACCCCCTACAGTGATAGCGATGCGCAGCCCCGCGCATCGCTATCGCTGGTGCTAGATTGGCCAATCTAGCGGGTCGCTCACTTCACCCGCTGGGTGAAATGAGCAGCCCCCCCCCCCCCCCCCGTCTCCCCCCGCACGCTCAGCACACATCGCAGTTATAAAAGTGGAGAAGTGAGCCAGTGGAGAAGTTTTCCATAGCAACCAATCAGCATTGAGGTAACACTTGTAATTTGCATGCTACAAAAGTATACAGAGCAGCTGATTGGTTGACATGGGCAACTTACAATACTGTATGTATAAATGAATAGTCATATAAAAGTAAACTGTCTGTAATTCAGGATTTATTTATTACCAGTTATTTATATAGCGCACACATATTCCACAGCGCTTTACAGAGACTAATTGGCCATTCACATCGTTCCCTGCCCCAGTGGAGCTTACAATCTATATTGCCTACCACATGTACACAAGCACACATAAATACTGGGGTTAATTTTTGTTGGGATCCAGTTGACCTACCAGTATATTCTTGGATTGTGAGAGGAAACGCACGCAAGTACGGGGAGAATATAAAAACCCTGCACAGGTAGAGCCATGACGGGGATCGAACCCATGACCTCAGTGCTATAAGACAGTAATGCTAACCATTATACCATCTGTACTGCCCTAAAGAGCCTATCAGGGTGGGTGTACCTATAAGTGTGATTTATTATGCTACAAGAGCTAATGAATATCTAGTGACATACCCCCAAAAGGACATACACAGAAGTGAAGCTGAATACAGATGCTCCTCACTTAATGACCTACCTGTTGAACAACCGCTCGGACTGAGGACCAGCTCTTCAATCAGCTGGAAACAGTACTTTAATCGTTTTTAAAATTTTTGCTGATTGTATTTTTTGTAATACTGTACAGTATACAAGAGTTATGCAATGTAAAACAAAGTTATCAAGTTGGAGTTTCAGTTATACCTTTTCTTTATTAATAAAAATTATTACCTGTATTAACTACTTAACTGATTATTTTTGCCTTCAAAACCGTTCATAACATTGTTTTCATAATTTTTTTAATTTAATATAGTTTAAAAAGTATTATTGTACAAATATTTAAATATTATATTATGCAAATCTGCAGAATGGACCTGTTCATCAAAAACTGGGGGACACAGTTGCATGTAATCTGACCATGCCAGTTAAGTGGTTAAGTACACGGCTCCTCACTTGACGACCAATTAATTTAATGACCTAGTCGTAGGTATGGAACTCGGTTGCTAAGTGAGGAGCATCTTTAGTGTATTGAACTACTTACTGTTAGGGTCTCCTGCCCTGTGCTGCCACGTCGTCATGGCAACCGGGAGACAAGTGCTAGTGGAGTAACCTGAGCGCAGCTGATACTCCGGTTCGGGTCTTTTGCTGTGCAGTGGTTATAGGCTCTGTGCACGGCAGGGGATCCGGTGCTGGTTTTTGTGCTCACAGTCTGTGAGGTCTGAGTGGGGCGTGGACAGCACCTGCTTTATAAGGCCTCTTTTCAGGGTAAGCAGATGCTGCTGAATCTTTGTTGGTTAGTCAGTTCATGAAAGTTAGCCAGTACTGTGTAGCTTTGTATTTGTTTGTTGCTTACTGCAAATAGGCCTGGGGATTTGGTATTACACTCTGCCAATCCAGACCTAGCAGTAAGACTGGAGTCAGTCGTTTAGCTTGCTGGGGTTCTGTTACTACTCTGTGAACCTAGCAAGTTTGCGGCTGTATTCTAAGACTTGCCTGTCTAATCCTGTCTCACTGTGTTAGGTGTCAGGGGTCAGTTTAGTGGCAGTAAGCTAAAACCTGTGCACTGCAAGTGAGAAATAGGATTGTGGAGACTCTCCTTGTGTCTATCATTCCATCTCTGACCAAGGAGTTTACTGCCACACCCGTTGGTAACCCTTTAGGGTTTTGCTGTTGCCCTCAGCAACAGCATTTCGGGTTCTCTACGTATTAAAACACAACATCTTGCTTTTTACATCTGAGCAGTTCTAATACAAGGGAGATACCCAGTTCCTTAGCCTCTGGGCTTCCCTGTTCACTTTGTGTGTATTTTGTTACCCTATCACCTTCTGTGTACGTTATGTCATATTCCCAGTTTGTCTGTGAGTCCATTTGTTTTGCATAACAGTTCTGACACCAGTACTTTCCTGCAGGCACTGGTGTGCATAACATATTCAGCAGCCTAATACTCCTGTTGAAATTTTGTGGGAATATGGAGCATACCCCTCAAAATACGTTGCAACAGGTGGTCGATCAGGTGCAGGTCCTGACTCGACAATTTAATGATTTGTCCATTAAAATGCACACCTCCCAGGCTGCTGGCGGATCTCCCGCAGCAGCAGCACCTGCAGGGGTTAAGGAGCCGAAAGTAAATCTCCCGGATCGTTTTTCTGGAGATCGCTCGCAGTTCTTTTGTTTCAAGGAGAGCTGCAAGCTATACTTCCAGCTTAGGCCTCAGTCTTCTGGGTCGGAGATTCAGCGGGTGGGCATAGTGATTTCCTTGCTACAAGGAGACCCACAGGTCTGGGCATATGGGTTGCAGCCTGACTGTCCGTCGCTTAAAAGTGTTGATGCTTTTTTTACGGCACTGGGCATGTTGTATGATGACCCTGACAAGACGGCCTCAGCCGAGGCTCAGATTTCGATCCTTAAGAAAGGGCGAAGGCCAGTTGAGGTTTACTGTACGGAGTTTCGGAGGTTGGCCCATGATACCCAGTGGAATGACCCAGCCCTGAGACACCAGTACCGAAGAGGTCTTTCTAACCAGATAAAGGACCAACTGGTACAATATCCCTTGCCTGATAGCTTGGATCAGCTCATGCAGTTATCCATCCGGGTGGATAGACGGCTGAGAGAGCGTAGGCTTGAAAGGGAGACTGAGATTTCCTTCCTTCCCAAGGGAACCTCAGACTCTGAGGAATTTTCTGAGGAGCCTATGCAGATTGGGGCTACCCGCCTCTCCTCGCGTGAGAAGACGTGGAGGAGACAGCAGGGGTTGTGTTTGTACTGTGGGAATAAAGGTCATGTGGTAGTATCATGCCCAGAAAAGCCGGAAAACTTCAGGGCCTGAGGGTGATGGGAAATATCCTGTCAGGCCAGAAGTCAGAATTTCCCAAGAAGACTTTTATCATTCCGGTGACCTTGAAGATCCTCGGTCAAACTGTCAAGACTGAGGCCTTTGTGGACAGTGGGGCCGACGGGGTTTTTATGGACCGCCAATTCGCCCTGAAACACTCTGTTCCCTTAGTACCCTTGGCATCGGAAATTGAGATTTGTGGGTTAAACGGGGAACCATTATCCCAAGGTAAAATTACCTCTTGCACTAGCCAGATTTCTTTGTTTATTGGAGCCACACACTCTGAAAAATTGTCCTTTTATGTGACTGTCTGTACTTTTGCCCCATTGGTGTTGGGGTTACCCTGGTTAAGGGCCCACAATCCTCAATTTGACTGGGTCTCTGGGGAGATTCTTAGTTGGGGTACTGATTGTTTCAGGAGTTGCTTGAGCCTTCCAGTCAGGCTCTCGCAGCTAAGTTTGCCAGGATTGCCAGGGTGTTATGCAGATTTTGCGGACGTGTACTCCAAAAAAGTTGCAGAGGTACTACCTCCCCATCGCCCCTATGACTGTGCCATTGATTTGTTGCCAAATGCTAAGCTTCCCAAGAGCAGGTTGTACTCCCTGTCACGTCCTGAGACTCAGGCTATGGCAGAGTACATTCAGGAGAACTTGGCTAAGGGATTTATCAGACCTTCACAGTCTCCAGTTGGGTCGGGGTTCTTCTTCGTGGGTAAAAAGGACGGTTCGTTGCGACCCTGCATCGACTTCAGGGAATTGAACCGTATCACGATTAAAAACTCATACCCACTGCCTCTCATTTCGGTCTTGTTTGACCAGCTTCGTACTGCCACCATTTTTTCTAAGATTGACCTACGCGGTGCGTACAATCTAATCCGAATAAGAGAGGGGGATGAATGGAAGACTGCCTTTAATACCCACTCAGGGCATTATGAATATTTGGTGATGCCTTTTGGGCTCTGTAATGCCCCGGCAGTCTTCCAGGATTTCATGAATGATGTGCTCAGGGAATATTTGGATAGATTCTTAGTTGTATACTTAGATGACATCCCAATCTTCTCCCATTCCCTGGAGGAACATCGGAAGCATGTACGCTTAGTCCTCCAGAAACTCAGAGACCACCGGCTTGGGGCGAAGCTGGAGAAGTGCGAATTTGAAGTTCAGCAAATCGCATTTCTAGGATATATTATCTCCCCAGAAGGTTTCCAAATGGAGGGTTCCAAGGTACAGGCAGTCCTGGATTGGGTGCAGCCCACTAGTTTGAAGGCGCTTCAGCGTTTCCTGGGCTTTGCAAATTTTTATAGACGATTTATCGCTGGATTTTCGTCTATAGTGGCGCCCTTGGTGGCACTCACTAAGAAAGGGGCGGATGTTGCTCACTGGTCTTGTGAGGCTAAAGCGGCTTTTGCCCGTCTCAAAAGGGCATTTGTTTCGGCCAAGGTGCTGCGACACCCAGATCCAGAGCGTCCTTTTGTGGTGGAGGTGGATGCCTCTGAGATGGGTATTGGGGCAGTGCTTTCTCAGATGGGAGTGTCTGATAATCGCCTTCATCCCTGTGCTTACTTTTCCCGTAAATTTTCGCCTGCCGAGATGAACTATGACGTGGGTAACCGGGAATTGTTGGCTATTAAGGATGCACTGGAGGAGTGGAGACACTGGCTTGAGGGGGCTAAGTTTGTGGTCTCAATTCTCACTGACCATAAGAATCTGGCATATTTAGAGTCAGCGAAGCGTCTCAATGCCAGGCAGGCACGATGGGCTTTGTTTTTTGCTCGCTTTAATTTTTTGATAACATATCGCCCTGGGTCAAAAAACATCAAGGCTGATGCGCTCTCGCGGAGTTTTGCTCCAATCCAGGAGACCACCGAGGAGCCGTTGCCCATTGTTTCCCCATCATGTATTAAAGTGGGCATTACCCAGGACCTCTTATCATTAGTCCTTAGAGCACAGGAGCAGGCTCCTCCAGACCTTCCGGTAGGTCTTTTGTTTGTGCCTCCTAGGTTAAGACAGCGAGTGTTCCTGGAATTCCATGCCAAGAAGTCGGCAGGTCACCCGGGTATTGCCAGAACTCGGGAGTTGCTATCTAGGGCGGTGTGGTGGCCCTCGGTGGCTAAGGATGTGGATCAGTGGGTTCGGGCATGTGACATCTGTGCCCGAAATAAGACTCCTAGAGGGGTTCCTGTTGGCCCATTACATCCACTCTCTATCCCATCTAAGCCATGGACCCACATTTCAATGGATTTTGTGGTGGACTTGCCCAAATCCTCGGGGATGAATCCTCGGGGATGACAGCCATCTGGGTTGTCGTTGACAGGTTTTCGAAGATGGCGCACTTCGTTCCACTGGTTGGGTGCCATCAGCCAGACGCCTGTCTGAATTATTTATGCTGCATGTTGTGCGTCTCCACGGGTTGCCACTTGATGTGGTCTCTGACCGCGGATCCCAGTTTGTGGCCAAATTCTGGAGGGCATTTTGTTCCGATCTCCAGATTTCTGTCAGCTTGTCGTCAGGCTACCATCCGCAGTCTAATGGGCAGACTGAAAGGGTGAACCAGTCCTTGGAGCAGTTCCTCAGGTGTTATGTCTCCAAGTGTCAGACTGACTGGGTTGCTCATCTGTCCATGGCGGAGTTTGCCTATAACAACGCGGCTCACTCTGCTACAGGGATCTCTCCCTTCCTTTGTGTGTATGGGCATCATCCTAAGGCCAATTCTTTTGACCCCCTGGACTCCACGCCTGGTGGTTCCTCTGTGGTTTCGGTCCTTAGAGGTATTTGGCGGAAAGTGAAGAAAGCCCTTGTGTCTGTGCCATTAGTGACCAAAAGGGTTTTTGATAAGCGGAAAAGACCCTGCAGCTTCAAATTAGGAGACTTCGTCTGGTTGTCTACCAAGAATTTGAAGTTGAGACAGCCATCTCATAAGTTAGGGCCCCGGTTCATCGGCCCTTATAAGATCACCAGGGTTATCAATCCGGTGGCATTTCAGTTAGATCTGCCCCGTTCTTTTGGTATCAATAAAACATTTCATTGTTCCCTTTTAAAACGGGCGATTAGTAATCCTTCTTCCAGTGGAAGACCTTCCCCTCTTCTGATACGTGGCCAGAGGGAGTTTGTTGTTGAAAGGATTCTTGACTCCAAGGTGGTTCGGGGTCGGCTGTCATTTTTGGTGCACTGGAAGGGGTATGGCCCGGAGGAGCGGTCGTGGGTGCGCAGTTGTGATCTTCATGCCCCCAGACTGATACGCTCTTTCTTCTCGCAGTTCCCCGATAAACCCGGTGGTAGGGGTTCTTTGACCCCTCGTCAGAGGGGGGGTACTGTTAGGGTCTCCTGCCCTGTGCTGCCACGTCGTCATGGCAACCGGGAGACAAGTGCTAGTGGAGTAACCTGAGCGCAGCTGATACTCCGGTTCGGGTCTTTTGCTGTGCAGTGGTTATAGGCTCTGTGCACGGCAGGGGATCCGGTGCTGGTTTTTGTGCTCACAGTCTGTGAGGTCTGAGTGGGGCGTGGACAGCACCTGCTTTATAAGGCCTCTTTTCAGGGTAAGCAGATGCTGCTGAATCTTTGTTGGTTAGTCAGTTCATGAAAGTTAGCCAGTACTGTGTAGCTTTGTATTTGTTTGTTGCTTACTGCAAATAGGCCTGGTGTTATGAACCACAGGTAGTGGTTCATTTCTATTTTATGTTTATTAAGTTGTCTTGCATGCCTGGATTTCCTGTTGCTCTGTTTTAGTATGCTCTTGTCTGCTGCCGCTGGTTAGTCTGTGTAATTGCAGCTTGTTCCATGTGTTCAGCCTCACCTGGCTGCTAATTGCATCTTGTCAGCTGGAATCATGCAATAGGCCAGCTGCTCTGGATTATTAATTAGGCCTCTCTGTTATATGCTGGCTGATTGCAGTTCACAGACGCTGGTGATATTTCTGGGTTTTCAGTCTGCTTGAGTTCTGAGCTTGGTTCCTGCTAGTTCCTGAGCTTCCTGTTTGCTGTATCTGTTGCAGAGAGTGTTTCCAGTCCTGCTCTATCCGGTCGTTCCTGTCCTCAGTGGTCCAGTACTCGGAAGTTGTCATCTGTTCCTGGAGTCCTGACCGAGCACCTTTAACATCCTGTGGTGTTCGTGAGTCGCGGCGTAGCCGTGTGTTGCGGCTTGACCGCTTACTATTAATTATTTGATATATTTGTGTTCTGGAGCTTTTGCGGAGGATTCTGCTCCCACGGATCCACTCTGGTATCCAGCGGTGCTGGATAGGAGTAACGGATCAGTGGATCTTTGGTTGTCCTTTTCCCTGGCGGCTAGTCCGCACATACCTTTGGTTTAAGTTAGTTAGTTTGTAACCCCTGGCCTGGTTGCTTAGTCAGAGGGCCCCTTGTTATCACCCTGTCTCGGATTTCCCTTTGTCTCCCATTAAGACCTGCGGGGGCATCGGGGTTGGGCAGACATAATCCGCCCTTCGAACGCGGCTGCCATGGGCTCAAGCAACCATAGTCTCGCAAGGGATCTCTGATAACACGGGCGAGACAACGGAGTTAGGGCGCCAGGGGTTACTAGGCTCTCCTGCTCCCACAACCAGCATATATTCCCAGTACTCAGACCTCTGTCATAAGATCTCTTCTGGTCTGGAGTACGGGAATCATAACATTATCACCAGCCATACCACAAAAAAGAAATAAAACTTTTTTTCTTTTTTGGCCCAGTCCAGTGTTTAGTCTAGAATCCAGTCCGGTGTTTAGAATCCAGTCCGGTGTTTAGAATCCAGTCCGGTGTTTAGAATCCAGTTCGGTGTGCAGACTCCAGTCCGGTGTTTAGAATCTAGTTCGGTGTTTAGAATCCAGTCCGGTGTTTAGAATCCAGTCCGGTGTTTAGAATCCAGTCCGGTGTTTAAAAAAAAAAAAAAAAAAAAAAAAAGTCTTGATTTGTTTAGCAAAATTTAGTCTTGCCTTGTCTTGCCTTGTCTTGCCTTGTCTTGCCTTGTCTTGCCTTGTCTTGTCTTGTCTTGCCTTGTCTTGCCTTGTCTTAAATCCTCCTATGTCTACTATGCAAGCCCTGCAGGCATCTCTCGAAGCCCTGAACTCTGTATTCAGTGCTTTGAGACCAGAGCGACTACAAGTTTGGCAGCAATCCCTAAAGCAACTGCAAAACCTTCTGACTAAAATCTTGCTCATTTTTCCAGAAGTCGTTGAGAGTACATCTATCTCTAAAGAGACTCTTGTTCACAGTATGGTGACAAGAGAATCCTCTGGTTTAATTGAAGAGAAAAGGTTTAAAAGTTTTCTGCGGCCCAGGCTCTCAGAAGAGGAGCGTCTGCGTCGCAGAAACTTAAACTTATGCCTATATTGTGGGGGTTTAGGCCATTATCTGCAGACCTGTGAGTTGCGCAAACCAAAGTGTGGTGACGAGTCTTGCCCTCTGGCCAAGTTGAGTCATGATACAAGACCTACTCCTGTCTCTACTGTGGCAGAGGTACTTGTCACACAACCCACACAAAAAAGCTCTCTGTCCTATAATTGGGGTCCTTGGGCAAGGGAGCCCCATTATAGATTCAGGAATCAAAAGAGAATGTTTCTCTCCTCTCTTGAGGTTCCTGTGGAAGCGGAGTTGCAAGTCCCTGGAGGGGTGCCCGATGCCCAGGTTCCTGGAGTGGTGCCCGATGCCCAGGTTCCTGGTGTGGTGCCCGATGCCCAGGTTCCTGGAGTGGTGCCCGATGCTCAGGTTCCTGGAGTGGTGCCCGATGCCCAGGTTCCTGGAGTGGTGCCCGATGCCCAGGGTCCTGGAGTGGTGCCCGTAGCCCAGGGTCCTGGAGTGGTGCCCGTAGCCCAGGGTCCTGGAGCGGTGCCCGTAGCCCAGGGTCCTGGAGCGGTGCCCGTAGCCCAGAGTGCTGGAGCGGTACCCGATGCCCAGAGTGCTGGAGCGGTACCCGATGCCCAGAATGCTGGAGCGGTACCCGATGCCCAGAGTGCTGGAGCGGTACCCGATGCCCTAGCTTATAGAGGGACATCAAATATTATAGTTCAGGTGTCCGTACCGGAAGGGGTCTCAGAAGCTGTTACCCCAGGTAGGGATTTGAAAAGCGCAATCCCAGAAAGGGTATCTAAAACCATAGTTCTTGAAGGGAACTCGAGAAGCAAAACCCCAGAAGGGATCTTTGAAGTAATATCCCCAAGTGGGGTCTCGAGAGACGCAGCCCCAAAGAAGGGTCTAGAAGTCGCTTCCCCAGGAAAGAACTTAAGAAGCATAGCATTAGTGGAGGATCTGAACGTTATTGCTTCAGCAAAAGTCCCGGAAGTCATAGTCCCGGGAGAACTTTCGATAATTATCGACTCAGAGAGGGAGGCCGGTGGCCCGATCCCAGTCAGGGAGGCCAACGGCCCGGTCCCAGTAAAAGAATCCGAGGTGCTGACCCCAGCGGGGTTCCCGGAGGCCACTGCCCCAGCGGGGTTCCCGGAGGCCACTGCCCCAGCGGGGTTCCCGGAGGCCACTGCCCCAGCGGGGTTGCCGGAGGCCACTGCCCCAGGTGGGGTTCAGGAAGTCACTGCCCCGGGTGGGGTTCAGAAAGTCACTGCCCCGGGTGGGGTTCAGAAAGTCACTGCCCCGGGTGGGGTTCAGAAAGTCACTGCCCCGTGTGGGGTTCAGAAAGTCACTGCCCCGTGTGGGGTTCAGAAAGTCACTGCCCCGTGTGGGGTTCAGAAAGTCACTGCCCCGTGTGGGGTTCAGAAAGTCACTGCCCCGGGTGGGGTTCAGAAAGTCACTGCCCCGGGTGGGGTTCAGAAAGTCTCAGCCCCGGGTGGGGTTCAGAGAGTCTCAGCCTCGAGTAAGGTCAATAGTGACCAGGTCCTAGCAAAGCACTTCAGTCAGTCAGATGGGAAGGAAACAGATCCTGACTCTGATATCTCAACATCCATAATATTTGATGGGGACTTAGCCCAATTTCTGGCGCTTTACAAACACTATTATATTATTATGTTGTCTAGACCATTTCTGGGCATCACTCCAGAGAACCTTGTGCTCTATCTTATTTATTCTTTTAAAGGAGAGCCTTTTGAGTGGGCGACCAGCCTAATGAAAGCTGAAGATCCCATTCTTCAGGATCCCCCAGCATTCAGTGATGCAATTATTAAAAGATATGGTTCCAAAGAAATTGGTTCAGGTTCCTCTAAGTCACCCGTCTTGTCTGCTGAGATTCCACCAAATACTGTAAACTCGGCACAAGAGTCCCAGCCCGTTTTGACTGCAGGATGTGCTTTTCTGACTTCTTCTTCTTCTAATAATAGTACTTTGCCAGAAAGTTCAGCTCCCAAGGGTAAGAAACCTGTCTCTGATTTGAACGCAGCCTTGTTGGGTGGTACCATCAGTTCAGACAATGTTTGGGGAATTACCTTGGTCAGACCTAAAGAGCTTTGTAAAAAGAAGAAGAAGAAAAAGAAATAATTTTTGACTCTTGCCTTGATAAAAAAAAAAAAAAGGATTTTTTTTTCCTTATCTTGTGTCCAGTGGCCACCGTCAGGGGGAGGGCACTGTTACAAGCTGTGGTTGCAGCTTGTTTCTGTTTTCGTGTCTGTTTGACCAATGTGTCAGGTTTTTTTTTTGTATCCCTTCTTCTGGATAGTCTGAATTTTGGGGTCTTTTGACCCCTCCTCAAGAGGGGGGTAATGTTATGAGCCACGGCTGTGGCTCATTCCTGTTTTGCATTTTGGTTCTGTATTTTATGTTATACTTCTGTTTATGTTCCCCGTGGGTATCATGGGGTGCTCGGAGCTCACCCTTAAGGAGGGGATACTGTTATGAACCACAGGTAGTGGTTCATTTCTATTTTATGTTTATTAAGTTGTCTTGCATGCCTGGATTTCCTGTTGCTCTGTTTTAGTATGCTCTTGTCTGCTGCCGCTGGTTAGTCTGTGTAATTGCAGCTTGTTCCATGTGTTCAGCCTCACCTGGCTGCTAATTGCATCTTGTCAGCTGGAATCATGCAATAGGCCAGCTGCTCTGGATTATTAATTAGGCCTCTCTGTTATATGCTGGCTGATTGCAGTTCACAGACGCTGGTGATATTTCTGGGTTTTCAGTCTGCTTGAGTTCTGAGCTTGGTTCCTGCTAGTTCCTGAGCTTCCTGTTTGCTGTATCTGTTGCAGAGAGTGTTTCCAGTCCTGCTCTATCCGGTCGTTCCTGTCCTCAGTGGTCCAGTACTCGGAAGTTGTCATCTGTTCCTGGAGTCCTGACCGAGCACCTTTAACATCCTGTGGTGTTCGTGAGTCGCGGCGTAGCCGTGTGTTGCGGCTTGACCGCTTACTATTAATTATTTGTTATATTTGTGTTCTGGAGCTTTTGCGGAGGATTCTGCTCCCACGGATCCACTCTGGTATCCAGCGGTGCTGGATAGGAGTAACGGATCAGTGGATCTTTGGTTGTCCTTTTCCCTGGCGGCTAGTCCGCACATACCTTTGGTTTAAGTTAGTTAGTTTGTAACCCCTGGCCTGGTTGCTTAGTCAGAGGGCCCCTTGTTATCACCCTGTCTCGGATTTCCCTTTGTCTCCCATTAAGACCTGCGGGGGCATCGGGGTTGGGCAGACATAATCCGCCCTTCGAACGCGGCTGCCATGGGCTCAAGCAACCATAGTCTCGCAAGGGATCTCTGATAACACGGGCGAGACAACGGAGTTAGGGCGCCAGGGGTTACTAGGCTCTCCTGCTCCCACAACCAGCATATATTCCCAGTACTCAGACCTCTGTCATAAGATCTCTTCTGGTCTGGAGTACGGGAATCATAACACCTGGGGATTTGGTATTACACTCTGCCAATCCAGACCTAGCAGTAAGACTGGAGTCAGTCGTTTAGCTTGCTGGGGTTCTGTTACTACTCTGTGAACCTAGCAAGTTTGCGGCTGTATTCTAAGACTTGCCTGTCTAATCCTGTCTCACTGTGTTAGGTGTCAGGGGTCAGTTTAGTGGCAGTAAGCTAAAACCTGTGCACTGCAAGTGAGAAATAGGATTGTGGAGACTCTCCTTGTGTCTATCATTCCATCTCTGACCAAGGAGTTTACTGCCACACCCGTTGGTAACCCTTTAGGGTTTTGCTGTTGCCCTTAGCAACAGCATTTCGGGTTCTCTACGTATTAAAACACAACATCTTGCTTTTTACATCTGAGCAGTTCTAATACAAGGGAGATACCCAGTTCCTTAGCCTCTGGGCTTCCCTGTTCACTTTGTGTGTATTTTGTTACCCTATCACCTTCTGTGTACGTTATGTCATATTCCCAGTTTGTCTGTGAGTCCATTTGTTTTGCATAACAGTTCTGACACCAGTACTTTCCTGCAGGCACTGGTGTGCATAACACTTACTTGGAAAGGTTATTAGGCCACTCAGACACATGCTCATGCTATTACCAATATTGTCACTATAAAGCTGATTTGATTGTCACTAGAACATACCATAAGTGCAATAGCTGATGGGCATATAACAATCCTCTAAGAACTGTAGAACCTGAATAGTTCCTCTATAAAGTTTATAGAGGAACGTGTATGTCTTAACCAGTGCATGCACGTGTGGAAGTGTTAACAGGGCCGTCTTAACAGCAGTGTAGGCCCCTGGGCACAGCAATGCACTGGGCCCCTGACCCATCCTCCAGCGGTAGGGGTGGGGGGTGCTATCAGCGGGAGCTTTGATGTCCCGTGGGCGGTATTGGGTGTTCTATCTTACGCTCAGAATGTAGGACCTGGAGTTAATTACTCCTTTACTGCACAGATGGGGCAGGAGGGAGTACACTAAACTGTAGATGGGGCTTTGGGCTGAATGAAGGGTCCCTGGTACTTGAGTTCCAGGGTGGTAGGGGGTGTTTAATACGTAGGGGAGTGGTGGATAGTGGAGTGGGCTTAATATTTATCATTTTCCGGTGGGAGCTTGCTTGACTGCAGATATCTCAAGTTCCTGAAAATATATTTCTTAGCTTTGAATGGGATAAAAAAAAACTAGAGAGTCCCAACTTTCAGGAGGTACTGGGGACTTAGGAATCAGAGTTCAGGTGCCAGAGCAATCACACCAATGAAAATATAAAACTGCATATTAGGCATGTGGAGCTGGAGCAGGGACCAGCTGCTTGAAGGCTGATATATTTCTGGTTCTGGGTATAATAGAAACAAGCTGCCAGTGTCCACCAATAAGGGAGAGTCCCAGCTTTTGGATTAAACCCTCAAAAATAATCTAAGTCAGACAGAACTCAAACTATCTGACTGGGAAGAGCAATTAACAGGCTTGGATGGGGACCACGGTTTTCAAGTCGGATATCTCTGGTTCCCCAGGGCCGATTTTTAAAAATCTGGTACCCCTGGAAATAGGGGACCCTCAGCTATCAGGCTAGGGACATTATACTCCTGGGGCCCTTGGGCAAGAGCCCATTAAGCCCATACGAAAAGACGGCCCTGAGTGTTAATGTAAATTATAATATGAAGTAAAAAAACATAAAAGTGTGTCCTAACCTACAGAACACTACTTATTAATTATTTAGAATAATCAAAACTTAGGCATTAGCGATGTATCCCAAATGACACAGACTCAGTACGGATTTGGATGCACAGTCTTTGAAATATACTGGGTGCTCCGGGTCAGGGACTGGGAGGTAACGGGGGTTGGCTAAACAGATGCACAGCCGCTCACATACACTAGGAGGCCACATTGAAGTAGAGAAACTGCACCTGACATTGGTACATCAAAAGATGCATCATCAGTATTTCAGCATCTACAGACAGTGGGTATCTCAGTCCTTGCACAATCGGATACACAAATGTACACCAGGCATTTAGCATGCAGCTGCAGACATGACTGCAGAAAAGACTCAAGTACGGCTGTGACCACATCTGACTCAGCCACAATGCACAGAAATATTTTGATAGAGCTCCAGATATAGTGACTTTGATATACGGTTTGAAATGTCACACAATGGGGGTTTTTCCAAGTTGATCGCAGCAGGATTTTTGTTAGCAGTTGGGCAAAACCATTTGCACTGCAGGGGAGGCAGATTTAACATGTGCAGAGAGAGTTAGATTTGGGTGTGGTGTGTTCAATCTGCAACCTAAATTGCAGTGTAAAAATAAAGCAGCCAGTATTTACCCTGCACAGAAACAAAATAACTAGTGATGTGCACCGGACATTTTTCGGGTTTTGTGTTTTGGTTTTGGATTCGGTTCCGCTGCCGTGTTTTGGATTCGGACTCGTTTTGGCAAAACCTCCCTGAAAATTTTTTGTCGGATTCGGGTGTGTTTTGGATTCGGGTGTTTTTTTTACAAAAAAACCCTCAAAAACAGCTTAAATCATAGAATTTGGGGGTCATTTTGATCCCATAGTATTATTGACCTCAATAACCATAATTTCCACTCATTTCCAGTCTATTCTGAACACCTCACACCTCACAATATTACTTTTAGTCCTAAAATTTGCACCAAGGTCGCTGGAGGGCTAAGCTATGCGAACCAAGTGGCTGACACAAACACCTGGCCCATCTAGGAGTGGCACTGCAGTGTCAGACAGGATGGCAGATTAAAAAAATAGTCCCCAAACAGCACATGATGCAAAGAAAAAAAGAGGTGCACCAAGGTCGCTGTGTGACTAAGCTAAGCGACCCAAGTGGCCGACACAAACACCAGGCCCATCTAGGAGTGGCACTGCAGTGTCAGACAGGATGGCACTTCAAAAAAATAGTCCCCATACAGCACATGATGCAAAGAAAAAGAGAGGTGCACCAAGGTCGCTGGATGGCTAAGCTAAGCGACACAAGTGGCCGACACAAACACCTGGCCCATCTAGGAGTGGCACTGCAGTGTCAGACAGGATGGCACTTCAAAAAATAGTCCCCAAACAGCACATGATGCAAAGAAAAAAAGAGGTGCACCAAGGTCGCTGGATGGCTAAGCTAAGCGACCTACTGCAAATGGCTGACACAAACACCTGCCCATCTTGGAGTGGCACTGCAGTGTCTGACAGGATGGCACTTCAAAAAAAATAGTCCCCAAACAGCACATGATGCAAAGAAAAAAAGAGGTACACCAAGGTCGCTGTGTGATTAAGCTAAGCGACACAAGTGGCCGACACAAACACCTGGCCCATCTAGGAGTAGCACTGCAGTGTCAGACAGGATGGCACTTCAAAAAATAGTCCCCAAACAGCAAATGATGCAAAGAAAAAAAGAGGTGCACCAAGGTCGCTGGATGGCTAAGCAACACAAGTGGCCGACACAAACACCTGGCCCATCTAGGAGTGGCACTGCAGTTTTCTAGCGAGAGGATGAGTGCTTCCATTCTCATGTGAATCTGAACCACTAGCCATGAACATAGGCCAGAGCCTCAGCCGTTCCTTGTCACTCCGTGTCGTAAATGGCACATTGGCAAGTTTACACTTCTCATCAAACGCTTTTAATTTAGATTTTTGGGTCATTTTACTGAACTTTTGTTTTGGGGATTTTACATGCTCTCTACTATGACATTGGGCATCGGCCTTGGCAGACAACGTTGATGGCATTTCATCGTCTCGGCCATGACTAGTGGCAGCAGCTTCAGCACGAGGTGGAAGTGGATCTTGATCTTTCCCTATTTTACCCTCCACATTTTTGTTCTCCATTTTTTAATGTGTGGAATTATATGCCAGTAATATATCAATAGCAATGGCCTGCTACTATATATACTGCGCAAAACTTAAATGCACCACAGGTATGGATGGATAGTATACTTGACGACACAGAGGTAGGTAGAGCAGTGTACTACTGTACTGTACTGCTATATATTATATACTGGTGGTCAGCAAAATTATGCACTGTCCTCCTACTAGTATATATATACTGCACAAAACTTAAATGCACCACAGGTATGAATGGATAGTATACTTGACGACACAGAGGTAGGTAGAGCAGTGGACTACTGTACCGTACTGCTATATATTATGTACTGGTGGTCAGCAAAATTATGCACTGTCCTCCTACTATATATATATATATACTGCACAAAACTTAAATGCACCACAGGTATGGATGGGATAGTATACTTGACGACACAGAGGTAGGTAGAGCAGTGGACTACTGTACCGTACTGCTATATATTATATACTGGTGGTCAGCAAAATTAAGCACTGTCCTCCTACTATATATATACTGCACAAAACTTAAATGCACCACAGGTATGGATGGGATAGTATACTTGACGACACAGAGGTAGGTAGAGCAGTGGACTACTGTACCGTACTGCTATATATTATATACTGGTGGTCAGCAAAATTATGCACTGTCCTCTTACTAGTATATATATACTGCGCAAAACTTAAATGCACCACAGGTATCTATGGATAGTATACTTGACGACACAGAGTTAGGTAGAGCAGTGGCCTACTATACTGTACTGCTATATATTATATAATGGTGGTCAGCAAAATTATGCACTGTCCTCCTACTATATACATACTGCGCAAAACTTAAATGCACCATAGGTATGGATGGATAGTATACTTGACGACACAGAGGTAGGTAGAGCAGTGGACTACTGTACCGTGCTGCTATATATTATATACTGGTGGTCAGCAAAATTATGCACTGTCCTCCTACTATATATATACTGCGCACAACTAAAATGCACCACAGGTATGGATGGATCGTATACTTGATGACACAGAGGTAGGTTGAGCAGTGGCCTACTGTACCGTACTGCTATATATTATATACTGGTGGTCAGCAAAATTATGCACTGTCCTCCTACTATATATATACTGCGCAAATCTTAAATGCACCACAGGTATGGATGGATAGTATACTTGACGACACAGAGGTAGGTAGAGCAGTGGCTTACTGTACCGTACTGCTATATATTATATACTGGTGGTCAGCAAAATTATGCACTGTCCTCCTACTATATATATACTGCACAAAACTTAAATGCACCACAGGTATGGATGGATAGTATACTTGACGACACAGAGGTAGGTAGAGCAGTGGCCTACTGTACCGTCCTACTATATATTATATACTGGTGGTCAGCAAAATTATGCACTGTCCTCCTACTATATATATACTGCGCAAAACTTAAATGCACCACAGGTATGGATGGATAGTATACTTGACGACACAGAGGTAGGTAGAGCACTGGACTACTGTACCGTACTGCTCTATATTATCTACTGGTGGTCAGCAAAATAATGCACTGTCCTCCTACTATATATATACTGCGCAAAACTTAAATGCACCACAGGTATGGATGGATAGTATACTTGATGACACAGAGGTAGGTAGAGCAGTGGCCTACTGTACCGTACTGCTGTATATTATATACTGGTGGTCAGCAAAATTATGCACTGACCTACTATATATATACTGCGTAAAACTTAAATGCACCACAGGTATGGATGGATAGTATACTTGACGACACAGAGGTTGGTAGAGCAGTGGACTACTGTACCGTACTGCTATATATTATATACTGGTGGTCAGCAAAATAATGCACTGTCCTCCTACTATATATATACTGCGCAAAACTTAAATGCACCACAGGTATGGATGGGATAGTATACTTGACGACACAGAGGTAGGTAGAGCAGTGGACTACTGTACCGTACTGCTATATAATATATACTGGTGGTCAGCAAAATTATGCACTGTCCTCCTACTATATATATACTGCGCAAAACTTAAATGCACCACAGGTATGGATGGATAGTATACTTGACGACACAGAGGTAGCTAGAGCAGTGGACTACTGTACCGTACTGAATAATACTTGTGGTCACTGGTCAGCAAAATTCTGCACTGTCCTCCTACTATATAATACTGGTGGTCCCCAGTCCCCACAATAAAGCACACTGAGCACAGATATTTGCAGCACACTGAGCACAGATATGGAGCGTTTTTCAGGCAGAGAACATAGATATTTGCAGCACACTGAGCACAGATATTTGCAGCACACTGAGCACAGATATTTGCAGCACACTGAGCACAGATATTTGCAGCACACTGAACACAGAAACTGAGAGAATGCCAGCCACGTCCTCTCACTATCATCTCCAATGCACGAGTGAAAAATGGCGGCGACGCGCGGCTCCTTATATAGAATACGAATCTCGCGAGAATCCGACAGCGGGATGATGACGTTCGGGCGCGCTCGGGTTAACCGAGCAAGGCGGGAGGATCCGAGTATGCCTCGGACCCGTGTAAAATGAGTGAAGTTTGGGGGGGTTCGTATACCGAGGAACCGAACCCGCTCATCACTAAAAATAACCCACCCAAATCTAACTCTCTCTGCACATGTTATATCTGCCTCCCCTGCAGTGCACATGGTTTTGCCCAACTGCTAAAAAATTTCCTGCTGCGATCAACTTGGAATTACCCCGAATGTACACACTGTGGCACATAAGAGGCAATTATAATAAGTGGCACATACGGTATGTCTTATTTACTCCTGAGCAGGAACCACAATATGATATAGAAGTGTGTGTCAGTAATCGGATACAGTGACCGCAGACTACCAAGGGTCACGAAGGTTACTCAGGATGCTTATTGCAGACTTTAACTTCTGCTTTCCTCTATCACGAACACACAAAACAATGTGGTAAGACATAGCTGCTTTGATTTACACTTTCTAACTTTACGTAACATTTCTATGTATTGGTTTAATAAATATTTCTGTAAGAGATGAGTCTTAAGGCCCGTACATACTCTATTGAATGGCCGATATATTGTGGGATCGTCGGCCAGTGTGTACGGGCAATATGTCTGTGAACTCCATCGTTCACAGACATATCGTGTCGGCCCAGCAGCACAACCGATGGCCAATATATCTACTGATATATTGGCGCATCGCTGTGTGTGTAGGGGCGGTCGGCCGACCGCCCATAAACATGCTGCAGCAGCTGGCAGTGATTGACAGCTGAACTGGGCGGGCGTTCAGTTCATGACGTCGGTCCCCGATGGATCGGGCAGTGTGTATGCACAGCACACTGCCCGATCCATCCATAGAAATATCTGCCGATCAATTGATCGGCAGATATATCTATCAGTGTGTACCCATCATTAGATGTTATTTCTTAGAAAATGCCAATATAAGTTATGTTTATACCTTTTACACCTATCCCAGAGGGCACTGTATGTTAATAACTATGTTTTTCTAGTTTTCATTTTGATTTGTACAGTACATGAGTGTTTGGTTCCAAAACTCTGGAACAAACCGCGTACAGCACATCTATTTAAATGTCAGACTGATGTATTTAAGCATAAAGGTGTAGCTATAGTAAGGGTGCACATAGGGTGCGCAGCACATTTTATTAGGGGGTGCATGACTGGAGTGGGCGTGCCTAGACCCACCTACTGGGCGTGCCTAGCACCATATATTCTTGACATGGATAATGGATATTACATATTGCTTTTGAATCATTTTGCTGTCTCTGAGTGCCAGTTATTTATGGACCTTTATATATCTATCTTTCTGAGCACCTGAGCAAGTTGTGCTTTTATGGGAGTGCCGGCTGCTGCTGTAAGGATGGATAGAATATATATTTCTCTGACGTCCTAAGTGGATGCTGGGACTCCGTAAGGACCATGGGGAATAGCGGCTCCGCAGGAGACTGGACACAACTAAAAAAAGCTTTAGACTACTGGTGTGCACTGGCTCCTCCCACCATGACCCTCCTCCAGACTTCAGTTAGAATCTTGTGCCCGGCTGAGCTGGATGCACACTAGGGGCTCTCCTGAGCTCCTAGAAAGAAAGTATATTTTGTTTTTTTATTTTACAGTGAGATCTGCTGGCAACAGACTCACTGCAGCGAGGGACAAAGGGGAGAAGCGAACCTACCTAACTGGTGGTAGTTTGGGCTTCTTAGGCTACTGGATACCATTAGCTCCAGAGGGATCGAACACAGGACCGATCGTTCGGTTCCGGAGCCGCGCCGCCGGCCCCCTTACAGAGCCAGAAGCAAGAAGTGTTCCTGAAAATCGGCGGCAGAAGACTTCTGTCTTCAACAAGGTAGCGCACAGCACTGCAGCTGTGCGCCATTGCTCCTCATGCACACCTCACACTCCGGTCACTGATGGGTGCAGGGCGCTGGGGGGGGGGTGCCCTGAGGGCAATATAATACACCTTGGCTGGCAAATCTACACCATATATAGTCAGGAAGGCTATATAGGTGTAAAAATACCCCTGCCAGAATTCCAGAAAAAGCGGGAGAAGTCCGCCGGAAAAGGGGCGGGGCCATCTCCCTCAGCAAACTGGCGCCATTTTTCCCTCACAGCTCCGCTGGAAGGACGCTCCCTGGCTCTCCCCTGCAGTGTCAAACTACATAAGGGTAAAAAAGAGAGGGGGGGCACTAAATTTAGGCGCAGTATATATATATATATATATATATAAAATATAAGCAGCTATAAGGGAAAAACACTCATTTATAGTGGGATCCCTGTGTTATATAGCGCTCTGGTGTGTGCTGGCATACTCTCTCTCTGTCTCCCCAAAGGGCTTTGTGGGGTCCTGTCCTCTGTCAGATCATTCCCTGTGTGTATGCGGTGTGTCGGTACGGCTGTGTCGACATGTTTGATGAGGAGGCTTATGTGGAGGCGGAGCAGATGCCAATAAATGTGATGTCACCCCCTGCGGGGTTGACACCTGAGTGGATGGTTCTGTGGAAGGAATTACGCGACAGTGTCGACTCCTTGCATAAAAGGTTTGACGACATACCAAATGTGGGACAGCCGGCTTCTCAGCCTGTGCCTGCCCAGGCGTCTCAAAAGCCATCAGGGGCTCTAAAACGCCCGCTACCTCAGATGGCAGACACAGATGTCGACACGGATACTGACTCCAGTGTCGACGACGATGAGACTAATGTATCTTCCAATAGGGCCACACGTTATATGATTGAGGCAATGAAAAATGTGTTGCATATTTCTGATGTTACCCCGGGTACCACAAAAAAGGGTATTATGTTTGGAGAGAAAAAACTACCAGTTGTTTTTCCTCCATCTGAGGAATTAAATGAAGTGTGTGAAGAAGCGTGGGCTTCCCCCGATAAGAAACTGGTAATTTCTAAGAGGTTACTAATGGCGTACCCTTTCCCGCCAGAGGATAGGTCACGTTGGGAAACATCCCATAGGGTGGATAAAGCGCTCACACGCTTGTCAAAGAAGGTGGCACTACCGTCTCCGGATACGGCCGCCCTGAAGGAATCTACTGATAGAAAGCAGGAGGCTATCCTGAAGTCTATATATACACACACAGGTGTTATACTGAGACCAGCTTTTGCTTCAGCATGGATGTGCAGTGCTGCAGCTGCGTGGTCATATTCCCTGTCGGAAAATATTGATACCCTAGACAGGGACACTATATTGCTAACCGTAGAGCATATTAAAGACGCACTCTTATACATGAGGGATGCACAGAGGGATATTTGCCGGCTGGCATCTAAAATAAGTGCAATGTCCATTTCTGCCAGGAGAGGGTTATGGACTCGGCAGTGGACAGGAGATGCAGATTCTAAAAGGCACATGGAAGTTTTGCCTTATAAGGGTGAGGAGTTGTTCGGGGATGGTCTCTCGGACCTCGTTTCCACAGCAACAGCTGGGAAGTCTACATTTTTACCCCATGTTCCCTCACAGCCAAAGAAAGCACCGTATTATCAGGTACAGTCCTTTCGGCCCAATAAGGGCAAGCGGGTTAAGGGCGCGTCCTTTCTGCCCAGAGGCAGAGGTAGAGGGAAAAAGCTGCAGCATACAGCCAGTTCCCAGGACCAAAAGTCCTCCCCCGCTTCCTCTAAGTCCACAGCATGACGCTGGGGCTCCACAGGCGGAGCCAGGTACGGTGGGGGCCAGTCTCAAAAATTTCAGCGATCAGTGGGCTCGCTCTCGGGTGGATCCCTGGATCTTTCAAGTAGTATCTCAGGGGTACAAGCTGGAATTCGAGACGTCTCCCCCCCGCCGTTTCCTCAAATCTGCCTTACCAACAACTCCCTCAGGCAGGGAGGCAGTGTTACAGGCAATTCACAAGCTGTATTCACAACAGGTGATAGTAAAGGTGCCCCTACTTCAACAAGGACGGGGTTACTATTCCACAATGTTTGTGGTACCGAAACCGGACGGTTCGGTGAGACCCATTTTAAATTTGAAATCCTTGAACACGTATATAAAAAAAATTCAAGTTCAAGATGGAATCGCTCAGGGCGGTTATTGCAAGCCTGGACGAGGGAGATTACATGGTATCACTGGACATCAAGGATGCTTACCTGCATGTCCCCATTTACCATCCTCACCAGGAGTACCTCAGATTTGTGGTACAGGATTGTCATTACCAATTCCAGACGTTGCCGTTCGGTCTATCCACGGCTCCGAGGGTCTTTACCAAGGTTATGGCCGAAATGATGATACTCCTTCGAAAGAAGGGAGTTTTAATTATCCCGTACTTGGACGATCTCCTGATAAAGGCGAGGTCCAGGGAGCAGTTGTTGGTCGGGGTAGCACTATCTCGGGAGGTGCTACAACAGCACGGCTGGATTCTAAATATTCCAAAGTCACAGCTGGTCCCTACGACACGTCTACTGTTCCTGGGGATGGTTCTGGACACAGAACAGAAAAAAGTGTTTCTCCCGGAGGAGAAGGCAAAGGAGCTGTCATCTCTAGTCAGAGGCCTCCTAAAACCAAAACAGGTGTCGGTGCATCACTGCACGCGGATCCTGGGAAAGATGGTAGCTTCCTACGAAGCAATTCCATTCGGCAGGTTCCATGCAAGAACTTTTCAGTGGGACCTGTTGGACAAGTGGTCCGGATCGCATCTTCAGATGCATCGACTGATAACCCTGTCTCCAAGGACCAGGGTGTCTCTGCTGTGGTGGCTGCAAAGTGCTCATCTTCAAGAGGGCCGCAGATTCGGCATACAGGACTGGGTCCTGGTGACCACGGATGCCAGCCTTCGAGGCTGGGGGGCAGTCACACAGGGAAGAAACTTCCAAGGACTATGGTCAAGTCAGGAGACTTCCCTGCACATAAATATTCTGGAACTGAGGGCCATTTACAATGCCCTAAGTCAGGCAAAACCCCTGCTTCAAAACCAGCCGGTACTGATCCAGTCAGACAACATCACGGCGGTCGCCCATGTAAACCGACAGGGCGGCACGAGAAGCAGGACGGCGATGGCAGAAGCCACAAGGATTCTCTGATGGGCGGAAAATCACGTGTTAGCACTGTCAGCAGTGTTCATTCCGGGAGTGGACAACTGGGTAGCAGACTTCCTCAGCAGGCACGACCTCCACCCGGGAGAGTGGGGATTTCATCCAGAAGTCTTCCAACTGATTGTAAACCGTTGGGAAAGGCCACAGGTGGACATTATGGCGTCCTGCCTAAACAAAAAGCTAGAAAAATATTGCGCCAGGTCAAGAGACCCATAGGCGATAGCTGTGGACGCTCTAGTGACACCGTGGGTGTACCGGTCGGTTTATGTGTTCCCTCCTCTTCCTCTCATACCAAAGGTACTGAGGATAATAAGGAGAAGAGGAGTAAGAACTATACTCATTGTTCCGGATTGGCCAAGAAGAGCTTGGTACCCGGAACTTCAAGAAATGATCTCAGAGGACCCATGCCCTCTGCCGCTCAGACAGGACCTGCTGCAGCAGGGGCCCTGTCTGTTCCAAGACTTACCGCGGCTGCGTTTGACGGCATGGCGGTTGAACACCGGATCCTGAAGGAAAAGGGCATTCTGGAGGAAGTCATTCCTACGCTGATTAAAGCTAGGAAAGAAGTAACCGCAAACCATTATCACCGCATATGGCGAAAATATGTTGCGTGGTGTGAGGCCAGGAAGGCCCCAACGGAAGAATTTCAGCTGGGCCATTTCCTGCACTTCCTACAGTCAGGGGTGACTATGGGCCTAAAATTGGGTTCCATTAAGGTCCAGATTTCGGCTCTATCGATTTTCTTCCAGAGAGAACTGGCTTCACTACCTGAAGTTCAGACTTTTGTTAAGGGAGTGCTGCATATTCAGCCCCTTTTGTGCCTCCAGTGGCACCTTGGGATCTCAACGTGGTGTTGGATTTCCTAAAGTCACGTTGGTTTGAGCCACTTAAAACCGTGGAATTGAAATATCTCACGTGGAAAGTGGTCATGTTGTTGGCCTTGGCTTCAGCCAGGCGTGTATCAGAATTGGCGGCTTTGTCATGTAAAAGCCCTTATCTGATTTTCCATATGGATAGGGCAGAATTGAGGACTCGTCCCCAATTTCTCCCTAAGGTGGTATCAGCCTTTCATCTGAACCAACCTATCGTGGTGCCTGCGGCTACAAAAGACTTGGAGGCTTCCAAGTCGTTGAATGTAGTCAGGGCCCTGAAAATTTGTTTCCAGGACAGCTGGAGTCAGAAAGACTGACTCGCTATTTATCCTATATGCGCCCAACAAGTTGGGTGCACCTGCTTCAAAGCAGACTATTGCTCGCTGGATCTGTAGTACGATTCAGCTTGCACATTCTGCGGCTGGACTGCCGCATCCTAAATCAGTGAAAGCCCATTCCACGAGGAAGGCGGGCTCTTCTTGGGCGGCTGCCCGAGGGGTCTCGGCTCTTTAACTTTGCCGAGCAGCTACTTGGTCGGGGTCAAACACATTTGCTAAATTCTATAAGTTTGACACCCTGGCTGAGGAGGACCTAGATTTTGCCCATTCGTTGCTGCAGAGTCATCCGCACTCTCCCGCCTGTTTGGGAGCTTTGGTATAATCCCCATGGTCCTTACGGAGTCCCAGCATCCACTTAGGACGTCAGAGAAAATAAGAATTTACTCACCGGTAAATCTATTTCTCGTAGTCCGTAGTGGATGCTGGGCGCCCATCCCAAGTGCGGATTGTCTGCAAAACTTGTATATAGTTATTGTTTAACTAAAGGGTTATTGTTGAGCCATCTGTTGAGAGGCTCGGTTGTTATCATACTGTTAACTGGGTATTGTATCACGAGTTATACGGTGTGATTGGTGTGGCTGGTATGAGTCTTACCCGGGATTCAAAATCCTTCCTTATTGTGTCAGCTCTTCCGGGCACAGTATCCTAACTGAAGTCTGGAGGAGGGTCATGGTGAGAGGAGCCAGTGCACACCAGTAGTCTAAAGCTTTTTTTTAGTTGTGCCCAGTCTCCTGCGGAGCCGCTATTCCCCATGGTCCTTACGGAGTCCCAGCATCCACTACGGACTACGAGAAATAGAATTACCGGTGAGTAAATTCTTATATATATATATATATATATATATACACAAATGTCCCAGCACTCCACATAAATACCTTGGCTTGGTTTGGTACCCCCATGAATATTCAAATAGAAACAGATGCTGATGCGGCACTCATAACCGATTGGCAAAGAATGAAGTCACACAAAAGATGCTTTCAACGTTTCAATCTGTAATAAGATTGTCTTCAGGAAATGTCTTTCCTGAAGACAATCTTATTACAGAGTGAAACGTTGAAAGCATCTTTTGTGTGACTTCATTCTTCGTTAATCGGTTATGTGCCGCACCAGCATCTGTATATATATATATATATATATATATATATATATATATATATATAGGAAGAAGAGAACACAAGCGCCAAAATGTGTTTTAAATTATTTAAAAAGGTGAAAGCAGATATGTGGGATGGTAAGTTTAGCTTGATCACTTATCTGATTTAGCTATGCAATGATCTGTCAGCCTTCATTTGGATTCAATACATGGAAATGAAAAAAAAAAGCAAAACATAGTGTGTACCATTCATAAAACATATCGCATAACACTGTCTGAGTCAGAGTGGCATCATTAGGGATTTGGCAAGTTCCCACTAGTAAATAATTCTTAGCCACATCAGTGTAAAATTTAAAAACATAAATTTAATACAATGACATAAGAATGGCTGAATAACACACGTACAAGAAATAAAAACATATAAAGCTTATCTGTCCATAAATTGGATATCTGCAAAGTGTCCCAACGCGTTTCGTCCGTCAGTATCTGGACTTCATCAAGGGGATAACAACAGTGAGTCTGGAGGTCCTATTTATACCGGAGAGGGGTGATTTCCAATGTCCATTAATTATGACCTCACTTCCTGTACTCCTCAACATGTCATTGAAAAGGCACTAGTGAAAACTCTATGACTGCAGCAGCTAGCCAGGTGGAGCTGTTAATATCCAGCTTGTGTGATACTAGAGGGAAGCCCAGGTGCTTCTTGTAGGCTGCAGGAATGGATCTCATGGACTGCAGGACGGGTTCCTGCAGGCAGTGCTGCTGAGACTGTGCTAGTGTGCTCAGGGTGAAGTAGAATGTTAGCAGAGCAGTCTGTTGCTTTGCACTGCAGACAGTATGCCTGGCTGTGTGTGTTATGTTGCCCTACTGTATATCCCCACTGTGTATATATATATATATATATATATATATATATATATATAGTTTAAAAAGTCAGTGCGCAAACTAGTTTCCAATCCGTGGAACCACAAGTCCCAGCATCAGCAGTAAAATTCCAAGACCAACCACGTGTGTCCAATGGTTTAATTAGGGTCTAAGTAGCACTTTGGATCCTTGAGATCGGCTTCTCCTTTAAGCCAATATCCACTACCAGCAGAAAGTGATTTCTAAAATGAAAATAAGAAAGGGCGCCTCATAGTGCATCAACCAGTTTCAAGCAAATTTATTCCAGTTTATTTACACACACTCGGTTTAAAAGTGACGTACCACATGCGACGGTCTCAACCACCGTAAGTATAAGCATATAACAACAGATGTTTAGTGGAAATACCACGAGCAGTATCGATCAGCAGTCTCACTGCCGCAGTCTGCTCCTTCACGCCAGGCCACACCCATACGCGTTTCGTCACGATGGACTTCGTCAGAGGGCTGGCTCGGCGTAGCACAACCTTCCAATAAATCAGAAAATTTCCACCAATCAACTAGTGGCATTGTTATCAAGTTATATTCATAACATACAACGGACTATATATAAATGTCCGTTAAAAACACTCTGCTTTTATATATACATTTAAATAACGACAATTAATTTAACACAAGCCGTAATTATTGTAAAAGATTTAAAAATTATAAAACATAACTTAAAACCTATTATAACGACCATTGGGTCATAATGCTCTATTAAACTACCCATAAGAATCTAATAATCCACAAACCTCTCTACAGGGGTAAAAATATTTTATGCAGGATAATTAATTATGGGGGGATACACTTAACCCAGATTTTTAGCTCAAAAATGGAGTGATTTCAAAACCCTCGTTTAAACCCGCTGGATGTAGTGTATTGAGGGTCATTATTCAAAAGGTCTGTCTTCTGGCTAGCAATTTGAGCCTATCTCCTCCTCGTTTATCTAACTTAACGTTTTCTAATCCTAGAAACCTCATTGCACTAGGATTACCTTTCTGACACTTTTTAATGTGTCTGGGGACACTGTGGTTTTCTAAGTTGTTTTTAATGTTCCGATAATGCTCCAAAATACGTAGCTTTAAAACTCTTTTTGTTTTGCCTATGTATTTTTTACCACAGCCGCATATCAACATGTAAACCACATATGTGGTATTGCAATTAATGAATTCCTTTATCTGAAATTCCCTTTTATCCCCGCTGTCTGAAAACACTTGTTTACCTGTTAACCCATGCAAACTAGTGATGTGCACCGGAAATTTATCGGGTTTTGTGTTTTGGTTTTGGATTCGGTTCCGCGGCCGTGTTTTGGATTCGGACGCGTTTTGGCAAAACCTCCCTGAGTAGAGAAAGACCACCTTTCTGTCAAGATGACAGGTACCACACCCCCTTTCTCCAGGGTAACGCCTACTTTAATATTAAATTATAGTGTTTGATATCGCTTTTATATAAAATGTAATATAAAATTTATATAGTTCGATATTAAACTGTATTAAAAGATAATGGCTTTGAAAAGAGTGTCACGTAACACCAGTCGCAGAATACAACATAAAGCTGTATCACAAAATAGTTTGTGATGAAAAAATTCACTATTTTGACTTTACCAGCCTGTACCCTTTTAACAAAACCAAAATTTTACAGCGTGTTATAGTTCTCACATTCCAGCAGATAAAACTTCATGCATGACACATATGGTACTATTTAAAAATCATACTATGTCACACATGGCACTGGTTTAAAAAGCATACTGATTTTAATGACTGTGTCCATTTTCTTAGATGCCCGGAAGCATCACACCTGGTACTGATTTAAAAAGCGTATTAATTTTAATGGCCATGCATGATTAATGATGACAGCACAAATTTCAAAATGACATTCTCACACGTTATTTTTTGCAAACATATGTAGAAACAGCGTATTTGGTTTTAAATTGAAGAATATTTAAAAAACTTAACTGTATATTACAACCTATATATCATTGCATACATGACATATGTTACTGTGTGTTAAATAGCACTAAAAAGTTTATCTTTATTGTGGCCGATCGCTGAACTTTGATTGCAAATAGACATGACCAGACTTGTCGGTATTACAGCGTGACATGTCCAGACCTGTATATTAACGAAAAAAGATTTATACCAAATACCACATATTACTGTGTATTAAACCGTTTATATCGATGCATACAGACCACATATTACAGTGTATTACAGAGTGTATAGCACTGTATACAGACCACATATTACAGTGTATTACTACGTGTATAACGCTGCAAGCATACCACATATTATGGTGTATTAAACCGTTTATATCGCTGCATACAAGCCATATGTTACTGTGTATTAAACAGTGTGTATATCACTGCATACATGCCATATGTTACTGTGTATTACAAAGAGTATAACGCTGCAAGCATACCACATATTACTGTGTATTAAACCGTTTATATCGCTGCATACAAGTTATATGTTACTGTGTATTAAACAGTGTGTATATCGCTGCATACAGACCATATATTACTGTGTATTACAGAGTGTATAGCACTGTATACAGACCACATATTACAGTGTATTACAAAGAGTATAACGCTGCAAGCATACCACATATTACTGTGTATTAAACGGTTTATATAGCTGAGCACCATATATTACTGTATATTACATCGTGACATGTCCAGACCTCATACAGCTCGAGGACTGAGGGCTCACCTCCCCATGTTTTAACGATGATCTAAGAACTAATGACCACAATGAGCCATGAGGTATTACATGCCTCTGTAGCATAACTAGTTAAAAAATTGATGGGTGAATTGGAAAAGATCTAGGAACTAATGACCACAATGAGCCATGAGGCACTGCATGGCTCTGTGGCATAACTAGTTAATAAATTGATGGACGAATATTAGAATTCTGCCTATCCATTATCTAGGAACTAATGACCTCAATAAGCCATGAGGCACTACACGCCTCTGTGGCATAACTAGTTAACACATTGATATAGTAAAATGCTTACATCAACAATGTATCCCTGCTTAGTGAATACATACCAAGATGCTTACACAAACAATGATGCAAAACTTCTGCAGGGCATAAATATATATATATATATATATATATATATATATACACACATATACTTGACCCTGAGAATCGGGGAAAATAGCAAAACTATATTGATATTTTGATTTTAATACGAATCAAATAGCATTTAGAAAATTCTAATTTATATTATACAACAGCGGGTAGCAAATAGTTTAGTATACACTGTATCAGAACCCCATAGATTTTTAATTGTCCTTGAATTGACATACCTTGAGCTTTGTTGCTGTAAAATCACAAATGACATGTTTAAAATAAGGTCATTTTCAGGCCTGTTTCCTATATGTATACATATATATTTACAATTTCTTTATTATTAAAATGTACCTTTTGGCTGCGCATGGCAGCTGTCATTATCTCTGCTCTACCAATATAGATAAGAATTCAGCATTTCCATTATCTAGGAACTAATGTCCTCAATAATCCATGAGGCACTACTTTGATATAACAAAATGCTTACATCAACAATGAAGCAAAACAGTTGCAGGGCATGCAGGTATGTGTAGTTCAACAACAGCTCGAGGACTGAAGGTTCACCTCCCCATGTTTTAAAGATGATCTAGGAACTAATGACCACAATGAGCCATGAGGCACTACATGCCTCTGTGGCATAACTAGTTAACAACTTCATGGGCAAATTGGATATGATCTAGGAACTAATGACCACAATGAGCCATGAGGCACCACATGGCTCTGTGGCATAACTAGTTAACAATTTGATGGTCGAATATTAGAATTCTGCCTATCCATTATCTAGGAACTAATGACCTCAATAAGCCATGAGGCACTACACGCCTCTGTGGCATTACTAGTTAACACATTGATATAGTAAAATGCTTACATCAACAATGTAGCAAAACTGTTGCAGGGCATGCTGGTATGTGTAGTTCAACAACAGCTCGAGGACTAAAGGTTCACTTCCCCACGTTTTAAGGCTGATCTAGGAAGTAATGACCACAACGAGCCATGAGGCACTACATGCCTCTGTGGCATAACTAGTTAACAAATTGATGGGCGAAATCATTCATTTTTGGTCGACGCGGGCTGCATTTGTTCGGGTTGATACAGCCGTGATGTATCCACATAGCCAACGGACTAACATTCTTCTTTAGGCTGTTATGTCTGATCGAGGGCGTTGCAAATTGTTCGTCCGCCGTTTCAGCGACGGTTGTGCGAATTGTTGTTTTGCCCAATTATGCTAGGACAGTGCATTAGCGCATCTGTAACATTGCAACTTGGTAAGCTAATGGGATTGGTATATATGAATGGTATTGAATGTGAATTAAAAAAACAAAACAAATCAATTCTAGGGAACTGGCTATATAATAGGTAGCATGTATCACCATCCCAAGTTTGTGATAATCCCCATGGCAATTCCACTGGATATTTATCCTATAATTTTGGTATAATTTTTAAACAAATAATACTATGTGATCATGTGCAATCTGACTATCTGCACCAGTATTATGTGTTCCAGAATCATAATATATATGATAAATATATAGCGTTTAAATAATATACCGTATTCTCACACTGACATACATATGAAAACTGATAATAAATTGCCCAATTATGCTAGGACAGTGCATTAGCACATCTGTAACATTGCAATTTGGTAAGCTAATGGGATTGATATATATGAATGGTATTGAATGTGAATTCAAAAAACAAAACAAATCAACTCTAGTGAACAGACTAGATAATAGGTAGCATGTATCACCATCCCAAGTTTGTGATAAACCACAGGGCAATTCCACTGGATATTTATCCTATAATTTTGGTATAATTTTTAAACAAATAATACTATGTGATCATGTGCAATCTGACTATCTGCACCAGTATTATGTGTTCCAGAATCATAATATATATGATAAATATATAGCGTTTAAATAAGACACCATATTCTCACACTGACATACATATGAAAACCGATAATAAGCAGTTCCGGCTACTGTAATCCTTTACATGATGATTTTGGTATATACACATATACTACAGGTCACTACAAAGATATGAATCATGATATATAAGATCGCTAAACAAAACAAGAGATCTGTAATGATTTCTGACTAACTAGTTAACTCAGTATACAGTAATCATATAGGTCCCTGTGTCATATAGATATGTGCTTGGCATAAATATTTCCAAACGTTCCTAAATCTAAGATGTTTCATGCATGTTGTAACACTAAATATTGTAAATAGAATATCAACATGACAGATGATATAACTGAATGTATCATGATGAATCTTATATATTCCTATATTTTGTTAATGTAATACCCTTATGGGGGTATAATTTTAAACAAATAATACTATGTGATCATGGGCAATCTTCCTATCTACACCAGTATTATGTGTTCCAGAATCATAATATATTTGATAAATATATATTGTTTAAATAAGACACTGATGCGTTAAATTGAATAGTAACAATGCTCGTATGTTATGTTGGTAATAATGTAACGGGCTATTTTAACATAACAGATCCTATTTAGGAAAATTATGACATGATATGCCTAGTGACCCAATAGTTATTAAAACTTTTTACTGTAAATATAATGTTTGTTTGTGCATGCATACACCATAAGATGTGTACTTCTATTAAGCACAAACAAGCATATTGGCATTCTACTCTAACATTTAGGGTAAAAGATTAGAATGGATCAAGGTAGCATAGCGTAAGGACAGCGGCCTCTTTGACAATCCATGTTATGGATATGAAGTAAACCCACCATTAATAAGCATTAAAAAGGATACCAAGAATATGATTTTGACATATGTCCCCAGATTTTCAAATAAAGGATGTGTAGCGTATCTCCTTATTTAATCCTAATGAAGTCATAGTATTCAACAGGCATATGTATCTAGATTTTTCTTTAGTGACTACTTAGTAATGTTACCACCACTTATACCTAACTCAAACTGTTCTAGATCATAAATTTCCACCTTTTTGTGATTACTAGTGTGGAATCGTAGAAAGTGTCACGCCAAAACTTGTAATTTTCTTCATGTTGCTTATATCTCTTTGTGTATTTTTAATGATATACACATGATCCAATATTCGTTTTTAAAAAGCATCTTAGTCATGCCGATATATTTATAAATGAATGGGCCTATTAAGCAGTAAATTACACCAAAGGTGTGGAGCAGTTAATTAATCTTTTTTATTTCTGTTTTATTGTCATTTCTGTCAGAGAACTTCTGAACTAAACAAATTATCCCGTAAATTTGTTGATATCTTCCAGATGATCTGTATGGTCTTATCAAATTCTTTCTTCAGATCATAAACAGTGTTGAGTATACATCGATATTTGGTTGGAGAAATCATCGCCGCTGTTTTCCGTAAGACCACGTCTGCCAACAGTATTTTACGCCACATCAGTTCCCATTATCCCTTCACTCTGAGATCAATTCCAAAAGGAGAATATATCCGAACCAGAAGAAATTGATCGGATGTTGAAATTTATAGAAAAAGAGCAAGATTAGTTAAAGATATACACTATGATGGTTAATGAAAAACAGAACCTGCAGAAATCTTATAATGCCAACAATAAAACTTCAAGTATATCCTTACTTATATCCAAGACAAGAGAACGCACCTTGTGCCAAATAAGATACATCGGTACATACTGTAAAGAGTGGATACACATCAATGCGTCATTACACAAATATCGATATATACTCAACACTGTTTATGATCTGAAGAAAGAATTTGATAAGACCATACAGATCATCTGGAAGATATCAACAAATTTACGGGATAATTTGTTTAGTTCAGAAGTTCTCTGACAGAAATAACAATAAAACAGAAATAAAAAAGATTCATTAACTGCTCCACACCTTTGGTGTAATTTACTGCTTAATAGGCCCATTCATTTATAAATATATCGGCATGACTAAGATGCTTTTTAAAAACGAATATTGGATCATGTGTATATCATTAAAAATACACAAAGAGATATAAGCAACATGAAGAAAATTACAAGTTTTGGCGTGACACTTTCTACGATTCCACACTAGTAATCACAAAAATGTGAAAATGTATGATCTAGAACAGTTTGAGTTAGGTATAAGTGGTGGTAACATTACTAAGTAGTCACTAAAGAAAAATCTAGATACATATGCCTGTTGAATACTATGACTTCATTAGGATTAAATAAGGAGATACGCTACACATCCTTTATTTGAAAATCTGGGGCCATATGTCAAAATCATATTCTTGGTATCCTTTTTAATGCTTATTAATGGTGGGTTTACTTCATATCCATAACATGGATTGTCAAAGAGGCCGCTGAACCTATATCTGTCCTTACGCTATGCTACCTTGATCCATTCTAATCTTTTACCCTAAATGTTAGAGTAGAATGCTAATATGCTTGTTTGTGCTTAATAGAAGTACATATCTCATGGTGTATGCATGCACAAACATTATATTTACAGTAAACAGTTTTAATAACTATTGGGTCACTAGGCATATCATGTCATCATTTTCCTAAATAGGATCTGTTATGTTAAAATAGCCCGTTACATTATTACCAACATAACATACGTGTATTGTTACTATTCAATTTAACGCATCTGTGTCTTATTTAAACAATATATATTTATCAAATATATTATGATTCTGGAACACATAATACTGGTGTAGATAGGAAGATTGCCCATGATCACATAGTATTATTTGTTTAAAATTATACCCCCATAAGGGTATTACATTAGCAAAATATAGGAATATATAAGATTCATCATGATACATTCAGTTATATCATCTGTCATGTTGATATTCTATTTACAATATTTAGTGTTACAACATGCATGAAACATCTTAGATTTAGGAACGTTTGGAAATATTTATGCCAAGCACATATCTATATGACACAGGGACCTATATGATTACTGTATACTGAGTTAACTAGTTAGTCAGAAATCATTACAGATCTCTTGTTTTGTTTAGCGATCTTATATATCATGATTCATATCTTTGTAGTGACCTGTAGTATATGTGTATATACCAAAATCATCATGTAAAGGATTACAGTAGCCGGAACTGCTTATTATCGGTTTTCATATGTATGTCAGTGTGAGAATACGGTATCTTATTTAAACGCTATATATTTATCATATATATTATGATTCTGGAACACATAATACTGGTGCAGATAGTCAGATTGCACATGATCACATAGTATTATTTGTTTAAAAATTACACCAAAATTATAGGATAAATATCCAGTGGAATTGCCCTGTGGTTTATCACAAACTTGGGATGGTGATACATGCTACCTATTATATAGTCTGTTACCTAGAGTTGATTTGTTTTGTTTTTTGAATTCACATTCAATACCATTCATATATATCAATCCCATTAGCTTACCAAATTGCAATGTTACAGATGTGCTAATGCACTGTCCTAGCATAATTGGGCAATTTATTATCGGTTTTCATATGTATGTCAGTGTGAGAATACGGTATATTATTTAAACGCTATATATTTATCATATATATTATGATTCTGGAACACATAATACTGGTGCAGATAGTCAGATTGCACATGATCACATAGTATTATTTGTTTAAAAATTATACCAAAATTATAGGATAAATATCCAGTGGAATTGCCCTGGGGATTATCACAAACTTGGGATGGTGATACATGCTACCTATTATATAGCCTGTTCCCTAGAATTTATTTGTTTTGTTTTTTTAATTCACATTCAATACCATTCATATATACCAATCCCATTAGCTTACCAAGTTGCAATGTTACAGATGCGCTAATGCACTGTCCTAGCATAATTGGGCAAAACAACAATTCGCACAATCGTCGCTGAAATGGTGAACGAACAATTTGCAATGCCCTCGATCGGACATAACAGCCTAAAGAAGAATGTTAGTCCGTTGGCTATGTGGATACATCACGGCTGTATCAACCCGAACAAACGCAGCCCACGTCGACCAAAAATGAATGATTTCGCCCATCAATTTGTTAACTAGTTATGCCACAGAGGCATATAGTGCCTCATGGCTCGTTGTGGTCATTACTTCCTAGATCAGCCTTAAAACGTGGGGAAGTGAACCTTCAGTCCTCGAGCTGTTGTTGAACTACACATACCAGCATGCCCTGCAACAGTTTTGCTACATTGTTGATGTAAGCATTTTACTATATCAATGTGTTAACTAGTTATGCCACAGAGGAGTGTAGTGCCTCATGGCTTATTGAGGTCATTAGTTCCTAGATAATGGATAGGCAGAATTCTAATATTCGACCATCAATTTGTTAACTAGTTATGCCACAGAGCCATGTGGTGCCTCATGGCTCATTGTGGTCATTAGTTCCTAGATCATATCCAATTCGCCCATGAATTTGTTAACTAGTTTTGCCACAGAGGCATGTAGTGCCTCATGGCTCATTATGGTCATTAGTTCCTAGATCATCTTTAAAACATGGGGAGGTGAACCTTCAATCCTCGAGCTGTTGTTGAACTACACATACCTGCATGCCCTGCAACTGTTTTGCTTCATTGTTGATGTAAGCATTTTGTTATATCAAAGTAGTGCCTCATGGCTTATTGAGGACATTAGTTCCTAGATAATGGAAAGGCTGAATTCTTATCTATATTGGTAGAGCAGAGATAATGACAGCTGCCATGCGCAGCCAAAAGGTACATTTTAATAATAAAGAAATTGTAAATATATATGTATACATATAGGAAACAGGCCTGAAAATGACCTTATTTTAAACATGTCATTTGTGATTTTACAGCAACAAAGCTCAAGGTATGTCAATTCAAGGACAATTAAAAATCTATGGGGTTCTGATACAGTGTATACTAAAATATTTGCCACCCCGCTGTTGTATAATATAAATTAGAATTTTCTAAATGCTGTTTAATTCATAATAAAATAAAAAAATCAATATAGTTTTGCTATTTTTCCTGATTCTCATGGTCAAGTATATGTGTGTGTGTATATATATATATATATACTTATGCCCTGCAGAAGTTTTGCATCATTGTTTATGTAAGCATCTTGGTATGTATTCACTAAGCAGGGATAACTCTGTTCAAACCCAGTTGACCAAAAAGTTTTGCTTCACTGGTTGTGTAAGCATTTTGGTATGTATTCACTAATCAGGGATAACCCTGTTCAGCCCATTTACCAAAAGGTAATTAATCCTCTAAATGATATGTTTTAATCGTTTTAAACAGAAACTAATATTCAGCCGCCCATCAATTTGTTAACTAGTTATGCCACAGAGGCATGCAGTGCCTCATGGCTCATTGAGGTCATTAGTTCCTAGATAATGGAAAGGCAGAATTCTAATATTCGTCCATCAATTTGTTAACTAGTTATGCCACAGAGCCATGTAGTGCCTCATGGCTCATTGTGGTCATTAGTTCCTAGATCATTTCCAATTCGCCCATCAATTTTTTAACTAGTTATGCCACAGAGGCATGTAGTACCTCATGGCTCATTGTGGTCATTAGTTCTTAGATCATCGTTAAAACATGGGGAGGTGAGCCCTCAGTCCTCGAGCTGTATGAGGTCTGGACATGTCACAATGTAATATACAGTAATATATGGTGCTCAGCTATATAAACGGTTTAATACACAGTAATATGTGGTATGCTTGCAGCGTTATACACGTTGTAATACCCAGTAATATGTGGTCTGTATACAGTGCTATACACTCTGTAATACACAGTAATATATGGTCTGTATGCTGCGATATACACACTGTTTAATACACAGTAACATATGACTTGTATGCAGCGATATAAACGATTTAATACACAGTAATATGTGGTATGCTTGCAGCGTTATACTCTTTGTAATACACAGTAACATATGGCATGTATGCAGTGATATACACACTGTTTAATACACAGTAACATATGGCTTGTATGCAGCGATATAAACGGTTTAATACACCGTAATATGTGGTATGCTTGCAGCGTTATACACATTGTAATACACTGTAATATGTGGTCTGTATACAGTGCTATACACTCTGTAATACACTGTAATATGTGGTCTGTATGCATCGATATAAACGGTTTAATACACAGTAATATGTGGTATTTGGTGTAAATCATTTTTCGTTAATATACAGGTCTGGACATGTCACGCTGTAATACCGACAAGTCTGGTCATGTCTGTTTGCAATCAAAGTTCAGCGATCGGCCACAATAAAGATAAACTTTTTAGTGCTATTTAACACACAGTAACATATGTCATGTATGCAACGATATATAGGTTGTAATATACAGTTAAGCTTTTTAAATATTCTTCAATTTAAAACCAAATACGCTGTTTCTACATATGTTTGTAAAAAATAACGTGTGAGAATGTAATTTTGAAATTTGTGCATTCATCATTAATCATGCATGGCCATTAAAATCAATACGCTTTTTAAATCAGTACCAGGTGTGATGCTTCCGTGCATCTAAGAAAATGGACACAGTCATTAAAATCAGTATGCTCTTTAAACCAGTGCCATGTGTGACATAGTATGATTTTTAAATAGTACCATATGTGTCATGCATGAAGTTTTATCTGCTGGAATGTGAGAACTATAACACGCTGTAAAATTTTGGTTTTGTTAAAAGGGTACAGGCTGGTAAAGTCAAAATAGTGAATTTTTTCATCACAAACTGTTTTGTGATACAGCTTTATGTTGTATTCTGCGACTGGTGTTACGTGACACTCTTTTCAAAGCCATTATCTTTTAATACAGTTTAATATCGAACTCTATAAATTTTATATTAAATTTTATATAAAAGCGATATCAAACACTATAATTTAATATTAAAGTAGGCGTTACCCAGGAGAAAGGGGGTGTGGTACCTGTCACTTTGACAGAAAGGTGGTCTTTCTCTACTTCCCTGAAAATTTTTTGTCGGATTCGGGTGTGTTTTGGATTTGGGTGTTTTTTTACAAAAACCCCTCAAAAACCGCATAAATCATAGAATTTGAGGGTCATTTTGATCCCATAGTATTATTAACCTCAATAACCATAATTTCCATTCATTTCCAGTCTATTCTGAACACCTTACAATATTATTTTTAGTCCTAAAATTTGCACCGAGGTCGCTGTGTGACTAAGCTAAGCGACCCAAGTGGCCGACACAAACACCTGGCCCATCTAGGAGTGGCACTGCAGTGTCAGACAGGATGGCAGATTTAAAAAATGGTCCCCAAACAGCACGTGATGCAAAGAAAAAAAGAGGTGCAATGAGGTAGCTGTGTGACTAAGCTAAGCGACCCAAGTGGCCGACACAAACACCTGGCCCATCTAGGAGTGGCACTGCAGTATTAGGCAGGATGGCACTTCAAAAAAATAGTCCCCAAACAGCACATGATGCAAAGAAAAATGAAAGAAAAAAGAGGTGCAAGATGGAATTGTCCTTGGGCCCTCCCACCCACCCTTATGTTGTATAAACAGGACATGCACACTTTAACGAACCCATCATTTCAGCGACAGGGTCTGCCACACGACTGTGACTGAAATGACTGGTTGGTTTGGGCCCCCACCAAAAAAGAAGCAATCAATCTCTTCTTGCACAAACTGGCTCTACAGAGGCAAGATGTCCACCTCCTCCTCATTGTCTGATTCCTCACCCCTTTCACTGTGTACATCCCCCTCCTCACAGAGTGTTAATTCGTCCCCACTGGAATCCACCATCTCAGGTCCCTGTGTACTTTCTGGAGGCAATTGCTGCTGGTGAATGTCTCCACGGAGGAATTGATTATAATTCATTTTGATGAACATCATCTTCTCCACATTTTCTGGAAGTAACCTCGTACGCCGATTGCTGACAAGGTGTGCGGCTGCACTAAACACTCTTTCGGAGTACACATTGGAGAGGGGGCAACTTAGGTAAAATAAAGCCAGTTTGTGCAAGGGCCTCCAAATTGCCTCTTTTTCCTGCCAGTATACGTACGGACTGTCTGACGTGCCTACTTGGATGCGGTCACTCATATAATCCTCCACCATTCTTTCAATGGTGACAGAATCATATGCAGTGACAGTAGACGACATGTCGGTAATCGTTGGCAGGTCCTTCAGTCCGGACCAGATGTGAGCACTTGCTCCAGACTGCCCTGCATCACCGCCAGCGGGTGGGCTCGGAATTCTTAGCCTTTTCCTCGCAGCCCCAGTTGCGGGAGAATGTGAAGGAGGAGCTGTTGATGGGTCACGTTCCGCTTGACTTGACAGTTTTCTCACCAGCAGGTCTTTGAACCTCTGCAGACTTGTGTCTGCCGGAAAGAGAGATACTGTACAACGTAGGTTTTAAATCTAGGATCGAGCACGGTGGCCAAAATGTAGTGCTCTGATTTCAACAGATTGACCACCCGTGAATCCTGGTTAAGCGAATTAAGGGCTCCATCCACAAGTCCCACATGCCTAGCGGAATCGCTCTGTTTTAGCTCCTCCTTCAATGTCTCCAGCTTCTTCTGCAAAAGCCTGATGAGGGGAATGACCTGACTCAGGCTGGCAGTGTCTGAACTGACTTCACGTGTGGCAAGTTCAAAGGGTTGCAGAACCTTGCACAACGTTGAAATCATTCTCCACTGCGCTTGATCACGTGCATTCCCCCTCCTTTGCCTATATCGTAGGCAGATGTATAGGCTTGAATGGCCTTTTGCTGCTCCTCCATCCTCTGAAGCATATAGAGGGTTGAATTCCACCTCGTTACCACCTCTTGCTTCAGATGATGGCAGGGCAGGTTCAGGACTGTTTGCTGGTGCTCCAGTCTTCGGCATGCGGTGGCTGAATGCCGAAAGTGGCCCGCAATTCTTCGGGCCACCGACAGCATCTCTTGCACGCCCCTGTCGTTTTCTAAATAATTCTGCACCACCAAATTCAATGTATGTGCAAAACATGGGACGTGCTGGAATTTGCCCAGATGTAATGCACGCACAATATTGCTGGCGTTGTCCGATGTCACAAATCCCCAGGAGAGTCCAATTGGGGTAAGCCATTCTGCGATGATGTTCCTCAGTTTCGGTAAGAGGTTGTCAGCTGTGTGCCTATTATGGAAAGCGGTGATACAAAGCGTAGCCTGCCTAGGAACGAGTTGGCGCTTGCGAGATGCTGCTACTGGTGCCGCCGCTGCTGTTCTTGCTGCGGGAGGCAATACATCTACCCAGTGGGCTGTCACAGTCATATAGTCCTGAGTCTGCCCTGCTCCACTTGTCCACATGTCCGTGGTTAAGTGGACATTGGGTACAACTGCATTTTTTAGGACACTGGTGACTCTTTTTCTGACGTCTGTGTACATTTTCGGTATCGCCTGCCTAGAGAAATGGAACCTAGATGGTATTTAGTACCGGGGAAACAGTACCTCAATCAAGTCTCTAGTTGCCTGTGAATTAACGGTGGATACCGGAAACACGTTTCTCACCACCCAGGCTGCCAAGGCCTGAGTTATCCACTTTGCACCAGGATGATTGCTGTGATATTTCATCTTCCTCGCAAAGGACTGTTGGACAGTCAATTGCTTACTGGAAGTAGTGGTCTTCCGACTTCCCCTCTGGGATGACGATCGACTCCCAGCAGCAACAACAGCAGCGCCAGCAGCAGTAGGCGTTACACTCAAGGATGCATCGGAGGGATCCCAGGCAGGAGAGGACTCGTCAGACTTGACAGTGACATGGCCTGCAGGACTATTGGCTTTCCTGTGTAAGGAGGAAATTGACACTGAGGGAGTTGGTGGTGTGGTTTGCAGGAGCTTGGTTACAAGAGGAAGGGATTTAGTAGTCAGTGGACTGCTTTCGCTGTCATCCAAAGTTTTTGAACTTGTCACTCACTTCTGATGAATGCGGTCCAGGTGACGTATAAGGGAGGATGTTCCTAGGTGGTTAACGTCCTTACCCCTACTTATTACAGCTTGACAAAGGCAGCACACGGCTTGACACCAGTTGTCCGCATTTCTGTTGAAATAATTCCACACCGAAGAGGTGGTTTTTTTTTGTATTTTGACCAGGCATGTCAATGGCCATATTCGTCCCACGGACAACAGGTGTCTCCCCGGGTGCCTGACTTAAACAAACCACCTCACCATCAGAATCCTCCTTGTCAATTTCCTCCACAGCGCCAGCAACACCCATATCCTCATCCTGGTGTACTTCAACAGTGACATCTTCAATTTGACTATCAGGAACTGGACTGCGGGTGCTCTTTCCAGCACTTGCAGGGGGCGTGCAAATGGTGGAAGGCGCAACCTCTTCCCGTCCAGTGTTGGGACGGTCAGGCATCGCAACCGACACAATTGGACTCTCCTTGGGCATTTGTGATTTAGAAGAATGCACAGTTCTTTGCTGTGCTTTTGCCATCTTAACTCTTTTAAGTTTTCTAGCAGGAGGATGAGTGCTTCCATCCTCAGGTGAAGCTGAACCACTAGCCTTGAACATAGGCCAGGGCCTCAGCCGTTCCTTGCCACTCCGTGTCGTAAATGGCACATTGGCAAGTTTACGCTTCTCCTCAGACGATTTTGATTTAGATTATTGGGTCATTTATTTTTTTGGATTTTACATGCTCTCTACTATGACATTGGGCATCGGCCTTGGCAGACGACGTTGATGGCATTTCATCATCTCGGCCATGACTAGTGGCAGCAGCTTCAGCACGAGGTGGAAGTGGATCTTGATCTTTCCCTATTTTACCCTCCACAATTTTGTTCTCCATTTTTTAATGTGTGGAATTATATGCAAGTAATATATCAATAGCAATGGCCTACTACTATATATACTGCGCACAACTGAAATGCACCACAGGTATGGATGGATAGTATACTTGACGACACAGAGGTAGGTAGAGCAGTGGCCTTCTGTACCGTACTGCTATATATTATATACTGGTGGTCAGCAAACTGTGCAAAACTGAAATGCACCACAGGTATGGATGGATAGTATATTGACGACACAGAGGTAGGTAGAGCAGTGGCCTTCTGTACCGTACTGCTATATATTATATACTGGTGGTCAGCAAACTGTGCAAAACTGAAATGCACCACAAGTATGGATGGATAGTATACTTGACGACACAGACGTAGGTAGAGCAGTGGCCTACTGTACCGTACTGCTATATATTATATACTGGTGGTCAGCAAACTGTGCAAAACTGAAATGCACCACAGGTATGGATGGATAGTATACTTGACGACACAGAGGTAGGTAGAGCAGTGGCCTACTGTACCGTACTGCTATATATTATATACTGGTGGTCAGCAAACTGTGCAAAATTGAAATGCACCACAGGTATGGATGGATAGTATACTTGACGACACAGAGGTAGGTAGAGCAGTGGCCTACTGTACCGTACTGCTATATATTATATACTGGTGGTCAGCAAACTGTGCAAAACTGAAATGCACCACAGGTATGGATGGATAGTATACTTGACGACACAGAGGTAGGTAGAGCAGTGGCCTACTGTACCGTACTGCTATATATTATATACTGGTGGTCAGCAAACTGTGCAAAATTGAAATGCACCACAGGTATGGATGGATAGTATAATTGACGACACAGAGGTAGGTAGATCAGTGGCCTTCTGTACCGAACTGCTATATATCATATACTGGTGGTCAGCAAAATTATGCACTGTACTCCTACTATATACTACAATGCAGCACAGATATGGAGCGTTTTTCAGGCAGAGAACGTATAATACTGGTGGTCACTGGTCAGCAAAACTCTGCACTTTACTCCTCCTATATAATACTGGTGGTCCCCAGTCCCCACAATAAAGCAGTGTGAGCACAGATATATGCAGCACACTGAGCACAGATATGGAGCGTTTTCCAGGCAGAGAACGTATAATACTGGTGGTCACTGGTCAGCAAAACTCTGCACTGTACTCCTCCTATATAATACTGGTGGTCCCCAGTCCCCACAATAAAGCAGTGTGAGCACAGATATATGCAGCACACTGAGCACAGATATGGAGCGTTTTTCAGGCAGAGAACGTATAATACTGGTGGTCACTGGTCAGCAAAACACTGCACTGTACTCCTCCTATATAATACTGGTGGTCCCCACAATAAAGCAGTGTGAGCACAGATATATGCAGCACACTGAGAACAGATATGGAGCGTTTTTCAGGCAGAGAACGTATAATACTGGTGGTCACTGGTCAGCAAAACTCTGCACTGTACTCCTCCTATATAATACTGGTGGTCCACAGTCCCCACAATAAAGCAGTGTGAGCACAGATATATGCAGCACACTGAGCACAGATATGGAGCGTTTTTCAGGCAGAGAACGTATAATACTGGTGGTCACTGGTCAGCAAAACTCTGCACTGTACTCCACCTATATAATACTGCTGGTCCCCAGTCCCCACAATAAAGCAGTGAGCACAGATATTTGCAGCCACCTGAATAAAACTGAGAGGACGCCAGCCACATCCTCTCACTATCATTTCCAATGCACGAGTGAAAAATGGCGGCGACGCGCGGCTCCTTATATAGAATACGAATCTCGCGAGAATCCGACCGTGGGATGATGACGTTCGGGTGTGCTTGGGTTAACCGAGCAAGGCGGGAGGCTCCGAGTCTGCCTCGGACCCGTGTAAAAAGGGTGAAGTTCGGGGGGGTTCGGATTCCGGCGAACCGAACCCGCTCATCACTAGTTTTGTCATGCTTGAGCACAGGTGTACCAGCAGCATGACATGTTGGGGTGCATTTACTGGCCTTTTGTGTTGTTTGGCCGTGGTTTTTCATGTTTTTTTTTTACGTGCTAATGTGTTTTTGGTCATGCTTGAGCACTAGTTTACTAGGAGCATGACATGTTGGGGTGCAAGGGTGGCTTTAGTGCTTTATTTATTTATTTTTATGAATTACTGTATGTAATGTGGGTTGCGCGGCTCTTTGTTTTATTTTTGGTGTGTTTGGTTGTGTTTTTTGAGGTACATATGTTAAAATATATATGTTTTTTCTTTTTACAACAGTGATGTCCAGAAGCCAGCGCCCCCAATCCCACCCTTCCCCCAACTCCACAGAAGAATTGCTGGACAGCAACGAGGAGTGGGCCCCGACCCAGGAGGAGGAGATGGCCGAACAGGCCTCCAGCGATAAGCCGAGGTCATCAAGAGACCAAGACAGTAGAAAGAAAAAAAAAGGCTAAGACAGGTAATTACTTTCAGCGCTTGCAGCCACAATAGCATCCAACTTTACACACCCATGAGCTACTTTGCGCACTGCCAAGCACACCGACACACCCCAAGGCACACCTACAGGTATCTTTGCGCACTGCCAGGGACACTGACACACTCCAAGAGACACCTACAGATCATTGTGATAGTATTAATTGCATGTTTTATTTCCCTAAAAGGCAAGAAGTCAGCCAGAGGATCAGTCAGAGGAGGAAGCCTCTGGAGAAGACACAGAACAGAAGAATATGCGTGGACCCCGGTACACCGAGGCGGAAAACTGTGTCTTAGTGGATGGCGTCGACAGGTCCTACGACGTTCTGTATGGACCAATGGCATTGAGAACAGCAGCAAAGACAAAGAGGAAGGTATGGGACACCATCGCGGGTCAAGTCACTGCAGTATCTGGAAACCGCCGGAGCACCAGAAACTGCCTGAAGTGGTACAGTGATTGCCGTAGACAGACCAAGAAAAAGATGGGGATTCAGCGCCGACATGAGACAGCAACCGGAGGTGATCCGACTCTCAATTTCAAGTGGCTGCCCTGGGAGGAAGTTATAAAAAGGCGCATGAACCCTGTCATGGTCTAAGAAGTTCGAGGAGGTGTGGACTACACCCACCCTGCTGGCTTTCCCGAGGAGGAAGAACTGCCCAGAAGACGGAAGACGGTGGGAGCCCAGCAGTCCAAAAGGAGGCGTGATGGTAAGAATTAATTCAAATGAGCTGTACTAAACTATTATTTATTTTCCTTGCTAATGTGTTTGTTCTTTCCCCTAGACACGCCTGCCCAGAAGACATCACCTGCGCGCCGACCATCAGCAGCACGCCAATCATCACCAGTGCGCCGACCAACACCTGTGCGCTGACCATCACCTGCGCGCCGACCATCACCGCCCAGACCAGCACCTGTGTGCCCAACTTCAAAAGTACGCAGTACGTCATCTGCGCGCAGGGCATCCCCAGCTCGTGATCAATCCACCAGGAGCTCCGAGACTGTGACCCAAGAGCCTCAAACAGACATCACCCTTGTGGACCCATCACCTGACCTGTTTAAGTCGACAGGGTTAACCGAGGAGACATTTCTAGGGTTTGATGACAGCCGTGCCGATGCATCCAGCCATACCCAAAAAAAGTCTCCAGATTTGAGGCCCAGAGCAGCGGCACTACAGGATGCAGAAGGTTCATATATGAATCCATTGGTTTTTTTTCGTCACTATTTTCTATTGTTTACTAACTTATGTTTTTTGTGTGTGTACTTTTGCAAACAGAGGTGCCACGGAACCAGCAGCGGATTCCCATCAGGGATTGGTCCCTACTTCAGGCCGGATCTGTCACAGGAAGAGTTAGACGATAAGGTGGATTTGCAGCAGCCCTTTCTACATCCCTGTGTAAGTAATTAGATAGAACAAACTTTTTGTAAAAATTTAAAAGTTTGTGAACCTTAAAACATATGTAGGAATGTCTTCTAATTTATTTTTATTTTATTTGCAGCTGCACAAATGCAATTGGTGGCAGACGTTCAGCAAGGGCAGGATCCCTCAAGGATTCAGAGGGTAAACTACCTGGCAACAGAGATGCAGGACCGCCAGGAGAGTTTTCGGGATGCCGTCAACACCAGACTGGAGGCAATTGAGAAGTCAATGGAGAAGATGGCCACCATTATGGTTGAAATGCAAAAGGCCATGTCCGACAGCATGGCAGAAATGAGAAAGACCAGGCAGGCAGATCACAGGGAGACTATGGACATCCTTCCCATTCTGGTCACATCCATCAACCGGCTGGTGGAAAACACGGCATGCCAGTCACACAGCATTCACAATACGTCGGAGAGCCAGCGACATCCCGCAGCCAGCCAACAGATCATCGCAACAACACTCCAGATGATCTACGACAAACTCCCAGAGCCAGCTCAACAACATGCTGGTCAACCACCACATCCGCCACCACAAGCCACACTTATGCCTCCTACCCTGGTATGGACAGTCACAGCAGTACCAAGGGTATATAGGGATGTACCCCATCTACCAGATGCCTCCACCACCAACACCGGCCTCAATATCTACACCAGCGCGGCCACCAAGTCTCAAGCATAGGAGTGGCTTTGGAGGAGTGGCTTTGGAGCAGTGTAACCTGGGTAAAACTGTGGAATCATGAAAAATATTCGGGGGGGAAATCAAAATATAATAATGTAGGTCATAAATACAAATACAAATTAGACAATTACTTCAAATATAAATATATATGCTATTAGAAATAAGAAAACACCAAAAAATTAAGGTTTTTAAAATTTCTTGTCAGCTAACTCCAGAAAAACTTGGCGCAATGAAATCGTCGAAAGTAATGTCGAAAAGCACTGATACCGATTCGACAATCTTCAATTGAATATGCTTTTGTCGAAATGCCGACTTTTTAACATTACACAAATTCGACTGTCGAATAGTCAAAAGTAGGGAGGCCAATCCCGGGATCGGGATCGGCGGGATCCCGGGATTTAGGCCCAAAAATGGCCGGGATTCAATCCCGGGATTGGAAGCTCCAATCCCGGGGATTGAGGGATCAGCGGTGAGCGTCCTCAGGACGCTCAGACGCTGCCCGGTTCCCTCCTCCTGTCTCCCCATGCGCAGCGTGACCTGTGCCTGTGAGGTCACGCTGCGCTGTCAGCAGCTGCAGAGCCGAAAAGTACGGCGAACTTCACCCGCCGCCTCGTCCCGGCTCCCTCTGCATTCACCCGCCGCCTCCTCCTGGCTCCCCAGCACTCACCCGCCGGCTCCCCAGCACTCACCCGCCGGATCTTCCTCACCCGCTACCTCGCTGTGCAGGTTTGTAGTTTTTTTTTAATGTCTGCAGGGCGGGTGGGGAGGGGCGGGGCGACGGCCGGACACAGTCGAAAGCTAATCCCGGGTATCCCGGGAATCCCGGGATTGACCATTTTTCAATCCCGATACCCGGGATTGAAAAAATGGACCGGGATTGGCTTCCCTAGTCAAAAGTTGAAACTGATCCAACATTTTTTTTGCCGATAAGTACCGTATTGAATTGTCGAATCCAATTCGACATGTTTTTTTTTGCCGAAAAAGCCCCGTTTTTTCGACAAAAAAAGGGATTTGACACTAATTGAATATACCCCATAGTGTAGTATAGCACCCATAGCAGATCACAAACATAGAGGTGTACTGACCTCATATAAACCAAAAAACACAAAGTAGGGGGCACTCCAGGCCCAGGATACTGGGATGGAAATTGCCTATGATGTAGAAATCAATAGTCTAATATACTGTGTGTGATTGGTCCCTACTGTAATATTGATCACCTATACATCTATCTCTAATACTGTTCTGGACTAGATCTAAATCTTATGTGTAGTAGTTCAAGACAAGAACACTGCATCCACAAATCTATAGTATTTCACCCACAAGTATTATATAGTATGTCATCTACATATATTGATATGCTGCTCATAAAGGTGCTCTGCTGCTCTGGATATCTGTAAGCAAAAACTGTAGGCAGGGTGTTCGTGTATACAAAAAATGTCCAAAAAGTAGGAAATCCAAATGTAGGTGCAGTCCTTTCACACTTAGGGGTCTATTCATGAAGCAGTGAAAAGCATGGAGATGTGACCAAGTGGAGAAGTTGCCCATGACAAGCAATCAGCTGCTACATATAATTTTCGAGAATGCACTTTATAAATGTTACCTTATCACAATTGGTTGCTCACTTCTACACTTTTATCACTGCTTCACGAATAGACCAATTAATGCCTTACTCCAATGCAATACGCCCTCACCGGGATAGATAAAGCCACCATCTCTCCCCCTCAGAAACAATATAATATGCAGCATTGGGTGCAGTCAGACACTAGGATTCTAATTCATGTTCGTAAGCACATGCCCACGCATCTGCGTTTTGCTACATTACGAAGCTGCTAATCATCACAAGTGAAGCTGCCGCCCAGAAAAGAAGGTAGACACCCACCGAAGCCATCGCAAACTCCTCCACAATTGCATACTCATAAGCAGCACCGATGCAATAACAAGGAACATCAACTCCTAGGGTTGACCTATTGTTACGCAGACTGGCTGCGACACTAGCGACGCTGGTGTCATGTTTCTCATGATCACAGATGAAAGCAGATACATGCCTCGAAAACGGCCATGACACACCTGTGTTTTGCCGCCATCCCACTCCCTAAAACGGTCCCTTCCTGTCAATCACTCTGCGTATAAAATGTCAGTACGATTGCAAAGGTTCCTTGGCACGTGCGCAGTTCAATTGCGGCACATGTGCAGTCTGCTGATAATCTCTCTATTGTGAAAACATCAGCATTGCGTACAAACAAGAATTAGGCCCATAGGGAGGAATTCAGTTGTTTTATTTGCAGCCGCCACTAGAGGGCTCCCGACGGCATATAGCCTAGCTTCTCATTTTTGCAATGCTACAATGTGATTGTTCTCCCTTTATTTACTATGTGATAACCTTGTTAGTCAAATCCTTCTGTTATACTGTATACAGTATGTTAAGGTTATGTTAAGGCACTTAGCCTATGATACTATGAAAGGAAGTTATCTACTGCTGCTGATAGTTATGATCAATTTGCATATTGTCTCAATTTGCATGTGTCTACGTTTTTTTGTGTCAATCATTTATCCCTGTTGACCTTAGTCACTGTATAATAATTTAATGTGAGAGAGCGCTGATGTTCTGACTTTATTATGTTGTTTGTTACTAGTGTTGAAAAAACTAGTAACATACAACATAAAAAAAGGATTCGTTTTTTTATAAAATGTTTACACTCTCTTGAGTGATAATATGGGTAGCCTGCAGACCATACTTGCCTACCTGACCCACTCCATGAGGGAGAAAATGCTCTGTTCCTGGACTTTCCTGGTAATGTATGATTGCCATCACCTGTGGTGAGCTAGTTAATTGATTAGAAAGGTGTTTCACCGCAGGTGATGGCAATCATACATTACCAGGAAAGTCCAGGAACAGAGCATTTTCTCCCTCATGGAGAGGGTCAGGTAGGCAAGTATGCTGCAGACCACGTTTTGTAGATGACTTTTGCAGATGGTGACTCTCCCTACCTGTCTGTCCCTACTCTGATGGTGTTGGAGCCGCTGATGTTCGTTTGCTGCGGCTCTGGTCTCCGTTCTGTGCAGCCGATGGTGGGGCTGACAGCGCTCTGAGGCCCACTGCGTCCAGCGGGCTGTGAGCGGCGTGGCATCACTCCTCTGGCTCCGGACGTGGCTGATGTTGTGGTTCGTGATGCGGCCGATGCTGGGGCTGTGCAGAGAGCTTTACCCTTGTTAGTAGAGTAACCAGTGCGTTTCATGCGACCCAAGCGCACTTTTTAGAGGATAAATTCTTATTAAAAGATACTTTATTTTTATTTGGGTTTATTGATAAAATACCGGAACATCCGGCCAGAAATTACCTCACTTTTTGCGGGAACCATGTGTTTCATTATAAACTATTCTTTAAAGTTAAGTTAGTTAAAAACATAATTCATCTGACTTTCTGACTTTTTTTTTTACAATCTCTGGTGCCACTTGTTAAACTAATATTAATAAAAAATGTACTTTATTAAATGAAAAAATTTGTTAAATTGTTAAGATTGAAGGAATCCTTCAATCTTAACAATTTAACAAAGAGCCGCGGCAAACGAACATCAGCGGCTCCAACACCATCAGAGTAGGGACAGACAGGTAGGGAGAGTCACCATCTGCAAAAGTCATCTACAAAACGTGGTCTGCAGGCTACCCACATTATCACTCAAGAGAGTGTAAACATTTTATAAAAACTAATCCTTTTTTTTCAACAGGTGCCACTAGTAACATACAACGTAATAAAGTCAGAACATTAGCGCACTCTCACATTAAATTATTATTCAGTCTTTTAAGAGAGCTGCTTTTTTCAAAGCGCAGCAAATATATCCTTTTTTATAACTTAGTCACTGTGTACCTATCAATTGTTGACTTAATGACCCTGTGGAACTATTGACCCTGTCTACCTATTGCATTTAGACCTTCTGATGTTGACCTATTGATCCTCTATCCGGACACCCAATAAGGGGGAGTTTTACGATAATTCTAATGTCTTATCTCCACTTATTACAGCAATAAAAAATTAAGCAACGCCCACATTTAACATAATTCACATCATGCGACAGGGACCCTGATAGGAGACATACCAGAATTGTGTAAAAGTAAAAGGATTGCTTATGTGATCACTTTATTTCTCTGTTCAGGACCCGTCATGCTACTACACAAGCATGGTCTAAAGTAGGGGTGGGCAACATGCGGCCCGCGGGCCGACCGATCCTGCCTGACCCGCTGTGCCCCATCAGAGTGCAATGACAAGCGGCCCGACAGGCTGAGCCGCTTGTCATTGCGCTACACTGCTCCCAGACGCGGCGCCGCTGAGGAAATCCCGGTCATGTCACAGGGTCAGCTGACCGGGATTTCCTCTGTTGTCATGTGCTGGGCGGGCAGTGAGCAGGAGCGGCGGCCAGTGAGTAGGAGCGGCGGCCAGTGAGCAGGAGCGGCGGGCAGCGAGCGGGAGCAGGAGCGGGCAGAGACCACAGCAGCAGTGACTCCAGACAGCAGCAGCAGCGCGGATAATCGGGCAGCGGAGATCGTCTGCCACTGTGAAAAACAGGTAAACCCCCTGTTTAGCCAGCCCCTGAAATGGATCAGTGCTTAAGCTGTCATATAGGTTCAGGGGAGGGGAGTTAAAAACTGCTGTATGGGTTTAGGGGAGGGGGGGAATGGGGGGTAGGGACTGCTATATAGGTTTAGGGGAGGGGGGGAAACGGGGGTAGGGAGTCGGGACTGCTATATAGGTTTAGGGGAGGGGGGAAAGGGGGGTAGGGACTGCTATATAGATTATGGGGAGGGGGATAGGGGATGTAGGGACTGCTATATAGGTTCAGGAGAGAGGGGAGGATAGACTGCTATATGGGTCCAGGGGAGAAGGGGGGTAGAGGCTGCTATATGGGTCCGGAGGAGGGAGCTAGTAACTCTGCCCAGTGAGAGACAGGAGCTGTGAATAACAGCATTACACAGGGTGCTGTTTGTTTGTTTGTTTGTTTGTTTTCTGCACTGTGGTTTTTTTATTTATTTTTTTATTACTGGATTACTGTGTTTTTTAGACATTTGCATTTTGCCTGTAAAAAAACTATGTATGCAACGTAATGTATATTGTGGTGTGTGTTTTTGTAGTGATATATGCTATGTTTTTATAGTTATATACATAACTATGGGCCTAATTCAGACCTGATCGCTAGCAGGCGATTTTTGCACTGCTGCGATCAGGTAGTCGCCACCTACAGGGGGGGTAATTGCTGTGCAGGGGTGCGATTGCATGTGCAAGAGAGCTACACAAACAGAAGTTTATGCAGTCTCTGCACAGCCCAGGACTTACTCTTCCAGTGCGATGATCGGGGCCGGAGCTGACGTCAGAAACCCTCACTCCAAATGTCTGGTTCCTCGTGCGTTTTTCCGGACACTCCTCTAAAACGGTCAATTGCCACCCACAAACGTCTTCTTCCTGTCAATCGCCTTGCGATCGCCCATGCAATCGCTTTGTTCGCACCATCCCGGCGCTGCGGACTGACGTGCCTACACATTGCAGTGTATGCACAGTTTAAACCCGATCGCCTGCTGTGCGAAAATGCACAGCAGTGATCGTGTCTGACTTGGGCCCTATAACGGGTCTTATTATGAGTTGGCTGCATTTGCATTTTGCTGCAACTGCTGACTAAGGGGCTGATGCAGACTTGATCACTGTGCTGCTAATTTTGCTGTCCTGCGTTTGGGTAGTCGCCGCCCCCCAGGGGGACTGTAAATTCGCCTGTGCAAGTGTGCGATCGTATGTGTACGCAGAGCTGCGCATACGTATGTGTACGCAGTATCTGCGCAGCCCAGGACTTACTCTTACAAATATTTGTCATTCATATTAGCCTCCGCCCTTTTGGCGCTTACAGTATGAATTCCGCAACACCTCCCAGTATATTTTTGTGGTGTGGGAGGAAAGCCATACAAACATCGGAGAACATAAAAATCTTACAGCATTTTTGTGATAGATATTGTATATACAAGATATTTTGTATGTGGCCTTCGTATATTCACTGGAAGTGTTAAGCGCCCCCCCAGCTGAAATAATTGCCCACCCTTGGTCTAGAGACACTGTGGATCCTTCAATCCACACCCTAACTGAGCCACAAGCAACTTGTAAAGAAGATGAATCTTATAGACAAGCAAACTCATATTTTAGAGCAACAGCTGACAAAGCTTATTCCACAGAACCTGATGTGTTAGTAGTTACTGTATATACCTTAATACTGTATGATTACTGCAGGGAGAGAAAGTGGATTCTAGACGGGATCCGGTCTGAAGGTCGGCACTGTCTAGGTCGACAATGTTTAAGGTTGACAGTCACTAGGTCGACATGGATGGAAGGTCGACGGGGTCTCTAGGTCGACATGTGTTAGGTCGACAGGACTAAAGGTCGACATGAGTTTTTCAAATTTTTTTTCTTTTTTAAAAATGTTTCCATACTTAACGATCCACGTGGACTACGATTGGAACGGTAATCTGTGCCGAGCGAAGCGAGGCACCTTGCCCGAAGCATGGCGAGCGAAGCGAGCCATGCGAGGGGACACGGTGCACTAATTTGGGTTCCCAGTCATTTTATGAAGAAAACGACACCCAAAAAACACACACCTCATGTCGACATTTAGACCTGTCGACCTAGCACATGTCGACCTACAAACCCTGTTGACCTTCCATCCATATCGACCTAGTGACTGTTGACCTATAGTGGTCGACCTAAACATTGTCGACCTAGATACTGTCGATTTGATGAACCACACCCTTCTAGACAATGTGAGCTCAGTAATGTATGTCACCAGTGACTTTGAAGGGGAACTTCCTCTTTCTGTCTTGTGGTTCACTGTTCTTCCTCTTTTTGGATTGTGTTACAGACAATTCAATGATCAAATATTTCAAAAAGAGACCAATACAAAAAAATGCCAAAATACAAAATAGATGTGACACCTCTGGGCTGTATTGTAAACAAGCTGTATCCCAGCAAAGTAATTTATTTTCAACCAGTTGTCAGCCTAGTACATTTTCCACAATACACTATACTGTACAATGATACATCACCCAACGTGAATAATACAATTTTTTTCTAAATCATGCTCATTCCGATATAAAATTGGGTTTCCCCTACATATCCATCCCTCTTATGAAAGCCAGTAGAATAGCCGTGCCTAAACCAGCTCAGTTCCGGGGTGTTATGGGCTGCTGTCATCTCCCTGTCGAGACAGATCTACGCAGTTTCCATGTTGTGAGCCCTTTCGGTGCTGTATGGTGAAGTTATATTGTTGCAGTATCAAACTCAACCAGAGTAGATTGCCGTTGCCACCGGAGATCCTATGTAACCAACAAAAAGGGTGATGATCCAAAATTATGGTACATTCACATTCAGATAGGACTTCAGCTTCTGGAGGGCCCAGAAACTCTTTTCCAAAGGTTGCATATGCTACCTCACGAGAAAGTAGCATTTGGCTTAAAAACTTCCCCTAGTTTATCAACCTGACTGAGCATAGCCCCCAGTTCAAAGTTAGATGCTTCCATTTGCACTACAAACCAGCGGTGCAAGTATGCGGGTACGCTCGGGTACGGAGTACACTTAAGAATTTGGCAGTGCCACACACTTTGCCATTAGCACAATTATAATGTGCCACAAAGCAACAAGACAATGGTGCTTGGCAGCATGATGGCTCCTCCCACTTTGTCAGTGTTACTGGGAGTGCGACAGTGGCTGTATTTTCTTGTTATAATGGAGGCATTACTATATATTGTTATAAAAATTGGGGGCATTACTATATATTTCTATTATACTTGAGGTATTACCATATATTTTTAGCCTTGCCTCCAGATTCCCCCCCCAAAAAAAAGGGGCTGTCGTGTGGCAACACCACTAGTTTCATGTAGCCACTCCCACTAGCAGCATGTGGCCACGGCTCCCACAACACATGATCACGCCCATTTTTCAGCACTCAGTACCACTAAGAAAATATTTCTACTTGCACCACTGCTACAAACCTGCATTTAAAGCTGGTGCCTGCAGCACCGGTGCTTCAGTCAGGGCTGTCTTCATTGTGCAAAAGGCTTGTTCACAAGGTGCAGCAGGAAGGTACTCCACAAATGTATGGGACTTCACAAATGTATGGAGCATTTGTTTCAGGGTGCTATTAAACTTCTCTACCAATCCGTTCCATGCGGGATGATAAGGGAAGGTGATCGGGTGATGCACGTGCATCCTCTTGCATAAGCTCTGCAAAAGGCTGGACATGAACTGCAGGCCCTGGTCCATCAGCATCTCTTTGGGGAACTTCAATGCAGGGACGAGGGTCAGAGGGGTGGAATCTGCAGTGTGTGAATCCCTCTCTGCCTTCTTAGCACTCTGGGAGCGGGTGGTCACAGCAGCTACAAACACAGACCCATCTTCAACAGACATATCAGCAATGCATACAGGATCCACAACATAGTCATATTATCCCCCACAGTGATGCATGCAGGGCAGTGGCGTCATGAGGTGGGTGCGGGGGGTGCGGCCCGCACCCGGATGTCACCCTTCAATAGGGTGACACCAAAACGAGCCGCGCACTCACACGCACCCCCATCCCCTGACATGAGAAACACTGGTCTACGGCTGAGACCATACCCCCTCCTTCCAGGCCCCGCCTCCTAAAGTCCGACACTCTCACCTGTTTAGTGAGATCAGCAGGCAGCGCAGTACAGAGCCATGCAGGCAGTGCAGTGGCCGACCCTCCCCTTTCCTCCAGAGTCCGGACACTCTCTCCTCACTCGGGTCCTGAGCCTGACACACACAAGCTCCGCCTCCCACACTATACTACAGGAGGAAGGAGCTGCTGGTGATGTGCTGCATGATGCCAGCCAGGTAACTTCTATAAATGCTCCATGATTAGCAGAATCGATTTATGAGGTGTGCGTGTGTGTGTATGAGGCTGAATGTGTTAATGGGCATTGGGATGTAGAAATTGTTGGGTTACTGAGTGTTAGGGGGGGGGGGGGGGGGAGCTAACTGGGGCTGTGTTAATGTAGTATGGGTGCCGCTTGTGACTGTAGTATGAGTGCTGTGTGAGCATAGTATGGGTGCCACTGTGTGAATGTAGTATGGGTGCTGTGTGAGAGTAGTATGGGTGCTGTGTGAATGTAGTGTGGGTGCTGTGTGAGAGTAGTATGGGTGCTGTGTAGTATGGGTGCTGTGTGAGCGTAGTATGGGTGCCGCTGTGTGAGTGTAGTATGGGTGCTGTGTGAGCGTAGTATGGGTGCCAATGTGTGAGTGTAGTATGGGTGCTGTGTGAGCGTAGTATGGGTGCCAATGTGTGAGTGTAGTATGGGTGCTGTGTGAGCGTAGTATGGGTGCAGCTGTGTGAGTGTAGTATGGGTGCTGTGTAGTATGGGTGCCGATGTGTGAGTGTAGTATGGGTGCTGTGTAGTATGGGTGCTGCTGTGTGAGTGTAGTATGGGTGCTGTGTGAATGAAGTGTGGGTGCTGTGTAAGAGTAGTATGGGTGCTGTGTAGTATGGGTGCTGTGTGAGCGTAGTATGGGTGCCGGTGTGAGTGTAGTATGGGTGCTGTGTGAGCGTAGTATGGGTGCCGGTGTGAGTGTAGTATGGGTGCTGTGTGAGCGTAGTATGGGTGCCGGTGTGAGTGTAGTATGGGTGCTGTGTGAGAGTAGTATGGGTGCTGTGTGAATGTAGTGTGGGTGCTGTGTGAGAGTAGTATGGGTGCTGTGTAGTATGGGTGCTGTGTGAGCGTAGTATGGGTGCCAATGTGTGAGTGTAGTATGGGTGCTGTGTGAGCGTAGTATGGGTGCAGCTGTGTGAGTGTAGTATGGGTGCTGTGTAGTATGGGTGCCGATGTGTGAGTGTAGTATGGGTGCTGTGTAGTATGGGTGCTGCTGTGTGAGTGTAGTATGGGTGCTGTGTGAATGAAGTGTGGGTGCTGTGTAAGAGTAGTATGGGTGCTGTGTAGTATGGGTGCTGTGTGAGCGTAGTATGGGTGCCGGTGTGAGTGTAGTATGGGTGCCGGTGTGAGTGTAGTATGGATGCTGTGTGAGCGTAGTATTGGTGCCGGTGTGAGTGTAGTATGGGTGCTGTGTGAGCGTAGTATGGGTGCCGATGTGTGAGTGTAGTATGGGTGCTGTGTGAGCGTAGTATGGGTGCTGCTGTGTGAGCGTAGTATGGGTGCTGGTGTGTGAGCGTAGTATGGGTGCTGCTGTGTGAGCGTAGTATGGGTGCTGGTGTGTGAGCGTAGTATGGGTGCTGCTGTGTGAGTGTAGTATGGGTGCTGCTGTGTGAGTGTAGTATGGGTGCTGCTGTGTGAGCGTAGTATGGGTGCTGTGTGAGCGTAGTATGGGTGCCGCTGTGTGAGAGTAGTATGGGTGCTGCTGTGTGAGTGAAGTATGAGTGCTGCTGTGAGTGTAGAGTGGGTGCTGCTGTGTGAGCGTAGAGTGGGTGCTGCTGTGTGAGCGTAGTATGGGTGCTGTGTGAGCATAGAGTGGGTGCTGCTGTGTGAGCGTAGTATGGGTGCTGCTGTGTGAGCGTAGTATGGGTGCTGTGTGAGCGTAGTATGGGTGCTGCTGTGTGAGCGTAGTATGGGTGCTGCTGTGTGAGCGTAGTATGGGTGCTGGTGTGTGAGCGTAGTATGGGTGCTGCTGTGTGAGCGTAGTATGGGTGCTGGTGTGTGAGCGTAGTATGTGTGTGAGCGTAGTATGGGTGCTGCTGTGTGAGCGTAGTATGGGTGCTGTGTGAGCGTAGTATGGGTGCTGCTGTGTGAGCGTAGTATGGGTGCTGCTGTGTGAGCGTAGTATGGGTGCTGCTGTGTGAGCGTAGTATGGGTGCTGGTGTGTGAGCGTAGTATGGGTGCTGCTGTGTGAGTGTAGTATGGGTGCTGCTGTGTGAGTGTAGTATGGGTGCTGCTGTGTGAGCGTAGTATGGGTGCTGTGTGAGCGTAGTATGGGTGCCGCTGTGTGAGAGTAGTATGGGTGCTGCTGTGTGAGTGAAGTATGAGTGCTGCTGTGAGTGTAGAGTGGGTGCTGCTGTGTGAGCGTAGAGTGGGTGCTGCTGTGTGAGCGTAGTATGGGTGCTGTGTGAGCATAGAGTGGGTGCTGCTGTGTGAGCGTAGTATGGGTGCTGCTGTGTGAGCGTAGTATGGGTGCTGTGTGAGCGTAGTATGGGTGCTGCTGTGTGAGCGTAGTATGGGTGCTGTGTGAGTGTAGTATGGGTGCTGCTGTGTGAGCGTAGTATGGGTGCTGTGTGAGCATAGAGTGGGTGCTGCTGTGTGAGCGTAGTATGTGTGTGAGCGTAGTATGGGTGCTGCTGTGTGAGCGTAGTATGGGTGCTGTGTGAGTGTAGTATGGGTGCTGCTGTGTGAGCGTAGTATGGGTGCTGTGTGAGCATAGAGTGGGTGCTGCTGTGTGAGCGTAGTATGTGTGTGAGCGTAGTATGGGTGCTGTGTGAGCGTAGTATGGGTGCTGCTGTGTGAGCGTAGTATGGGTGCTGTGTGAGCGTAGTATGGTTGCTGCTGTATGAGCGTAGTATGTGTGTGAGCGTAGTATGGGTGCTGTGTGAGCGTAGTATGGGTGCTGTGTGAACGTAGTATGGGTGCTGCTGTGTGAGCGTAGTATGGGTGCTGTGTGAACGTAGTATGGGTGCTGCTGTGTGAGCGTAGTATGGGTGCTGTGTGAGCGTAGTATGGGTGCTGTGTGAACGTAGTATGGGTGCTGCTGTGTGAGCGTAGTATGGGTGCTGTGTGAGTGTAGTGTGGGTGCTGCTGTGAGGGAAGCTTTATGGGAGCTGAAAGGGTGGGTGGATGAATGTGCTAATGGGTGTTGGGAGGAGGGATTGATAATGAATTGGGGAGAGATGGGGTAATGGATGTACGTGGATGGAGTGCTTCAGTAATGGGTTCTTGGACAGGGATATGTTTGCGGTTGCTGTGTAGGGGAGATTAATCAGTGCCACCACCAAGTACATCTAATGCCACCTCTAAGACACCACATGATACCACATATCCCCACATGTCACCACCAAGATGCCACATTTCACCACAACACCACAATTCACCACATGACACCACATTTCAATACATGATACACCATATCCCCACATGTCACCACATGACACCACATTTCAATACATGATACCCCATATCCCCACATGTCACCACATGACACCACATTTCAATACATGATACCCCATATCCCCACATGTCACCACATGACACCACATTTCAATACATGATACCCCATATCCCCACATGTCACCACATGACACCACATTTCAATACATGATACCCCATATCCCCACATGTCTCCACATGACACCACATTTCAATACATGATACCCCATATCCCCACATGTCACCACATGACACCACATTTCAATACATGATACCCCATATCCCCACATGTCACCACATGACACCACATTTCAATACATGATACCCCATATCCCCACATGTCACCACATGACACCACATTTCAATACATGATACCCCATATCCCCACATGTCACCACATGACACCACATTTCAATACATGATACCCCATATCCCCACATGTCACCACATGACACCACATTTCAATACATGATACCCCATATCCCCACATGTCACCACATGACACCACATTTCAATACATGATACCCCATATCCCCACATGTCACCACATGACACCACATTTCAATACATGATACCCCATATCCCCCCATGTCACCACATGACACCACATTTCAATACATGATACCCCATATCCCCCCATGTCACCACATGACACCACATTTCAATACATGATACCCCATATCCCCACATGTCACCACATGACACCACATTTCAATACATGATACCCCATATCCCCACATGTCACCACATTTCACCAGCTGAGCTGCGGTTTAGTACGCTGCTCATGTATTCCTATGGGTGCTTGTACTTAGACGCACACGTGCACCCTAGTCGTGATTGACGCAAATATGCCAAGCTGCAGGATGGAAGTGTGTAGGGGCAGGGCAATTAAAGGAAGGCTCTTGATACAACCCATGATGCAGATCACACCACCACACCACACCACTGGTCATGCCCCCCACATCACTAGTCACATCCCCTGCGGCAGCACACAATAGGCCTTTCATGAATTTCAGCTCCAGGCCCATGTGAACCTTAATCTGGCACTGGCTATGACATCAGTCTTCGTGATGTTACCATGCCCGCCAGCGCCGCTAGCAATACTGGGAGGGAGAAGTGGGAGGAGACTGCATTCTGTAGTGCTGCCGCTGCATTACAATAGGGAGGACCTGTAATGCAGTGTGCAGTTCATTGAACTTGGAGTCTCCTGCTGGCTGCTGCTGTCACTCCCTGGCTGGCTGTCAGTCGTTTCAGCTGCCAGTTTGGAGCAGCAGAGCGTACCGTAGCACGCTCCCACTACACAGACAGAAATAGAACGCCTCAATTGTGGACGCAGACAGCGGGAGAGTGATGCTCCCACTGCCCAGAGCAGTAAGGGGGAATAATAAGGGGTAGTGGGAAGCAGTGCTCCAGCTACCCGTAATTTTTGCTTTAATATTTGGGTCGCTAGCGGGTGCGTGTGTATGCACTCATCCATGACTGTTGACATATCAATGGATTTTGGGCCTAATTCAGCATCAGTAGTAGTTTTGCTAAAAGTAGCAAAACTACAACTGCTTTCTCTAGCATGTGGGGGTCTCCCCAGCACAGGTTAAGGGCACCCCACATGCCAAGTCCGCCCCCCCCCCCCGCTGATATGCGAGCGCATTGCTATACATAGATGCGCTCGCATTTTAAGGGTAGCCCTCTCCCTCCGCAGCCTAGCTGTAAAGGCAGTCGCCTGGCCGCCATCTTTTGGGTCGCAGCGGCTGCGTGTGCTGTCATGCAGCCACTGCAGCCCGCCCCACATATGGTCCAGAAACGTCTGCGTTGTCCGGACCACGCCCCTGAAACGGTGCATCGACGCCCCGTCACCACCCCCCGCCAAGATTCCGTGTGGTATAATATGAGAGGAAGTACGTGGGGGGTGACACCATGAGTTACCACACCGGGTGACACCAACCCTAGTGACGCCTCTGATGCAGGGGCATAATGACTGGTTATATTGGCGTATTATCTCTGGGTACCTGCAAATCAACATGAGCAATTGCACCAATACATGGAATCATTTCCCTTCCCATACACATAGATATCTGCATGTAATTAGGATCACTTGGTACCTGGGGAGGAATGGGGATAGTGGGGGAAGCTGGCAGCCTTGTATCAGGTTCTGTTACATATGTGGCCCGCATACAGCCCAAGTCAGTACAGAGGAGATGGGGTAAAACACCCACCTCCCGGAAACCTCTGCCCACTCCCCAGTCCAGGTATACCCAGGCCATGGCTACTTCAGAGTGGGTCCTCCCAACACCGCGTACGGCAATTGTCTTTCTGTTAATAAAGTTATTCGGGTCCACTAATATGGGACGTACTGAAGTCAAATCTGCCCCAGTGTCACATAGCCCCTGCTTTCCTCTGACAACAGCTTGCAGGTTTTTGCTGGCACCCTTCTGGGACACTCGTGCATTCAAAACGTCTGGCACGGATTTCATAGGTGGGGCCCCTGTAGGAGAGAGTGCCATCTTCTTCTTCACTGGACAACTAGTACTGAGGTGCCCAGCATCATCGCACACATTACACCAGTGGCCCATGGGCTAAACCGGCTTTTCCCCCACCCTCTTAACTTGGGCTGAAACAGGGGTCGCAGCTGCAGGGGTTGGTGATGGGACGGTTCCTCCAGGTCGCTTCTCTCTCCAGGCAGGTAGCCCCGGTGGTCCCTCACTTTTTTTGTTGCGACGGTCTGGGTAGCAGCATACTTGTCCACAAAGCTGGAAGCCTTGTCTGCGGACCTTGGTTCGTGAGCCAGGATCCACTCCTTGACTTCTGCTGGGCACAGGGATATGAAGTGCTCCTGCAGAATGAGGACCTTTAATGCATCAAAGTCCGTCACTTGCTGTCCCTCCAGCCATTGCTGCAGGAAGGTTGCTAACTGTGCAGACAGTCTGGCATAATTATCAGCGGCATTTTGTGTTAGACCCCTGAATTTCGTCTTCTGGGGTAATATTAAACCAGGCCAGCAACGCCTTATTAATTTCCATGTAATTCCCATCCATTTCCCACGGGAGGTCAGCGAATGCATCCAACACTTTTCCCCATAGGACAGGGGTTAAATAACTGGCCTACAGACTAGAGTAATATTGAAATTGTCAGCAAGTCTTTTCAAAAGTTCTGAAAAATGTGTCCAGCTCACCATCCTGTTCCATCAGTAGAAACTGATCATGGCGCGATGGTGGGGATTTGCATCGACCGCCACAGGCTTTTGTTGGAGTTTCACTAACTCCAACTGTAGATTGTGATCAGTCTCTTTGTCCTCTCTTTCCATAGCAGTTTTCTCTCTTGTATTGAACTGCTCTCTAAGCTACAGCACCACCGCTGCATCTGGCTACTTCACATATTTGAGAGCTGACTGTAGATACAGATCTAAGGCAGACTCTCCACTGGAATCACTAGAGAAGTCCGATCCACGATGGGCTGGCCCCAGTGGCGCACGCAGGGGGGGTTTCCGAGCACCCAGAAACCCCCCTCACTAAAAAAAAAAAAAAAAAAAAAAAATTTTTTTTTTTTTTTTTTTTTTTAAGTTTTTTGTCCTGCATGACTATTATTATGCCTGCTGTCTTCCTGGTGGTACTTATAAGTACTTACAAAAAGTTTACTTTACTTTAATTATAGTACATATATATCCATGTGCATACATATATACACATGTATATACATACATATAAACACACACACATATGATATATATACATGTGTGTGTGTATATATATATATGTGTACTGTATATATATGCATGTTTAATATGCTATGTATATGTGTATGTATATATATATATATATATATATATACAGAGAGAGAGAGGTGTATATACGGTATATATATATATATATATATATATATATATATATATGTATACATACATACACACTAGTTTTACGGACCCATCATATACTGGGTCACCTCAGTCCCCACCCCCGTGCTTGGCTCCTCCCAGTTCTGGAAACCCCCCCATGCAAATCCTGCGTTTGCCACTGCGCCCCACTACCTCCAGTGTCTGCTGCTCCTCAGACACGGAATCCAATTGATTCTCTCCAGCTCGTTACTGCTGGTTTGTGGCCATCAGAGCATGGATCATCTGTTCCCTGGTCTGACCCTTGCTGTCCTGACCCTTCTCCAGGCATTGCGCCATAAGCTTTTTCTCCCGAGCATTTCAAAAAACAAACAAACAGGGGCCAATATTTACTAAAAAATCGAGTTTGTCCGATTTGTGTTTTTTTTTCTAAGTCCCAACACGGGAATTCACTAAGCACCAATCTCGGCAGTGTTTGGACTATTCGTAATGGTTTGAATGACAAAGTTCAGAAATACAAATGAATAGACCATTGGTCAAACGCGGCTGTTATTTCATACAACACAGGTATTCACTATTCATTCGTATTTGGGTGTTAGTCTCCGAGTGCTCAATTGCGGTCGTATTTTTTTGCGATTCGTTAAAAAAAGCGGCAAAAAAATAGACCTGCTTTTTTCAGGCGTGTTTACATGTGTTGCAACTCAAAAATCAATCACACCTGAATAAGGATGCCTATAAAAGGATCTTAGGCCCATTTCAATCCACCTACACTCAGAAATGGCAGCAGGACTGTGGACCAGTGATATTTTGTGTGCTGTGGGATTCATCAGACTCAGACATCAGCCTGTAAGTAACCAGGGCCAACAAACTGAACATGGTCAGCAGGTTGTACAGGTTCCACGGAGGCTGCGCAGGCCTCGTTTTTTTAGGGGGCATTTAAACTTGAACGCATTGTCCGATGATACGGTCATACAGATGTTCCATCTAAATCGTAACAACATTTTCCGTCTGCATGACCTTGTCAAACTGGGCCTAGACCCTGAGACAGCACGCTCTCGCTCTGTCTCAGGCCTGCACAAACTCCTGGCTGTGTTGCACTTTATGGCTACTGGCAGCTTTCAGGCTGTGTCTGGGGATGTCATAGGAATCTCACAGCCCTCATTTTCGAGAATATTAACACAGGTGAGGTATACCTAACTACCTCCTCTGTTTTTTGTTTGTTTTAATTTCTCGGTGGCCAGTTCTGTCCTAAAAGCTCATGTTTAATTTTCTTTCAAATATACACACAGGTGTTGGCTGTTTTGCAGCCCCACATCGATGCCTCAATCTGCTTCCCTACCCAGGAGTCTCAGTGGCATGCCGTCAGGGTAGATTTCTATGAGCTGGCTGGCATGCCCAATGTGCTGGGAGCCATAGATTGCACACACATTCAGCTGATACCACCTAGGGGCAGGCAGCACATCTATACTAATCGACATCTAGAGCACTCCACAAATGTGCAGGTGGTTTGTGATGCAAATCTCAAAATAATGAGTGTTGTTGCTGGTTACCCTGGGGGCTGCCATGACTCCTTCATCCTCAGTCAGCCATCCCTCTTTGATAAGTTTGAGGACAGACAAGATGGGTGGCTGCTGGGTATGTAATTTGATATGTGTAGGCCTGCGTCTACTTTGTCTAAATACAGGGGCAGATGTATTAACCTGGAGAAGGCATAAGGAAGTGATAAACCAGTGATATGTGCAAGATGATAAAGGCACCAGCCAATCAGCTCCAATATGTAAATTATCATTTAGGGACAGATTGCCCGCTGCCTTTATTACCTTGCACATATCACTGGTTTATCACTTCCTTATGCCTTCTCCAGGTTAATACATCTGCCCCACAGTGTGTTACTTATGTGTTGCTGTATCTTAACATAAATCACGTTACTATATCTGTCTTTTAGGTGATGGAGGATATGGCTGTTTCTCTTGGCTTCTAACTCCATTGTCCCGACCTGATACCTCTGCTGAACACAATTACAATCATGCACATAAGTCCACGCGGAATGTGATAGAAAGATGTTTTGGTGTGCTGAAATCTAGGTTTCGGTGTCTGGATAAGTCTGGTGGCCTTTTGTTGTATAGTCCCTTGAAGGTGACTCAAATTGTGTTCTGCTGCTGCTTTCTTCATAACATATGTGTCACGGGGCTTGGATTTTGAATATCCGGAGTTGTGGCTTGGGTTTCGGTGTCGGTAGCTTTCCACAGGATAAACCGGGCAGGCTGGATAAAAGTCTTTTTCATAGGACTTCTGAGAGGATTATGCTGGAGCTGAGGACTGAGGATTCAGTCAGTGAAGTGAAGAAGCCTGGAATTCTAGGAACTTGCAGAGAAACTGGAACAGAATGCTGTAGATTCAAGGCTGTGGAGCGCAGATTGACACACACACACAGTACTGTGTGAGAGACATTGCACTGGCGATTTCTTACCCAGAAATCCCCAGATTTATACCTGCAGACTGTTTCCCACTGGTTTTGCAAACCTTGCAGGTGACTGAGTGTTTTAGATTGGCTGATCCTTCCAAGGCGGCGACGCCCATCCCATACCTCTGCAGCTGGAAGCTGCACAAACGTTTGCTGCTGCCTCTGAGACCTCTCCTCCCAGATATGCCTGCAAGTCATGCCCTTCGCCAGCAGCCCGCACCCCCACCGGAGGGACCGCGCCAGAGCGTCTGGACAGGTAAGTACCGCTGGTCCCGGAACCCGATCCGCCGAACCGTGACATTACCCCCCCCTTTTAGGGATGGCCACTGGACAGCCACCAGGTTTGCTAGGATTCTCTTCATGAAACTTGTGAAGCAACACTGGGGCGTGTATATCTGATGGATCCTCCCAAGAACGCTCTTCAGGACCATACCCCTTCCAGTCCAGGAGATATTGTAGACGACCGTGTCGCATCCGGGAATCAAGGACCTTCTTAACCTCGAATTCGACCCCGCGGTCTGTGACCACTCTTGGAGAACGGGGAAGAATTTTGCAGAACTTGTTTAAAATTAGGGGTTTTAGAAGCGAGATATGGAAGGTTGGGAAGACTCTTAAAATAGGAAGGTAATTTAAGTTTGTAAGTTACTGGGCTGATCACCTGTTCCACTGGGAAGGGACCGATGTAGCGAGGAGCAAATTTCATAGATGGAACACGTAACCTCAAGTTACGAGTTGAGAGCCAAACTTGATCACCTACAGATAGTTTAGGTGCAATTCTTCTTTTCTTATCCGCCCAGAATTTATAACGGATGGATGTCTTTCGTAGATTTTGATGAACTATTTTCCAAATTCTGGAGAGTTCCTTAAAAGTTTTTTGTACTGCAGGAAGATCCAGATTGGGTAGAGCCAAGAACTGAGGAACCCGGGGATGTAACCCATATACTGTGAAGAAGGGAGTATGACCTGTGGAAGAGTGGTAGGAATTGTTATGAGCAAATTCTGCCCATGGCAGATGTTTGAACCAGTCGTCCTGGGAGGACGAGACATGAATTCTGAGGAAGGTATCCAAATCCTGGTTGACTCTTTCCGTGCTCCCGTTGGTCTGAGGATGATACGCTGTCGAAAATTTTAGTTGAATTTGTAAAGCTGTGCAGAGAGCTCTCCAAAACCTGGCCACGAACTGGACTCCACGATCGGAAACTATCTCGGTTGGCAGACCATGGAATCTGAAGATTTCTGAGATGAAGAGCTGTGCTAATTCAGGTGCCGAAGGAAGACTCTTGAGGGGTACAAATCGAGCCATCTTGGAGAAGCGATCGACAACTACCCAAATGGTTGTGTACCCTTTAGAGGTGGGTAAATCTGTGACAAAGTACATAGAAAGATGTGTCCAAGGCAACTTGGGAACAGCTAACGGAGACAATTGCCCAACGGGACGTTGTCGAAGGATCTTGTGTTGTGCACATTTGGTACAGGAGGCAATGAAGGTAGAGACATCAGACTTTAAAGAAGGCCACCAAAAAGAGCGCTGAATAAATTCGGTCGTCTTGTGGACTCCAGCATGACCGGAAAACCGTGAAGAATGAGCCCAGGATAACAACCTCTTCCGGAGAGAGAGAGGAACGAACACCCTCCCCACTGGGGGTTAAATCTTAGTCGAAGCAAAATTTCGAGTCTCTAATACCGGCTGAGGAGGAGGTGAGTCCTTAGAGTCATCTGAGGAGTAGGACCGGGAGAGAGCATCTGCTTTTTGGTTTTGAGCCCCGGGTCTAAAAGTAAGAACAAAGTTGAATCTGGTGAAGAACATAGCCCACCGAGCTAAGCGAGGGTTCAGACACTGGATATTCCTGAGGAAGATTAGGTTCTAATGATCCGTGAAAATAAAGATGGGGAATTTGGCTCCCTCCAAGAGATACCGCCACTTTTCTAGAGCTAACTTTACGGCCAAAAGTTCTTGCTCCCCTATAGTATAATTCCTCTCCGCTGGAAGAAATTTTTTGGAAAAGAATCCGCATGGATGCAACTTGTTATCCTCCGACCTCTGGGAGAGGACTGCTCCCACAGCGTCGGCAGAAGCGTCAACCTCCAATACAAAGGCTTTGTTGGTATCAGATTGCCTTAGAACCGGAGCCATAGTGAAGGCCTGTTTCAAGTGTAGGAATGCTGCTTCAGCCGCTGGTGACCATTCCCTAGGAGTAGTCTCCTTCCGGGTAAGAGCGGTGATAGGAGCCACTATAGCAGAGAATCCCTTGATAAATCTTCGATAGAAGTTTGCAAAGCCCAAGAATCGCTGTATAGATTTAAGAGTGTTGGGTTTGGGCCAATTGAGGATCGCTTGTACCTTGGCTGGGTCCATCTCCAACCCAGAGCCTGAAATTATGTACCCCAGGAAAGGCATAGAAGGGTGTTCAAAAACACATTTTTCAAGCTTGCAGTATAAGTGGTGTTGCCGCAGTCTCTTAAGCACCTCTTGAACTTGCAAACGATGGTCTTTCATAGAGGATGAGAAAATCAAGATGTCATCTAGATAAACTACGACCGATTTATACAGTAGATCTCTGAAGATTTCATTCACAAAGTTCTGGAAAACAGCTGGCGCATTACTAAGGCCAAAGGGCATAACTTGATACTCGAAATGCCCATCTCGAGTGTTAAAGGCCGTTTTCCACTCATCACCCGCTCTAATCCGGATCAGATTATATGCTCCCCTGAGATCTAATTTGGAGAAGATTGAAGCACCCTTAACTCGATCAAAAAGCTCCGAGATCAGGGGTAATGGGTAACGATTTTTGATTGTTATTTCATTTAAACCCCGGTAATCGATGCAAGGGCGAAGACCTCCATCTTTTTTCTGTACAAAGAAAAACCCTGCACCGGCCGGGGACGTGGAAGGCCGGATGAACCCTCTGGCCAGATTTTCCTTAATGTACTCTGACATGGATTCTGTCTCAGGAGCCGAGAGAGGGTATACTCGCCCCCTAGGAGGTGTTTTCCCAGGTAGAAGATCAATAGGACAGTCCCAGGATCTGTGAGGAGGAAGAACCTCTGCTGCTTGCTTGCTAAAGACATCGGAATAAGAAGAATACTGAGGCGGAATTAGAGGATGAGATTCCAGGTTGCATTTATTCAGAGGTTTGATACAAGGAAGACAGGAACGGGAACAGGTCTCTCCCCAAGCCAAAACTTGCATGTTTTCCCAATTAATTCTTGGGTTGTGCCTCTGGAGCCAAGGAAGCCCTAAAACAATATCATGAGTAACCTTTGGAATAACTAAGAAATTAAGTAACTCCTTATGGAGTGCTCCTACACATAACTGAAGAGGGAGAGTCTGTTGGGTGACAATTCCACTGGATATTCTGCTACCGTCCACAGCGGAAAGAGAAATCGGACGAGGAAGCTTGACTGTAGGTATCTGAAATTGCTGCACCACATCTGTTGTGACGAAATTCCCAGCGGCTCCCGAATCTAGAAGAGAATGGAAATTTTTAGGACCCTGCGGCAAGGTCAAGGTAACTTCAAAGGCTGGTTCAGAGTGAGATGGAGACGAATTCAACACTCCTAACCTAGTGTCTCCATGGCTGGTTAGGAGGTCTAGTTTCCCGGACGCTGAGTGCAGGAAGCCACCAAGTGGCCGGAAGCTCCGCAATACAGACACAAGTTCTCCCTGCGTCTCCTTTGACGTAACTCAGGCGTGAGACGAACCCTATTAACTTGCATAGGCTTGCCTTGAGTCACCTCAGGTGGAGAGGTAGAAGGAGGTGGCAGAGGACGGAATCTCGGACGTTCCCCTCGATTTTTTTCCAATTGTCGCTCTCAGAAGCGAAGATCCACCTTGGTACACAGGGAAATTAGATCGTCCAACTTGGGTGGTAAATCCCTAGTAGCCAGTTTATCCTTAATTTTCTCTGCTAGACCACTCCAGAAGGCGGCTACTAATGCTTCCTCGTTCCACCGGAGTTCAGAGGCATAGGTCTGAAACTGTACTGCGTACTGACCGACGGTCCGGTTCCCTTGCCGGAGACGCATTATCTCAATAGAAGCCGATGTGGTCCTTCCGGGTTCGTCAAAAATCGTCCGGCAGGAGACTAGGAATTCAGAGTAATTATCAAGTAGGGGATCGGCTCTTTCCCACAGAGGTGACACCCAGTCCAGAGCAGAGCTTGCCAGGAGAGATACTATATAAGCAACTTTAGCTTTCTTGGACGGGAAGTTGAAAGGCTGCAGAGAGAAATTAATCTCACACTGATTCAAGAACCCACAACACATCTTCGGGTTCCCGTCGAACTTGGTGGGCGTGGGTAAGCGTAAGGAAGAGGGTGACGCAACCATCGGCACTGGAGGAGGTGCAACTTGTTGAGGTTCAGTTCGTCGACTGGCGGCCATGTTGGCGATGTCGACCTGCATGGAATCTTGCCAAGTAGATATACCTTGAAAAAATTGCGCCAACTGACGCTGGGACTCCTCCAGACTCCCGAGACGAGAAGCTATACTCTGTAGAAGGTCCGTACCGGAACCTTGCGCTCCCTCTGGATCCATTGGGTCAGTGCAAACTGTCACGGGGCTTGGATTTTGAATATCCGGAGTTGTGGTTTGGGTTTCGGTGTCGGTAGCTTTCCACAGGATAAACCGGGCAGGCTGGATAAAAGTCTTTTTCATAGGACTTCTGAGAGGATTATGCTGGAGCTGAGAACTGAGGATTCAGTCAGTGAAGTGAAGAAGCCTGGAATTCTAGGAACTTGCAGAGAAACTGGAACAGAATGCTGCAGATTCAAGGCTGTGGAGCGCAGATTGACACACACACACACACACACACACACACACACACACACACACACACACACACAGAGACGTTGCACTGGCGATTTCTTACACAGAATTCCCCAGATTTATACCTGCAGACTGTTTCCCATTGGTTTTGCAAACCTTGCAGGTGACTGAGTGTTTTAGATTAGCTGATCCTTCCAAGGCGGCGACGCCCATCCCATACCTCTGCAGCTGGAAGCTGCACAAACGTTTGCTGCTGCCTCTGAGACCTCTCCTCCCAGATATGCCTGCAAGTCGTGCCCCTCGCCAGCAGCCCACACCCCCACCAGAGGGACCGCGCCAGAGCGTCTGGACAGGTAAGTACCGCTGGTCCCGGAACCCGATCCGCCGAACCGTGACAATGTGTTTGCAACAACATCTGCCACATGTTGAGGAGGAGGAGGATGAAGAAAGCAGCCAGCAAGCAGAGACATCTGGTGATACTTGGAGTACAGATGTAGGGAGGCAGGTTAGGCAAGACCTCATAAATCGTTATTTTTAAGGTAAGTTTTGTTTGCTTCTTTCGTTTGTTGTGTAAGGCTAAATATATGTTGGCCCATTTTTCAAATAAAAACCATTACTCAGAATGTGTCTGTCTCCTTGAGACATACAAACATACCCTCGCTTTATGCTATACAAATGAAGCATGTGTATTGTGTTAATTTAAAAACTCAAAACAACAGATTATGAGTTGTATGCATGAAGTCTGGATAAGTGTTAATAAACTTGGATTGTAAATTTATTACAAGCACACAGCCACATAGTAATTTATTTTGTATTTTACTTTATGATTGTGTGTAACGTCCTAATGCACAGGTTCTCAAACTCGGCCCTCAGGACCCCACACAGTGCATGTTTTGCAGGTAACCCAGTAGAAGCACAGGTGTATGAATTACTCACAGACACATTTTAAAAGGTTCACAGGTGGAGCTAATTATGTCACGTGATTCTGTGAGGAGACCTGCAAAACATGCACTGTGTGGGGTCCTGAGGTCCGAGTTTGAGAACCTGTGTCCTAATTAAACACTCCTCCACATATAATATGTTAGTCTTGAGGAATACATGTGTCCCTACGTGTGATGCTCCATCGTATTTAAGGGACACAAACTTAGTCTCATCCAAAATAATTTATTTCGTAATGTTTGTTGCAGTAAACTTGCTGATTTGTAAGTAAATACAGTTTGCCACATATATACATTATTATACACATTATTATTTTTTTTGTAAAAAGTCAAATTTCTTTGTTTCTGCATCATGTGTAAGAAACTGATTACTCATTTTTAACACACACAAACATGGCCCAACAATAATGACATTAATTTTGGCACTGAATTATCTAAATTCAATCACAACATATTAAAACCTTTTTAGCCAACTCAATTGTGTTATTCTTGTAATGTTGTATAGAGAAGAAAGGTAAAATAGTTAACAATCACATTGTAATTTGTATTGGCTGCAGAATATAAGATTGATTGGAATCTAGAAAGAGTAATGATTAGAAAAAAATCAAGTGGTCTGGTTACTGCATGCTAAAGACATTCTGCCTGGCTGCCAATTATTGTGTCTGCAGGATATGAGATTGATTGGAATCTAGAAAGAGTAATGATTAGAAAAAAATCAAGTGGTCTGGTTACTTCCTGCTAACATCTATGTGCAGGTCAAACATTTCCCTCCTCCAAAAAAATTCAAAGATGGTAAAGAATAAATGTACGTACAAATTTTATGTTGTTTGTACCACTTATAATTAATGATGTTGTACAAATTGTCAAGGAGCTAAGTGTTATATCTATTTTGACAAACATATAATTACTAAGTATTTTGATTTACTTCTCTGAAATAAAAAATGTGAGGTTTATTTGTTCATTTTTTTTGGGTGGCTGCTTGTCCTGCCCTTTGCCTTTACCACTGTCATGTTGGTGTGCTCTGGTGGAGCGTCTTGGTGGTGATGACACTGGCGTGATATTTGGAGTAGTCATACCAGAACTGCTGCTTGTTTGCTGTTGTTGCGGAGGGATGCTGTTACCAGGACTAGAAGCAGAAATTTAGAAATAATATCCATTAGCTATCCATATGTTTGATAAATTATAACAAATCACTACACATGGAACACATGTCATTGACTGTTGCTTTCAGATATCCTGCCTAGCAACATCATCACTCATAACTTAAATACATACATATGCCTGTTTGTGGCAAATGTGTCTGGTTACTTCATTGTGAAAGCAAACACATTAGTTTTATTGTAGATCACACATTCTCCACCATAAAAACACTTTGAAATCCATAATGTGTTACCTTATATTTTTTCAAAAACAAACATAGTAATGTTTTTATATGTATTTGGCAATGTTAGGTCAAACACACATGTGAAAATTTGTTAAACTACCGTACTATTTTCAAAAATTAAACATGAGTTTCTGTTGCAGCATCTTACACACAATGTGCTACTGTATGGCTGAAGTGGACAAACATATCTTTACAGGATGTGGACAAGGCCATTTTGCTAGGATTCCATTTCATGTTTTACTGACTTCGGTAAGTATATCAGATTTTAATGTGTTTTGACTTAATGCGTTTAAGTAAAAGTTTTATTTAGATCTGAAATTTCTTAAATTTATTTCAGTTTGATACTCACAATCAAGATGAGGGGAGTGTGGTTCACGTCTTGGAGGTGTGTCCAAAATTGGGAGTGGGGGGACCGAACATACTGTCAATAATCTTCATGGCGGGGTAGCCTGCTGTGGTTGGCCCTGGACATCAGACCTTGCTTTCTTTGCTGCCACATGTTTTTTTTGATGGTGTGTTACAGAAGTCCCACTTCTGCTGCTCCAGACTTCTTTTGATGGACCTATTATTGAAAGTTAAATTTGTTTATGGCCATTCCTTTACAAACATACCCTTTACTACAATGGACACTTTACCTGCTTCCGCAGCGTCATCATCATCAGATGTCATGGGAGTTACTGTAGGACGACCAGTACTGCTTTTTTCCAACACTGTAAAACCAAAATAAAAAATCATGTATTCATGCTATTGTTGATACATGCTTATAAACATTAATTCTTTAAAAAAATGCTTGTTTTTTTTGGAATAAAAACATAAGGACCGTAAACAAAAAAACCACTACATAAACAATAAACATTGTCCAATAGCCATATGCACTATGGAAAGTGCAACACAGGAAAACATGTACAGGACACAGACATAGGACACAAGTACAAATACATACACTAACAACCAAAAACACACACATCTTCATTTTGTAATGAAGGAAAAATATTACATATGCAATATAGAAATTGCTCTGTGATGTGGCACTCCAAACACACATTACCACTATATGAGCCAACCAAAAATAAAACCCCCCAAAAATATATATATAAAAAAATTTAGACTGCAGTGTTGTGTCAGGGTACAAATACAGACTCAAACTGAACAAACAAATAGTGGGTTTAAAAAAAAAAAAATATTACATTCAGTAATAAAGACATTACACATGTAAGTGGTTTCCAAACCACTTTCCACTACTCCAGCCTCTAACATGACAACCACTGTTTTAGCAAAATTGCACATGGATAACCTAAATATAAAACATAGTCCAAATTAAAAACTTAAAAATGTGCAAAAGGAATACATTATTGCTGGACAATTCAATGACACCCCAAGTCCAAACTACACATGGAAAATATACAGAAAAAAAACACATGACATACAATAAAGTAAGATGTTACATTGGCTTTTGTAGAAAACATTACCAAAAAAAATGTATTTGCTGACACACACTTGAAGATGGGAGTAATATGCAACGTCACATGACACACATTTGAAAAAATAAAAAAAAGGTCATAGAATGTTAATGCAAATACACATGCTCACCATTCTTCCTGGGCCTATCTGAATCCAGGACATGGGTTGCTGAGACTACTTCAGGAGGTATTACACTCCACATGGGCTCCTCATACTCCAGATATCTTGCAATATAGGGCTGGCCACCACCGGTTTTTCGAGCCGACTTCGCCTCCTTGGCCATTTTGGACTTGACACGTCGCTTTATGTCATAGTACCGTTTGCGGCTCGTGTCCTCCATCCGCTTGACCACCCCCTCACTATTGACAGCAGCAACAACTTTCGCCCACAACACCGTCTTCTTCCGTGTTGGCACCTTGGCGGACTCAGGCCGAAATAGCTGCCGCTGATACTTCATCAGCTCCCGCACCAATGCCACATTTTCTGCATAACTAAACTTGACATTCTGCCCAGTCTTAGTAGTGGTGCGTGGCTGCAGAGCACTCTGACTGTCACTATCACTGTCACTTGAGGCTGCTGCAGCAACCTCACCCACCTCACTAACCTCACTCACACTCACCTCCTCCACCTGACCAACCTCCTCCCCCTCACTCACACCCTCCACCTCACCCACCTCTGAGTCACACATAATTGTGTCTAAACACTTAACACAGGAAAATAAAAAGACAAACAACACACTCGTCCACTACCACTGCACAAATCACACACACACACACACACACACACACACACACACACACACACACACACACACACACACACACGGGACTATAAATAAAAAATACTTGGACCAAAAATTAGACAAAACCACAAAAACAAGACTACAAGAATGACAAGACTACTTTCAAACACAATACTACACTCAGAAATCGCAAACAACACTCCTCACCAAACCAAAAACTCACCTACCTCCACAGCAGAACCTCCCTCCTCACCACTAACTAAACCCACGAGGTGCGGACGGTTTGGGGCGTATTTATATGGTTGTGCACAGACACTCCTACATCTGAAACACAACCAATCATGAACGGGGATGACAAACGAAACTAAAAGTGAAAATGCGGCCGGGGTTTAAAAAAAATCCCTGCCGCGTTTAACTTAGAAAATAAACCAGCAAAAACAACAAAAACACGTACGCAAATGACAATGATGGCCGTAAATGTGCAAAAAAAATGACTGGCATCGACATCGGAAAACACGAAAACCATAAAGTCGACTGCTTCGTAACTTGGCGTATATAGTTTCAAAAAGTTGTATGAAAATGCACCCGATACAAAACAAGTTAAAACACTACACAAACTGACTCAAACACGAATATTAGTAAATATAGGCCAGGGATGGGGAACAGAAATTGTTTTCACTGCGTGACTTTTACTAATATAAACTATGAGTTCTGGTATCTTGTGAATTTGGGCTCCTCTATCAGAGTTACTACCTCATTCACTTAAGTTTTCTAAATGAAAATAACTTTTTTAGATCTCCCATCGCTGTTCATCAGTTTGTCACACCTCCCGGTGCGCTAATCCTACAGATATACATCCGTGAATCGCTGCCCGTGACACTTTCTGGTTACCTCAGCATGTGTGGTTAATCAACATGGTCACTGCCACCAGCTGAAGTGATTTTTTGAGACATGCCCAGGGCAAGCTTCAGCTGTCACCCACACACATAATTATTTATAGTTAAAAATAGGTAACATGGGCCGCTTGGGGTCTTGGGTCAGATAACACAGAACCAGAACTAAAATTATGGTATTTAATTCAAAAATATCTTCTAAGCTTATAGCTAAAAAAAAAAAAAAGTTACAAGAATGTAAGCGTTTATATAGTAACACAAGTAAATTTAAAAAAAATAAAATAAGGAGAAGAAAACACAATGTTCAGGTCACCTGCAGTGTAGAACGCAGGGGAAGTGAGACCTCTTCAGATCACATGGTATCATTTTAGGATCAAGTCTCTCACTTGATCCACCTTATGACAATGAACAGTTTGCATTGTATGTTTCTCATATTTAAACCCACTGCAGTCCCTTCTTGCCCCCCCCCCCTTCCCCTTTGGAGGTATCTTAACCCTCCCAAAGCTGGAAAGGAGTGGGTGTAAGATTGCGCTCTGTGGTCTCTGGGTCATTCAAGCAGGGACTGATGCTTTTATCTACATTGCTGTTTGAAGCTTGAATATCTGGTCTTGTAATCAGCCTGGACTAGTTTTTACAATATGCTTCAGGAAGGCCAGGTCACACCTTTCCGGCCATAGTGTCTCTGAGGATTTCTCCAAGTAAACTCTTTCCCCTGCATCAAAGGAGATGTGACACCTCTGGGCTGTATTATAGACAAGCTGTATCCCAGCAAAGTGATTAAGTTTCAAACAGTTGTCAGCCTAATACATTTTCCGCAATACTATATACTGTATATTGATACATCACACAATGTGAATAATAATTTTTTTTTAACCATGTCCATTCCATTAGAAAACTGGGCATCCCCTACACTCACAATTAATGAACTAGGGTTTCTCTTACGTCCTAGAGGATGCTGGGGACTCCGTAAGGACCATGGGGTATAGACTGGCTCCGCAGGAGACATGGGCACTCTAAAGACTTTAGATGGGTATGCACTGGCTCCTCCCTCTATGTCCCTCCTCCAGACCCCAGTTAGATCCTGTGCCCAGAGGAGACTGGATGCACTGCAGGGGAGCTCTACTGAGTTTCTCTGAAAATACTTTTTGTTAGGTTTTTTATTTTCAGGGAGCACTGCTGGCAACAGGCTCCCTGCATCGTGGGACTGAGGGGAGTGAAGCAGACCTACTTAACTGATAGGCTTTGCTTCTTAGGCTACTGGACACCATTAGCTCCAGAGGGTCAGAACACAGGTGTCGTCCTCGCTGTTCGTCCCGGAGCCGCGCCACCGTCCTCCTCACAGAGCCGGAAGATAGAAGCCGGGTGAGTATAAGAAGAAGAAAGAAGACTTCACAGGCGGCAGAAGACTTCAGATCTTCACTGAGGTACCGCGCAGCGGTAACGCTGCGCGCCATTGCTCCCACACACACACAGCGGGCACTGTAAGGGTGCAGGGCGCAGGGGGGGCACCCTGGGCAGCAATAAAAACCTCAAGGGACACTGGCTAGTACATTATATACTGCGGAGGCAGTATATTTAAAAAAAAACGCCAGTATAAAGATTTGAGCGGGACCGAAGCCCGCCATCGAGGGGGCGGAGCTTGATCCTCCAGCACTAACCAGCGCCATCTTCTTCACAGCACGCTGCAGAGAAGCTGCTCCCCGGACTCTCCCCTGCTGAGCAAGTACAGAGGGCAAAAACGAGGGGGGGGTACATTTTATTGGCGCAGTGAGTGTATTATTATTATTATATAAAAGCACTGTACAGACTGGGATTTTGTTCCAGTGTCCAGTGGCGCTGGGTGTGTGCTGACATACTCTCTCTATGTCTCTCCAAAGGGCCTTATTTGGAGACTGTCTCCATATTTATATATCCTAGTGTGTGTGTCGGCATGTCTGAAGCGGAAGGCTCGTCTAGGGAGGAGGTGGAGCAGATGATTGTGGTGTCTCCGTCGGCACCGCCGACACCGGATTGGTTGGATATGTGGAATGTTTTAACTGCAAATGTGACCTTATTACATAAAAGATTGGACAAAGCAGAGTCCAGGGAAAAAGCAGGGAGTCAATCCATGGCTTTGACTGTGTCACAGGGCCCTTCGGGGTCTCAAAAACGTCCCCTTTCCCAGACAGCAGACACTGATACCGACACGGATTCTGACTCCAGTGTCGACCATGATGAGGGGAGGTTAGACCCAAGGGTGGCCAAGACTATTCAATATATGATTATTGCAATCAAAGATATTTTACATATCACAGAGGACCCCTCTGTTCCTGACACGAGGGTTTGCATGTTTAAAGAAAAGAAACCTGAGGTAACGTTTCCCCCATCTCATGAGCTAAACGCCTTATTTGAAAAAACTTGGGAAACTCCAGACAAGAAACTGCAGATTCCCAAGAGAATTATTATGGCGTATCTTTTCCCCTCACAGGATAGGTTACGGTGGGAATCCTCGCCCACGGTGGACAAGGCGTTAACGCGCTTGTCCAAAAAGGTTGCACTACCGTCCCCGGACACGGCAGCCCTCAAGGATCCTGCTGATCGCAGACAGGAAACTACCTTGTAATCGATTTATATACATACGGGTGCCTTGCTCAGACCGGCAGTAGCGTCGGCATGGGTGGGTAGTGCAATTGCAGCATGGGCAGATAACTTGTCATCTGAAATTGACGCCCTAGATAAGGATACCATTTTATTGACCTTGGGTCACTTAAAAGACGCAGCGTTATATATGAGACAGGCTGCGAGAGACATTGGGCTGTTGGGCTCAAGAGCCAATGCCATGGCGATTTCGGCTGGACGGTCCCTGTGGACCCACCAATGGACGGGTGATGCCGATTCAAAAAGACATATGGAAACTTTACCTTACAAGGGTGAGGTTTTATTTGGGGAGGGCCTCGCGGACCTGGTTTCCACAGCTACCGCGGGTAAGTCTTCTTTTTTGCCTTACGTTACCCCTCAGCAAAAGAAAACTCCTCAATATCAGATGCAGTCCTTTCGGTCGCATAAGTCCCGAAGGGGCCGGGGCTCTTCCTTCCTCGCCAGAGGTAAGGGGAGAGGGAAAAGAACGCCTGCTACGGCTAGTTCCCAGGAACAAAAGTCCTCCCCGGCTTCTACACAATCCACCGCATGATGCTGGGGCTCCACTGACGGAGTCCGCGCCGGTGGGGGCACGTCTTCGAATATTCAGCCAGGTCTGGGTTCTGTCGGATTTGGATCCTTGGGCGATAGAAATTGTATCCAAGGGCTACAAACTGGAATTCGAAGAAGTGCCTCCTCGCCGATTTTTCAAATCGGCTTTGCCAGCTTCTCCCCCAGAGAGGGAAACAGTTTCAGCTGCCATACAAAAGCTGTGTCAACAGCAAGTGGCTATCAAGGTTCCCCTAATGCAACAGGAGAAAGGGTACTATTCAACCCTATTTGTGGTCCCGAAGCCGGATCGCTCGGTCAGGCCCATTCTGAATCTAAAATCCCTAAACCTATATTTGAAAAAGTTCAAATTCAAGATGGAATCTCTCCGGGCAGTGATCTCCAGCCTGGAAGGGGGGGATTTTATGGTATCACTAGACATAAAGGATGCATACCTTCATGTCCCCATTTATCCCCCTCATCAGGCGTACCTGAGATTCGCTGTACAGGACTGTCATTACCAGTTTCAGACGTTGCCGTTTGGGCTTTCCACGGCCCCGAGGATGTTCACCAAGGTGATGGCGGAAATTATGGTGCTCCTGCGCAAACAAGGAGTCACAATTATCCCATACTTGGACGATCTCCTGATAAAAGCGAGATCGAGAGATCAATTGATGAACAGCGTGTCGCTCTCCCTGAAAGTGCTGCAGCAACACGGCTGGATCCTAAATCTACCAAAGTCACAGCTGATTCCAACGACTCGGCTATCATTCTTAGGCATGATTCTGGACACGGAACTGAAGAGGGTTTTTCTCCCAATGGAAAAAGCCCAGGAATTCCAGAACATGGTCAGAGACCTGCTAAAACCAAAAAGAGTGTCAGTTCATCAATGCACTCGCGTTCCGAGAAAAATGGTGGCGGCCTACGAGGCCATCCCCTTCGGCAGGTTCCATGCGAGGACATTTCAGTGGGACCTTCTGGACAAGTGGTCGGGGTCCCATCTGCAAATACATCAGAAAACAAGCCTGTCCCCCAGGGCCAGGGTGTCTCTCCTGTGGTGGCTGCAGAGTGCTCACCTTATAGAGGGTCGCAGGTTCGGCATTCAAGACTGGGTTCTGGTGACCACGAACGTGAGCCTCCGAGGATGAGAAGCAGTCACACAAGGAAGAAACATTCAGGGACTATGGTCAAGCCAGGAGGCTTGTCTACACATCAACGTGCTGGAATTGAGGGCCATATACAACGGCCTACGACAAGCGGAGAATCTTCTTCGCGACCTACCCGTTCTGATTCAATCAGACAAGGTCACAGCCGTGGCTCATGTAAACCGACAAGGCGGGACAAGGAGCATAGTGGCAATGGCGGAAGCCACCAGGATTCTTCGCTGGGCAGAAAATCACGTAAGCGCTCTGTCAGCAGTTTTCATTCCGGGAGTGCAGGGAGAAGGATACTGGCGCCGGCTGAATTTCGAATAATGAATGGAAACAAATTTATCAATAAAAAATTAGTCATACATTTATTAAAAATAGTCTAAAAATGATTACATCAAATCTAATAATCTAATAATCAAAGGGTAATATGTTAAGTAGGAATTGAGAGTCTCTCAAATTATCATGTGACCACTTCAATTTTGGGGCAAGGTGTGCTTGTATGCTGGCTAGGACTCAGTCCTCCAGAGTGTCCTCAATAAATTTTAGAAATGGATATTACCATGGTCTCAGGAAGAAATCCCCTTGGTTCTCAATTGCAGATCGAGGTCCAGTAGCAGCAGGGGAAGATTCAGAGATTCCAAATGGATGACACTGGTGAAGACCCTTGGAAGTTTAGAAGTCCAGTATTTTGCCAGATAGTTAAAAAGAGCAGGTGCAGTGCCCGTGGTCAGAAGAGAAAAGGGCTCAACGCGTTTCGCTGGTCTAGATCACCGCCAGCTACCTCAGGAGCATATCATTCCGGGAGTGGACAACTGGGAAGCAGACTTCCTCAGCAGACACGATCTCCATCCAGGAGAGTGGGGTCTTCATCAAGAAGTTTTTGCAGAGATAACAAGTCATTGGGGACTTCCTCAAATAGACATGATGGCGTCACGCCTCAACAAGAAGCTTCAGAGGTATTGTGCCAGGTCAAGGGACCCTCAGGCAGTAGCAGTGGACGCCCTGGTGACACCGTGGGTGTTTCAGTTGGTCTATGTGTTCCCTCTACTTCCACTCATCTCAAAAATATTGAGAATCATAAGACGAAAAGGAGTGCAGACAATACTCATTGTTCCAGATTGGCCTCGAAGGGCCTGGTATTCAGATCTTCAGGTGATCCTCACAGAAGATCCATGGACTCTTCCTCTCAGGGAGGACCTGTTGCAGCAGGGGCCCTGCGAGTTCCAAGACTTACCGCGGTTACGTTTGACGGCATGGCGGTTGAACACCGAATCCTAGCTGGGACAGGTATTCCGGAGGAAGTCATCCCTACTCTGATAAAAGCTAGGAAGGAGGTGACGGCAAAACATTATCACCGTATCTGGAGGAAATATGTATCTTGGTGTGAAGCCAAGAAGGCTCCTACGGAAGATTTCCACCTGGGCCGGTTTCTCAACTTTCTACAGACAGGAGTGGATATGGGCCTAAAGTTAGGCTCCATTAAGGTGCAGATTTCGGCCCTATCAATATTCTTTCAGAAGGAATTGTCTTCTCTCCCAGAAGTCCAGACTTTTGAAAAGGGATTACTGCACATCCAGCCTCCTTTTGTGCCCCCAGTGGCACCATGGGACCTTAACGTGGTGTTACAGTTCCGTAAATCACACTGGTTTGAACCTCTTCAAACGGCGGAATTAAAATTTCTAACTAGGAAAGTGGTCATGTTGCTGGCCTTGGCGTCTGCAAGACAGGTGTCCAAATTGGCGGCTTTGTCTCACAAGAGCCCCTATCTGAATTTCCATGTGGATAGAGCAGAGTTGAGGACTCGTCCTCAATTTCTGCCTAAGGTGGTTTCGTCATTTCATATGAACCAACCTATTGTGGTGCCGGTGGCTACGGGGGACTTGGAGGATTCCAAGTCTCTTGATGTAGTCAGGGCCTTAAAAATTTATGTAGCCAGGACGGCTCGAGTTCGGAAAACAGAGGCACTGTTTGTCCTGTATGCTGCCAACAAAGTTGGTGCTCCTGCTTCTAAGCAGACTATTGCTCGCTGGATCTGTAACACGATTCAGCAGGCTCATTCTACGGCTGGGTTGCCGTTGCCTAATTCTGTAAAGGCCCATTCCACTAGGAAGGTGGGCTCTTCTTGGGCGGCTGCCCGAGGCGTCTCGGCTTTACAGCTTTGCCGAGCAACTACTTGGTCGGATTCAAACACTTTTGCAAAATTCTAATAGTTTGATACCCTGGCTGATGAGGACCTCATGTTTGCTCAATCGGTGCTGCAGAGTCATCCGCACTCTCCCGCCCGGTCTGGAGCTTTGGTATAATCCCCATGGTCCCTACGGAGTCCCCAGCATCCTCTAGGACATAAGAGAAAATAAGATTTTAAACCTACCGGTAAATCTTTTTCTCCTAGTCCGTAGAGGATGCTGGGCGCCTGTCCCAGTGCGGACTAATTTTCTGCAAGGCTTGTATATAGTTATTGCTTACATAAGGGTTATGTTACAGTTTAGATCAGTCTTTGGCTGATGCTGTTTTGTTCATACTGTTAACGGGTTTGTATGTTCCATGTTGTACGGTGTGGATGGTGTGGGCTGGTATGTATCTTGCCCTTAGATTAACAAAAATCCTTTCCTCGTACTGTCCGTCTCCTCTGGGCACAGTTCTTTAACTGAGGTCTGGAGGAGGGGCATTGAGGGAGGAGCCAGTGCACACCCATCTAAAGTTTTTAGAGTGCCCATGTCTCCTGCGAAGCCCGTCTATACCCCATGGTCCTTACGGAGTCCCCAGCATCCTCTACGGACTAGGAGAAAAAGATTTACCGGTAGGTTTAAAATCTTATTTTTTGGAGCCTAGGTCAATATTAAGACTGGTCCCCCCCCCCCCCCCCCCCACACCCACACACACAAAAAAGGAGATTTATGGTAAGAACTTACCCATGTTAAAGCTCTTTCTGTGAGGTACACTGGATTCCACAGGGAATAACATCGGGGTGTAGAGTAGGCTCTTGATCCAAGGCACCAACAGGCTAAAAGATTTGACTGTTCCCAAGATGCTCAGCGCCGCCTCCTCTATAATCACGCCTCCATGCAGAGGAGGTCAGTTTCGTTAACCAGTCCAATGCAGTAGCAGGCAAAAGAGACGACAGCCCTTAGTAGCCATGTACACCACATTCTCATGACAGGAGAAGGTATCTGCGGTTAATGCCATACCAACCCAAAGAAGCTAAGTGCGTCAGGGTGGGCGCCCTGTGAAATCCAGTGTACCTCGCAAAAAGAGATTTAACAAGGGTAAGTTCTTACCGTAAACCTAATTTTCTGCAGCGGGGTACACTGGTATTCCACAGGCAATAACATCGGGGATGTCCTAAAGCAGTTCCTTATGGGAGGGGATGTACTGTAGCGGGCACAAGAACTCGGCGTCCAAAGGAAGCATCCTGGGAGGTGGAAGTATCGAAGGCATAGAACCTTATGAACGTGTTCACTGAGGACTATGTAGCACCTTGCACAATTGTTCAAGGGTCGCACCACGGCAGGCCACCCAAGAAAGTCCAACAGACTGAGTAGAATGGGCTTTGATGGTAGCAGGAGCTGGAAGGCCAGCCTGTACATAAGCATGTGCAATCATCATTCTAATCCATCTAGCCAAGGTCTGCTTGTTAGCAGGCCAGCCACGTTTGTAAAAAACAAACAGTACAAAGAGAGAATCAGACTTCCTAACGGAGGCTGTCCTCTTAACTTAGATACGGAGAGCCCGTACCACATCCACAGACTGCTCTTTGGATGATAAATCCAGAGAGACAAAGGCCGGAACCACAATCTCCTGGTTAAGGTGGAAAGAAGACACCACCTTAGGTAGATAACCAGGGCGCGTTCGAAGAACCGCCCGGTCATGGTGAAAAATCAGATAGGGGGACCTACAAGACAAGGCACCCAAATCTGATACCCGTCTAGCAGAGGCAATAGCCAGCAGAAACAAGACCTTGAGGGAAATCCACTTAAGGTCCGCAGATTCAAGAGGTACTAACGGAGACTCTTGCAAGGCCTTTTGAACCACCAACTAATCCCAAGGAGCCACAGGTGGAACAAAGGGAGGTTGAATCCGTAAAACACCCTAAGTGAGTCGCAATTTTTCTCAGAAACCATACCCTGTAGGTCAGAGAACCAATGCTGTCTGGGCCACGCTGGAGCTATTGGAAGAAGGATTCCCCCTTCTTACTTGAACTTCCTCACCACTCTGAGCAGGAGTGACACCGCAGGGAACACGTACGGCAATCCAAAAGTTCCATGGAATTGCCAGTTAGACCGCGAACGTCGCTTGAGGATCCCTTGTTCTTGCTCCGAAGACCGGAACCTTGTGATTGTGTCGAGACGTCATCAGGTCTACATCTGGTAGGCCCCACTTGTCCACTAGGAGTTGAAATACTTCTGGATGAAGGCTCCACTCTCTGGCGTGTACGTCCTGATGACTGAGGAAGTCCGCTTCCCAGTTGAGGACTCCCGGAATGAACACTGACGATATGGCTGGCAGATGGCGTTTTACCCATTGAAGAATCTTTGACACTTCCAACATTGCCATGCAGCTTCGAGTGCCGCCTTGATGATTTATGTACACCACCGTGGTGGCGTTTTCTGACTGTACTTGAACAGGCCTGTTCAGTACCAGATGCCGGGCCAGTTTCAGAGCATTGAATACAGCCTGCAATTGCAGAATGTTTATAGGGAGGAGAGACTCCTCCCTGGTCCACCGACTCTGAAGAGAGTGTAGTTCCAACACTGCGCCCCAAACCCTCAGACTGGCATCCGTCATCAGAAGAACCCAGTTGGAGATCCAGAAGGGATGACCCCTGCTCAATCGATGGTCCTGCAGCCACCAGGTCAGTGACAGACAGACCTCCGGAGACAAGGAGATCATTTTAGACCTGATACGGTGAGGCAGGCCGTCCCACTTGGCAAGAATCAGTTTCTGCAGAGGGCGGGAATGAAATTGAGCATACTCCACCATGTCGAAAGCTGATACCATGAGGACTAGTACTTGCATCGCCGAGTGTATCGACACATGCGGACGAGAGAGGAAGCAACGTATCTTGTCCTTAAGCTTCAGGACTTTCTCCTGTAACAAAAACAGCCTCTGGTTGTGTGTGTCCAACAACGCTCCCAGATGTACCATGCTCTGGGCAGGGACCAGGGATGATTTCTTCCAGTTGATGAGCCACCCGTGGGCTTGCTGAAACTGGACCATCAAATCCAAATGACGGAGGAGATCTTCTGGTGAATTGGCCAGGATCAGCAGATCGTCCAGATACGGCAGGATCCGGATGCCCCGACGGCGTAGTGAAGCCGTCAAAACTGCCATGACCTCATTGAAAATTTGCGGGGCTGTGGTCAGACCAAACAGTAAGCCCCGGAATTGGTAATGGAAATTGGCTATAGAAAACCGCATGTATTGCTGATGTGACATGGCAATAGGGATATGCAGGTAAACATCCTGTATATCCAGGGATACCATATAGTCCCCTGGTTCCAAAGCCAGGACAATAGAGTGAAGGGTCTCCATACGAAACTTGGAGACCCTCAAAACTTGTTCAAAGATTTGAGGTTGAGAATGGGCCGGGAGGAACCATTCGGTTTGGGGACTAGGAACAGCATTGAATAGTACCCCTGCCCCTCTGAGCCAGAGGCACTGCTACTACCACTCCAGTGTCCAGGAGGGATTGTACCACTAAACGGAGAGTTGTTGTCTTCACGTGATCTGAAGGGATGTCCGTCAGGCAACAGCGAGGAGGGGGACGTGTCTTGAAGGATATAGCGTATCCGTGAGTGACGACTTACCACACCCAAGCATCTGAAGTGGTCTTCAACCATACCTGGGTGAACTGTAGAAGTCTGCCTCCCATCCTGGGATCCCCCAGGGGGAGGCCCGCCCCGTCATGCCGCAGGCTTGTCAGATTTTGAAGTCGGCTGACGGGCAGCCCAGGCATGATTGTGCTTGGGCTTGGTGGTTTTGGAAGTGCGAGACTGTTTCGGGTACGCCTGACCCTTTGCTTTTCCTGGAAGGCGAAAGGAAGTATTCTTAGCCTTCGGGGCAGAAGGAGAAGTATTAGGTAGACATGCAGTCTTAACAGACGCCAAGTTAGCGACAATCTTGTTGAGATCCTCACCAAAGAGGATGTTTCCTTTAAACGGGAGCACCTCCAGGGTTTTCTTAGAGTCCAAGTCCACCAACCAGGACTGCAACCAGAGAATACGGCGAGCCAAAATGGATGTCGTAGCAGCCTTGGCCGCCAGAACACCTGCATCTGGAGCTGCTTCTTTAATGTAATGAGATGCCGTGACAATACAAGAGAGACATTGTCTGGCATGTTCAGAAAAATTGGACGGAAACTCAGCCTCTATTTCCTGAGCCCACGCCTCAATAGCTTCTGCGGCCCAAGTAGCCGCAATGGTGGGCCTCAAAGACCATCAGCCTCGATTCTCTTGGCGCTCAGGATTACAGTCCAAAGGTACTCTGACTCAAGGTTGATATGAGTCATGCACTCGGAACCTTAAAAACACAGAATGAAACCTCATAGGGCAATATATCCAATTCTTCTGTATTAGTACAATGATGGTAAGTGAGGACTCCTACCCCTTGGAGTGGTCTACGTTATAGGTAGACAGAAACCGCGTGTAGTATTTCTAGTGGTACAACCCACACCAGATACTGCATGTATTCATCCTCCAAGAGAAGAGATATTTCCAAAAATAGTATAATACTGTTTTAATTAAATATAATACACAATGTAAGACAAGTAACGGTGATGCTAGCCTCTCACCCGGTGAGTGGTCTACTCCAATCAGGGCAGACAAATGAGCATAAAGATGGAAAATCCAGGCGTCCCTGCAGGCTCCAAAACACACCGGGCTCAAGTCAGGGTCACTGCTTTCTCACTCCGCCAAAGCGTTTCGATACTTCCTGTATCTTCCTCAAGGCATGCCTTGAGGAAGATACAGGAAGTATCGAAACGCGTTGGCGGAGGGAGAAAGCAGTGACCCTGACTTGAGCCCGGTGTGTTTTGGAGCCTGCAGGGACGCCTGGATTTTCCATCTTTATGCTCATTTGTCTGCCCTGATTGGAGTAGACCACTCACCGGGTGAGAGGCTAGCATCACCGTTACTTGCTTACATTGTGTATTATATTTTATTAAAACAGTATTATACTATTTTTGGAAATATCTCTTCTCTTGGAGGATGAATACATGCAGTATCCGGTGTGGGTTGTACCACTAGAAATACTACACGCGGTTTCTGTCTACCTATAACGTAGACCACTCCAAGGGGTAGGAGTCCTCACTTACCATCATTGTACTAATACAGAAGAATTGGATATATTGCCCTATGAGGTTTCATTCTGTGTTTTTAAGGTTCCGAGTGCATGACTCATATCAACCTTGAGTCAGAGTACCTTTGGACTGTAATCCTGAGCGCCAAGAGAATCGAGGCTGATGGTCTTTGTGGTGTTGTATTGTGTCATTGGAGTGTAGGTGACGCTCCACATCAGCCGATTCACAAAGGCAGCTAATTGCGCACTGGTCAGGTTTTCAATTTTTGTTCTTGCAATGGTGGGCCTATGCACAGCCCCTGCGAGGGTATAGATAGCTTTTAAGCAGCCCTCCACATGCTTATCCGTCGGCTCCTGAAGAGAAGGGACGGTAGTGTCAAGCAGAGAAGATGCGAATCCACCGGCAGTGGCATTTTCCAATTTTTACTCAATTCTGCCTCAAGGGGATCAGGGCCGGATTAACCTTTGGGGGTGCCCTGGGCACTTAAGACAAGGGGGCCCTGGTGAAAGGGGGGGGGGGGTATATTAGATTGTGCATACCCATTCCAGGAGGGACAAAATGCTCCTGGACTTCTCTATTAATACTGTATATGATTAATGTCACCTTTGCTGAACTATTTCATTGATAAGAAAGGTTTTTTAACAAGGTGATTGCAATAATAACTTAAGAAGGAAGTCAAGGTAGAGAGTATTTTGTACCTCCTAAAATGGATCATGTTGAGAGGTAGGGATTGTGTATATAGAATTTAAACCAATTGTGTTGATTAGATTTAAACTGATAGTTTAATAATGCCTGGGGATTGTTTATGGCGCCACCTAATTGAGAGACAACTATTTTATTAAATATTCTTTTAGTGGAACAAAGACAACTTAAACAACCTTAAATTACACATAGAAAAATGAAATCCGTGAATAGCAGCAGTGTCTGTACTACTAACACACAGGGACAGGAGTCAGGAGGACTCTGTGTGTGTATCTCTCTCTAAACCCAAATGCTCTCATTATATAACAGGTCACACATACTGTCCAGCTTGCATTCTGGCTTGCTGGTTCTGCTTCTGAGGGAAAGTTAGTTATGTCAGTGTGCTTCAGCTGGGGGGCCCCGGGGTACAGTGTGCCCTGGCTCCCCTCTTAATCTGGCTATGAAGGGGATAGCGGGTTAGCATGTTCTTGTGCGGGGTGAATTTCTTTCCTAGGTTCTCCCAGGATTCCTGACGTATGTCAACCAAGTGGTCAGAATGAGGTAAGATCAATTTAGTAACCTTCTGATGTTTGAACCTGTCCGGTTTCTTAGATGTAGTAGCAGGCTCAAGATCATCATCAATCTGAAGAATGAGCCTGATAGCCTCTAATAGATCAGGAACATCCACATGTAAAACAGATTCCCCATCAGAAATGTCATGATCAGAGTCTGTGGGCTCAGTATACATGCCATCTTCATCGGAAGAGGTATCCGAAACATGCATGGATTGAGAGGAAGCAACAGCCCACTTAGAGGAATTCTTAGGTTTAGTCTTAGGCGGGCGAGGGTCAGGAATACATTTATCCAAAGAGTTATTCAATTGCTGTAACTGAGTGGACAAAGCATTTTCATAGGTCGCCCCCTTTTTGGCAGGCGGGCGCTTTGCACGCGCAGATGTCCCTCCTTCAGCAGAAGAAAAGTTGGGAGGAATGCACACAGTCACATGTGCAATGCAGGAATAATGACAAACAATAAAACTGCACTGGACTAGCAATACTATTACTAAAGCTATGTATATAAACAGATATATCAATGCACAGTAAAAACTGGATGAATATCACAGGGTACTTGTACTAAAGAACCCTGAAGTATGCACTTGTTCTTAACTAACACTGTCTAAATGACATGTAGAATACTTAAGTGTCCTGTAAATGCACAGCACTGATGATGCAGGCGTCTTTACAGAGGAGGCATCACCCAGCAGTACCAGAATCAGCGCAGGAGTGCGTAATGGCGCCCAAACGCTGACAGGGAGTGAGGGAGACAGAGAGATGCAGTTCCAGGGCAGGAACATTTACTCTGAATGGCGCCTAGGGGCTGGGGAAGGGGCTACAGCCAGAGCCTTATCCCCTTGCTGGACTCCACCACCGGGTGCTGCGGGCCTTAATAAAATGGATTATAGCCTAATCCGACCTGTGCCCTTGCCCTGTTGGTCTAGTGGGGTTCCTGTACTGCCACAGTGTCCACGCCAGCGCGCGGCACGCCTCCTAATGGCCACTGCGGATCGCGTTTTCCAGCGGGTCCCGTCTGGGGGACGCTTTTACCTCCTCCCTGAGTTCGGCCACGAGAACCCGGAGAACTTCGGTTAGTGTGTGTGCCCTGGGTGAAGAACCGGAGCCTCCGCTGTAAGTACCTGGCAACCAGGGACACGGGAGTATACAGCGCCACTGTGGGAGGTGATAGAGCTGAAGCAGGAGATATCAGAATGATATCTAGCACTAGAGTGCCTCTGCTGCAGCCCTTGAAGTCTTCTATCTTCTTTAAAATAGCTCTTCTTAGGGCTGATAGAGCAGCCCTGTCTGTTAGCTGCCTGCACTGCATGGCACCAACTTACAAACTGAGCACCTGTGCACGGAGGCGGGGTTATCGAGGAGGCGGCGCTGAGTATCTTGGGAACAGTCAAAGCTTTTAGCCTGTTGGTGCCTTGGATCAAGATCCTACTCTACACCCCGATGTTATTCCCTGTGGAATACCAGTATACCCCGCTGTAGAAAAGACCCACATAGTACATTATGAAAAAAAAGAAGGGGCGTGGACACAGAAAATGGAGTGTGTCAACATCGCACGACACCTGTTTCAAGTCGCACACATTCTTTTCAATTCCACATGCACCTTACCTATAGGATGGTTTCTCACAATTTGGAACCTCTGAAGAAATGCATCATCTAAGGCAGATGGCGTCTTCAGTCAGTATTCAATATTCATGTAGGAGATCACATTGGATTCGTCCAGAAGATGCCTGTTTGTGTAGGAATATTAACAAGATCATCATCATTCAACAGTGGTTTAGCCAGACTCACATCCTGCCCCTTGCATCTCTAAGGCACACCATCTCTCCCCCCGGCGTCTCTCAGCCTCACTATCATCTACCCCATGTCTCTCAGTCACACCATCATCTCCTCCCTGCATCATCTCTCAGCACACCATCTCCCCCCCTGCATCTCTCTGCCACATCATCATCTCACGCACAAATAATTGTCACTTTATATATAGGCAGCGGTGCAAATAAAAACAAATTTATTAGCTGTACTGTGTGCGTGCTAAAAAATGGGTGCGTCCACATGCCACACAGGGCGTGGCCAATGAAAATTGGTGCATGATACCCATATGAACCCAATAGTGCAGTGCAAGATACACATATGCCCCCAATAGTGCAGTGCCAGATACACATATGCCCCTAACAGTGCCAGATACACATATGCCCCCACGGTGCCAGATATGCCCCAACGGTGCATGATATGCTCCCACAGTGCTAGGTACACACATGTCCCCACAATGCCAGGTACACACATGTCCCCACAGTGCCAGGTACACACATGTCCGCACAGTGCCAGATATGCCCCCCACAGTGCCAGGTACACACACATGCCCCCCACCCCACAATGCTGCTCACCATTGCTGCTCTGGCTGCTACTGTGCATGTGTGTCAGGGGAGGAGAGCACAGCGAGTGGCGGGTAGGATCTCAAACCAGGTGCCAGTTGGTGAGCCAATCAGAGCTCGCGGACCGGCAGCCAATCAGGAGCCGTCGCTGCCGGTCCACGAGCTCTGATTAGCTCATGAACCGGAGGCTGGTTTGAGATTCTACACGCCGCTGCTGCAATGAGGGGCAGGAGAGACGTGCACTGCGCTCTCCTCCCCTGAAAGCTGACACACATGCCGCCGCCGGACTGAGCACTAAGGGACAGGAGAGGTGCATGCTGCACTCTCCTCCCCTGACACACACACACAGCAGTGGCTGCAAGTACAGGTGGGCGGCCGGTGGTACTGCGTACCAGCTGTCGATTTCTTACCGATACACAGTACCGCCCCCATACCGCCATACTTGCAGCACTGTATATAGGTGTCATGGTGTGTATGTCAATGTATGCATAGATGTAGGTGTGTGTATGTCTGTGTACGTAAAGGTGTTAGCATGTATGTCAATGTATGTATAGGTGTCAGCATATAAATAGGTGTCAGCATGTGCATGTCAGTGTATAAACAGGTGTGTATGTATAGCTGTCAGCATGCGAATCAGTGTCTCAGCATTTGTGTATCGGTGTATGTACAAGTGTCAGCGTGTATGTTGGTGTATGTGTAAGTGTCAGTGTGTGTTTGTCAGTGTGTCAACGTGTGTATATTGGTGTATGTCAGTGTGTCAGCGTGTGTATGTCAGTGTGTCAGCGTGTGTATGTCAGTTTATGTATAATTGTCAGCGTGTGCATGTCAGTGTGTGTATGTCGGTGTATGTATAAGTGTCAGCGTGTGTATGTCAGTGTGTGTATATCGGTGAATGTATAAGTGTCAGCATGTGAATGTCAGTGTGTTAGCCTGTGTTTGTCGGTGTATGAGTAGGTGTTTACGTATAGGTGTCAGCATGAGTATGCCGGTGTAAGTATAGGTGTCAGCATATGTATGTAGCGCTGTGTTACATCTGTGTGTGTGAGATATACGGTACAGTAACAGAGGTGTGTTATACACACTAACAGCCCCACTAGGACACTATTGCAGATCTACAGTATACAGCACAGAAAACAGCACCCTATACGAGATACATACATGACAAGCACAGTACATGATAAATACGTGACACACAGTACATGATACATAAATGACACACAGTACATCATACATAAATGTCACGCACACACAGCCCATAATACATACATGACACACACACACAGAGTACATGATACATACATGACACACACAGTACGTGATACATAAGTGACACACACACACACACACACACACACACACACACGGGTACATAATACATACATGAAACACACATACACAGAGTACATAATACATACATGAAACACACATACACAGAGTACATAATACATACATGACACACACATACAAGGGTACATAATACATACATGAAACACACATACACAGATTACATAATACATACATGACACACGCATACAGAGTACATAATACATACATGACACACATATACAGAGTACATAATACATACATGACACACATATACAGAGTACATAATACATACATGAAACACACATACACAGAGTACATAGTAACATAGTAACTAAGGTTGAAAAAAGACAATCGTCCATTGAGTTCAACCTATTTGTGGTCTCCTGTGCAGTCTTATTATAGGACTAGTTATTTTTAAGTTAGGACTAGTTATAGTAACTATAATGCGTGCCTACGCACAATAACCCTGAATATCTTTATCCAATAAGAATTTATCTAACCCATTCTTAAAGGTGATGATTGAGTCCGCTGTTACTACTCTCTCAGGCAGGGAATTCCAAACACGTATTGTCCTTACTTGAAAAAACCTTTTCGCCTCAATGTGCGGAAACTCCTCTCCTCTAACCTAAGTAAGTGACCACGTGTCCTCTGTGCTGATCTTATAGAAAACAAGTCCCTACCGAGCTCTGTGTATTGACCCCTTGTATATTTGTAGATGTTGATCATGACCCCTCTTAGTCTCCTCTTTTCTAATGTAAAAATGCCTAGCCGTGCAAGACTTCCTCGTATTTCAGCTTCTCCATGCCCTTGATTAGTTTGGTCGCCCGCCTCTGAACCTTTTCTAGCTCCAGGATATCCGTTTTGTAATATGGTGCCCAAAATTGCACACAGTATTCAAGATGTGGCCTCACTAGTGATTTATATAATGGGAGTATAATACTCTCGTCCCTTGCATCAATTCCTCGTTTTATGCATGCTAATATCCTATTAGCCTTCTTTGCTGCACTCCTACTTTGGGTACTGCTGCTTAATTTGTTATCTATGTGAACCCCTAAGTCTTTTTCCAGTACAGAATCCCCTAGTATTACCCCATTTAGTATGTAGGTGTAATTTTTGGTCTTGCCCCCACAGTGCATTACCTTACACTTGTCTGTGTTGAATCTCATTCTCCATTTTGCTGCCCATGCTTCCAGTTTAGTTAAGTCGTTATGAAGAGACTCAGCATCCCCCTCCGTATTTATAACTTTACACAATTTGGTAACGTCAGAGAAAATTGACACCCTCTGTAGACCTACTGTTAGGTCGTTGATGAAAAGGTTGAACCAAAGTGGTCCAAGTACAGACCCTTGTGGCACACCACTTAGTACCGTAGTCCAATTTGAAAATGATCCATTGACCACAACCCGCTGCTCCCTATTATCTAACCAATTACTGACCCAAGTGCATATTGTGCTCCCTAGCCCTATTTTTTGTATCTTATATATAAGACGCATGTGTGGTACAGTGTTGAAAGCTTTAGCAAAGTCTAAAAAGATTACATCCACCTCCTTACCCTGATCAAGGTTCGCACTTACTGTTTCATAAAAGCCAAGTAAGTTGGTTTGACATGATCTGTCCTTCACAAATCCATGTTGGTTCCTTTTAATGACCTTATTTGCTTCAAGGAACTTTTGAATACTGTCCCTTAGAATACCTTCCAATACTTTCCCCACTATAGATGTAAGACTAACTGGTCTATAATTACCTGGTTCAGCTTTGCCCCCCTTTTTGAATATCGGCACTACCTCCGCTATAAGCCAGTCTTTGGGAACCATACCCGATTTAACCAAATCCATGAAGATAAAAAATAGAGGTCTTGCTAGTTCAGCGTGCAACTCCATAAGAACTCTCGGATGAATTCCATCTGGACCAGGTGACTTATTAATCTTTGAGACTACCTCCTCACATAAATAAGCATAAATAAGCATTTAGCAGTGGGACATTATCTTTGTTGAGATTTTGTGTTAGACCCAGCATTTGGTCCTCTCTGGTAAATACCGTTGAAAAAAAACTTGTTTAGTTTGTTTGCTATGTCATTATCATTTTTGATTAAGACTCCCTTCTTGTCCTTTAAAGGGCTTATACTCTCCTTCTTTAGTCTCTTGCTGTTGATGTACTTAAAAAAAATTGGGATTCGCTTTGCTTTCCTTTGCTACTACTTTTTCAGTTTCTACTTTAGCCGCTCATTCCTTTTTTGCATATTTTGTTACAGTCCTTATAATGCTGGAATGACTCTGCATCCCCCTCAGATTTGTATTTTTTAAATGCTCATCTTTTTTTGTCCATTAATTCCTTTATATGTTTGTTAAACCACATTGGTTTGGGATTTTTATTCCTTTTTTTGCTGCTGGTGGGAATAAATTTACGAGCATTATTAATTAGTAGTGATTTTAATACATTCCATTTCTCTGTAGTATTTTTTCCTTGAAACAGAATTTCCCATTCAATGTCCCTTAACGCTTCCTTTATCATGTCAAAGTTGGCTTTGCTAAAGTTTAGATTCCTAGTTGAGCCAGTATAGGACTGCTTATGAAAACTGATATTGAATGTGACCATATTGTGGTCGCTGTTACCTATGGGCTCTCCTACTTCAATATTTGATACCAATCCCCATTGTTAGTTAATAACAGGTCTAAGATTGCATTGTACCTAGTTGGTTCCTCGATTAATTGAACTAAGTAATTATAATTTAACGTGTTTAAAAATATATTACCCCTAGCAGTATCACATGAATTCATTTTCCGGTTTATGTCGGGATAGTTAAAGTCTCCCATCACTACTATGTCTCCTACTCCTGCTGCTCTTTCAATTTGATTCAGTAACAATTTCTCGTCAGACACATTAATACCAGGTGGCCTGTAGCAAAACCCCAATAATAACTTCTTTATTCCTTTACCCCCGCATGCAATTTCTACCCATAACGTCTCCATAGTATTTACAGTCCCTTTTTGAATATCTTCCCGTATAACAGATTTTAGAAATGGCTTTATGTAAAGACATACCCCTCCACCCCGTTTATTTAGTCTGTCTCTCCTGTACAGCGTGTAACCCTCTAGATTGACTGTCCAATCGTGAGATTCGTCCCACCACGTTTCAGTAATGCCTATAATATCATATTCCCAGCTTGCTGCGAGGATTTCTAGTTCCCTTTTTTTACCTGTAAGGCTTCTAGCATTTACATACATACAATTGAGATATGTATTTCCCCTTATGGTAGGGACATCATAATTCTTATGCAGCAAAGATGACCCATAATCGTCATTGGTTACTGTTATTCTAAAACCCTTTTTAGTTCCCATGTTACTACCCTTGCCGTCTGCTCTATTCCTCACCCCTACTCCTCCCCCGTTTTGCTCACTAACGTCACCCATGCTATTCTTACTGAATGACCCGTGATTTCTTGCTAAACTCTCCCCCCAGGCACCTAGTTTAAAATCTCCTCCAAACTTCTAACCATCCTCCCCCCCAGCACTGCTGCCCGCTCCTCATTCAGGTGCCATCCATCACGACAAAAAAGATGGCGCCTGACAGAGAAGTCCACCCAGTGTTCTAGGAACACAAATTCTTCTTTCCTGCACCAATCTCTATGCTACACATTTACCTCCCTAATCTCCCCCTTTCTCCCTGGGCTAGCGCGTGGTAATAATTCTGAGAATATTACCTTAGATGTCCTTGCCTTAAGTTTCTTGCCTAATTCCCTATAGTCTTTCTTAAGGACATCCCACCTTCCACTAACTTTGTCGTTGGTGCCAACATGCACCAAGACCAACATAATACATACATGAAACACACATACACAGAGTACATAATACATACATGATGCACATACACAGAGTACATAATACATACATGACACACACATACACAATACATACACAATGCATACAGTATATGAGGCGCACAGATCAGTCAGACCTGGGCTGGTGATGAGGCTCCGGGCTCCACCTGCCCCTTCCAGCATCCATTCCACGCACAGTCATCTTCAGCCGGCAGGCCCCGCATGTGCACTACAGCCTGTTCGTCCCATGCGCCAACAGCTCCCGCGGGCGCACTGGAGGCCACAGCAACAACAGGAGGGAGGGCTGTATAATAAAAAAACTAACTTTGTTGTACAGTATACACTGCGATAGTGGCACCCCCCATCTGTCAGGTCTGCATAGTGCCCAGGGCACATGCCCAGCTCGACCTACCCTAGTTATGCCTTTGTTAATGAATGTTTCCAATAGAAATCATTTTCTTTATATTAGTCATTACGGGTCTATTCATGAAGCAGTGAAAAGGGTGGAGAAGTGAGCCAGTGGAGAATTTGCCCATGGCAACCCATCAGCATTGAAGTAACATTCAAAATTTGCATCATATAAAATTATACAAAGCAGCTGATTGGTGCAGTTAATAACATTCAATTCCAGTTATACATTCACATTAACTGTAAACAGACTTAGATCATATCTCTCATTTACCATAGCATAACAATACAATTTCATTTTGATTATTTTAAACTATACTAATGGAAGTTATACTCTGAGTTAAGTAACAGTTTAACATAATTGAGCTCTCTTTCGGTGGTGCACATTTGAGATTTCTCCTTCAACAAGTGAAAACTGTTTAAATTCGTATGATGTAGATGAGTAAACTGCTTTCTGGAATACGTTATGGTTAACAAAATTAGCAATTCACTAGCTGGATTATTCCAATTATGCACACTGTGTGTGGAGGCTCAATACATTAAAGGCCAAAGTTAGCTAAATAAAGACCTCCGCTGATTTATATATAAGGTATTTTTTGTAATCCCTGCACATTGTAATCCCTGCACATTGTAATCCCTGCACAATAAGGAAAAGCCTTCTATTTCCCTCCTAGCCGAGGTTGCAATTAATAGTTTAGTAATCAGATTTCCTCCTATTACTGGCTGGCACATAAATAGGTGAGATGTTAAAGTTGAGAGTTACTGATAGCTGAGAATGTTATCTGCTAGTGTTGGCATAATTTAAAGCTGTAGATAGCAATACATTTATTGCAGACTGTAATCCTATAAACATCCTAATGATACTCGGTGGACCCCTTCATTCAAAGTAAAGCATTCATATACCTCAAATACCAAGAAATAATGACACGGAGACTTGAATTTGGCAGAAAAATTGCTAGCTATTTATTGTACCCTAACCATTAGCAAACCTGTAATTGAAATTTTTTGTTAACATGCCGATTCAGCCGGCATATGGTGGCAGAAAAAAGAACGGCTCTATTGAACTGACGCTAACCTTAAAAACGTTAAAATTCAAAACTATCCTAATTTAAATACAAACTATAAAATCGGTAATAGGTGCCCAACTCAACCCCCACAGTGACTACACACCCTGATGGGTGCCTGCCGCTGCCCCCGGAAGGGTGGTTGAGCAGCCCTAAAAGTCGATGGAGGTGAGTGCACCTAAACCACACCAAACTGTAAATCACTACAGCTAACAATACAAACTACAACCTGCCGTTCTTTTCCGCCAACAGCGAAAAGGCTCCTCTCCAGAGTCTTCGCACCGCCACCATAACCTTACCCTAACTCCTGCAACACTAGACACAGATCCTCCAGGAAAATCATCATCCCCTCTTTGGATAGATGCACACCATCAGGCCGAAAAAGGTGACTGTCTCAAGACCGAATCCTAGGGTGGCGAACCACTTTGCCTCCGTGGGACAACACCCACTTCGCCACCGCCCTATTCACCTTTTGCCTGGCTTCATCAGTCAGGCGACCATCCGCCACACCTCGCCAACTCAACCTTGGCACCATCAAAGAGAACACCAAGACACAATTGGTCCATGCTGCGGCCACACTGACCAGATCCTTTATCATGGCCCACCGCAGCTCCAAAGATGTCCTCTTCCCCAGGTCGTTGCCACCTAAATGGACAACCAGCACCCTAGGGACTCCATGTTCGCTGGCCTGACTGACTAGCCTACTCTTCAGCTCATTCCACATCATCCCCCGCCAACCGAGCCAACGAACTCCCTGAGCCCTAGGAAACATCTGAGCCCCCTCCGAGGCCAAAAACCTGGCTGCCCAATACACATAAGAGTGGCCAACCACCCATGTAGCCAAGTCATCGTCCAACCAACCTGAAGAGAAGGAAAGGGGGTAAAATTGGTTACTAATTATCTATAGCATTGTTATTAAACGCATTAACCTGAAGGATATGCCAAAAGAAAAAAATGAGATTTCGTTTATTGCAGAAGTCACGGCCTAGCCGATCTGCACAAGCTTCCAGCCAATTTGAAGCAGAACATAAACACACAAATGGGAAGATAAAATTAGAATAAGAAATTAAACGGGGGGGGGGGGGGGGAGGGAAGGGGGGTATAAAATGGGAAAAACATGTAAGCACTCAGCTGGAGGTGAAAGCGTAAAAACCTGCTGAGGGACTTTGATTAGAACTGATCAGCCGAATTGTGGATTAGAATTCAGTCCGTCAAGTCAGGCAAAAAAATCGCAAAAGAACTCCAGACCCCCGCTGCCAGCAGCGGCGAGTGGCTAATCCCTGAGTAGGATAAAAAGGGGGAAACAAACAGACGCACAACACAAGAACGTACTGAACTGTACAACATAACTTATCCCAACTACAACTTAAACAACCCCATGCAAGCCGACATCTCATGCAACGGGGCGAATATATCGTCTGTAACTTGACGACTTCCATCGCCCCACCGCCTGGAACTCAGCCACGGAAAACCCTGCCGACATAGCCGACGTCGCAGCCCCGATGCGGAAGGAATGCGTCCCGAAAGCAGCGGGTGGAAAGCCCAAGCTCGCCAGACAGCGACCCAGCATCCAACGAAACTGATATTTCGTCACCGGCAGACCGTCATAATGCCGCAGCCATGACCCCCGACCAACGGGCCGTACTGCCGCATATTGACCTGCCAACCTTACTGGGCAAATGCTCTCCTCGAGTGCCGGAACCAAGGTGACCCAGCGACCTCTACCAACTTGGTCCGTCTTAGAGCGACGCAATCTGCACAGCAAGGACTTCTCACCCACCACCACGTCCCCGACAAGCATGCGCGAATCTGCTCGCTTAGAAGGTGCCACCAACTCCGATACCCGAAAGGCACCGTGATAGGCAATTGAGAACGCCAAACTGAACAGCAGCGACTCAAACATGGACGACGCGATACCACCAACCGCCCCGATGACAGCCGGAAGCAAGGCCGCATCAATGGGCCGCCTCCTATCAGGCGGCGTCGGCGCCACGCGCGCCCATCCCTTCATTGCCTTCAGCAGTATCCCGCTCTTCGTCACGTCAGGGACGCCCCTGATTTCGATACTTCCTGTATCTTCCTCAAGGCATGCCTTGAGGAAGATACAGGAAGTATCGAAACGCGTTGGCGGAGGGAGAAAGCAGTGACCCTGACTTGAGCCCGGTGTGTTTTGGAGCCTGCAGGGACGCCTGGATTTTCCATCTTTATGCTCATTTGTCTGCCCTGATTGGAGTAGACCACTCACCGGGTGAGAGGCTAGCATCACCGTTACTTGTCTTACATTGTGTATTATATTTTATTAAAACAGTATTATACTATTTTTGGAAATATCTCTTCTCTTGGAGGATGAATACATGCAGTATCCGGTGTGGGTTGTACCACTAGAAATACTACACGCGGTTTCTGTCTACCTATAACGTAGACCACTCCAAGGGGTAGGAGTCCTCACTTACCATCATTGTACTAATACAGAAGAATTGGATATATTGCCCTATGAGGTTTCATTCTGTGTTTTTAAGGTTCCGAGTGCATGACTCATATCAACCTTGAGTCAGAGTACCTTTGGACTGTAATCCTGAGCGCCAAGAGAATCGAGGCTGATGGTCTTTGTGGTGTTGTATTGTGTCATTGGAGTGTAGGTGACGCTCCACATCAGCCGATTCACAAAGGCAGCTAATTGCGCACTGGTCAGGTTTTCAATTTTTGTTCTTGCAATGGTGGGCCTATGCACAGCCCCTGCGAGGGTATAGATAGCTTTTAAGCAGCCCTCCACATGCTTATCCGTCGGCTCCTGAAGAGAAGGGACGGTAGTGTCAAGCAGAGAAGATGCGAATCCACCGGCAGTGGCATTTTCCAATTTTTACTCAATTCTGCCTCAAGGGGATCAGGGCCGGATTAACCTTTGGGGGTGCCCTGGGCACTTAAGACAAGGGGGCCCTGGTGAAAGGGGGGGGGGGTATATTAGATTGTGCATACCCATTCCAGGAGGGACAAAATGCTCCTGGACTTCTCTATTAATACTGTATATGATTAATGTCACCTTTGCTGAACTATTTCATTGATAAGAAAGGTTTTTTAACAAGGTGATTGCAATAATAACTTAAGAAGGAAGTCAAGGTAGAGAGTATTTTGTACCTCCTAAAATGGATCATGTTGAGAGGTAGGGATTGTGTATATAGAATTTAAACCAATTGTGTTGATTAGATTTAAACTGATAGTTTAATAATGCCTGGGGATTGTTTATGGCGCCACCTAATTGAGAGACAACTATTTTATTAAATATTCTTTTAGTGGAACAAAGACAACTTAAACAACCTTAAATTACACATAGAAAAATGAAATCCGTGAATAGCAGCAGTGTCTGTACTACTAACACACAGGGACAGGAGTCAGGAGGACTCTGTGTGTGTATCTCTCTCTAAACCCAAATGCTCTCATTATATAACAGGTCACACATACTGTCCAGCTTGCATTCTGGCTTGCTGGTTCTGCTTCTGAGGGAAAGCTAGTTATGTCAGTGTGCTTCAGCTGGGGGGCCCTGGGGTACAGTGTGCCCTGGCTCCCCTCTTAATCTGGCTATGAAGGGGATAGCGGGTTAGCATGTTCTTGTGCGGGGTGAATTTCTTTCCTGGGTTCTCCCAGGATTCCTGACGTATGTCAACCAAGTGGTCAGAATGAGGTAAGATCAATTTAGTAACCTTCTGATGTTTGACTGTCCGGTTTCTTAGATGTAGTAGCAGGCTCAAGATCATCATCAATCTGAAGAATGAGCCTGATAGCCTCTAATAGATCAGGAACATCCACATGTGAAACAGATTCCCCATCAGAAATGTCATGATCAGAGTCTGTGGGCTCAGTATACATGCCATCTTCATCGGAATAGGTATCCGAAACATGCATGGATTGAGAGGAAGCAAGAGCCCACTTAGAGGAATTCTTAGGTTTAGTCTTAGGCGGGCGAGGGTCAGGAATACATTTATCCAAAGAGTTATTCAATTGCTGTAACTGAGTGGACAAAGCATTTTCATAGGTCGCCCCCTTTTTGGCAGGCGGGCGCTTTGCACGCGCAGATGTCCCTCCTTCAGCAGAAGAAAAGTTGGGAGGAATGCACACAGTCACATGTGCAATGCAGGAATAATGACAAACAATAAAACTGCACTGGACTAGCAATACTATTACTAAAGCTATGTATATAAACAGATATATCAATGCACAGTAAAAACTGGATGAATATCACAGGGTACTTGTACTAAAGAACCCTGAAGTATGCACTTGTTCTTAACTAACACTGTCTAAATGACATGTAGAATACTTAAGTGTCCTGTAAATGCACAGCACTGATGATGCAGGCGTCTTTACAGAGGAGGCATCACCCAGCAGTACCAGAATCAGCGCAGGAGTGCGTAATGGCGCCCAAACGCTGACAGGGAGTGAGGGAGACAGAGAGATGCAGTTCCAGGGCAGGAACATTTACTCTGAATGGCGCCTAGGGTCTGGGGAAGGGGCTACAGCCAGAGCCTTATCCCCTTGCTGGACTTCACCACCGGGTGCTGCGGGCCTTAATAAAATAGATTATAGCCTAATCCGAATTGTGCCCTTGCCCTGTTGGTCTAGTGGGGTTCCTGTACTGCCACAGTGTCCACGCCAGCGCGCGGCACGCCTCCTAATGGCCACTGCGGATCGCGTTTTCCAGCGGGTCCCGTCTGGGGGACGCTTTTACCTCCTCCCTGAGTTCGGCCACGAGAACCCGGAGAACTTCGGTTAGTGTGTGTGCCCTGGGTGAAGAACCGGAGCCTCCGCTGTAAGTACCTGGCAACCAGGGACACGGGAGTATACAGCGCCACTGTGGGAGGTGATAGAGCTGAAGCAGGAGATATCAGAATGATATCTAGCACTAGAGTGCCTCTGCTGCAGCCCTTGAAGTCTTCTATCTTCTTTAAAATAGCTCTTCTTAGGGCTGATAGAGCAGCCCTGTCTGTTAGCTGCCTGCACTGCATGGCACCAACTTACAAACTGAGCACCTGTGCACGGAGGCGGGGTTATCGAGGAGGCGGCGCTGAGTATCTTGGGAACAGTCAAAGCTTTTAGCCTGTTGGTGCCTTGGATCAAGATCCTACTCTACACCCCGATGTTATTCCCTGTGGAATACCAGTATACCCCGCTGTAGAAAAGACCCACATAGTACATTATGAAAAAAAAGAAGGGGCGTGGACACAGAAAATGGAGTGTGTCAACATCGCACGACACCTGTTTCAAGTCGCACACATTCTTTTCAATTCCACATGCACCTTACCTATAGGATGGTTTCTCACAATTTGGAACCTCTGAAGAAATGCATCATCTAAGGCAGATGGCGTCTTCAGTCAGTATTCAATATTCATGTAGGAGATCACATTGGATTCGTCCAGAAGATGCCTGTTTGTGTAGGAATATTAACAAGATCATCATCATTCAACAGTGGTTTAGCCAGACTCACATCCTGCCCCTTGCATCTCTAAGGCACACCATCTCTCCCCCCGGCGTCTCTCAGCCTCACTATCATCTACCCCATGTCTCTCAGTCACACCATCATCTCCTCCCTGCATCATCTCTCAGCACACCATCTCCCCCCCCTGCATCTCTCTGCCACATCATCATCTCACGCACAAATAATTGTCACTTTATATATAGGCAGCGGTGCAAATAAAAACAAATTTATTAGCTGTACTGTGTGCGTGCTAAAAAATGGGTGCGTCCACATGCCACACAGGGCGTGGCCAATGAAAATTGGGGCATGATACCCATATGAACCCAATAGTGCAGTGCAAGATACACATATGCCCCCAATAGTGCAGTGCCAGATACACATATGCCCCCAACAGTGCCAGATACACATATGCCCCCACGGTGCCAGATATGCCCCCACGGTGCATGATATGCTCCCACAGTGCTAGGTACACACATGTCCCCACAATGCCAGGTACACACATGTCCCCACAGTGCCAGGTACACACATGTCCGCACAGTGCCAGATATGCCCCCCACAGTGCCAGGTACACACACATGCCCCCCACCCCACAATGCTGCTCACCATTGCTGCTCTGGCTGCTACTGTGCATGTGTGTCAGGGGAGGAGAGCACAGCGAGTGGCGGGTAGGATCTCAAACCAGGTGCCAGTTGGTGAGCCAATCAGAGCTCGCGGACCGGCAGCCAATCAGGAGCCGTCGCTGCCGGTCCACGAGCTCTGATTAGCTCATGAACCGGAGGCTGGTTTGAGATTCTACACGCCGCTGCTGCAATGAGGGGCAGGAGAGACGTGCACTGCGCTCTCCTCCCCTGAAAGCTGACACACATGCCGCCGCCGGACTGAGCACTAAGGGACAGGAGAGGTGCATGCTGCACTCTCCTCCCCTGACACACACACACAGCAGTGGCTGCAAGTACAGGTGGGCGGCCGGTGGTACTGCGTACCAGCTGTCGATTTCTTACCGATACACAGTACCGCCCCCATACCGCCATACTTGCAGCACTGTATATAGGTGTCATGGTGTGTATGTCAATGTATGCATAGATGTAGGTGTGTGTATGTCTGTGTACGTAAAGGTGTTAGCATGTATGTCAATGTATGTATAGGTGTCAGCATATAAATAGGTGTCAGCATGTGCATGTCAGTGTATAAACAGGTGTGTATGTATAGCTGTCAGCATGCGAATCAGTGTCTCAGCATTTGTGTATCGGTGTATGTACAAGTGTCAGCGTGTATGTTGGTGTATGTGTAAGTGTCAGTGTGTGTTTGTCAGTGTGTCAACGTGTGTATATTGGTGTATGTCAGTGTGTCAGCGTGTGTATGTCAGTGTGTCAGCGTGTGTATGTCAGTTTATGTATAATTGTCAGCGTGTGCATGTCAGTGTGTGTATGTCGGTGTATGTATAAGTGTCAGCGTGTGTATGTCAGTGTGTGTATATCGGTGAATGTATAAGTGTCAGCATGTGAATGTCAGTGTGTTAGCCTGTGTTTGTCGGTGTATGAGTAGGTGTTTACGTATAGGTGTCAGCATGAGTATGCCGGTGTAAGTATAGGTGTCAGCATATGTATGTAGCGCTGTGTTACATCTGTGTGTGTGAGATATACGGTACAGTAACAGAGGTGTGTTATACACACTAACAGCCCCACTAGGACACTATTGCAGATCTACAGTATACAGCACAGAAAACAGCACCCTATACGAGATACATACATGACAAGCACAGTACATGATAAATACGTGACACACAGTACATGATACATAAATGACACACAGTACATCATACATAAATGTCACGCACACACAGCCCATAATACATACATGACACACACACACACACAGAGTACATGATACATACATGACACACACAGCACGTGATACATAAGTGACACACACACACACACACACACACACACACACACACACACACACGGGTACATAATACATACATGAAACACACATACACAGAGTACATAATACATACATGAAACACACATACACAGAGTACATAATACATACATGACACACACATACAAGGGTACATAATACATACATGAAACACACATACACAGATTACATAATACATACATGACACACGCATACAGAGTACATAATACATACATGACACACATATACAGAGTACATAATACATACATGAAACACACATACACAGAGTACATAGTAACATAGTAACTAAGGTTGAAAAAAGACAATCGTCCATTGAGTTCAACCTATTTGTGGTCTCCTGTGCAGTCTTATTATAGGACTAGTTATTTTTAAGTTAGGACTAGTTATAGTAACTATAATGCGTGCCTACGCACAATAACCCTGAATATCTTTATCCAATAAGAATTTATCTAACCCATTCTTAAAGGTGATGATTGAGTCCGCTGTTACTACTCTCTCAGGCAGGGAATTCCAAACACGTATTGTCCTTACTTGAAAAAACCTTTTCGCCTCAATGTGCGGAAACTCCTCTCCTCTAACCTAAGTGAGTGACCACGTGTCCTCTGTGCTGATCTTATAGAAAACAAGTCCCTACCGAGCTCTGTGTATTGACCCCTTATATATTTGTAGATGTTGATCATGACCCCTCTTAGTCTCCTCTTTTCTAATGTAAAAATGCCTAGCCGTGCAAGACTTCCTCGTATTTCAGCTTCTCCATGCCCTTGATTAGTTTGGTCGCCCGCCTCTGAACCTTTTCTAGCTCCAGGATATCCGTTTTGTAATATGGTGCCCAAAATTGCACACAGTATTCAAGATGTGGCCTCACTAGTGATTTATATAATGGGAGTATAATACTCTCGTCCCTTGCATCAATTCCTCGTTTTATGCATGCTAATATCCTATTAGCCTTCTTTGCTGCACTCCTACTTTGGGTACTGCTGCTTAATTTGTTATCTATGTGAACCCCTAAGTCTTTTTCCAGTACAGAATCCCCTAGTATTACCCCATTTAGTATGTAGGTGTAATTTTTGGTCTTGCCCCCACAGTGCATTACCTTACACTTGTCTGTGTTGAATCTCATTCTCCATTTTGCTGCCCATGCTTCCAGTTTAGTTAAGTCGTTATGAAGAGACTCAGCATCCCCCTCCGTATTTATAACTTTACACAATTTGGTAACGTCAGAGAAAATTGACACCCTCTGTAGACCTACTGTTAGGTCGTTGATGAAAAGGTTGAACCAAAGTGGTCCAAGTACAGACCCTTGTGGCACACCACTTAGTACCGTAGTCCAATTTGAAAATGATCCATTGACCACAACCCGCTGCTCCCTATTATCTAACCAATTACTGACCCAAGTGCATATTGTGCTCCCTAGCCCTATTTTTTGTATCTTATATATAAGACGCATGTGTGGTACAGTGTTGAAAGCTTTAGCAAAGTCTAAAAAGATTACATCCACCTCCTTACCCTGATCAAGGTTCGCACTTACTGTTTCATAAAAGCCAAGTAAGTTGGTTTGACATGATCTGTCCTTCACAAATCCATGTTGGTTCCTTTTAATGACCTTATTTGCTTCAAGGAACTTTTGAATACTGTCCCTTAGAATACCTTCCAATACTTTCCCCACTATAGATGTAAGACTAACTGGTCTATAATTACCTGGTTCAGCTTTGCCCCCCTTTTTGAATATCGGCACTACCTCCGCTATAAGCCAGTCTTTGGGAACCATACCCGATTTAACCAAATCCATGAAGATAAAAAATAGAGGTCTTGCTAGTTCAGCGTGCAACTCCATAAGAACTCTCGGATGAATTCCATCTGGACCAGGTGACTTATTAATCTTTGAGACTACCTCCTCACATAAATAAGCATAAATAAGCATTTAGCAGTGGGACATTATCTTTGTTGAGATTTTGTGTTAGACCCAGCATTTGGTCCTCTCTGGTAAATACCGTTGAAAAAAAACTTGTTTAGTTTGTTTGCTATGTCATTATCATTTTTGATTAAGACTCCCTTCTTGTCCTTTAAAGGGCTTATACTCTCCTTCTTTAGTCTCTTGCTGTTGATGTACTTAAAAAAAATTGGGATTCGCTTTGCTTTCCTTTGCTACTACTTTTTCAGTTTCTACTTTAGCCGCTCATTCCTTTTTTGCATATTTTGTTACAGTCCTTATAATGCTGGAATGACTCTGCATCCCCCTCAGATTTGTATTTTTTAAATGCTCATCTTTTTTTGTCCATTAATTCCTTTATATGTTTGTTAAACCACATTGGTTTGGGATTTTTATTCCTTTTTTTGCTGCTGGTGGGAATAAATTTACGAGCATTATTAATTAGTAGTGATTTTAATACATTCCATTTCTCTGTAGTATTTTTTCCTTGAAACAGAATTTCCCATTCAATGTCCCTTAACGCTTCCTTTATCATGTCAAAGTTGGCTTTGCTAAAGTTTAGATTCCTAGTTGAGCCAGTATAGGACTGCTTATGAAAACTGATTTTGAATGTGACCATATTGTGGTCGCTGTTACCTATGGGCTCTCCTACTTCAATATTTGATACCAATCCCCATTGTTAGTTAATAACAGGTCTAAGATTGCATTGTACCTAGTTGGTTCCTCGATTAATTGAACTAAGTAATTATAATTTAACGTGTTTAAAAATATATTACCCCTAGCAGTATCACATGAATTCATTTTCCGGTTTATGTCGGGATAGTTAAAGTCTCCCATCACTACTATGTCTCCTACTCCTGCTGCTCTTTCAATTTGATTCAGTAACAATTTCTCATCAGACACATTAATACCAGGTGGCCTGTAGCAAAACCCCAATAATAACTTCTTTATTCCTTTACCCCCGCATGCAATTTCTACCCATAACGTCTCCATAGTATTTACAGTCCCTTTTTGAATATCTTCCCGTATAACAGATTTTAGAAATGACTTTATGTAAAGACATACCCCTCCACCCCGTTTATTTAGTCTGTCTCTCCTGTACAGCGTGTAACCCTCTAGACTGACTGTCCAATCGTGAGATTCGTCCCACCACGTTTCAGTAATGCCTATAATATCATATTCCCAGCTTGCTGCGAGGATTTCTAGTTCCCTTTTTTTACCTGTAAGGCTTCTAGCATTTACATACATACAATTGAGATATGTATTTCCCCTTATGGTAGGGACATCATAATTCTTATGCAGCAAAGATGACCCATAATCGTCATTGGTTACTGTTATTCTAAAACCCTTTTTAGTTCCCATGTTACTACCCTTGCCGTCTGCTCTATTCCTCACCCCTACTCCTCCCCCGTTTTGCTCACTAACGTCACCCATGCTATTCTTACTGAATGACCCGTGATTTCTTGCTAAACTCTCCCCCCAGGCACCTAGTTTAAAATCTCCTCCAAACTTCTAACCATCCTCCCCCCCAGCACTGCTGCCCGCTCCTCATTCAGGTGCCATCCATCACGACAAAAAAGATGGCGCCAGACAGAGAAGTCCACCCAGTGTTCTAGGAACACAAATTCTTCTTTCCTGCACCAATCTCTAAGCTACACATTTACCTCCCTAATCTCCCTCTTTCTCCCTGGGCTAGCGCGTGGTAATAATTCTGAGAATATTACCTTAGATGTCCTTGCCTTAAGTTTCTTGCCTAATTCCCTATAGTCTTTCTTAAGGACATCCCACCTTCCACTAACTTTGTCGTTGGTGCCAACATGCACCAAGACCAACATAATACATACATGAAACACACATACACAGAGTACATAATACATACATGATGCACATACACAGAGTACATAATACATACATGACACACACATACACAATATATACACAATGCATACAGTATATGAGGCGCACAGATCAGTCAGACCTGGGCTGGTGATGAGGCTCCGGGCTCCGCTGACCCCCAGGCACTACTTCAGGATTTGAGTAAGGCAGCGACCACCGCAGCTTGGCCAGCCCGAAGCAGGCCTCTAGCAGCAGCAGAACCACCTTGTCCCCAGGGCTGAGGCCAGAAAGGGAGAGCACCACCGCAGAGAGGGAGCTATATGCCACCAACCATCTGCTCCTGACCTGGCACCAGAGGAAGCCGGCCACGTCCCGCCAGAGAGAGAAAGCGCCACCTGCCCCTTCCAGCATCCATTCCACGCACAGTCATCTTCAGCCGGCAGGCCCCGCATGTGCACTACAGCCTGTTCGTCCCATGCGCCAACAGCTCCCGCGGGCGCACTGGAGGCCACAGCAACAACAGGAGGGAGGGCTGTATAATAAAAAAACTAACTTTGTTGTACAGTATACACTGCGATAGTGGCACCCCCCATCTGTCAGGTCTGCATAGTGCCCAGGGCACATGCCCAGCTCGACCTACCCTAGTTATGCCTTTGTTAATGAATGTTTCCAATAGAAATCATTTTCTTTATATTAGTCATTACGGGTCTATTCATGAAGCAGTGAAAAAGGTGGAGAAGTGAGCCAGTGGAGAATTTGCCCATGGCAACCCATCAGCATTGAAGTAACATTCAAAATTTGCATCATATAAAATTATACAAAGCAGCTGATTGGTGCAGTTAATAACATTCAATTCCAGTTATACATTCACATTAACTGTAAACAGACTTAGATCATATCTCTCATTTACCATAGCATAACAATACAATTTCATTTTGATTATTTTAAACTATACTAATGGAAGTTATACTCTGAGTTAAGTAACAGTTTAACATAATTGAGCTCTCTTTCGGTGGTGCACATTTGAGATTTCTCCTTCAACAAGTGAAAACTGTTTAAATTCGTATGATGTAGATGAGTAAACTGCTTTCTGGAATACGTTATGGTTAACAAAATTAGCAATTCACTAGCTGGATTATTCCAATTATGCACACTGTGTGTGGAGGCTCAATACATTAAAGGCCAAAGTTAGCTAAATAAAGACCTCCGCTGATTTATATATAAGGTATTTTTTGTAATCCCTGCACATTGTAATCCCTGCACATTGTAATCCCTGCACAATAAGGAAAAGCCTTCTATTTCCCTCCTAGCCGAGGTTGCAATTAATAGTTTAGTAATCAGATTTCCTCCTATTACTGGCTGGCACATAAATAGGTGAGATGTTAAAGTTGAGAGTTACTGATAGCTGAGAATGTTATCTGCTAGTGTTGGCATAATTTAAAGCTGTAAATAGCAATACATTTATTGCAGACTGTAATCCTATAAACATCCTAATGATACTCGGTGGACCCCTTCATTCAAAGTAAAGCATTCATATACCTCAAATACCAAGAAATAATGACACGGAGACTTGAATTTGGCAGAAAAATTGCTAGCTATTTATTGTACCCTAACCATTAGCAAACCTGTAATTGAAATTTTTTGTTAACATGCCGATTCAGCCGGCATATGGTGGCAGAAAAAAGAACGGCTCTATTGAACTGACGCTAACCTTAAAAACGTTAAAATTCAAAACTATCCTAATTTGAATACAAACTATAAAATCGGTAATAGGTGCCCAACTCAACCCCCACAGTGACTACACACCCTGATGGGTGCCTGCCGCTGCCCCCGGAAGGGTGGTTGAGCAGCCCTAAAAGTCGATGGAGGTGAGTGCACCTAAACCACACCAAACTGTAAATCACTACAGCTAACAATACAAACTACAACCTGCCGTTCTTTTCCGCCAACAGCGAAAAGACTCCTCTCCAGAGTCTTCGCACCGCCACCATAACCTTACCCTAACTCCTGCAACACTAGACACAGATCCTCCAGGAAAATCATCATCCCCTCTTTGGATAGATGCACACCATCAGGCCGAAAAAGGTGACTGTCTCAAGACCGAATCCTAGGGTGGCGAACCACTTTGCCTCCGTGGGACAACACCCACTTCGCCACCGCCCTATTCACCTTTTGCCTGGCTTCATCAGTCAGGCGACCATCCGCCACACCTCGCCAACTCAACCTTGGCACCATCAAAGAGAACACCAAGACACAATTGGTCCATGCTGCGGCCACACTGACCAGATCCTTTATCATGGCCCACCGCAGCTCCAAAGATGTCCTCTTCCCCAGGTCATTGCCACCTAAATGGACAACCAGCACCCTAGGGACTCCATGTTCGCTGGCCTGACTGACTAGCCTACTCTTCAGCTCATTCCACATCATCCCCCGCCAACCGAGCCAACGAACTCCCTGAGCCCTAGGAAACATCTGAGCCCCCTCCGAGGCCAAAAACCTGGCTGCCCAATACACATAAGAGTGGCCAACCACCCATGTAGCCAAGTCATCGTCCAACCAACCTGAAGAGAAGGAAAGGGGGTAAAATTGGTTACTAATTATCTATAGCATTGTTATTAAACGCATTAACCTGAAGGATATGCCAAAAGAAAAAAATGAGATTTCGTTTATTGCAGAAGTCACGGCCTAGTCGATCTGCACAAGCTTCCAGCCAATTTGAAGCAGAACATAAACACACAAATGGGAAGATAAAATTAAAATAAGAAATTAAACGGGGGGGGGGGGGGGAGGGAAGGGGGGTATAAAATGGGAAAAACATGTAAGCACTCAGCTGGAGGTGAAAGCGTAAAAACCTGCTGAGGGACTTTGATTAGAACTGATCAGCCGAATTGTGGATTAGAATTCAGTCCGTCAAGTCAGGCAAAAAAATCGCAAAAGAACTCCAGACCCCCGCTGCCAGCAGCGGCGAGTGGCTAATCCCTGAGTAGGATAAAAAGGGGGAAACAAACAGACGCACAACACAAGAACGTACTGAACTGTACAACATAACTTATCCCAACTACAACTTAAACAACCCCATGCAAGCCGACATCTCATGTAACGGGGCGAATATATCGTCTGTAACTTGACGACTTCCATCGCCCCACCGCCTGGAACTCAGCCACGGAAAACCCTGCCGACATAGCCGACGTCGCAGCCCCGATGCGGAAGGAATGCGTCCCGAAAGCAGCGGGTGGAAAGCCCAAGCTCGCCAGACAGCGACCCAGCATCCAACGAAACTGATATTTCGTCACCGGCAGACCGTCATAATGCCGCAGCCATGACCCCCGACCAACGGGCCGTACTGCCGCATATTGACCTGCCAACCTTACTGGGCAAATGCTCTCCTCGAGTGCCGGAACCAAGGTGACCCAGCGACCTCTACCAACTTGGTCCGTCTTAGAGCGACGCAATCTGCACAGCAAGGACTTCTCACCCACCACCACGTCCCCGACAAGCATGCGCGAATCTGCTCGCTTAGAAGGTGCCACCAACTCCGATACCCGAAAGGCACCGTGATAGGCAATTGAGAACGCCAAACTGAACAGCAGCGACTCAAACATGGACGACGCGATACCACCAACCGCCCCGATGACAGCCGGAAGCAAGGCCGCATCAATGGGCCGCCTCCTATCAGGCGGCGTCGGCGCCACGCGCGCCCATCCCTTCATTGCCTTCAGCAGTATCCCGCTCTTCGTCACGTCAGGGACGCCCCTGATTTTGCTAAAGAACGAAATACCAGCCAAGTACCGGGAAACCACCGCTCTGGACCTACCCGTAACATATAGCTGCCAAATAAAAGAAAGCATCATCCGATGCCCGCTCTTACCTTGCTGACTTCGTCCTTGAACAAACTCCTCCCACTCGCTCCAAGCTTGCCCGTAAGCCTTAAGCGCGCTCGGCGCGACTGACCGCATCGCTAGACCCTCCAGTCCGGCCCAATCACCTGCCAGACATAACCGGGACAATGAAAACTATGCTCGTCGGCCTCGGGTGCCAACAAACAAAACCTTTCCCACTGCCCTCGTGACAATGCGTCGGCAATTCCGTTCTCCAGCCCAGGCACATGCTGCGCGCGGAACCACACGTTCCTACGCAGGCATGTCAACAGCAACTGCCCCATCACCCTCAGGACCACCAGCGACTTCGCCCTCTGGTTATTTATCGCATGCACCACGCCCAGATTGTCACATCTAAACAAGATGCTGCGATGAGCCAGCCGATCGCCCCAAACCTCCAGCGCCACCATAATGGGGAAAAGCTCCAGCAGCAAAAGGTCCTTAGTGAAACCCTCGCAATATGCCATTCTGCCGGCCACGAGGCCGCGCACCAAGATCCCTCAAGATAGCAACCGAACCCAGAGGAACCCGCCGCGTCGGTAAACAGCTGCAGCCCGGCGCTGTCGACCGTTGGGGCTTGCCATATACACACCCCGTTGAAGTCCTCCAGGAACGAGGCCCATACGGCCAGATCCCTCTGAATCTCGGAGGACAAACGCACGAAATGATGTGGTCTGGCACAACCCACAGTCGCCCTTTCCAGCTTCCGGCAGAAAACCCTGCCCATCGGGATTACCTGACAAGCAAAGTTCAAAATGCCCAGCAAGGACTGCGCCTGCCGCAGAGTGACCTTGCGCGACCTTCCGAACCGGCAGATAGCCTCGCGGAGCTTCGCAACCTTGTCCTGAGGCAGTTGACACGATCCCGCCACCGTGTCGATTTCAATCCCCAAAAATGAAAAACAGGAGACCGGCCCCTCTGTTTTATCCTCGGCCACGGGAACGCCGAAGTGAAAAAACAGAGCTCGGATGCTGAATAGCAAGTCGCCACACCGTGGTGAATTTGCCGGACCCACACACAGGAAGTCATCAAGGTAATGGGCGACCTCGTGACCCCCTGACGAAGACTCCACGCACCAATGCAGGAATGTGCTAAACCGTTCGAAAAACGAGCAGGAAACGGAACATCCCATCGGCAAACACTTGTCGATGAAATACTCCGACCCAATACGAAAACCCATAAAACGGAATGAGTCCGGATGCAACGGCAGCAACCGAAATGCGGATTCCACATCTATCTTAGCCATAAGAGCCCCAGGCCCGTAACAACGGACCAGCTCTAGCGCCTCGTCAAACGACTGATACACCACCGAGCAATGAGCCGGCGGTATCGCGTCGTTGACCGACGACCCCGACGGGTAAGAAAGATGCTGAATGAGCCTAAAAGCACCTGGAGTCTTCTTGGGAACCACCCCCACTGGGGAGATGACCAAGTCATCCACCGGGGGTGAGGTAAATGGTCCCTCCATCCTACCCAGCCTAACCTCCTTATCCACTTTCTCCCGCAGCACCGACGGCAAGGCACGAGCAGACTGGAGATTCCGTTGGGCCCGGACCGAAACCTTGCTCGCAACAGGCAAGCGAAAACCAAAACTAAAACCGTCAAACAAAAACTGCGCGTCCGCCCTATTTGGATACCACCGCAACCACTTGCCCATTGTATCCAAACTAATTGGCGTTGGAGCTCTGCGGAGCGCTCCCGCTTGTGCCCGGTCTTGGGTAATTTTGCTTACCCCGGGCACCCTGGCGACTGCCTTTAAAGCAGGTAGAGGCTGGGTGGGAGCCGCCGCATTGCAAGCACAAATGTCGAAACCGACACTGCTTGCCGAAGGAACAGGTCGCATTGTTAAACGCGAAGCATTTCCCTTTTGCGACGGCCTGCACCCCTCCGCGGACGGCCGACCTACCTGCCTTGCCCGATCCACCATCCGCGCCGGTCCCTTGGGCGGACGACCCTGCGCGGTGCCCGTCCGCCCCCGGAATCCGGGGCTCCCTAGCCTGTTGAGAAGCCCGGGTGACTTGTAGCCAGACTTCGACGTCCTTGCAGCCGAAGTCTATCACTTGCAGGCAGTCCTGCTTTTCCCGGAATTTCTCGTCGTAACTCCGCCATTCTACACCCGACGATGTGCGCTGCATGTCGTGGATTAAATGCAGGTAACGAATGACGTTCATATGCTCGTCCGGCCTGTCTTCCAAGTAACAAGCCGCGAAGACACAAAAACCGGCCAGCCAGTTATCGAAGGTACGGAAAGCCTCGGCCCCGATGCCCTTCTTGGCTGACGCCGACTTATAGTCCTTCTTTGCGTCCTTCGTCAATACGAACATATCAACGTAGTCACCCCTGCATATTTTCCTACGGCAGCTGTCCCTCAGCCCCCGCATCACGGCAGTGTAGTCGCAGTGGACTACCCCAGGCAAATCGCGGCGCTTCTTGGCCCTGCGAGCGTTCTCGCTAAGCCGCTTGCATCTCTTCCGTCTCTCCTGCTGACCGGCCGCCCTCTTGGCGTATTTTGTCACGTGCTTCTTCGCCCTAGTCGTACTACTGACTTCGGACGCCGGCGACGACAGAGAAGAGGAAGAGGAAGAAGAGGAAGAGCAGCTAGAACTAGAGCGCGTGTAAGAGCCCGATCCCGATTGCTCCACCTCACCTGATGCAGACGACTGCTCAGACACGGAATCCTCCGGTGTGGCAAATCCGACATCCTCATCCTCGGTCTCCGCCATCTCCACTTCTCCCCGATCACCTGCCGAAGAAAAAGGAGCAAAGGACCAAGAAAGTAGTCGTGGCGCACGTCCAGCACCCCGGGGAGCAGGCGTCCCCGCCACGCGCCCTTGCTCGTCCCGCCCGGCACGATGATCCAGCTGCGCTGCGGCCGCCCCGAGCTCCCGGCAGGCGCGAGCAACTCGCTGCACCGCCGACACCGCCCGTGCACCTGACCCGCCTGACACTGCATGCGTGTCGGAACTGCCTGCCACCTCCGGGGATGCGGCCGCGGCCAGCGGTCCCAGTGCCGCCACTACCGTGGCCAAGGCCGACGCCAGTGTCCCGGAGGGGTCTTGTCCACTCCAAAACTCGGCGTCGTCCCTCGTGGGTCCCCCAGCCGGTGTAGTTGTGCGCCTGCCCGCGCTATGCACGACCGGTGCCAGCTGGGGCCCCGACAACTGGCCCCCAGACCTCCGAGGTGGGGAAACGGCAGCGCCTCTGACTATCAGCGGCCCGCTCCCCCAAAAAGCTCTGCCCTCCTCTCTTGACAGCCCGTCAGAGCTTCCTCCGTCCGCTGGGAGGGTGCCGCGTCGTGAGTCCCCCCTGTACTGCACAGCCCTATTGCCCCTGACCAGCACCCTGCCCCTCCTGCTCCCCCGCACCCGCCGGACTCCGGCTGCAGGGGAGTGAGCTGGGGAGACAGGGAAACCAGCGGCGCCGCTGCGTGCACCCCGTGTGAGCGTCCCACTGCTTCCCGCCATCAAGCCCCCGGCCGCATCCCCTTGTTCATCCGCCGGGCGAGGACCCGCGACAGGCCTCGCCCGGCTAACAGCCATCTCCCGCCTGGTCCCCCCCCCTCGCCTGGCACGGCTACTCGGCCTTGACAAGGGGGAAGCGACCGGAGACGAGTGCGGCTCCATAGACGGGCGCCCAAAGGCTGTACTTTCCTCACAGCTAGGTCCACCCCCTCACAGGATGTTTAACTCTTTCCTTTCCTGTGCAGTCAATTCTCTCTCCATCAATCCAAACACTGTCTCTGTACTGTAAAAATAAGATGAGGGTGTTGTAATACCTTCTTGCTTTTTATTTAATAGCTGGAACTCCTACCTGAAACAGTGACATTTCTAACTGAAGTGCATCAGTCCCTCATTAAGCGCTCAAAAAAGGGTCATTCTGCTCAATAAGGGAACTGTTTAGTACTGAGGTGTGATGTGCAAGGCTTAGTTCCCACCTCCCAGCGAGGGTCAGTCCAGGGCCGATTCTAGACCTTGGGGCGCCCAGGGCAAAAGTTACCTTTGCCCCCCCCCCCCCCCGACGCATAAAAAATGGGGGCGTGACTTCATAGGAAAGGGGCGTGGTCAGTTTTGCTCCCTGTAGTTTTGCCCCCTGTAGAGTTGTTCACCCTGTAGAGCTGTGCCCCCAGTAGTTGTACCCCCTGCAGCTGTTGTGCCCCCTGCAGCTGTGCCCCCAGTAGCTGTTATGCCCCCTGCAGCTGTGCCCCCCGTAGTTGTGCCTCCTGCAGCTGTTGTACCCCCCAGTAGCTGTTGTGCCCCCTGCAGCTGTGCCCCCAGTAGCTGTTGTACACCCTGCAGCTGTGCCCCCAGTAGCAGTTATGCCTCCTGCAGCTGTGCCCCCAGTAGTTGTGCCCCCTGCAGCTGTGCCCCCATTAGTTGTGCCCCCCTTAGTGTGCCCACCAGTAGCTGTGCCCCTAGTAAAAAAAAAAAATACTTACCAACCCCGTTCCTGCTTCCCGACCACTGCACTCCGTCTCCACCGCCAGCGCCGCTCCTCTGATCTATGGGAGAGACGTCATGATAGCGCCGCACAGAAAGGTCCTCTCTGCGAAGGGAAACTAGATGCTGCGGCACTGCGCATCTAGTTTCCCTTCGCGGGGAGTACCTTTCCCTAACAGCGGCGCCCCGGGCAAAAGTCCTGCTTGCCCGTGGCAAGAGCAGCTACTGGGTCAGTCACACCTTCACCCATCATCACTGCATTCAAAGGAGGGAGTCAGTTTAACCCTGCCCTGCCTCTACACACCAGGAAACCAAGGGCAGTCCCAGCAGCTCTGATCAGTCCAGAATTGGGATGGAGGTTAGCCGCTCCAACACCCTAAGCAGCTCTCTCCCCTCAGCACCTCCTGGCAATCCTTGTGGCAGTGCTGTAACTAGAAATTTTAGCGCTGTGTGCAAGAAACAGCATCAGTGCACCCAATATACAAAACAGGGTATTGTGCAAAAAATATAGGGACGTGGCTTCATGGGAAGGGGCGTGGCCACAAAAGAATACCAATTTATATTACGCTGTACAGTAGTCTCCATTATGTAAATTACGGCAGGTAGTGCCCCTTTTACACATTACGGCCGGCAGAGTCCCCCATTTTACACATTACGGCAGGCAGAGTCCCCCTTTTTACACATTACGGTAGGCAGAGTACCCCTTTTTACACATTAGGTAGCAGAGTCCCCATTTTTACATGAGAGAGAGTGAGAGTATTATACTTACCTGTGACCAGCCGGCAGACCTCTCTTGTCTTGCTTCCTGCCTCATGCTGCGCTCTTTGCAGCACAGGGCATTGTGGGTGGGCTGGAGGCGGGCTGGGAGAGACGTCATCTTTCCCAGTACATGGGGAGAGGGGAAGCAGAGGTGGAGTCGGGAGGAGTGGAGGGGGAGCTGCAGCGCTGCCCGACTACCTATGTGAGAAGAGGTGCCTAGGCAATGCACTGCAGCTGAGCGGCAGGTGGGTGGCCGGGTGGACCCGGACCCCATGGTGTGGTGGTGGTGGAGTGGCCAGGTGGGTGTTGCCGGTGGTCATGCTGCCACAGTGCATCTGCGCTGTGTGCCAGGCACCACTGGCACATGCCTAGTTATGGCACTGCTACCCTCTTCCCACTCTCCTCACATGCTGACTCCTCTCCATGCTCCCCCAATAACACCCCCATTTCTTGAGGGCATGGTAAGGCCCCCTTTCACGTGCCCATACAGTTCCGTGAACTTATCAGTCTGTTCCAACTGTGCTACTATTAGTTAAAATTCCTCTCTATGATGGTTATATGTATATAAATCATTAATTACATTTTTATATTAACTATATTAACAACATATTTATAATACATGCATTGCACATCACATTTTATGAGTAAATATCTCTGTAGTACTTTACTTATTCAATAGGGTGTCACACTTGCTCCAAGCGATTTTCACTTTTTCACTAAGCTGGGTCCCTGGGTAGACAAATATTTTAAAAAGTGATGATGAGTAGAAGCTTGCAGTCAACTACTGGTTCAATGGACTGGATGCAGCCAAGTACAAAAAGGGGATTCTAAAGCTTGTGGATAGATATGATAAACATGAAAGAGATGATTATGCAGAGAAATAGTCTAAAGTACTCTGCTCAAGTAAAAAAGTGAACACAAATTGTTTTTGTTTTTTGGGTTTTTTTTTTTTTTTACAACCAGTTTTTATTTTTTGGATTACCCTAATACATGGTACCAGCTGCGTGGCAGTAATAAATTCATATATGTTGTCGAAGTAAAAAATATTACATACAGAAAACATACAAACTCCACACATTATGAGTCGCTATGCGTGCGAATATGCGCAGCAAGCACAGCATTATATGGTAGCATACCCATTCACACAGACAAGCCACAAGGATATATTCAACACATATTTCATACCACACATAAATTAAACATGTCAAGCACTAGACATTATAAGGTTTTAAATTATATAATGGAGTATAACGTCATGTATGTATATTGTTGAAGCGGTGCAAGATGGACATGTCGTGCTTGGTGTCAAAATGATCGGCGGAATAAGTGGATTGGTTTGGTGCCTGTGGTTGGATTGTAGCACATTGCAATGAATAGTTCTGATTAAATGTAGGAAGATGAAGTCACTCTTATTGGAACAAAGAACATTCCAAGGAAAGCAGATGGACAGGAAACCAGTGCCCAACCCCTATGATGTCGTCTTCAAGGCTGGACATTGCTTGCATATGAACTGACCAATAACCCATCATGAATGAGAAAGTTCCCTCCCCTGGACCAATAACAGAAGACATGTACTCCCCTAACATACACAGTGTATAGCTGATTGCGACTCACAAGAAGCTCTGTTTTGCTGTCTTTCTGCTACTGTGAGCATTGAGAGAGAGGGAGAGATGGAGGAAATGGAGCAGAGGGTGCATTGAGCAAATAGGGTAATTGTATGCTGGTTGTTGTCATGACTGTGGTTTTGTGGACCCGGTGTTAGTGAAGTCTGTGCGGGCGACTGGAGGACAATGTGAATACTGACCTGGTTTGGGAGTGTTGTGGACTCGGGGTTTTTTCCGGAGACCGGGAAGAGGAACCGCAGCTGAGATGACCGAATCTAGGTTTTCCTCATGCAGGATTTGGTCGGCAGACAGGAGGCACATATGGATGCTGGAGGTCTCCTGAAAGACAGAACTTGAAAAGGTGCTGAGGAATGAATGGAGGAGTACCAGATGCTGGAGACACCAATTACGCTTGTGAGCACTGGGTGTTTGGAGGTGCAGAAGTGCTATGAGGCACTGAGGTGCTTGGAGGCACTGAAGTGCTTGTAGGTGCAGAAGTGCTTGTAGGTGCAGAAGTCCTTGGAGACACTGAGGTGCTTGGAGGCACTGAGGTGCTTGGAGGCACTGAGGTGCTTGTAGGTGCAGAAGTGCTTGGAGACACTGAGGTGCTTGGAGACACTGAGGTGCTTGGAGGTGCAGGAGTGCTTGGAGGCACTGAGGTGCTTGGAGGCACGGAGGTGCTCGGAGACACGGAAGTTCTGGGAGGCACTGAAGCCACAGGGATACGGGAGCTCTGGAGATCACAACTACAACAGCAGTAAAGATGAAACACGGCAGCTGTGGTTTTCAGTTAAGACTATGGAATACTGTACTGTGCCTTTAAGATGAACCACTGCAGCTGTGCTTTTACGTTGAGACTCGTGGAAATAGTGAATATCAGTGGCAACACAAAAGTAAACCAAACTGGGTAACAAAGGAACAGAGTTTTCACAGGAACTAAAGTACAAAGGTTACCTTTAGGGAGCTCAGCTTCAAAGCTCACACAGAGCTGTGTGTGACACGAGGAACTGGCCCAGTTTCCAACTCAGTCTCCCAACTTATACTTCCTGGTCCTTGGTGATTGGTGAGCAGGATTAGGTGATGCAGAGAGTCTCAGGCTGGTAGAGGATTGGACAACTCTTGGTCAGGTGAACAGTCACTGTCATGTGAGTACTCTAGACTAGGCTGTGATGTAGAATGAGGCCTAGCAGGCCGAGAGAACACTGAAGCCTGAACTTCTGCATAACATAAGATGCTGGCTTTTAGGCCTAAACTTCAGATTACTGAATTCAGCCTCACACAGGAGATCACCACAGGTGGAGCTAATTAACAATAACCTTTCAGGCAGAGAACTCAGGAAAACTCATAGTGCTGACAAGCTGTTTAACTCAGTGAGTAAAAAGACACAGAATCAGGGACAGATGGCAGGGGTAAGTCACCAAATATGAAACCTACAGTCAGGATTGTGACAGTACCCCCCTCTTCAAGGGTGGACTCCGGACACCCATCTTGAACCTTAGAGGAACTTGAGAGATTCATACAGAAGAACTTAGGACCTTCGTTGATGACTCTTCTTCTTACGGGAACATTTGGTTTTGACCAAGGAGAGCGGAATCTCCTGTAAAGAAAAACCTTCCTTAGAAAACATGGGACCTCCCATGAAAGGAGTAGCATCATGAACTGGATCAAATTCAGAGTCTGAGTCCAAGTCTAATGGAAGATATGAATCTCCCTTAGATACACAGTTTGCAGATGAAAAGGAAGTGCACTGGAGTTTTAAATTCTCTGGGCTAGGATTCTCATGAGCAATTTTAATGGTCGGATTCTTACCGAAGGAGATTCTTAGATTATCCCTGGGAGGACAGCACAAACTTCCTACTGCATTCCCTTTAGAGCATGATTCTTTTATCGAGTCAAATTCCAAAGGTTGAGGACTAAATTCTTTAACCACAGCATTACTAAAAGTCTGTAAGTCATGGAACACAGGATCATTACTCTCAAAAAGCGTGTTGGCCCACTCCAAAGCTCTTCCTCTGAATGCCAGGAACAGATATCGAGTAACATTGGAAGGAGTTACTGCACCTGAAGGATCAGACTCCATCAGAGAGAGAAACTGTTCAACCAGAGCGGCATATTGCAATAAATCTCCATCAAAGTAAATAGGTGGTAAACCAACAGACGAAAGCTTAGAGACTGAAACCGATGATGCACTCTCAGAAGCTAGATTGGAGTTAGTTTGTAGAACGTCAGGCTGATGAGAAACTATCCCTTCTGAAGAAGTCTGGCTGAAGTCCTCAAATAAGACTGAGAAATCACTTGAAATCTTCTGGATGGAGATGCTAGTAATTCTCCCCGAAGCAGCACCACTTGCGTCTGCGACTGAGGTAAACAACTCTGGTGACTGGATTGAGGAAGTAACTTCGGTGTCCTTCTCAGCGAAATTAGCCTGAAGTCCTGTATCTAAATCAGCAGATGGAACATTAAGTTGCTCAGACAAGCTTAGGGACAAAGCTGAGAAAACTGTACTTAGATCAGTATCCAGCTCTGGAGCACGTTCAGACTTTAAATGAGTAGCCTTGGGATTTTTCTTGACTTTGGCGGCTACAGCAGAATTATTCCAACATTGGTGAGAAGAGGTATTAGATTTCCCTGCAGACGCTGTGGACTCAATGCTGGAAGACGAGGAAACAGAATCAGAGACAGACTGAAGTCTAATTTTAGAATTAGATGGTGAAAGTCCTTTACTCGGACCAATGCTTGGAATTGGTTTGAGTCCAGATGAGCTTGAACAGACTGAAACTGGAGAAATCTTTGGCTGGACGAGTAGGACTGGATTGGATCAGAGGATACTTGAATTGGCTGGAGCCAAAGGAGACTGACCAGGCTGGTCCTGGAGTATCGCTGGACTGGATGGAACCAGGACGGACTGACCAGGCAGAACCTGGAGTATTGCTGGACCGGCTGGAACCGGAATGGACTGACCAGGTGGAGCCTGGAATATTGCATGACCGGCAGGAGCCCTTACTTCATGGGGCTGAACTAAGGCAGGAGCCCCCTCTTCACGGGGCTGAGCTGAGGCAAGATCCCCCTCTTCACGGGGCTGGGCTGAGGCAAGAGCCCCCACTTCACGGGGCTGGGCTGAGGCAAGAGCCCCCACTTCACGGGGCTGGGCTGAGGCAAGAGCCCCCACTTCACGGGGCTGGGCTGAGGCAAGAGCCCCCACTTCACGGGGCTGGGCTGAGGCAAGAGCCCCCACTTCACGGGGCTGGACTGAGGCAAGAGCCCCCACTTCACGGGGCTGGACTGAGGCAAGAGCCCCCACTTCACGAGGCTGGGCAGCACTCTGTAGACTCTCTGGCTAGGCAGCACTCTGAAGACTCTCTGGCTGGGCAGCACTCTGAAGACTCTCTGGCTGGGCAGCACTCTGAAGACTCTCTGGATGGGCAGCACTCTGAAGACTCTCTGGGGCTGGACCCTCTGAACCCCTCACTGGGGCTGGACGCACTGAACCCCTCCCTGGGGCTGAAGATATGGACGCCCCTCCTTGGGCTGAGGACATGGACGCCCCTCCTTGGGCTGAAGACATGGACGCCCCTCCTTGGGCTGTAAACACGGACGCCCCTCCTTGGGCTGTAAACACGGATGCCCCTCCTTGGGCTGTAGACACGGACGCCCCTCATGGGGCTGGACACTCTGAAGATGCCCCTCCTGGGGCTGGACACTCTGAAGATGCCCCTCCTGGGGCTGGACACTCTGAAGACGCCCCTCCTGGGGCTGGACACTCTGAAGACGCCCCTCCTGGGGCTGGACACTCTGAAGACGCCCCTCCTGGGGCTGGACACTCCGACTCCTCTGTGACTCTAAATGGCTTGAACATTCTTCTCTGGACACCCAACTTGGGATAAGGTCTTTTAATCACCGGACCCCAGTCAAACATTTGAGTCTCTTTCAGAGTAGCCTTCTTGATACCCCCGTCAGCAGTAGCAGGATCGGCTACTGTGAACGACTTGTAGACATGAGCACCAGGATACTGAGATTTGTCACCATTCCCTGGCTTGCGAAGAATGCAGTCTTTAACAAAATGACCGGAATTTCCACAGTAAAGACAGAGGTGTAGCTCCCTACGCCGCTGACGTTCAGCTTCAGAGAGCTTGGGCCGTGGATAGCTCTGATGAACAACTTTTCCTTGCACAGAGAAAGAGACTTTATTAACTAGATGGGACAAAACAGGTTCAACAACGTTGGTAGTGTTCCTGAAGAGATCAGGCATCACAGAAAGAATACTAGACAAAAGTTCTTGTAACTGTAATAACATCTGGTAGAAAACCTGCAGTTGGTCAGGAGTCTTAGTGCAGAAGGTCTGAGAATCTCTGGAGAACGAATTCCGCTGCAGACACTGTGCCAATTGATGCTGAGTCGACTCCAAACCCTCCAAGCATCCTGCAATATTGCTTAGGAGGTCCTGCGTCAGACAAACACTTTCGGCCGGGCCCATGGGGCCAGTTCCTACTGTCATGACTGTGGTTTTGTGGACCCGGTGTTAGTGAAGTCTGTGCGGGCGACTGGAGGACAATGTGAATACTATTACTAACCTGGTTTGGGAGTGTTGTGGACTCGGGGTTTCTTCCGGAGACCGGGAAGAGGAACCGCAGCTGAGATGACCGAATCTAGGTTTTCCTCATGCAGGATTTGGTCGGCAGATAGGAGGCACGTATGGATACTGGAGGTCTCCTGAAAGACAGAACTTGAAAAGGTGCTGAGGAATGAATGAAGGAGTACCAGATGCTGGAGACACCAATTACGCTTGTGAGCACTGGGTGTTTGGAGGTGCAGAAGTGCTAGGAGGCACTGAGGTGCTTGGAGGCACTGAAGTGCTTGTAGGTGCAGAAGTGCTTGGAGACACTGAGGTGCTTGGAGGCACTGAAGTGCTTGTAGGTGCAGAAGTGCTTGGAGACACAGAGGTGCTTGGAGACACTGAGGTGCTTGGAGACACTGAAGTGCTTGTAGGTGCAGAAGTGATTGGAGACACTGAGGTGCTTGGAGGCACTGAGATGCTTGTAGGTGCAGAAGTGCTTGGAGACACTGAGGTGCTTGGAGGCACTGAGGTGCTTGGAGGTGCAGGAGTGCTTGGAGGCACTGAGGTGCTTGGAAGTGCAGAAGTGCTTGGAGGCACTGAGGTGCTTGGAGGCATGGAGGTGCTCGGAGGCACGGAAGTTCTGGGAGGCACTGAAGCCACAGGGATACGGGAGCTCTGGAGATCACAATTACAACAGCAGTAAAGATGAAACACGGCAGCTGTGGTTTTCAGTTAAGACTATGGAATACTGTACTGTGCCTTTAAGATGAACCACTGCAGCTGTGCCTTTACGTTGAGACTCGTGGAAATAGTGAATATCAGTGGCAACACAAAAGTAAACCGAACTGGGTAACAAAGGAACAGAGTTTTCACAGGAACTAAAGTACAAAGGTTACCTTTAGGGAGCTCAGCTTCAAAGCTCACACAGAGCTGTGTGTGACACGAGGAACTGGCCCAGTTTCCAACTCAGTCTCCCAACTTATACTTCCTGGTCCTTGGTGATTGGTGAGCAGGATTAGGTGATGCAGAGAGTCTCAGGCTGGTAGAGGATTGGACAACTCTGGGTCAGGTGAACAGTCACTGTCATGTGAGTACTCTAGACTAGGCTGTGATGTAGAATGAGGCCTAGCAGGCCGAGAGAACACTGTGTTATGCACACCAGTGCCTGCAGGAATGTACTGGTGTTTGAACTGTTATACACACCAGTGCCTGCAGGAATGTACTGGTTTCTGAACAGAGAGGGATGCAAAACAAATGAACTCACAGACAGACTGGGAAATATGACATAACGTACACAGAAGGTGATAGGGTAACAAAACCAACACAGAGTGAACAGAGAAGCCCAGAGGCTAAGAAACTGGGTGTCTCCCTAGTATTAGAAATGCTCAGATGGAAAAAGCAAGATGTTCTGTTTTAATACGTAGAGAACCCGAAATGCTGTTGCTAAGGGCAACAGCAAAACCCTAAAGGGTTACCAACGGGTGTGGCAGTAAACTCCTTGGTCAGAGATGGAATAATAGACACAAGGAGAGTCTCCACAATCCTAATTCTCACTTGCAGGGCCCAGGTTCAGCTTACTGCCACTAAACTGACACATGGACGCCCTGCACAGTGAGAGAGGATTATGCAGGCAGGTCTGAAAGTACAGCCACAAACCTGCTGGGTTCACAGAATAGCAAAAGAACCTCAGCAGGCTAAACGACTGACTCCAGTCTTACTGCTAGGTCTGGATTGGCAGAGTGTAGTACCAAATGCCCAGGCCTATTTGCAGTAAGCAACAACAAATACAAAGCTACACAGTACTGGCTAACTTTCAGGAACTGACTAACCAACATAGATTCAGCAGCATCTGCTTAACCTGAGAAGAGGCCTTATAAAGCAGGTGCTGTCCACGCCCCCCTCAGACCTCACAGACTGTGAGCACAAAAACCAGCACCGGATCCCATGCCTGTAACCACTGCACAGCAAAAGACCCGAACCGGAGTATCAGCTGCGCTCAGGTTACTCCGCTAGCACTTGTCTCCCGATTGCCATGACGACGTGGCAGCACAGGGCAGGAGACCCTAACAGTACCCCCCCTCTGACGAGGGGTCAAAGAACCCCTACCACCGGGTTTATCGGGGAACTGCGAGAAGAAAGAGCGTATCAGTCTGGGGGCATGAAGATCACAACTGCGCACCCACGACCGCTCCTCCGGGCCATACCCCTTCCAGTGCACCAAAAATGACAGCCGACCCCGAACCATCTTGGAGTCAAGAATCCTTTCAACAACAAACTCCCTCTGGCCACGTATCAGAAGAGGGGAAGGTCTTCCTCTGGAAGAAGGATTACTAATCGCCCGTTTTAAAAGGCAACAATGAAATGTTTTATTGATACCCAAAGAACGGGGCAGATCTAACTGAAATGCCACCGGATTGATAACCCTGGTGATATTATAAGGGCCGATGAACCGGGGGCCTAACTTATGAGATGGCTGTTTCAACTTCAAATTCTTGGTAGACAACCAGACGAAGTCTCCTAATTTGAAGCTGCAGGGTCTTTTCCGCTTATCAAAAACCCTTTTGGTCACTAATGACACAGACACAAGGGCTTTCTTCACTTTCCTCCAAATACCTCTAAGGACCGAAACGACAGAGGAACCACCAGGCGTGGAGTCCAGGGGGTCAAAAGAATTGGCCTTAGGATGATGCCCATACACACAAAGGAAGGGAGAGATCCCTGTAGCAGAGTGAGCCGCGTTGTTATAGGCAAACTCCGCCATTGACAGATGAGCAACCCAGTCAGTCTGACACTTGGAGACATAACACCTGAGGAACTGCTCCAAGGTCTGGTTCACCCTTTCAGTCTGCCCATTAGACTGCGGATGGTAGCCTGACGACAAGCTGACAGAAATCTGGAGATCGGAACAAAATGCCCTCCAGAATTTGGCCACAAACTGGGATCCGCGGTCAGAGACCACATCAAGTGGCAACCCGTGGAGGTGCACAACATGCAGCATAAATAATTCAGACAGGCGTCTGGCCGATGGCAGCCCAACCAGTGGAACGAAGTGCGCCATCTTCGAAAACCTGTCAACGACAACCCAGATGGCTGTCATCCCAGAGGATTTGGGCAAGTCCACAACAAAATCCATTGAAATGTGGGTCCATGGCTTAGATGGAATAGAGAGTGGATGTAATGGGCCAACAGGAACCCCTCTAGGAGTCTTATTTCGGGCACAGATGTCACATGCCCGAACCCACTGATCCACATCCTTAGCCACCGAGGGCCACCACACCGCCCTAGATAGCAACTCCCGAGTTCTGGCAATACCCGGGTGACCTGCCGACTTCTTGGCATGGAATTCCAGGAACACTCGCTGTCTTAACCTAGGAGGCACAAACAAAAGACCTACCGGAAGGTCTGGAGGAGCCTGCTCCTGTGCTCTAAGGACTAATGACAAGAGGTCCTGGGTAATGCCCACTTTAATACATGATGGGGACACAATGGGCAACGGCTCCTCGGTGGTCTCCTGGATTGGAGCAAAACTCCGCGAGAGCGCATCAGCCTTGATGTTTTTTGACCCAGGGCGATATGTTATCAAAAAAGCGAGCAAAAAACAAAGCCCATCGTGCCTGCCTGGCATTGAGACGCTTCGCTGACTCTAAATATGCCAAATTCTTATGGTCGGTGAGAATTGAGACCACAAACTTAGCCCCCTCAAGCCAGTGTCTCCACTCCTCGAGTGCATCCTTAATAGCCAACAATTCCCGGTTACCCACGTCATAATTCATCTCGGCAGGCGAAAATTTACGGGAAAAGTAAGCACAGGGATGAAGGCGATTATCAGACACTCCCATCTGAGAGAGCACTGCCCCAATACCCATCTCAGAGGCATCCACCTCCACCACAAAAGGACGCTCTGGATCTGGGTGTCGCAGCACCTTGGCCGAGACAAATGCCCTTTTGAGACGGGCAAAAGCCGCTTTGGCCTCACGAGACCAGTGAGCAACATCCGCCCCTTTCTTAGTGAGTGCCACCAAGGGCGCCACTATAGACGAAAATCCAGCGATAAATCGTCTATAAAAATTTGCAAAGCCCAGGAAACGCTGAAGCGCCTTCAAACTAGTGGGCTGCACCCAATCCAGGACTGCCTGTACCTTGGAACCCTCCATTTGGAAACCTTCTGGGGAGATAATATATCCTAGAAATGCGATTTGCTGAACTTCAAATTCGCACTTCTCCAGCTTCGCCCCAAGCCGGTGGTCTCTGAGTTTCTGGAGGACTAAGCGTACATGCTTCCGATGTTCCTCCAGGGAATGGGAGAAGATTAGGATGTCATCTAAGTATACAACTAAGAATCTATCCAAATATTCCCTGAGCACATCGTTCATGAAATCCTGGAAGACTGCCGGGGCATTACAGAGCCCAAAAGGCATCACCAAATATTCATAATGCCCTGAGTGGGTATTAAAGGCAGTCTTCCATTCATCCCCCTCTCTTATTCGGATTAGATTGTACGCACCGCGTAGGTCAATCTTAGAAAAAATGGTGGCAGTACGAAGCTGGTCAAACAAGACCGAAATGAGAGGCAGTGGGTATGAGTTTTTAATCGTGATACGGTTCAATTCCCTGAAGTCGATGCAGGGTCGCAATGAACCGTCCTTTTTACCCACGAAGAAGAACCCCGACCCAACTGGAGACTGTGAAGGTCTGATAAATCCTTTAGCCAAGTTCTCCTGAATGTACTCTGCCATAGCCTGAGTCTCAGGACGTGACAGGGAGTACAACCTGCTCTTGGGAAGCTTAGCATTCGGCAACAAATCAATGGCACAGTCATAGGGGCGATGGGGAGGTAGTACCTCTGCAACTTTTTTGGAGAACACGTCCGCAAAATCTGCATAACACCCTGGCAATCCTGGCAAACTTAGCTACGAGAGCCTGACTGGAAGGCTCAAGCAACTCCTGAAACAATCAGTACCCCAACTAAGAATCTCCCCAGAGACCCAGTCAAATTGAGGATTGTGGGCCCTTAACCAGGGTAACCCCAACACCAATGGGGCAAAAGTACAGACAGTCACATAAAAGGACAATTTTTCAGAGTGTGTGGCTCCAATAAACAAAGAAATCTGGCTAGTGCAAGAGGTAATTTTACCCTGGGATAATGGTTCCCCGTTTAACCCACAAATCTCAATTTCCGACGCCAAGGGTACTAAGGAAACAGAGTGTTTCAGGGCGAATTGGCGGTCCATAAAAACCCCGTCGGCCCCACTGTCCACAAAGGCCTCAGTCTTGACAGTTTGACCGAGGATCTTCAAGGTCACCGGAATGATAAAAGTCTTCTTGGGAAATTCTGACTTCTGGCCTGACAGGATATTTCCCATCACCCTCAGGCCCTGAAGTTTTCCAGCTTTTCTGGGCATGATACTACCACATGACACTTATTCCCACAGTACAAACACAACCCTTGCTGTCTCCTCCGCGTCTTCTCACGCGAGGAGAGGCGGGTAGCCCCAATCTGCATAGGCTCCTCGGAAAATTCCTCAGAGTCTGAGGTTCCCTTGGGAAAGAAGGAAACCTCGGTCTCCCTTTCAAGCCTACGCTCTCTCAGCCATCTATCCACCCGGATGGATAACTGCATGAGCTGATCCAAGCTATCAGGCAAGGGATATTGTACCAGTTGGTCTTTTATCTGGTTAGAAAGACCTCTTCGGTACTGGTGTCTCAGGGCTGGGTCATTCCACTGGGTATCACGGGCCAACCTCCGAAACTCCGTACAGTAAACCTCAACTGGCCTTCGCCCTTGCTTAAGGATCGAAATCTGAGCCTCGGCTGAGGCCGTCTTGTCAGGGTCATCATACAACATGCCCAGTGCCGTAAAAAAAGCATCAACACTTTTAAGCGACGGACAGTCAGGCTGCAACCCATATGCCCAGACCTGTGGGTCTCCTTGTAGCAAGGAAATCACTATGCCCACCCGCTGAATCTCTGACCCAGAAGACTGAGGCCTAAGCTGGAAATATAACTTGCAGCTCTCCTTGAAACAAAAGAACTGCGAGCGATCTCCAGAAAAACGATCCGGAAGATTTACTTTCGGCTCCTTAACCCCTGAAGGTGCTGCTGCTGCGGGAGCTCCGCCAGCGGCCTGGGAGGTGTGCATTTTAATGGACAAATCATTAAATTGACGAGTCAGGACCAGCACCTGATCGACCACCTGTTGCAACGTATTTTGAGGGGTATGCTCCATATTCCCACAAAATTTCAACAGGAGTATTGGGCTGCTGAATATGTTATGCACACCAGTGCCTGCAGGAATGTACTGGTGTTTGAACTGTTATACACACCAGTGCCTGCAGGAATGTACTGGTGTCTGAACAGAGAGGGATGCAAAACAAATGAACTCACAGACAGACTGGGAAATATGACATAACGTACACAGAAGGTGATAGGGTAACAAAACCAACACAGAGTGAACAGAGAAGCCCAGAGGCTAAGAAACTGGGTGTCTCCCTAGTATTAGAAATGCTCAGATGGAAAAAGCAAGATGTTGTGTTTTAATACGTAGAGAACCCGAAATGCTGTTGCTAAGGGCAACAGCAAAACCCTAAAGGGTTACCAACGGGTGTGGCAGTAAACTCCTTGGTCAGAGATGGAATAATAGACACAAGGAGAGTCTCCACAATCCTAATTCTCACTTGCAGGGCCCAGGTTCAGCTTACTGCCACTAAACTGACACATGGACGCCCTGCACAGTGAGAGAGGATTATGCAGGCAGGTCTGAAAGTACAGCCACAAACCTGCTGGGTTCACAGAATAGCAAAAGAACCTCAGCAGGCTAAACGACTGACTCCAGTCTTACTGCTAGGTCTGGATTGGCAGAGTGTAGTACCAAATGCCCAGGCCTATTTGCAGTAAGCAACAACAAATACAAAGCTACACAGTACTGGCTAACTTTCAGGAACTGACTAACCAACAAAGATTCAGCAGCATCTGCTTAACCTGAGAAGAGGCCTTATAAAGCAGGTGCTGTCCACGCCCCCCTCAGACCTCACAGACTGTGAGCACAAAAACCAGCACCGGATCCCATGCCTGTAACCACTGCACAGCAAAAGACCCGAACCGGAGTATCAGCTGCGCTCAGGTTACTCCGCTAGCACTTGTCTCCCGATTGCCATGACGACGTGGCAGCACAGGGCAGGAGACCCTAACACACTGAAGCCTGAACTTCTGCAAAACATAAGATGCTGGCTTTTAGGCCTAAACTTCAGATTACTGAATTCAGCCTCACACAGGAGATCACCACAGGTGGAGCTAATTAACTATTACCTTTCAGGCAGAGAACTCAGGAAAACTCATAGTGCTGACAAGCTGTTTAACTCAGTGAGTAAAAAGACACAGGACCCAGGACAGATGGCAGGGGTAAGTCACCAAATATGAAACCTACAGTCAGGATTGTGACAGTTGTGACTGTATGGATTCTTGCTTCCTGTATAATTGTAACCATGTAACCATATATATATATATATATATATACTGTACATGTGATATATTGTATACATAGCCTTTTAATATCATATATATCATATATATACATCAATGAGCTTTGGAACTCATAAATGTGTGCATGTTCTTGTTTTCTCTTAAGGGATTTAGTGTTGGCGACATACAGCGCACTTTTATCGTATATGGTAATAAGATGCGCCTTGCGTCCGCAACATATATTAGCGCTGGCATTTTAAATATTTATTCAAAATTAATTTGAATCTTACAGTTGGGGGCTGCGTCCGCGATATCATGTTCTTATTGATTCACTGTACAGATGCCGCTGTGGTCTACCAGCTAAAGATGGACGCATTTTGATGCTGCTGAATCACATGCCATTTGTTCTTTTGTGTTTTTCAGTAAGGCGCTGATATGAAATTCAAGGGACAATATATAAATGCGCAATATTTGAAAATGCTACAGTGTATTTTTATTGTTGCAAAATAAAGTTCAAATAAGTCATATTGTGTTTGATTCAGATTGGATTGTTTATCTGTTAAGTAAATTTAAAGAGCTTTTAAAAGTTGGTGAATAGGTATGATATAGCTGTGTTAGCATGCTGAGGCCAATTCACATACTTTTAAACCCAGGCCTAAAGTAACAGACTTCCAGTGCTTGTGTAGATTGTGATTTCTTTGTGACAAAAGAGCTAGCCACATGGTGTCCTCCATTTTGGTCAAGCACATGGCTTGTACAAAGGGGGTTAGAGCAGTGGCCATTTTAGGAAGGTCACTCTACCTACTTAGCTAATAGCTGACTTTCAGTCTGGTTAAAGCAGTTTCCTTTGTCACAAAGAAACAACATATATGTACAAATCCAACACCATTTAAAATCTACCAATTAATTTATTTAACCCATGCCATAGTCAACTACAAATAGTTTCAATTGGGCCTAGTGAGAGTTAATAATGAAATGAATACTTGATGTAAGAATTACACACAGAAAAAAAAGAGGTTTTTTTCTTTTTCCTCCAGGATTTAGTTAACTCTCTCTTTGCTACAAGATAGGCATTGAAATGTTAATTAACCTGTTCAACCACCCACTTTAGTACAGGCAGTAGTGTGGGTTGAAAGTAAGTATGAATGCATTGAACTCTATGACCAATTTGGGTTCCCGTAGAAGACACTGAGTTAGTAGAGGCTTGGTGGCGTGAAGGCTAGCGACCTTACGTTATAGAGAAATACGCAAGTAGTGAGGAAACTTGCGGAGCAGCGTGATAGAGTATAGATTGTGAAGTATTGAAGTTAAGGTTTTTGATGTTACGTTTCGGCTGTGGAGCGCAGCTAGTTAAATTCGACTCCTGTGATTGTAGGGCATATAGATAACAATTATCTATAGGCTGTGCGATTGGACCGCACGTCTGTGTGTGTGATACTCGGCGCAACGTGATACCATTTGCGTTCTTTTGCGCAAATTGAGTCATCATACGCGCTATGAGGAGCATACACAGATGTGATTTGTGTAAAGTAGACGGAATTTTTCGCTGACACTCTCTCTCAGAAATATTCCAGGTGGAAGTCCATAGGATGGCTTGGTGACCTTTCCCAGGCGGAATTCCTGTGGAAAGAAACCACAAAAATCAGGCTGATTTTTAACCTCCACTGAAAAGGTGGCGTGTTGATTTATTGCTGTTAATACATCAATACTTACAGTGCAGAGGGGCCTGGTAGGGATCCTCACTGGGTACGCGGGGGTCACTATTGGAGTGAGTCGTGGTACTGCCAGCGGAGACGGAGAGCAAGTGAAAAGCTCTCGGAGGACTTTTCACCGTCATCTCGCTTGTTCATTTGGTGATCATGTAAAAGAAAGCCCACGATGGGAGCCAAATACGCAAGTGGGAGGCGTTCAGCGGCCAGGGTTCAGGCTGACGAGCTGAGGCCAAGAGGATCCGCTCAGTTGATAATGTGTGGAAAGTATGGTCCACACGGAGAGGCTTTTTGTGATGAATGGGTGCGAATGACAGTGGATGATAGGGCATCATTTCCTAGAGTTGGTGGGTTTGATCCTGAGGTATTGCAGGTAGTATGTCTAACCAAAGTCATATAAGACAAGAACGAAAATATAATAACTGTTTGAACTTGTAGCAACAATAAATAAGTAGAAAAAAAAGAGAAAGCAAGTACACCGCCATATGTGGATGTGGAAGCAGTTACAGCCAGCATACAAACTGTAGAAAAAAAATAAAAATATGAAAAATATGAATGTAACTTGTATATGTACTAATGAATGTCAAAGTTTTATTTAGGAGGAGAAGGCGACCTGACTTGTTTCAGCCATTTCTCATGCACTCAGAGGAGTATCCAACCGGTAAAAGAGGAGCAGTAGCCTGCAGGAGAAGTGGCTGAGACCAGTGGAACTGGTAAGTATGGAGTCATTCAAGTACATATATAGTAAAACCCCAAAAAAATAAAAAATAAAAACCAAGAAAGTAACGTCATAAATGGAGAATATCCTGTCCGCACATTAGTATTTACCAGTAGGAAAGCGGACAGAGATAGGGCAACCCCCGGGTATTTCTTTTTAATTACCACATAAGAAGTATTCATTTCTAGTAATGCCCTAGTCTAGACGAGCTCGGAAATGTTTGTTGGACCATGTACAGACCCTTAATACGGGATGAGAAGGATTGAATGAATACTTTGCATCAGGGCCGGTGCTAGGGTGTTCGGCGCCCTCCTGCAAACTATCAATTTTGTGCATTTCTACAAATACAAATGTGACCGATTTCATCCTCAGAGCTGTAACTAGACATTTTGGTATCCCCCTTCCTTAAGATCTATAAATATAGGGTCATAAAAAAATTACATAAAATATAGGGGCATAAAATAATTATGGCGCACAGTAGTCAACATTATTCAAAATTGCACCACACAGCAGGGGGAAGCGCCAAAAATATAGGGGCCACAGAATAATACCAATTCACATTACACTGCACAGTAGTGTTCGTTAGTCACATTACACCGCACAGTAGTGTTCGCTAGTCACATTACACCTCATAGTAGTGTCCATTAGTCACATTACACTGCACAGTAGCATCCGTTAGTCACATTACACCGCATAGTAGTGTTCGCTAGTCACATTACACTGCACAGTATTGTTCGCTAGTCGCATTACACTGCACAGTATTGTTCGCTCGTAACATTACATCGCATAGCATGTCCTTTAGTCACATTATACTGCACAGTGGTGTTCGCTAGTCACATTACACCGCATAGTAGTATCGGTTAGTCACATTACACTGCACAGTAGTGTTCACTAGTCACATTACACTGCACAGTAGTGTCCGTTTGTCACATTACACTGCACAGTAACATAGAAACATAGAATTTGACGGCAGATAAGAACCACTTGGCCCATCTAGTCTGCCCCTTTTTTTTTATCCTTTAGGTAATCTCAACCCTTTTTGAACCTTAATTCTTTGTAAGGATATTCATATGCCTATCCCAAGCATGTTTAAATTGCTCTACAGTCTTAGCCTCTACCACCTCTGATGGGAGACTATTCCACTTATACACTATCCTTTCTGTGAAGTAATTTTTCCTTAAATTTCCCCTGAACCTCCCCCCCCTCCAGTTTCAGTGTATGTCCTCGAGTTCTAATATTTCTCTTCCTTTGAAGAATGTTTCCCTCCTGGACTTTGTTAAGACCCTTGATATATTTGAAAGTTTCTATCATGTCCCCCCTTTCCCTTCTCTCCTCCAAACTATACATGTTAAGATCTTTTAGCCTTTCCGGGTACGTTTTGTGATGTAGGCCATGCACCATTTTAGTTGCCCTTCTTTGTACACTCTCTAATGTATTTATATCCTTCTGGAGATATGGTCTCCAGAACTGGACACAGTATTCCAGATGGGGCCGCACCAATGACCTATACAGTGGCATTATCACTTCTGTTTTTCCTACTACTGATTCCTCTCCCTATGCAACCAAGCATCTGACTTGCCTTTCTCATTGCTTTGTTGCATTGCTTTCCTGCCTTTAAGTCACTTGAAATAGTGACTCCTAAATCCCTTTCCTCCTCAGTAGTACCCTTGATACTATATTTAGCCTTTGGGTTTTTGAGACCCAAGTGCATGATTTTGCATTTTTTAGCATTAAACTGTAGTTGCCACATTCTTGACCATTTCTCAAGCCTACCTAGGTCATCAATCATTTGTTTTACCCCTCCCGGTGTGTCTACCCTGTTGCATATCTTTGTATCATCTGCAAAAAGGCATACCTTCCCTTCAATACCATCTGCAATGTCACCAACAAAGATATTAAAGAGAACTGGACCAAGTACAGATCCCTGGGGTACTCCACTGGTAACATTTCCCTCCATAGATTGCACTCCATTAACTACAACTGTCTGTTTCCTATCCTGCAACCAGGTTCTTATCCATTTAACTGTTTTATAATCCACCCCCACGCTTTCAAGTTTATTTAGCAGTCTGCGATGTGGGACAGTGTCAAATGCCTTACTAAAGTCTAGAAATGCTACATCTACAGCTCCCCCTTGATCTATTATTTTTGTCACAGAGTCAAAAAAGTCAATAAGATTTGTTTGGCATGATCTACCACCAGTAAATCCATGCTGTTTTGGATCCTGTAAGTGGTTTGATTTAAGATATTCCACAACTCTTTCTTTTAATAGTTTTTCCATTACTTTCCCCACTACTGATGTAAGGCTTACTGGTCTGTAGTTACTTGCTTCTTCCTTGCTTCCACTTTTGTGCAGTGGAACTACATTTGCTCTTTTCCAGTCCTCTGGAATAGCACCTGTATTTAGTGACTGGTTAAATAATTCTGTTAACGGTGTAACCAGCACATCTTTTAGCTCTTTGAGTATCCTTGGGTGTATCCCATCTGGTCCCAATGATTTATCCACTTTTAGTTGTGAAAGTTCTGTTAGGACCTTCTCCTTTGTAAATGTACTTTCAACTACCTTATTTTTATGAATTTCCTTGCAACTTAACTGTGGCCCCATCCCTTCTTCTGTAGTAAATACTGAGCAAAAATAATTATTTAGGTGATCTGCTATTGCCTTGTCACCCTCCACCAAATGCTCACTCTCTGTCTTAAGTCTTATTATTCCTCCATTTGATTTTCTCCTTTCACTTATATACTTAAAAAAAGTTTTGCCCCCTTTATCTACTGACTGGGCCATTATTTCCTCAGCTTCTGCCTTTGCACGTCTGATCACTTTCTTAGCATCCTTCCGTCTGTCAAGATACACCCCTTTGTCATTATTATTTTGAGTCTGTTTGTATTTCCTAAAAGCCATCTTTTTTGCTTTCACACTAGTTGATACTTCTTTTGTGAACCACACTGGCTTCCTTTTCCTGGTGCTTTTCCTAACCCTTTTGATACAAAGATCAGTTGCACTTAGTATTGCACTTTTCAGTTTTTCCCACCTCTCCTGCACTCCTTCCAAGTTCCACCAGTCCGCCAATGAATCACTTAAACATCTCCCCATTTTTGCAAAATCAGCATTTCTAAAATCCAACACCTTTGTTTTTGTGTGACAGGAGTTAAATCCTGTCTTTATACTAAACCATACTGCTTGATGATCACTGGATCCCAGGTGCTCACCCACATATATGTCGGATATTCTATCACCATTTGTAAGAATTAAATCTAATATTGAATCTTTGCGAGTGGGCTCCATCACCAATTGCTTGAGAGATGCTCCCTGTAAGGAATGTAGAAATTTGCCACTTGTAGCTGAACTTGCAAAAGACCCCTCCCAATTTACATCAGGTAAATTAAAGTCTCCCATGATTATGACTTCTCCCTTTAAAGCCATTTTAGTGATATCCAACAATAGGTTCCTGTCCAAATCCTGCCCCTGGCCTGGTGGTCTATAGATCACACCAATGCGAATAACATCCTTCTCCCTGGTTTCTATGGTGACCCAAAGGGCCTCAGTTTTGTCTTCAATATTTTGTATTAAAGTAGCATTTATGCTTTTTTTCACATACATTGCTACCCCTCCTCCTATTCTTCCTATTCTATCCTTCCTAAATAAATTGTATCCTGGTATAGCTATGTCCCAGTCATGATTTTCATTGCACCATGACTCTGTAATTGCCACAAAATCCAGGTTATCCCTTGTCATTATCGCAATTAGCTCTGGAATTTTGTCTCATAAGCTCCTAGCATTTGCACACATAGCTTTAAGAATTTTGTCTGTGCATTTGTTATTAGTAGCCATGTCCAGACTGTACAAAATAAATTGCAAGTTTAAAGTTGAAATGACCTGTTTGGGGATGTTGCTCAGTGTTTAATATATATATATATATATATATATATATATTTTTACTAATCAGGAATCACACTGTGTCCTTTACACCATGAATACACCTCCCTAAATGTAAAGATATAGTACACCTGACCACAATGACCAAATGATCAAAGGAGGTAAACACCAGAGAGCATGCAATAATAAACTATGTTTCACTGTGCAACTTCCCCACACATGCAATGCCAATTACAAGCCAATCATTACATCAAAAAACATACATGAGTTTGCATAAGAGAGAGCTGTAGTGAGCAGATTGGGGATGTCTTTTCATAGTGTAAAAAGACAGATAACATTGGTACAGGTGAGAATTCAGATGGTTTTGGTAAGCTATAGCCATTAAGTTGAGTAGTTGCGGATGAAGTGGAAAGGTCTAGCAGCGTTCCTAACAGATTTAAGTTGTAAGTATGGGTTACTCAGGCTGGAGTAGTTTGATGTGTAGAGGAACTGGACTCACATTTGTTTGAAAGCTGTCCTTCAGTGGTCCAGATTGTGGATTGATTGTTGTCCTTCTGTTTTCCTTCGGTTTAACGTCGGTGTAACATCGAAATTATTTTTAAATTTGTAGTTATCCTTTGAATAATGTCTTTTGAAGTAATGGCCCACAAGCCTACGGCCTAAGACTTCCTCATGCTCTTTAAGTAATGGACCAAGCATGTGAATACACTGATTACACCCAAACTCCAATGAACCCTCCCCCAGCAATGACTAGTAATAAAAGTTTTAAGAAAACAAGCGAACAAACCAACCGAGATTTATCACAGTCATGCCCTCATGCCTATACTCAGGAGATAACATTCCAATTTATCAATAGCAACCCATCATGTGCATAAGCAATCTAATATAAAAGCAGATGCCTTACGCCTATAGCAATGCTATAATTCTTAACACCCAATTTGCTAATTACTATTTCAGTGCAATCAGTAGTGATAATCTGCAGCTCTCATTTACAATAAACCTAGACAAGTATATATTCACTAGCAGTTATTTGTGTGCAATGTTCTGCAGGAGTGTAGAAGATGGAATTACCAGCAGTTATTTGAGTGCAATGTTCTGCAGGAGTGTAGAAGATGGAATTACCAGCAGTTATTTGAGTGCAATGTTCTGCAGGAGTGTAGAAGATGGAATTACCAGCAGTTATTTGTGTGCAATGTTCTGCAGAAGTGTAGAAGATGGAATTACCAGCAGTTATTTGTGTGCAATGTTCTGCAGGAGTGTAGAAGATGGAATTACCAGCAGTTATTTGAGTGCAATGTTCTGCAGGAGTGTAGAATATGTAATTACCTGCAGTTATTTGAGTGCAATGTTCTGCAGGAGTGTAGAAGATGGAATTACCAGCAGTTATTTGAGTGCAATGTTCTGCAGGAGTGTAGAAGATGGAATTACCAGCAGTTATTTGAGTGCAATGTTCTGCAGGAGTGTAGAAGATGGAATTACCAGCAGTTATTTGAGTGCAATGTTCTGCAGGAGTGTAGAAGATGGAATTACCAGCAGTTATTTGAGTGTAATGTTCTGCAGGAGTGTAGAAGATGGAATTACCAGCAGTTATTTGAGTGCAATGTTCTGCAGGAGTGTAGAAGGTGGAATTACCAGCAGTTATTTGAGTGCATTGTTCTGCAGAAGTGTAGAAGGTGGAATTACCAGCAGTTATTTGAGTGCAATGTTCTGCAGGAGTGTAGAAGATGGAATTACCATCAGTTATTTGAGTGCAATGTTCTGCAGGAGTGTAGAAGATGGAATTACCAGCAGTTATTTGAGTGCAATGTTCTGCAGGAGTATAGAAGATGGAATTACCAGCAGTTATTTGAGTGCAATGTTCTGCAGTAGTGTCCGTTTGTCACATTACACCGCACAGTAGTGTCCATTAGTCACATTACACTGCGCAGTAGTGTCCGTCAGTCACATTACACTGCACAGTAGTGTCCGTCAGTCACATTACACTGCACAGTAGTGTCCGTCTATCACATTACACTGTACAGTAGTGTCCGTCAGTCACATTACACTGCACAGTAGTGTCCATTAGTCACATTACACTGCACAGTAGTGTCCGTCAGTCACATTACACTGTACCATAGTGTCTGTCAGTCACATTAAACTGCACAGTAGTGTCCGTTTGTCACATTACACTGCACAGTAGTGTCAGTCAGTCACATTACACTGCACAGTAGTGCCAGTTAGTCACATTACACCGCACAGTAGTGTCCCTTAGTCACATTACACTGTACAGTAGTGTCCGTTAATCACATTACACCGCACAGTAGTGTTCGTTATACACATTACACCGCATAGTAGTGTACGTCAGTCACATTACACAGCACAGTAGTGTCCGTTAGTCACATTACACTGCACAGTAGTGTCCTTTAGTCACATTACACTGCACAGTAGTGTTTGCTAGTCACATTACACCGCATAGTAGTGTGTGTCAGTCACACAACACTGCACAGTAGTGTTCGTTGGTCACATTACACCGCATAGTAGTGTGCATCAGTCACATTACACCGCATAGTAGTGTCCTTTAGTCACATTACACCGCATAGTAGTGTCCCTTAGTCACATTACAAAGCACAGTAGTGTACGTTAATCACATTACACCGCACAGTAGTGTCCGTTATTCACATTACACCGCACCGTAGTGTCCGTTATTCACATTACACAGCACCGTAGTGTCCGTTATTCACATTACACAGCACAGTAGTGTCCGCTATACACATTACACTGTACAGTAGTGTCCGTCAGTCACATTACACTGCACAGTAGTGTCCGTTAGTCACATTACACTGCACAGTAGTGTCCGTTATTCACATTACACAGCATAGTAGTGTCCGTTATACACATTACACCGCATAGTAGTGTCTGTCAGTCACATTACACAGCACAGTAGTGTCCGTTAGTCACATTACATTGCACAGTAGTGTCCGTTAGTCACATTACACTGCACAGTAGCGTTCGCTAGTCACATCACACCGCATAGTAGTGTCCGTTAGTCATATTACACTGCACAGTAGTGTTCGCTGATCACATTACACCGCATAGTAGTGTGCGTCAGTCACATTACACCGCATAGTAGTGTTCCCTAGTCACATTACAATGCACAGTAGTGTCCGTTAGTCACATTACACTGCACAGTAGTGTCCGTTATTCAAATTACACAGCACCGTAGTGTCCGTTATTCACATTACACAGCACAGTAGTGTCCGTTATACACATTACACTGTATAGTAGTGTCCGTCAGTCACATTACACTGCACAGTAGTGTCCGTTAGTCACATTACACTGCACAGTAGTGTCCGTTATTCACATTACACAGCACCGTAGTGTCCGTTATTCACATTACACAGCACAGTAGTGTCCGTTATACACATTACACTGCATAGTAGTGTCCATCAGTCACATTACACAGCACAGTAGTGTCCGTTATACACATTACACTGCATAGTAGTGTCCGTCAGTCACATTACACTGCACAGTAGTGTCCGTTATTCACATTATACAGCACAGTAGTGTCCGTTATACACATTACACCGCATATTAGTGTCTGTCAGTCACATTACACAGCACAGTAGTGTCTGTTAGTCACATTACACTGCACAGTAGTGTTCGCTGGTCACATTACACCGCATAGTAGTGTGTGTCAGTCACATTACACCGCATAGTAGTGTGCATCAGTCACATTGCGCTGCACAGTAGTGTCTGGAAAAAAGGCTGCTGACAGCGCAGCCAGGGGTCAACCTTACATCAGATGCATCGGCAGTGTGATTGCAGATGCATCGGGAGGCGGCGCTACACATGCTGGGCAGCCTTGCTTTGTGCTGGGTGGCCCTGAGCATGTGAAGAGGTGAACGCAGATCCGGCTGTGTATGTAGCGATCTGCGTTCATCTCTGAATGACCCCCTATGCCAGGTACAGCCTTCATTCCCTCAACAGTGCAGCCCTGTTACCTGCAGGAGGTCCCGGCTCGGGCGCTGCTCCTCCTCTCCTTTCTCCGCCGGTTTCTCGCAGGCTCCATTACTCCAGTGGCTCTTTAAGATGCTGTCAGTGATGTGGGGGAGTGAGCAGGTACTAATTACTTGGGCCTGGGACTGATGGAGGGGCCCAGAGGGGCCCTGGTCCGCTACACTCCCACCTTACTGGGCAGCAGCAGCAGCATCAGCTCTCATCTTGGCAGCACAGCACATGCTGCAGTGTGCTGTGCTGCAGTGGGGCAGAGGCTGCTGCTAATGCTGATCCACTGTGTGTTCCTGTATGGGTGGGTGGAAGGAGTGTGTTCACAGTGATCACACTCCCCCCTCAAATTGACCCTGGCTGTGGGGCTGAGGGCTGGGGGCTCAGGGATCAGGCAGTGCACCCACCCAGCACTGTGCTGCAAAGACTTAAAAAAAAAACACCTAAAGGGGCATGGCCATGGCTCCCGCGATTAGGCCATGCCCCCAATCCTTCAAGCAGATTGGGATGTCAGTGGCGCTGTGTGAGGGCTGAGGCCGCGCACTGCATGCACTCTCTGGGGAGGAGGAGGGGGAGGGAGCCGCACTGCTAGCTGCCAGCAGCTGGCAGCAGCAGGGATGCAGAGCAGGGAGAGGCTGAGCGCCTCTTCAGTTTAGCGCCTCCTTGCACTGCATCCCTTTGATGAGCGGCTAGCGCCGGCACTGCTTCGCATGACCTAGAAGCTTGTTATTTTTTTTCTTTTGCAGTACTAGAAAATTCTCCGTCTGGATAAGATCACTGGTAAACACTAATTTGGTAAATGGGAGGAACGAGAGAAGTGCAACATTACCCTTTGACAAAACCTGCTGAAGTTACGAATGGGCCTCGATGATGCTAAAACCTTTCCTTTTTTTTACTAGCAGCAGTGGCCCTTGACTAACTTAATCGACAGAGATTTTGTTAAATGTGAAATACATATATTGTACTCCCGCTCAGGAAGTACAAGGTATGTTAGATACCCCAAAAGACTAATGTTGCATTCCACTGTTCTAGATTCATGTCCATCACAGGTAGAGGAAATTATCTCACAGATACCGGGTTCCCTATGAACTTAGGATGGACAGGACACTGGATTGATGGCTGAGGTAGTCCCAGTAATGATACAGCAAGCACAAGCTTTAAGGGGGGCAGACCAAGTAGTTAATCAATTCCCCGCAGTGCCCAATCCAGTTGTCATTTTAATAAAATCCCCTCCACCTCTACAAACTTATCTGTCACCAAACTCTATTCTGTTTCTCCACAGTTTCCTCTTCATCTTTTGCGTTCACACAGGGTGGTACAATACACGGACCCGATTCTCCCAAGGTTATGAGTGACAGCCTGAGTATTTTCTCCCAAGCCCTGCATGGCTGTTTACAGTCCTTTCAGCCTGAGTATGGGTCGGTGCTGATACAATATGTTGATGACTTGTTTTTGTGCACTGATTCATTTGAGTCGTCCCTTGCAGATATGAAGCAGTTTCTGTTTCGTCTCTTCCAAACAGGACACCAGGTCTCAAGGGATAAACTACAGTTGTGTAGGACAAGGGTCAAATACCTGGGACATAGTACTGGTACATGATTTGACAGTTCATACACCACATGCCGTATTGGTCCTTCAAAGTTCTGCCTGAACCCGGTATGTCTCATCAGCACATCAGTAGTGCCCTCGTTCACATAATGTCACATTGTAGGGGTGCTAGTACACATTATGCCCCACAGTACCCCCAATTCACATTATAACATACTGTACAGTGTCTCCACCTCATGTTCTGCCACATTACAGTGGCAAAGTTCATATTATGTAAAGTTATAGTACCCTCCATTTAATTTTATACCACATGCAATGAGTAAGTCCGGGAGCAAATATATATTGCAGGTACCAAGGCAAAAGTTTATAAGGGCCCCAATGCATCACCCAGTGGTGAAAAAATGTATATAATGCATGAAACTGGGACAGGAAAGGTGGGCTCCTCTCACCTATGGTAGCTATGCCGTTGCCTCTCAGGTACAAAGGGTAACCTCTAGATGAGGGCTGCTTGTGTTGGTTGGGTATGTGTGACCGGCAGTCACCATACTGATGCTGGGATCCCAGCTTTTAGATGCCCAGCAGGGAAGGCGGGCGGGGCAGCACAACAAAGCCCTTTGTGGGATCTCCACAATTTATATTCCAACTCTATGGATGTTGTGGAATAGTCCCTGTTAGTCGGCATGCCTGTGACTGTAAGGGGGCGGGAATCCGGAGTCAGTATTGTGACCCGCAGTCTCCTGATCGTCGGTCACGTTACTACCCCCCCTTGTGAGCCACATCCAACTAGTCCTTATAATGCATGTCTTCCAAATCTAGTAAGGTAAAAACAAGTAATCATCTCTGAGGTGGGTGCATTCTAAGGAGGGTGCCTACAGTGCTTTAGCTGGATCTGCTCCTACATGTTATCTCTGCTGGTGACCCAAATAAAAGGGATGTAGTGGGAATCCCAAAAGACAGGACCCTGATGGTCAGAAGAGCGGCGCCGGAATCCTAACACCTGTCAGAGTGTAGATGCCGGAATCCAGAAAGTAAATATGCCGGGGAGGTTTAGGGTTATGCTGCGGGGAAAGGGTTAGTTTTAGGCTGCGGGAGGGGAGGGTTAGAGGGAGGGTTAGTTTAGTTAAGCGTACCTGTCGGGATTTTAGGCAGTCAGGGTGCCAGTGTCTGTGTTCTAACCATCGGTATCCTAACTGCCGGTACCCTTTACCCAACCAAAATAAAATGAATCAAACAGACTTTCCTTGTTTACAATAACATAAGAAAAAAAAATTGGGGGTGGGGTTAGAGAAGGGCATCACAAAAAATAATAATCAGGCCAACAGAATGCTTCTATAGCAGTGGTTCTCAAACTGTGTACCGTGGCACCCTGGTGTGCCTCAGACTACTTGCAGTGGTGCCCTGGGTTGGTGGTCCAGGACCAGTTCAAATTATTTATAGTTAATGTAATAGGCAAAACCAGTGCTGGTGGCTGCCAGTCATAAAATATGTGGACAAACAGAATCCTGTCCCCTACCACATAACTAAGCCCAATTTACTTAATTTAATATTTTTTTCTGAATTTCCCAATAAGAAACTTTTGACTTAGGGGTGGTGTGAAAACAATTCTGATTCTTGAGGGTGCCATGGTACCAAAATGTTTGGGAACCACTGCTCCATAGTGTTATTCAGGGCTGGCTCCAGGCCTACTAGCACCCTGATCGAGAAAATGTCCCCCACAGTGCCAGATACATAAATGCCCCCACAGTGGCAGATATGCCCCCACAGTGCCAGATACATAAATGCCCCCACAGTGCCAGATATGCCTCCACAGTGCCAGATACATAAATGCCCCCACAGTGCCAGTCCAGATACATAAATGCCCCCACAGTGCCTGATACATAAATGCCATCAGTGTCCAAAATGCCCCCACAGTGCCTGATACATAAATGCCCCCACAGTGCCCGAAATGCCCCCACAGTGCCATATATGCCCCAACAGTACCTGCTGTGCTGGGAGGGGGAGTGCTGTGGGCCGTGGGCGGACTTGCTAAACTATTAGTACGCGATATGCACGCTGCGTGGCGCCAGCATCTGATGTCAGATGCCGGCGCAGCACAGCGCACACAGATTAGACAGTGTAGGGAAGCAGGCTGGCTCCAGGCTCGAATATGGTGGCACTAGCATGCCGCACCCATAAACGGTGTCGCCCTGCGCAGCAGCTCTATTCGAACATGTCTGGAGCTGGCCCTGGTGTTATTATACATGGCACAATGGGGGTCATTCCGAGTTGTTCGCTCGTTGCCGATTTTCGCAACGGAGCGATTAATGCGAAAATGCGCATGCGCATGGTATGCAGTGCACATGCGCTAAGTATTTTAGCTCAAAACTTTGTAGATTTACTCACGGCAGAATGAAGAATTTTCATTGTTGAAGTGATCGGAGTGTGATTGACAGGAAGTGGGTGTTTCTGGGCGGAAACTGACCGTTTCCTGGGAGTGTGCGGAAAAACGCAGGCGTGCCAGGATAAAACGCGGGAGTGTCTGAAAAAACGGGGGAGTGGCTGTCCGAACGCAGGGCGTTTGACGTCAAACCAGGAACGAAACGGCCTGAGCTGATCGCTGTATAGGAGTAAGTCTCGAGCTACTCAGAAACTGCTAAGAATTTTCTATTCGCAATTCTGCTAATCTTTCGTTCGCAATTCTGCTAAGCGAAGATACACTCCCAGAGGGCGGCAGCCTAGCGTGTGCAATGCTGCTAAAATCAGCTAGCGAGCGAACAACTCGGAATCACCCCCAATATTAATAAATAGATACCAAATTAAAAATAATTATGTATCTGAAATCTTACTGGGCTGATCCTGAGTTGCACACATATGCATGGAGGTAAGCAATTTTTGGCTACTGTACTGTACATGTGTGAAAATCCCTACAAACACAAAATTCATATGGCACATTTGTTACACTGTGTCACAGTAGTAATTGAAATGTATTGGACTTTCCTAGGTGGTGAATGGGAGGTGGCTATGCAGACCCTATGCAGAAGCACGGATATGTGCCACCTTATAGGTATGTTATGGGAGTTTCACGGACGTGTCACAGAACTGGTTGAGAACTGAGATGCTTAATCGCTGACGTTAGAGGCCATACTCCAATGTAAATTCTGTACCTATAGAATGGGAATGGGTATGGTGAAAGTTTTGATGGTGCAAACAATGGTTGCATCTAAAGATGCACCAAACGCTATTCCACCATCTAAAGATACTCAAAGGGGGCATTCCAGTCCTTACACATTCAGGGCGGGATGTATTAACATACATCGCCGCACCTCGCCGGTTACCGCAGCGATGTTGATCGCGTATGTACTAACATATGCGATCAACATCGCGATGCGGTGACGGAGGCCCCCCGCGATACCTGTTAGGTGGTCTGCGGGGGGTCTCCGTCACCTCCATGGGGTCCCAACACAGGCTAGATGCCGGGAAGCAGCAGCAGGCTGCCCCCGGCGCCTCCTCCTCCCCCCTGCAGCCGGAAGGACGTCCGGCTGCGTTGCTAGGGGGAGGAGGAGATTACCTTCCGGGTCCGGGGCATCATGGAGGAAGGTAAGCTGGGGGTGAGGGGGGTCGGCGTCTGCGGCGGTGTCGGCGGTGTCGACGGTGTCGGCGGGTTGCGGTGGTCGGCGAAAAGAAGCCCATAGGCTTCTATAGGGTATCGCCATCCAGAGATGGCGATACCCTGGACGCCGAAAACACGGCGGTAGGGTGTTAATAAATATGAAAATGCGGTAAAACCCCCGTTTTCGGGGGTTTTACCGCATTTTTGCTTTAGTACATCCCGCCCTCAGATACATGTCTATACACCAAGGAACGTGCTGACACTAGCATTAACATTAGCTGGAGACGCGGCTACGGGAAAAGACACTAAAGTGGTTGCAGCAACCTGCAACTCAAAAACAGGCCCACAATGTCAGATGTGAGGCATCATGCCAGTTTGTGGTGGTGGAGCTTTGTAGCTGCCTAAGCTTGGAAAGTGCCTAGAGATGTATATTTTCCTACCCGGGATGTCCCTTCCAGGGTAGAAGATTGCACACTTCCAGGAAATGCACCACGAAACGGTCTGTGTGTTTCAGGTTTTTGTTTTGAATTGCGTACATTTTCCATTTTCATGCAAGGGGCACTTTGCATGTCTGCCAGTATGAATCTGCCAAAAGTGTCCCCATAGTGACAACTACTGTACGTAATATATTTAAAAAAATAAAATAAAGTAGATGCAATGCCACATGTGGGAGTCTGGGGGACACAAACTATTTGTAAGAAAGTGTAAGCTAGTGTAGTTTCATTTCCTTTAAAAAAAAAAAAAGTGTTTATATATATATATATATATATATATATATATATATATACTTGTAGAGAGATGAAAAGTGCCTTTGACTCTACTTACAGTACATCAATAGCGTGCAGACAGAGCTCAGAGCTGTAACATAGCACAAGGAAATACCAGAAAATTATGTAATCTCAAAAATTCCCAGGCAGCTGCTCCTGCCAGGAACTGACTCAGAGCTTTATTGAACACAAAAGAGGTCAGATGTGGAAGCACACAGAATATTAAAGGGAAACAGACTGCACAGAACACATCTTTAAATGTGGCATTTCTTCAATTGCTCGGTTTGAAAAGATTGTTTGATTGCCACAAAAGGTTTCTTGCTGCCATCTTCTGAATTCCTAGATATACAGGAAAATACACAGTGGTCCATAACACATTTCACTCTTTGGGGGTCATTCCAAGTTGATCGTAACTGTGCTAAATTTAGCACAGCTATGATCAGGCACTCAGAGATGCGGGGGTATGCCCAGCACAGGGCTAGTCCGCCCCGCATGTCAGTGCTGCCCCCCCTCCCTTCCCCGCAGAAACGCAAAAGCATCGGACAGCGGCGATGCTTTTGCATCTAAGGAGCTACTCATGGCCAGCGCAGCTCTTGCGGCTGGCCGGGAGAACCTCTTCGCTGCCCCGGGTTGCAGGGGCTGTGTGTCGCCGCGGCCTGCCCCCCCCCCCCCAACGGTCCGACCACACCTGCGTTGGCCGGACCGCGCCCCCCTAAACAGTGGCTTAACGCCGCCATCCATCCCCCTCCCGCCCAGCGACTGCCTCTGCCTCAGAGGCGATTACTAGGCAACGATGGCTGGCATGCACCGGCGCACTGCGGCGCATGCGCAGTTCCGACCCGATCGCTGCAGCGAGCGATCAGGTCGGAATGACCCCCAATATACAGAATTATGCAAATTGCACTGCAGTGAATAACATACTGTATAAATTACAGAGGACATGGGTAAGATGCCAAGATGGCCGGACACACCCTTTGAGAGCTTCGCCATCGATTGTGCCAAAATTTGGAGCCATCCGCTGTATATTCACTTCTGGGCAATAGATTCTGATCCCGATTGTGGTGTGTTCTCTCTTTGTGCCACCTGACTGGAGATCCCAGAAGAGTGAACCACTTCCCACAAAGCTGAACTTCTTTCTTTAGCAGACATCACTGCCACCAACCTGACAATTGTGGAAACCAAGAGCACTGCATCACTCCTGTCGGATGAATCATATGTGGTGCACCGGACACGGGACTAACTGCTTCCACCACTTGTTACATGCTGTTATATTTAGGTTGCCCATGCCCATGGGCATAGCTATAGTAGATGTAGAGGGTTCCATTGTTATGGGTCTCAGAGATTTAGAAGGCCCCAGACTCAAGTCAGGCAGTTGCCTACCAAGTTTCTGGAATTTCTTGTGATGCAATTTGGCCTGACCCATTGCCCAGACTGAAAAGGGGGACTCATCAGCACTCATATACATAGCCAGATTAAGGAGGCGGCACAGGAGATACTGTACCCCAGCCCCCTTCTGTCAGGGGGCCCCCCGGCCAAAACACACTGACATCGCTAGCTCTCCATCTTGTGCTACAGCAGAACCAGGCAGCCAGAATGCAAGCAGGACAGTATGCAGTGCTGGCAGAGACACAGAAGTATCACATGTCATGAGTTACCAATGGAGCTTCCTCACCAGAGGAGAGATAAGAGAGGGGGAGAGAGCTGTAAGTGACTCAGGGACCAGCTTCTCCTCTTCCCCATCTGGGTGTGTGGGTCCAATGTAACCTGTTATCTAATGAGAGCAGATACAGAGAGAGGTCACACAAAAAAATCCTCCAGAGTCCTGTCCCAGTGTTTGAGTAGTACAGTGACTGCTGCTATTCTTGTATTTGACAAGATAAAGTATAGATTTTATTTTCCTATGTGTATTTTAAGGTTGTTTAAGATTTTGTTCAAATACAAGAAAGTTTTATAAAAAAAATTGTCTCTCAATTGGTGCTATAAACAGAACTCAGGCATTAATAAACTATTTGTTTAAATGTAATATACACCATTGGTTTAAATGTAATATACACAATCCATACCTGCCAACACGCAGGGCTGCCAAGAGAAATCCTGGGCCCCGGTACAACAACAACCTGGGTCCCGGAGCCAGTAGTACATACACACTGAGCGATATGACAACCATATCGCTCAGTGACGTCATGCCATGGCCGTGCCATGCAGGCAGCTCTTGGACGACAGTCCAGATTGAGCATGCATGCACGGCCGACAGCGGGGGTCGCTAACAACCCACGGGGCCGTGCATTGGTCGTCATCACCAACATACACGCTTGCCTAGAAAGTGAACAATGTCGCTCAGGAAGGGTAAAAATTAGCGACGTTGTTCATTTTATCGGTAAGTGTGTATGCACCTTTAGAGTGCAAGGAGGAGACATGGTGTAATATTTGTTGCGGGAATGCGATGGTCCACAAATCCTTTTCACCCATATGTCTGGATGAGAAGTTTTCTTATAAGGCCTCAGGTTGATTACCCTTCTTCTTTTCAGGTAAGCCCATGAACCCCAATATTGTGGCACCTCTCATCATCGGACAGACAGAAACTTGCAACTTCATAGGGGATGTTATGTCTTCTAGTGTAGATATATGGGTATCAGCTTTCATTTTTTCTAATTCATGTTGCTGGAGAGACAGGTCGGATTGTACATCTCACATATACAAACAAATTGCAGCACCTGTTGCATGAAGGATGAGGGACGATTGTTAGCATCTTTGGCCACTGTGGCGCATGCTGGGGGGGACGCTTTAGATCCCCACTGTGGGATGATCAGTCACAGTGTTCCAGCTTATGTGAAGATGCATGGCTAGACTTACCCATGTTCAGCAATAATAAAATACTGTCTGTACGTTACAAGAGATGCAGCAATAAGCTCAAAGTCCAATATGAAGCACACAGCTGTTGAAGTCCAATAATATCAGTTCAGTCTCAGACATGTAGATAGCAGTGAAATGTTAAATCATCAATAGTAGACCTTTCAAGCCAAACATCAGTAATACCCCCTTTCACACTGCCTGAGGCGGGTCGCACCCCGGAGCCTGACACGGTAGCTGCCAGTGTGCGACCCTCCTCAGGCGCCCCGCTGCCGCTGTCTGCAACCCGGCATATTGCCTAGTTGGTGACGTCAGCGGGGACACGGAGGGGGCTCTCCAAGCTCTCCAGGTGCCACCCGTACACACACACTAAACGGGAAACTGGTGGCAACGACCCGGCTGCCGTTCACACCGCATAGCAAGCCGGGCTGAACACGAGTTTAACCCTACTCGCTACCAGGGTTGAAATCCTGGGTCGCTCGACCCAGTATATTTCCCCTGCACCTTTCAGACCGTACATGAACTTGGGTTATGCGTGCTCATGTGCCAATAACCCGTGTTCATAGCTGGCGGTCTGAAAGGGGTATTAACCAGAATGTGATTCAGGACTATTGCGCTAGAGAGCATGCAGGGTTGCTTGTTACTCCATGCCTGTACAGGGTTCACCTCCCTGCATTACCTCTATCACTCCATAGTGAACTATTACTGGAGCAGACAGATCAGTGAAATGCCTGTGTGTTCTTGATAACTTTGTCATACAGTAAATCGTAATTAATTGTTAGTTGGCATTTAAGAATGTTTATATGATGAATTATTAATAACACTTCAACATAACTAACTAGGTGATTCATCGTGCCCTACGAGCGCTCTTCACACCGTCGTAAGGGGCTGCGCCCCCTTAACCCTTGCACGCCCTTGTCAGCTAGTCACTATTGCTAGAGCCGTTGTCCCAACGCAACGCATTACAGGGAAGAAGATGCAATCAGTAAACTACAGCTCCCAGCAGCCCTTAGCGCCGGAATGCTTTGTCGCTAAGGGCTGCTTGGAGCTGTAGTTTATTTAGTGCGTCTACTTCCCTGTAATGCGGCGCGTTGGGACACAGGCGCTAACAATAGTGACTGGATGGCAGAACTGACTGACTCGCTGAATCAATGTAAAAGGTGAGAGTGCTGTGCAGTGTCAGTGACTCTGCACACCTACTGCACTGCAAAGCACTGTCACCTTTAACATTGATTCAGAATCCAGACATTACCCTCCGCGATATCACCCACTCTATCCATTACATTAGCCATCTTGGGCCGGCAGCCCAGGTGATGTGTTGCGGAGTCAGTGCCTCTGGGGATCTGGGCGCGGCTGTGGCGGGGAGGCACATCTGTGACATTACATGCAGAGAAGACTCCAGGGCTCAAAGAGTATGCAGCGCAGGGAGGGCTCTGAAAGCCTTCCGCTGCGCCGCTTTCATACACATCTATGCCGGTGGCCGCAGCAGCTTTTGTTCCACCTGCGCTGCGGCTAGGGAGTTGGGATTGTTGATGCCGGAGGGGACAAGTGGACTAGCAGCAGGACATAGGGGGTCATTCCGACCTGATCGCTAGCAGGCTACTTTTACCTCTGCTGCGATCAGGTAGTCGCCGCCTACAGGGGAGGGGGAATCGCTGTGCAGGACTGCAAACGCTTGTGCAGAGAGCTGCACAAACAAAAGTTTTTGCAGTCTTTGCACAGCTCAGGACTTACCCGCTGTGATCATCCAGGACGAAGCTGACGTCAGGATCCCTCCCTGAAAACGTCTGGGCATGCCTGCGTTCGGACGGATACTCCCTCAAAACGGTCAGTTGACACCTCCGGTCGGCCTCTTCCTGTCAATCTTCTTGCGTCCGCCGCTGCGAACGCTTTCTTCGTTATTCTCGTAGCTGCCCGGCGATGGCCGTCGCCAGGCAACGGCGTGCCTGCGCATTTCCACCCGCGCGCATTGCCACCTGCGTGCATGTGCAGGTCTGGCCCGTTTGCACAGCTGTGATAAAGTGCAGCATGCGAACGGGTTGGAATGACCCCATAGGATGCTGCAGTAAAAGGATTTTTTCCCCCCTATCTACAGCACAGAGACTTGCTGCAGATGCAGTGGTATACCCTCCAGTTGTACCTTTTTGGCAGGTACAGTACTTTTTATTTATGGGCTGTACCGATTTTTGGCTCTCCAAACTCCCATTGAAAGTATAGGAAAAGGGGCGTAGCCACGGCACTTTACCCGTGGCTGTTTTGTTCATATGTTTGTAAATCCAGTCATCAGGACACAGAGACATGTGAGTTCACTGCTGTGCTGTTTATTCCATCACCAACTCCAGGCACACTGCACACTGGACCACCCACTTGCCAGCATACCCCTGGTCCCAGGGACCATCACTGAAGATTCAGGCTTACACAGATTAGTAAGGGAGTGTCTACAAATATTAAGCATTCTAATACACTAACATCACATCCTATTTTCTTTAAAGATAAGCCCTGTATGCTTCAATGCAACAATTAACAACGTCATATTAAGAACATCATCTAACACGTTTCAATGAGTCTCTCAGGTCTGCGCATTTCCCTTTTGCGTCTTTCAAACACAGTCTGTGTTTCATCGACCATGTTGGACCTTTATAGAATCGTTGTTTGTTCACCATTATCAGGATCATTATACATGTCAGATGAAGGCTATCCTTCAGTCTTGTTGTCTTCATTATGGTTAGGTTGAGATCTTAAATCACCCGATTTCTTCTTTCTTCCGTTCCACGCTCTGTACGTATAGTATAAGATCTTGGTGGTACTTGTGCTTGCACAATATCTTTCTGCACCCAAATACCTTTCTCATGATCTCTGAGACGGACTTGGTCACGAGATTTTAGATCAGATAAGCTTTTTGCTCGCCTGTCATGGAACAGTTTGTGTTTAACCTGTTGATGTTCCTTAGTCTGACCAACACTGAGTTATGTGTATTAAGCAGTTCATCATGTATCGGGACATTTGCTCTAATCCTCCTTCCCATAAGCATTTGTGCAGGCGAAAGTCCATTCTGTAAAGGTGTACTGCGGTAGATTAAAAGACTTTTGTCGAAATCTTGTTTACCTTCTTGAGCATTTTTCATGAGACTCTTTACAGTTTTTACTGAACTTTCCACCAACCCATTTGAGCGTGGATAGTGGGGACTTGACGTAGTATGGACAAATTCCCACTCATCAGCAAATTGTCTAAATTCAGCACTGGAAAACTGAGGACCATTGTCAGTGAACACTTCTATAGGAACACCATGCCTTGCAAAGATTAACTTCATGCAATTGATTACGGCTTTACTAGTAGTTGTATGTAGTGTCTTCACCTCAGGGTGGTTAGAGTAATAATCAGTCACGACAATGTATGTTTTCCCATTACAAACAAACAAATCTGCGCCAACTTTCTGGTAGAGATGAGCGCCTGAAATTTTTCGGGTTTTGTGTTTTGGTTTTGGGTTCGGTTCCGCGGCCGTGTTTTGGGTTCGAACGCGTTTTGGCAAAACCTCACCGAATTATTTTTGTCGGATTCGGGTGTGTTTTGGATTCGGGTGTTTTTTTCCAAAAACACTAAAAAACAGCTTAAATCATAGAATTTGGGGGTCATTTTGATCCCAAAGTATTATTAACCTCAAAAACCATAATTTACACTCATTTTCAGTCTATTCTGAATACCTCACACCTCACAATATTATTTTTAGTCCTAAAATTTGCACCGAGGTCGCTGTGTGAGTAAGATAAGCGACCCTAGTGGCCGACACAAACACCGGGCCCATCTAGGAGTGGCACTGCAGTGTCACGCAGGATGTCCCTTCCAAAAAACCCTCCCCAAACAGCACATGACACAAAGAAAAAAAGAGGCGCAATGAGGTAGCTGTGTGAGTAAGATTAGCGACCCTAGTGGCCGACACAAACACCGGGCCCATCTAGGAGTGGCACTGCAGTGTCACGCAGGATGGCCCTTCCAAAAAACCCTCCCCAAACAGCACATGACGCAAAGAAAAAAAGAGGCGCAATGAGGTAGCTGACTGTGTGAGTAAGATTAGCGACCCTAGTGGCCGACACAAACACCGGGCCCATCTAGGAGTGGCACTGCAGTGTCACGCAGGATGGCCCTTCCAAAAAACCCTCCCCAAACAGCACATGACGCAAAGAAAAAAAGAGGCGCAATGAGGTAGCTGACTGTGTGAGTAAGATTAGCGACCCTAGTGGCCGACACAAACACCGGGCCCATCTAGGAGTGGCACTGCAGTGTCACGCAGGATGTCCCTTCCAAAAAACCCTCCCCAAACAGCACATGACGCAAAGAAAAAAAGAGGCGCAATGAGGTAGCTGTGTGAGTAAGATTAGCGACCCTAGTGGCCGACACAAACACCGGGCCCATCTAGGAGTGGCACTGCAGTGTCACGCAGGATGTCCCTTCCAAAAAACCCTCCCCAAACAGCACATGACGCAAAGAAAAAAAGAGGCGCAATGAGGTAGCTGTGTGAGTAAGATTAGCGACCCTAGTGGCCGACACAAACACCGGGCCCATCTAGGAGTGGCACTGCAGTGTCACGCAGGATGTCCCTTCCAAAAAACCCTCCCCAAACAGCACATGACGCAAAGAAAAAAAGAGGCGCAATGAGGTAGCTGACTGTGTGAGTAAGATTAGCGACCCTAGTGGCCGACACAAACACCGGGCCCATTTAGGAGTGGCACTGCAGTGTCACGCAGGATGTCCCTTCCAAAAAACCCTCCCCAATCAGCACATGATGCAAAGAAAAAGAAAAGAAAAAAGAGGTGCAAGATGGAATTATCCTTGGGCCCTCCCACCCACCCTTATGTTGTATAAACAAAACAGGACATGCACACTTTAACCAACCCATCATTTCAGTGACAGGGTCTGCCACACGACTGTGACTGATATGACGGGTTGGTTTGGACCCCCCCCAAAAAAGAAGCAATTAATCTCTCCTTGCACAAACTGGCTCTACAGAGGCAAGATGTCCACCTCATCTTCACCCTCCGATATATCACCGTGTACATCCCCCTCCTCACAGATTATCAATTCGTCCCCACTGGAATCCACCATCTCAGCTCCCTGTGTACTTTGTGGAGGCAATTGCTGCTGGTCAATGTCTCCGCGGAGGAATTGATTATAATTCATTTTAATGAACATCATCTTCTCCACATTTTCTGGATGTAACCTCGTACGCCGATTGCTGACAAGGTGAGCGGCGGCACTAAACACTCTTTCGGAGTACACACTTGTGGGAGGGCAACTTAGGTAGAATAAAGCCAGTTTGTGCAAGGGCCTCCAAATTGCCTCTTTTTCCTGCCAGTATAAGTACGGACTGTGTGACGTGCCTACTTGGATGCGGTCACTCATATAATCCTCCACCATTCTATCAATGTTGAGAGAATCATATGCAGTGACAGAAGACGACATGTCCGTAATCGTTGTCAGGTCCTTCAGTCCGGACCAGATGTCAGCATCAGCAGTCGCTCCAGACTGCCCTGCATCACCGCCAGCGGGTGGGCTCGGAATTCTGAGCCTTTTCCTCGCACCCCCAGTTGCGGGAGAATGTGAAGGAGGAGATGTTGACAGGTCGCGTTCCGCTTGACTTGACAATTTTGTCACCAGCAGGTCTTTCAACCCCAGCAGACCTGTGTCTGCCGGAAAGAGAGATCCAAGGTAGGCTTTAAATCTAGGATCGAGCACGGTGGCCAAAATGTAGTGCTCTGATTTCAACAGATTGACCACCCGTGAATCCTTGTTAAGCGAATTAAGGGCTGCATCCACAAGTCCCACATGCCTAGCGGAATCGCTCCCTTTTAGCTCCTTCTTCAATGCCTCCAGCTTCTTCTGCAAAAGCCTGATGAGGGGAATGACCTGACTCAGGCTGGCAGTGTCTGAACTGACTTCACGTGTGGCAAGTTCAAAGGGCATCAGAACCTTGCACAACGTTGAAATCATTCTCCACTGCACTTGAGACAGGTGCATTCCATCTCCTATATCGTGCTCAATTGTATAGGCTTGAATGGCCTTTTGCTGCTCCTCCAACCTCTGAAGCATATAGAGGGTTGAATTCCACCTCGTTACCACTTCTTGCTTCAGATGATGGCAGGGCAGGTTCAGTAGTTTTTGGTGGTGCTCCAGTCTTCTGTACGTTGGGCCTGTACGCCGAAAGTGTCCCGCAATTTTTCTGGCCACCGACAGCATCTCTTGCACGCCCCTGTCGTTTTTAAAAAAATTCTGCACCACCAAATTCAAGGTATGTGCAAAACATGGGACGTGCTGGAATTTGCCCATATTTAATGCACACACAATATTGCTGGCGTTGTCCGATGCCACAAATCCACAGGAGAGTCCAATTGGGGTAAGCCATTCCGCGATGATCTTCCTCAGTTGCCGTAAGAGGTTTTCAGCTGTGTGCGTATTCTGGAAAGCGGTGATACAAAGCGTAGCCTGCCTAGGAAAGAGTTGGCGTTTGCGAGATGCTGCTACTGGTGCCGCCGCTGCTGTTCTTGCGGCGGGAGTCCATACATCTACCCAGTGGGCTGTCACAGTCATATAGTCCTGACCCTGCCCTGCTCCACTTGTCCACATGTCCGTGGTTAAGTGGACATTGGGTACAACTGCATTTTTTAGGAGACTGGTGAGTCTTTTTCTGACGTCCGTGTACATTCTCGGTATCGCCTGCCTAGAGAAGTGGAACCTAGATGGTATTTGGTAACGGGGGCACACTGCCTCAATAAATTGTCTAGTTCCCTGTGAACTAACGGCGGATACCGGACGCACGTCTAACACCAACATAGTTGTCAAGGACTCAGTTATCCGCTTTGCAGTAGGATGACTGCTGTGATATTTCATCTTCCTCGCAAAGGACTGTTGAACAGTCAATTGCTTACTGGAAGTAGTACAAGTGGGCTTACGACTTCCCCTCTGGGATGACCATCGACTCCCAGCGGCAACAACAGCAGCGCCAGCAGCAGTAGGCGTTACACGCAAGGATGCATCGGAGGAATCCCAGGCAGGAGAGGACTCGTCAGACTTGCCAGTGACATGGCCTGCAGGACTATTGGCATTCCTGGGGAAGGAGGAAATTGACACTGAGGGAGTTGGTGGGGTGGTTTGCGTGAGCTTGGTTACAAGAGGAAGGGATTTACTGGTCAGTGGACTGCTTCCGCTGTCACCCAAAGTTTTTGAACTTGTCACTGACTTATTATGAATGCGCTGCAGGTGACGTATAAGGGAGGATGTTCCGAGGTGGTTAACGTCCTTACCCCTACTTATTACAGCTTGACAAAGGGAACACACGGCTTGACACCTGTTGTCCGCATTTCTGGTGAAATACCTCCACACCGAAGAGCTGATTTTTTTGGTATTTTCACCTGGCATGTCAACGGCCATATTCCTCCCACGGACAACAGGTGTCTCCCCGGGTGCCTGACTTAAACAAACCACCTCACCATCAGAATCCTCCTGGTCAATTTCCTCCCCAGCGCCAGCAACACCCATATCCTCCTCATCCTGGTGTACTTCAACACTGACATCTTCAATCTGACTATCAGGAACTGGACTGCGGGTGCTCCTTCCAGCACTTGCAGGGGGCGTGCAAATGGTGGAAGGCGCATGCTCTTCACGTCCAGTGTTGGGAAGGTCAGGCATCGCAACCGACACAATTGGACTCTCCTTGTGGATTTGGGATTTCAAAGAACGCACAGTTCTTTGCGGTGCTTTTGCCAGCTTGAGTCTTTTCAGTTTTCTAGCGAGAGGCTGAGTGCTTCCATCCTCATGTGAAGCTGAACCACTAGCCATGAACATAGGCCAGGGCCTCAGCCGTTCCTTGCCACTCCGTGTGGTAAATGGCATATTGGCAAGTTTACGCTTCTCCTCCGACAATTTTATTTTAGGTTTTGGAGTCCTTTTTTTACTGATATTTGGTGTTTTGGTTTTGACATGCTCTGTACTATGCCATTGGGCATCGGCCTTGGCAGACGACGTTGCTGGCATTTCATCGTCTCGGCCATGACTAGTGGCAGCAGCTTCAGCACGAGGTGGAAGTGGATCTTGATCTTTCCCTAATTTTGGAACCTCAACATTTTTGTTCTCCATATTTTAATAGGCACAACTAAAAGGCACCTCAGGTAAACAATGCAGATGGATGGATTGGATACTAGTATACAATTATGGACGGGCTGCCGAGTGCCGACACAGAGGTAGCCACAGCCGTGAACTACCGCACTGTACTGTGTCTGCTGCTAATATATAGACTGGTTGATAAAGAGATAGTATACTCGTAACTAGTATGTATGTATAAAGAAAGAAAAAAAAACCACGGTTAGGTGGTATATACAATTATGGACGGGCTGCCGAGTGCCGACACAGAGGTAGCCACAGCCGTGAACTACCGCACTGTACTGTGTCTGCTGCTAATATATAGACTGGTTGATAAAGAGATAGTATACTCGTAACTAGTATGTATGTATAAAGAAAGAAAAAAAAACCACGGTTAGGTCACTGGTATATACAATTATGGACGGGCTGCCGAGTGCCGACACAGAGGTAGCCACAGCCGTGAACTACCGCACTGTACTGTGTCTGCTGCTAATATATAGACTGGTTGATAAAGAGATAGTATACTCGTAACTAGTATGTATGTATAAAGAAAGAAAAAAAAACCACGGTTAGGTCACTGGTATATACAATTATGGACGGGCTGCCGAGTGCCGACACAGAGGTAGCCACAGCCGTGAACTACCGCACTGTACTGTGTCTGCTGCTAATATATAGACTGGTTGATAAAGAGATAGTATACTCGTAACTAGTATGTATGTATAAAGAAAGAAAAAAAAAACACGGTTAGGTCACTGGTATATACAATTATGGACGGGCTGCGGAGTGCCGACACAGAGGTAGCCACAGCCGTGAACTACCGCACTGTACTGTGTCTGCTGCTAATATATAGACTGGTTGATAAAGAGATAGTATACTCGTAACTAGTATGTATGTATAAAGAAAGAAAAAAAAACCACGGTTAGGTGGTATATACAATTATGGACGGGCTGCCGAGTGCCGACACAGAGGTAGCCACAGCCGTGAACTACCGCACTGTACTGTGTCTGCTGCTAATATATAGACTGGTTGATAAAGAGATAGTATACTCGTAACTAGTATGTATGTATAAAGAAAGAAAAAAAAACCACGGTTAGGTCACTGGTATATACAATTATGGACGGGCTGCCGAGTGCCGACACAGAGGTAGCCACAGCCGTGAACTACCGCACTGTACACTGGTTGATAAAGAGATAGTAGTATACTCGTAACAACTAGTATGACGACGGTATAAAGAATGAAAAAAAAACCACGGTTAGGTGGTATATAATACAATTATGGTTGGACGGACTGCCTGCCGAGTGCCGACACAGAGGTAGCCACAGCCGTGAACTACCGCACTGTACACTGGTTGATAAAGAGATAGTAGTATACTCGTAACAACTAGTATGACGACGGTATAAAGAATGAAAAAAAAACCACGGTTAGGTGGTATATAATACAATTATGGTTGGACGGACTGCCTGCCGAGTGCCGACACAGAGGTAGCCACAGCCGTGAACTACCGCACTGTACACTGGTTGATAAAGAGATAGTAGTATACTCGTAACAACTAGTATGACGACGGTATAAAGAACGAAAAAAAAACCACGGTTAGGTGGTATATATTATAATACAATTATGGATGGACGGACTGCCTGCCGAGTTCCGACACAGAGGTAGCCACAGCCGTGAACTACCGCACTGTACACTGGTTGATAAAGAGATAGTAGTATACTCGTAACAACTAGTATGACGACGGTATAAAGAACGAAAAAAAAACCACGGTTAGGTGGTATATATTATAATACAATTATGGATGGACGGACTGCCTGCCGAGTGCCGACACAGAGGTAGCCACAGCCGTGAACTACCGCACTGTACTGTGTCTGCTGCTAATATAGACTGGTTGATAAAGAGATAGTATACCTTACTACTAATATACTGGTGGTCAGGCACTGGTCACCACTAGTCACACTGGCAGTGGCACTCCTGCAGCAAAAGTGTGCACTGTTTAATTTTAATATAATATTATTTATCATGTACTCCTGGCTCCTGCTATAACAACCTGCAGTGCTCCCCAGTCTCCCCCACAATTATAAGCTTTATATACAATACATTGATGTGCAGCACACTGGGCTGAGCAGTGCACACAGACTGAGTCACTGTGTGACTGTGTATCGTTTTTTTCAGGCAGAGAACGGATATATTAAATAAAACAAACAACTGCACTGTCTCTGGTGGTCACTGGTCACTGTGGTCGTCAGTCACTAAACTCTGTCTGCACTCTGCACTCTCTTCTAATCTACAGTATCACAGCAATCTCTCTCTCTCTCTCTCTTCTAAATCTAATCTAAATGGAGAGGACGCCAGCCACGTCCTCTCCCTATCAATCTCAATGCCCGTGTGAAAATGGCGGCGACGCGCGGCTCCTTATATAGAATCCGAGTCTCGCGAGAATCCGACAGCGTCATGATGACGTTCGGGCGCGCTCGGGTTAACCGAGCAAGGCGGGAAGATCCGAGTCGCTCGGACCCGTGAAAAAAAAAGTGAAGTTCGTGCGGGTTCGGATTCAAAGAAACCGAACCCGCTCATCTCTACTTTCTGGTACGGTCTCTCTGGCACTGTATGAGGACTCAGTGGCTCGACTTGTTGTTTCGATCTTTACGTAAGACATAATTCACATGTAGCTGTAGTCTGTGCTATGTCTTGGTTCATTCTTGGGCAATACATAGCTCTCCGCTTACATTTTTCTTCTCCTAAGTGGCCTTCATGTATCTTGCACAGCATAGTTTTTCTTAGTCGTGCAGGTATGACAAACCTATTGCCTTTGTAAATAATACCATCGACAACTGTAAGGTCACTGCGGTACATCCAATAATCATGGATAGACAGCGGGCACTCATGTTTTTCTGCTGGCCAACCTTTCAGAATGATATCTTTCAACACTTTCATTGTGTCATTTGTCTCAGTTTTTTTCCTAATCTGTTCTTGTCTTGCAAAAGACACTGGTAGAGAAGCTACGATCAAATTAACATAGGCTTCTATCTCTTCATCCATCAGACTTTTGGAACCTTCACTTTTGTCCACAGCATGAGAAACTGTATCAGCAATGTACATGTATTTGCCGGGACAGTACAGCAAGTATACATCATATTTCTGTAGTCTGATAAGCATTTGTTGAATTCTCATGGGACAGTCATGTAATGATTTAGTCATGATAGCTATCAATGGCTTGTGGTCAGTTTCCACTGTAAATGTTTGACCATACACAAACTGATGAAATCGCTCACATGCATATGTGATCGCTAGAAGTTATTTTTCTATCTGAGCATACCTTGTTTCAGCACTTGTCAGTGCTCTTGATGCATAGATTACTGATTGCCATGTATCCTCATGTTCTTGTAAGAGCACTGAGCCTAGGCCAAATTGTGAAGCACCCGCTGAAATTCTTATTCTTTTCGCAGGATCAAAGAATTTTAGCACTGGTTGCTCTGTAATGATCTGTTTCAAGTTTTGCCAACTTTCTTCTTGTTCATGTGACCACATCCACTCGTTATCTTTGTCCAACAACCATCTAAGAGAGGCTGTTCGTTCAGAGAGTTGAGAAATAAACTTTCCTAAGTAAGTAATCATTCCTAGGAATCTTCTGACGTTGTCTTTGTTGTTAGGATGTTCCATGTTCACTATGGCTGATATTTTCCTTGGGTCTGGTTTTACACCTTGATCCGAGACCACGTCGCCCATAAACGTAAGTGTATTCACGCCAAATTCACATTTGTCCTTGTTTAGCTTTAGATACACTTTCTTGACAAGTTCTATTACTTGTCTTGAGACTAGAATCATAGTCTTCCTTTGTAGATCCCCAGACAAAAATGTCATCCATCATTGTTTCAATACCTGGAATATGTTCAAAAATCATGTGTATCTTTTTGTGATATATTTCTGGAGCAGACAATATTCCATATGGTAGTCGAAGAAATCTGTATCGACATTCTGGTGTATTAAATGTACAAAGGTTTGAGCTGGCCTCATCTAGCTTCATTTGCCAGAATCCTGAAGATGCGTCCAATTTACTGAACCATTTTGCTCCCGCAAATTGCGACATGATTTCATCTCTGGTTGGTAGTTTGAAATGTTCTCGTTTAATAGCTTTGTTTAAATCTCTGGGGTCTAGACATATTCTGAGTTGTCCATTTTTCTTTTCAACAATTACTAATGAGCTTACCCATTCAGTAGGCTCATCAACTTTCTGTATCACACCCAAGGCTTCCATGTGATTTAACTCTTGTTTCAGTTTTTCTCTCAGTGCAAACGGCACTTTTCTACAGGGGTGTATCACTGAAGAAACTTGCGTGTCTATATTTATTTTATGTTCTCCAGGCAAAAAACCTAGACCTTCAAACAAGTCTCTGTATTCTGTAAACATCGATTTGCAGTCATCTTCTACTTGTGATGTCACCATAAAAACTTTCTTTAGCAAGCTTAGTTTCTCACAGGAACTTAATCCTAGAATCGGTTGCACATTTTTATCCACAATCAGTAGAGATGTTTTAAACTGTTGTTCCTTATATTTCAGTGTCCCTAAGCATGTACCTTTCACAGGAATTTCCTCCCCAGTGTACCCTGTAACTTTCACTTTGGCTGGATGAATTTTAGGTTTTACTCTAAAAGTCTTATAGTCTTGAAATGATTTTAAATTCACCTGCGCGCCAGTATCAAGCTTAAAGGGAATGACAATCTCATTCACAGTTAAAGGGACAATCCATTCTTTCTTATCTGCACTGCAAAGTTCAATACAATCCACAAAGAATTCATCTGTTTGTTTAACAGCATGCACTTTGGTTGTTTAACTTTTAATTTTACAGCATTTGGTAAAGTGATTAAGTCTACCACATTTCATGCAGGTTTTACCATAAGCAGGGCACATTTTAGGATTGTGAGCATTTCCACATCTACTACACATTTCCTTATTAGACTGTGGCTTAGAATGCTTTATTCTTGAGAATGGAGGTTTGTTTTGCTCTGTTTTCTGCACTACATATACAGCAGCATCAGCGTCCTTGTGTAACGTTTTGGCTTGTGTCGAAGTCAGAAAATATTACAAAACACACATTACATACAAACACCACATAGGTGGCCTCCGTGTGCGTGCGTGTTCGGCTGTGCGTGCACATTTTCGCAAATTGCGTCTGGTCGCTCCCGCGGTCCTGCGCATTAGAGCGTGGTATGAGTAATTACAGTGGAATTTGTACTCTCATGAAAAATCCACAAAGACATATCATAAATCTAATATATATATTGTATAAATCCCACACTGTCTGCTTTTTCTTCTAAATAGCATGAAGATCAGTCACACATAAATTAAAACTCCCAGAGACTAAAATACAATGGCCTTATTTACACTTAGCTTTGAAATTCTATGAAGAAGGCAAACACCTTTGTTTACTAGGATTGCCGAGTTTCTATTTTAAACAATGAGTACTGGTTTGTCATTGTCTCACCTGAAGACAAAAACAAACGAAGAGACAATACCCAGGAACCGAAGCTGTTAGAAACTCAATTAACAATAGCTAACCAAAACACAAACCAGACATTTAGAAATCTAAGATATTAACATTCATAGTCTAAACTCTTGGAGATGTATGTGTGTGTTTGTTTGTTTGTATATATATATATATATATATATATATATATAATTCCTAACAAATTGCAATAGCAGGAGTATGTGTGTGTGTGTGTGTATGTATATATATATATATATATGAGTATATGGATATATGTGGATATATGTATATCTTGAGGATTGAAATAGATAATCATATCATGTGTGGGATCATATTGTTCAGAGTCACGTAAACATTAATCTGGTGGGAATAAGAACATTATTATATATTACCACATTAAGTTATTCATAATACCAGATTTATGTATGATTAATGTGATGGGTTTAACTGGTCATGGGGCAGGAACTCAGATGCAAACAACAGAAACCACATCTCAAGTCCTAGCCATCGCCCACTTCTTGAGCTGACCAATGGTCCCCGGTGCACAGGATATGTCCCACCCCCGAACCAATGGAAGAAGAGCACACAGTGTCTATTGTATTATGTTTTGATCTACTGTATAAAGAGCCAGCTGCAGGCCAGGTCACTATCACAGACTCTGAAGGTCATCACCCGTGATGACTGAGGATCAGACCGGGAAGCGCAGGTGAAACCAAAAGTATGTAACATTGAATGTAGCCATTTACTCTGTTATATTGTATTGTATTATTTGTATTGTAACCCCCTTTCAGCAATAATCCACTGTGGTGTCGGAACCCAGCAGTAAAATCACAATTGGTGTCGTGTCTTCATTGCCCTGCTAAGGTTTGAAGTGTTATATTATTGCATTGCATAGCTGTTAAGGGTTTGCGGTGTATCTCTGGGTGTGTACGCGCTGTGAGTACTTTGTACCGTCAGCGCGGCGTGTGTACGCAAAGTCCGTACACTGTATGGGACTCTGTACGCTAATAGCGTAAAAAGTGCGTAGAGTGTGTATTAAGTATAGCGGCCGCAGCGGTCCCATGGAAAAGTGTATTCTAAGTGTGTATAAGGTATAGCTTTCATTCCTGTAAGATAATCAGCATTTTCAATTGGGGGCTCTCCGTTTTTCCACATTCTTACTGCCTAACAGGTCACAGCAGACTTAATCTATCAGCATAAGGGTGGACAGAAAGTATCCTACGTATCCTTTTCTTGGTCGGTGGATGCACTGAAAACCCTACTTAATTGCTGATTAGATGGTGTCTGCTCTGTATGGTTTGTAGAGATGCTGGTAGAACTCGTAAGGTAAACAGGAAAAAAGCTATTTAAAATCTGTGAAAGTTTTTTTTGGGCGCCAAAAGCGTACACAGCACCCATACTTTGCATACTCTCTCACATTAGTGCCATAACATTCAAATTGCTAGGATCAATTAAATTTATGTGAAACCGGAGATATTCACTGCTATATAGTTAACAATAAAATAAATATTTAAGGAAGTAAGTGTAAGACACACACGCAGACTGGCCTAGTTGTAAAGGTTTATATAGAAAGAAACTGTGTTGTGTTAAGTGAGCGATTATAGTTAATATTGCTCACATTTATAGAATTGTGTGATTTGTGCTATTGCGGACGTACGGTTTTGTACACGTGTCTCGGACAAAGTACAGGACTGCGTACGCAGCATAAAAGACATGCACGATCGCGTGTTTCCGCAAATTGCGTAAGAAGTACGCTTGCTAAGTACAAATTACACAATAGTTCATTTAGTTTAAAGGTGGGACAGTAGCCACGCTACAATAGCACTAAACTACCCGGTTTCTAAAGAAATTTAGTATAAAAACAAAATTCAGTATAATTTTTTTCTTTTTATTGCCTCTGGGGGTAAAGCTGCCAACTTGAATGAATCCTAATTTTCTGTACAGAAAAAAAGTGTATTTGAGTGAGCGAATGCAGGAGTGAGTGGATACTGAACCCAATAACTGAAGTGGTCTAGGTGGTCTAAGCTAGGTGGTCTAGGTGGACACACTGGGTTAGTAGAGGCCCGGTGGCATAGGGTTCACAACCCTACGTTATTAGCTAGGTGGTCTTGGTGGACTGAGTGGTATCCCATACAACTCTAGGTGGTCTGCTAAGTGGTCTACAGCAATCGTAGGGCATATAGATAGCTAGTATCTATAGGCTGTGCTATTGCATCACATGTCCATTTGTTCTGCACAGCGCAACGTGATATTATTGTGTCATATGCGCTGTGGAAGAGCATACGCAGACGTGATTGTATAGACAAAGGGGTTTTTCTTTGATAACTTCGGGAAATCTCCCTGGTGGGCTTCACTGGAAAGGGTGAAAGATAGTTATCTAATTTCTCTGTTTTTCACCCTACAAACAATTCCTGTTGAAACTGAAAGATACCGAAAAGGAAATTTTCACTGCCTCTCTCAGGAAAATATTCCAAACAGAACTTTCACCGAAAGAAATTACGGTGTAAAGTCTGATAGGAGCCCTAAGTTGGGTACATTGCGATCCGCTATCAACAGTTTATTGGCCAGCATGGGCGCGAGCGAGTGGAAGGCGCTCAGGTATACTTCCACCGTCTACCTATATTGAGTATTTTGGTGTTTGTGGGAAAGTTATTAGAAGAGACCCACAAATATGGGAGCCAGTTGCTCAAGTAAGAGACGTTTAGACAGGGTTCAGGCAGAATTGTGGCCAAAAGGCTCAGCAAGGTTTATCATGTGTGAAAAATATGGTTCACACACAGAAGTTTTATGCAATGAGTGGGTATGTATGACTAACAATGATAGGGTACCATTCCCTAGAGTGGGCAGCTTTGAACCAGAGGTATTACAGAACTTAAGGTTAAGGATATGTCTGATAAAATCCAAGAAACAAAGGATTAAACATACAGACTGTTTAAATTTATGGCAACAGGAGGGGGATATGCAAAAGGAAATAGCTTGCGCAGCAGGTACCAAACCTAGCGGGAAAACAATGGCGACGGCACCACCACCACCATATATTGTTGGAGAGAAAATGGCTACAGGCAATGATACATTGATACAGAATAGGAGTGTAATTGCAAAATGTACTAACACTAACCCTTGCCAGTTGTACCCTGTTTTAAATTTTCCCCAGGACTGCGAACAAGAAGGTGAGCCCAGCACGATATCGGCACTCTCTCTAGCAGCCACCATACAAGACACTCAGGTGGGCACGGCCCAACCAACAAGAGCAGTAGTCAGGCCCCCTAGTGGAGGGATAAGTGAGGTCGTGTCCAGAGGTAAGTACGGTACCATACATTATGCAGAGACAATAGCACCTCACATTATAGAGTCAAATCAAAATGATGTAATTGAATTAAATCCTGTCAGGGTGATCGCAGTCCCCAATGGGAAGACTGACGCTCAGGGAGTAACTCCCGTCAGGAACATTGCCATGCATTGTCCATGGTCCCGGACAGAATTAAGGTCAATTATGTCAGAATTTTCCGATCCCAGAAAAGATCTAGTCGCATGCCAGAGGTTCATTAAAGAGTTAGGTAACGCCACCGAACCCACAAACAAAGATTGGCGAACAGTGCTAAGGGTATGTTTACCCTCCAATATTGACCCCGCAAAATTTATAACTGATTGCAACTTAGACGCAGAAATACCTCTCACTGATGAGTACACTCAGGAGAATGTACGACAAATCAATCTGCAATTAGGAATATATTTCCCTACTGTTGTCAAATGGAATAAAATCTTTTCCATAAGACAAAAGGAAGGTGAAACGGCATCCGAATATTTCCATCGAGCACTGCAGGAAATGGCAAGATACACTGGGATCGAGGACATTAGAGACAATGCACATCATAGGGAGGTAGCTGTTTCAGTATTAATGGACGGGTTGAAGGAGGCACTCAGAACAAGGGTACAGACCTCTCTACCAAACTGGAGAAGTATCTCAGTGGCTGCATTGAGAGAGTCCGCTGTCGAGCATGATAGGAATATCATTAAACACAGGGAGTCACAGGGGGAAAAACTAATGACGGTAAGTATACAGGCACTTACGGCAAAACCCCATCAGCCGAAAACCCGGACCCCTGTTGTTTGGGACAGACCTAGAACATGTTTCATTTGTTGGAAGGAAGGGCATTTTGCCAGAGATTGTAGGTATAGTAGAACACATAGCCAATATAGACCCCTAGACAGAGAAAACAAGCCACGTTATTAAACACATAGACGGGATCAAGGGACATATAGTAAGGAATCACGAGCCATATAGAGAACACAGATTCGGTTACTGGGAAGAACAGAATAAATGCAACTTTACCCTTTTGACAGAACTTGCTGGGGTTAGGAGGAGGCCTCTAAACTTTTGCTTCTCTCTCTAGCAGAAGTGACCTCTAAGTAACTTAACAGAAGTTTTGTTAGAGATGGTATACATATAGAGTGCTCCCACCCAGGAAGCACAAAATATGTTAGATACCCACGAAGACTAATGTTGCATTTCACTGTTCTAGATGCATGTCCATCACAGGTAGAGGAAATTATCTCAAAGATACCGGGTTCCCTATGAACTTAGAATGGACAAGACACTGGATTGATGGCTGGGATAGTCCCAGTAGAGATATAACACACATAGAATTTTTTTTTAGGGGAACAGATCGATAAGGGAATCATTCCCCGTAGTGCCCAATCCAGATGTCAAACTTTGTAAAATCTTCTTTGCCTTTACCAACTTATCTGTTACTAAACTCTATGTGATGTGTCTTCAAAGTTTCCTCTTCATCTCTTACGTTCACCAACAGGGTTACAGTTCAGACGTCACAGGCCTACTCGGTCTTATTAGAGTTCTGCCCAAATCCAGTATATCTCACCAGCATAGGGACACCAGTATCAGTGTGCCTGGTCATGCACAAAGGGTGAAGAATGGGAATACTGATGAAGGGAGACTGTGCATAGATACCGATATACATGATGGTGTGAAAGCCTGATGGTGAACGCAAATCTGACAAATTTTCTTTTTTTTATTTCCCCTCTCTTTTCACTTTCCACAGATGGTTTACTTCACACAACTGATAATACACAACAGTTAAACACATTGAAATGCAAGATTTATGTTCCCTACAGGAAGGTCGCTGACCCGGAGAGAACTCGTGACAAAGAGCAGAGTGTAGAGAACATCGTAACTGTTAGGCGCCGGGGTCCGCTTGTCTGTGCGGCCCGGCGCCTAGCAACTAGAGACGCCGTGCGCGTACAGCCGCCGGCTCCCTAGCAACGCTAGACGCCGGGCGCGCTGAGCCGCACGGACCCTAGCAACGGGGACGCCACTGGCGGACCGCTTTCCCCGTTGCTAGGCTTTAGGAAATTAAGATATTCACCTGCTCTCTGGCCGTGCAGCAAGGCAGCTGCACGGCATTTATTCTAATCAGCCTTTAGCAGCTGATTGGAGGACTCCTTGTTAAATACACTCCCAGGGCTTCTCACAGACGCCGGTAATAGCTTCCTGCATGCTGCCTTTGTTTGCTGAGAGTCTGTTTCCAGTCCTGCTGTATCCGGTCATTCCAGTCCTCAGAAGTCCGGTATTCGGGAGTTGTCATCTCATCCCAAGAGGTCGTTTAGTTCCCTGGAGTCCTGACTGATCACCGTTTTATAACCAGTGGTGTTCGTGAGTTGCGGCTCTGCCGTGTGTTGCGGCTCAGCCGCTTTTCCTTTTATATTTTGTGTTTGGAGCATTTGCAGAGGGTTCCGCTTCCACAAGTCCTCTCTGGTACTCGGCGGTGCCGGGTAGGAGAATTGGACAAGTGGATATTTTGGTTGTCCTTTTCCCTGGCGGTTTCTCCGCACATATTATAGTTTTGAGTTTGCTTAGCCCCTGGCCTGGTTGTTTAGTTAGAGGGCCTCTTGTTATCACCCTGTCTCGGGTTTCCCTTTGTCTCTCATTAAGACCGGGGGGCATCGAAGTTGGGCAGACATAATCCGCCCTTCAAACGCGGCTGCCAAGGGCTCAAGAAACCATAGTCTCGCAGGGGATTTCTGACAACACGGGTGAGACAACAGAGTTAGGGCGCCGGGGGCTATTTTCCTCTCCTGCTACCTTCCCCAGCATTCCGTTCCAGTGCTCCGGTCCTTGCCATAAGATCTCCTCGGACCAGAGTGCTGGAATCATAACATTATTACCGGCCATACCAAAACTTAAAATTAAACGGGGTTTAATTTTTTCTCATTCAGTTTTGTGAGAGTTTATTGGCCTCATGAATCCAACAGGTTTAGGGCCAAATCCTGGTCAGCTCTTAGTCAGCCAGATTCAAGAACTTACTCAGATGGTTCAGGATCTTTCTCTTCGGGTGAAGTCGCAGGAAGATCTTTTGCGAGCTTCCCCAAGGGTAGTCCCTGAACCAAAGATGCATTTGCCTGACCGTTTTTCTGGTGATAGAAAAGAGTTTTTTAATTTTAAAGAATCCTGTAAGCTTTATTTTCGTTTAAGACCGACTTCCTCGGGTACTGAATCTCAGCGGGTCGGGATTATTATTTCTTTGCTCCTGGGGGATCCTCAGACCTGGGCATTTGGTTTAAGAGCAGAGGATCCGGCATTGTTGTCAGTTGACGCTTTTTTTGAGTCTTTAGGGCTCTTGTATGATGACCCTGATAGAGAGGCGTCCGCTGAAAGTCAGTTGCGCGCTCTCTGACAGGGTAGAAATCCTGCGGAGGTTTATTGTACGGAGTTTCACCGTTGGTCGAACGACTGTGGCTGGAATGACCCAGCCCTGCGCAGTCAGTTTCGCCTCGGCTTATCAGAGTCTATAAAAGACAGTCTCCTTCAGTACCCCGCTCCTGAGACTCTCGATAAACTCATGGAGCTTTCTATTAAGATTGATCGTCGTCTCAGAGAGCGGAGGGCTGAAAAAGGAGCACCTGTAAGGTCAAGTCCGTGTGTATATTCCATTCCTGAAGACGTAGAGGAGCCCATGCAGATGGGTCTCTCCCGGCTGTCTCCTGAAGAAAGAGCCAGAAGGCAAAATTCTGGTCTTTGTCTGTACTGTGGGGGTAAGGGACATTTTGCTCGTAATTGTCCGAACAAGTCGGGAAACGCTTTGACCAGGTGAATTGTGAGGGGGTTCACCTAGGTCTGCAGCTTATCTCCTCGAATAACTCCCTTTTAGTCCCAGTTAAAGTTTCCTTTGGCAGCCTCAGTTCTTCGGTGTCGGCTTTTGTTGATAGTGGAGCTGCAGGAAACTTTATGGATTTAACTTGGGCTAAGGCCTTAGGCATTCCTCAGTTACCTTTGGGTAGGTGTGTCACCATGCATGGCTTAGATGGGAGTCCGCTGTCTAATGGGATTATTTCTCTCCATACACCCCCTTTACTACTTACAGTAGGAGCTCTACATTCCGAGAAAATCGAGTTCTTTCTTACACATTGCCCAGCAGTTCCAGTTGTTCTGGGTCACCCTTGGCTGGCCTTTCATAATCCCACCATTGATTGGCGGTCGGGGGAGATTTCACAATGGGGTACTTTTTGTGATAAGGAATGTATCACGTTTCCAGTCAGAGTAGCAGCTATCATTCCAGAACCCATTCCGGTGGAATACCAGGAGTTTGCTGATGTTTTCTCCAAAGGCAATGCGGACATTCTGCCTCCCCATCGGCCTTATGATTGTGCTATTGAGTTAATTCCTGGTGCCGCATTGCCAAAGGGAAGATTATATGCATTATCCGGGCCAGAAACTGCGGCTATGAATGATTATGTAAAGGAGAGCCTTGAGAAAGGATTTATTAGACCATCAAAATCTCCTTTAAGTGCAGGCTTCTTCTTTGTGGAGAAAAAGGATGGCTCGCTTAGACCTTGCATTGATTTTAGAGCCCTGAATAAGATCTCAGTTAAAAACACCTATCCTTTGCCGTTGATTTCTGTACTCTTTGATCAGTTACGTTCTGCTGTGATTTTTTCTAAAATTGACCTTAGAGGAGCGTACAACCTCATCCGAATTAAATCTGGAGATGAGTGGAAAACGGCCTTCAGTACTCAGTCGGGTCACTACGAATACCTGGTGATGCCGTTCGTCCTGTCCAATGCTCCGGCAGTTTTTCAAGACCTCATTAACGATGTGCTCCGTGACTTCCTAGGGAAATTCGGGGTCGTTTACTTAGACGACATCCTGATTTTTTCTGAATCAATGGAACAACATGTTACCCACGTGCGTCTGGTTCTTCAAAAGTTACGCGAGAATCATTTATATGCCAAGCTGGAGAAGTGTGAGTTTCATGTCACGGAAGTATCTTTTTTAGGGTACATAATTTCCCCTCAGGGATTTTCCATGGAACCAAAGAAACTCCAGGCCATCCTTAGTTGGGCGCAACCCACCAATTTAAAAGCAATTCAGCGCTTTTTAGGGTTTGCGAATTATTATAGGAGGTTCATTCATTCTTTTTCTGACCTGGTTGCTCCCATTGTAGCTCTGACAAAGAAAGGAGCGGATCCTACCAACTGGTCGCGTGAAGCTGAGTTGTCCTTCCGGGCCTTGAAACAAGCCTTTGTCTCGGCTCCAGTCCTCAGACATCCTAATCCGGAATTGCCCTTTGTGGTGGAGGTTGATGCCTCGGAGGTTGGAGTGGGGGCTATCCTTTCTCAAAAGGATCCGGAGTCTCTGGAGTTACATCCTTGTGCCTTTATGTCCAGGAAATTCTCCTCCGCTGAATCCAACTATGACGTTGGTAATCGGGAGTTACTGGCGGTAAAGTGGGCTTTCGAGGAGTGGAGGCATTGGCTGGAGGGAGCAAAACATACTATTTCGGTATTGACTGACCATAAGAACCTGCAATACATTGAATCGGCTAAGCGGCTTAATGCCCGGCAGGCACGTTGGGCATTATTTTTACGCGTTTCAAATTTATAATCACTTTCAGGCCTGGTTCCAAGAATACTAAGGCTGATGCCCTGTCACGTAGCTTTCTTCCGGTTCACAATAACAATCCTGTTACCCCCATACTTCCATCTTCGGTCATCTGGGCGGGCCTCACACAAGATTTATTTACCCAGTTAAAACAGCTTCAACACCAAGCTCCTAGAATTACTCCTGCTGGTCGTCTTTACGTCCCTGAGTTTTTGAGAGCTACTGTTTTAACGGAATTCCATGATAACAAAGTTTCAGGGCATCCAGGAGTCTCTAAGACATTGGAGTTAGTCTCTCGCTCAGTATGGTGGCCTGGTCTTTCTAAAGACGTCAAGGAATTTGTTTATTCATGTCAGGTTTGTGCACAGCATAAGGTTCCCCGTTCCTTGCCCATCGGGCAACTTATGCCCTTAAATGTTCCTCTCAGGCCGTGGTCTCATATTTCCATGGATTTTGTGGTTGACCTTCCCCTTTCAGCCGGATTCCGAGTCATATGGGTGGTAGTGGACCGTTTTAGTAAAATGGCTCATTTTATTGCTCTTCCCCGATTGCCTTCTGCCCAAGGGTTGGCAGTTTTGTTTCTCCGCCATGTATTCAGGCTTCACGGGTTGCCTACTGATATTGTTTCTGATCGGGGTCCACAATTCATCGCACAATTCTGGAAATGTTTTTGTGCCTCATTGAAGATGAAATTGTCGTTAACATCCGGTTACCACCCACAATCCAACGGGCAAACCGAACGAGTTAACCAATCATTGAAACAATATTTGCGCTTGTATTCAGCCAAACTCCAGAATGATTGGTCCGAGTTTCTTCCGTTGGCTGAATTTGCTTACAATAATTATTGTCATTCCTCCACTAAAGAGTCTCCATTCTTTTCAGTTTTTGGTTTTCACCCCAGAGCTAATTCTTTTTTTCATCATTCCTCAGTCTCCTCGCTAACCTTAACCTCCCATCTCAGAGCCATTTGGAAAAAGGTGCACCTTGCTCTCAGAAAAGCGGCCTTTCGAGAGAAGAAATTTTCTGACAGGCTCTGACGTCCTTGCACTTTTAAGGTGGGAGATAGGGTGTGGTTGTCGACTCGCAACATCAGGCTTCGACAATCCTCGGCTAGACTGGGACCCAAATTTATTGGGCCATTTCTTATTATTAAAAGAGTCAACCCAGTTGCCTTTCGGTTACGTTTACCAAGATCTCTCAGGATTGGAAATACGTTTCATTGTTCCCTGTTGAAACAATACGTTTCTTCCAGTAGATTTCCTCGGAAGATCTCTCAGGGTAGATCTCCAGTGGATGTACAGGGACAACAGGAGTTCTTGGTAGAGAAGGTTCTCGATTCCAAATTGTCCCGGGGTCGGCTGTATTTTCTAGTTCACTGGAAAGGCTATGGTCCGGAGGAAAGGTCTTGGGTCCTGGATAAGGATCTTCATGCCCCGAGGCTCAAGAGGGCATTTTTTTGGGAATTTCCTCAGAAACCTGGCTTTAGGGGTTCCTTGACCCCTCCTCAAGGGGGGGGTACTGTTAGGCGCCGGGGTCCGCTTGTTTGCGCGGCCCGGCGCCTAGCAACTAGAGACGCCGTGCGCGTACAGCCGCCGGCTCCCTAGCAACGCTAGACGCCGGGCGCGCTGAGCCGCACGGACCCTAGCAACGGGGACGCCACTGGCGGACCGCTTTCCCCGTTGCTAGGCTTTAGGAAATTAAGATATTCACCTGCTCTCTGGCCGTGCAGCAAGGCAGCTGCACGGCATTTATTCTAATCAGCCTTTAGCAGCTGATTGGAGGACTCCTTGTTAAATACACTCCCAGGGCTTCTCACAGACGCCGGTAATAGCTTCCTGCATGCTGCCTTTGTTTGCTGAGAGTCTGTTTCCAGTCCTGCTGTATCCGGTCATTCCAGTCCTCAGAAGTCCGGTATTCGGGAGTTGTCATCTCATCCCAAGAGGTCGTTGGTTCCCTGGAGTCCTGACTGATCACCGTTTTATATCCAGTGGTGTTCGTGAGTTGCGGCTCTGCCGTGTGTTGCAGCTCAGCCGCTTTTCCTTTTATATTTTGTGTTTGGAGCATTTGCGGAGGGTTCCGCTTCCACAAGTCCTCTCTGGTACTCGGCGGTGCCGGGTAGGAGAATTGGACAAGTGGATATTTTGGTTGTCCTTTTCCCTGGCGGTTTCTCCGCACATATTATAGTTTTGAGTTTGCTTAGCCCCTGGCCTGGTTGTTTAGTTAGAGGGCCTCTTGTTATCACCCTGTCTCAGGTTTCCCTTTGTCTCTCATTAAGACCGGGGGGCATCGAAGTTGGGCAGACATAATCCGCCCTTCAAACGCGGCTGCCAAGGGCTCAAGAAACCATAGTCTCGCAGGGGATTTCTGACAACACGGGTGAGACAACAGAGTTAGGGCGCCAGGGGCTATTTTCCTGTCCTGCTCCCTTCCCCAGCATTCCGTTCCAGTGCTCCGGTCCTTGCCATAAGATCTCCTCGGACCAGAGTGCTGGAATCATAACAGTATCACTGGAGTGTCTGTTCCGGGAAAGCTGAGAAGCAGGACTGTTGAGACGGCACCTGAGCGTGGAGAACAACAGAGGCGGTTGTCGCACCAGTTTTTCTTTTTCCACCTCCCACTACCCTCCTTCTCTTCTTCCCCCCTTCTTGTCTCCCTTCTCTTCCCTTAACAAGATGGATCTACCCCAAAAGACTGCATTTCAGGTTTTCCTGTTAATCCTGTTGTTGACCAGGACAGTCTGTCTCGGTGAGGGTTCCAGAAAGGTCGAGCAAGGATCTGGAATGGGTTCTGATGGCGAGGATGGATTTGTAGAATCTCAAGAGCAACACATCACTCAAGCAAAGGTGGGTATCAGAAAGCGCTCTGGTAGTCAGGGAGCTCGGAGGCACTGTGAAGGGTTATTGTCTGAGGAAGATTGCATTTGTAGGAATTGTGAGAATATATTCGAGGATGGGTGCATCCAGAGATGTCAGTCCAGCCTTAATATCGACATGGACCGTCATCCGTTGAGTGATTACCACTCACTAGTGGGTAAGGCCTTAAACCAGACAGAATGCTGGGTGTGCTCACAGGTACCTCAAGGTCAGAGCAAGTCAAGATTAGTACCATACCCTTTAGCAATAGATGAGGTACTCGAAATACGGGGTGGGAGATCGGTGGACAAGAAATTCAATATTTCTAGGCCCCCTAGTTTGAAGCTCCACCAGTATCATGTAGATAGATCCTTATTATGTTTCAATATTTCCAATTACCGAAAACCGGGAAATTGGGAAGTGACGTGGAATAACCAGACAATGACCTTTTCACACAGAGCTGATAGGATACCCATAGACTCTGAACTTGTACACCAAATAGCCAACAGTGGAAGGTATTTCCGGTATAGGTATACTCGAGGAAGCAAGACCATGTGGTTTGGAAAAATATCACCAGGGCACTGTGCTCATATCATCCAGCCCGATACTTGTACTGAGCAGATGAGAGAACTAGGGATTGGGTTTTTCACTTGGAAAGTTTGTAGTATGGTAATATCATATTCTGTCCCCTATGTTCTCCCCGAGGATGCCTATTTCAGATGTGGGAGGAAGGCGTACAAGTGGCTTGCCCCGAGCTCAGAGGGATTGTGTTATATTGGAAGAGTACTGCCAGAGGTCATGACCATAACCCATGATAAGATGAAAGATGTTCACCGCAGTGCTCAGGCTCCTTATACTCATACTCACTATGAACACATCGTCAAGAGACACCTCATAGATAGGACAGAGAACGTAGCCTCTGATTTGATCCACGAATCCACCGGGATTCAATTCCTTCTCGCATTAGACATCACCTGTACTGCCAGAGGAATTATAAATTATAGGTATATCCATGCGCTAGCGAACTTGATAGATAATATCACTGAGATGTATGACGACACCTTCAGGTATACGGGAAGGGAGTTACAAGCCTACAAGAAGGAACTGATCCAGCACAGGATGGTCCTAAATTATATCACAGCCGTGACGGGTGGGTACTGTGTCACTTTGGCAACTCAATATGATGTGAAGTGCTGTATGTATATTACAAACAGCACTGATGACCCAACCGAGATTATCGATCGAAAGATGGACGATATCTTGCAGTTGAAGTGGGAGTTCCGGAGGAGACACAACCTTACCCTGACTGCTGTGGGTAATGAGCTGACCGGCTGGGTCTCATGGTTGTACCCACGAAATTGGTTCTCAGGATTAGGAGAGTGGGCTCAAAACGTTATTATGAGTGTAGGGAAGTTTCTCCTTTGTATCCTGGGAGTCGTCATAATTATTGGCTTGATATTTAGGTGTGTTTGAATTCTAACGCGGTGCAAGCATGGCACAAATTTGATGAGTTTAAGGAGCGAGGGCATTGTTACAGCAACAGATTTAATTTATGACCCATCCATAGAGACAGTGTTGTGATAAGGATTGCAAATGAATTCCATGGCCTGTTTCTTTCACCCATTTTTTTTTCTCTCCCCCTCTGCCCAGATACACCCATCCGGAAAAGACATCATCCCTACCCAAGAATGTTTATGTAAATGTTTATGTGAATGTATTTTAGATATGTGTCTTATCTTCATCTCTACAACCTTCAGTTAATGACACACATAGTCGACAGGTGATATCCACATATACTAGCACTCACATATGTTCCCTCTCCATGTATCATCAACTAAATGTGCACCCCATTTGTTTTAACAAGAAGCCGAAAAGAGCTCGGTAGTGTTTGTTGGCCCATTTACAGACCCTTAATATGGGATGAGAAGGATTTAATGTATACTTTGCAATACCTCGAAGCTTATCTAGAACATATACGGCACAATGATACATGCCCCTCAGACATGGATTGATTCATACATACATGCTTTTTACTATCCCACTAGGTCATACATTTCCCACCTACAACTCTTCCCCGATCATCCAAGCTTTTGTATATATTGTATATGTAATATTTTTTTTTCCTGTTTATTGATTAGTTAGTGGCAGTTATTGATGACTGCCAAAGGGTGGACTGTCGAATTCAGAAAATATTACAAAACACACATTACATACAAACACCACATAGGTGGCCTCCGTGTGCGTGCGTGTTCGGCTGTGCGTGCACATTTTCGCAAATTGCGTATGGTCGCTCGCGCGGTCCTGCACATTAGAGCGTGGTATGAGTAATTACAGTGGAATTTGTACTCTCATGAAAAAGCCACAAAGACATATCATAAATCTAATATATATATTGTATAAATCCCACACTGTCTGCTTTTTCTTCTAAATAGCATGAAGATCAGTCACACATAAATTAAAACTCCCAGAGACTAAAATACAATGGCCTTATTTACAATAAGCTTTGAAATTCTATTAAGAAGGTAAACACCTTTGTTTACTAGGATAGCTGAGTTTCTATTTAAAACAATGAGTACTGGATTGTCATTGTCTCACCTGAAGACAAAAACAAACGAAGAGACAATAGAAACTCAATTAACAATAGCTAACCAAAACACAAACCAGACATTTAGAAATCTAAGATATTAACATTCATAGTCTAAACTCTTGGAGATGTATGTGTTTGTTTGTGTATATATATATATATATATATATATATAAAATTCCTAACAAATTGTAATAGCAGGAGTATGTGTGTGTATGTATATATATATACACCACCACACCCCAACCCCTGGGAATGGCGAGTGCAGTGGTTCCTCGTGTTTGTTTGTATAACAGGGTTAATTTTTGGGTTCACTATGGCTGGCCGGTGGTCGGGCTCCCGGCAACCAGCATACCGGCGCCGGGAGCCCGACCGCCGGCTTACCGACAGTGTGTTGAGGGCAAATGAGCCCCTTGCGGGCTCGCTGCGCTCGCCACGCTACGGGCACGGTGGCGCGCTACGCGCGCCACACTATTTTATTCTCCCTCTATGGGGGTCGTGGACCCCCACGAGGGAAAATAAGTGTCGGTATGCCGGCTGTCGGGCTCCCGGCGCCGGTATACTGAGCGCCGGGAGCCCGACCGCCGGTATACAGAAGACCACCCTTAATTTTTAATTGGCCCATTTGTGACCATATCTCTCTCTCTCATGCACCCCTAAGCTCATTTACCTTTAACCTGGATCAGCTGCTATTTAGGTGTGTTGGTGACTGTATCACTTTGAAAGCCAGTAGTCTGTTGGCAGGTGAGCTGTAAACCAGGTAAGCACACCTGTATAGTTGTGTTATTTGTGTTGGTGACTGTCTTACCTTTTAAAAGCCATAAGTGTGGCAGGTAAGCTTTAAACTAGATAAGCACATTTTGCCCTATGAGACAGCAGTTGCCAGGTTTCTATAAAATCTATGTGAAAGTTTGTGATAGAGTAGGACTTGCGGTGAAATGGGGTCCCGTGGAGTGGGCCGCAAGCTTACATGCATTGTACAATTCATAAACCAAAACCCCATTGTTTATTCAGATGTATATTAAAGCAATAAGGTGAATAAAGCTGCTTAGGAGAGTGCAGGGTTTTCTGTTTGTATATATATATATATATATATATATATATATGAGTATATGGATATGTGTGGATATATGTATATCTTGAGGATTAAAATAGATAATCATATCATGTGTGGGATCATATTGTTCAGAGTCACGTAAACAGTAATCTGGTGGGAATAAGAACATTATTATATATTACCACATTAAGTTATTAATAATACCAGATTTACAGTATTTGCTGGCGTATAAAACTACTTTTTTGCCCTGAAAAACATGCCTCCAAGTGGGGGGGTCGTCTTATACGCCAGGTGCACTTCAGTTGGGATAGACATAGCTGCCATAGTGGCCTTCCTATACTCGCCCGGTGCCCATAGTGGCCTCCCGATGCCCGCCCACCTCATTCTACATACCATCCAGTATCGCGCGGTATCCAGTGCGGCCGCGGCGGGTCAATAGTGCCAATTTCAGGGAGATGCAGGGACTGGCCGGAGGCGCTGCGGTCGCGTTGTGGCCGTACAATGGTGACAATGACAGGTACTGTAATGGCACTAATACTAATACTAATGGCACTCATGTGAAACCGGTAACAATAAATGCACACAGGGGTATACTTTTATACATTTTACAACTTTCTCCTCGCCCCAAACCCCCTTCTTATGCATACCTTGATAAATACTCCCTATCCAAATCTCTTATCAGGTCATGATATACAGTATGTCACAAATCTAATGTTCTTTTACGTTTTATTTGGTGTGTGGAAGGGGGTAGTCTTATACGGCGAGTATATAACAAACTCTATATTTTGAGTGGAAATGTTGGGGGTCGTCTTATACGCCCAGTCGTCTTATACGCCGGCAAATACGGTATGTATGATTAATGTGATGGGTTTAACTGGTCATGGGGCGGGAACTCAGATGCAAACAACAGAAACCACATCTCAAGTCCTAGCCATCGCCCACTTCTTGAGCTGACCAATGGTCCCCGGTGCACAGGATATGTCCCACCCCCGAACCAATGGAAGAAGAGCACACAGTGTCTATTGTATTATGTTTTGATCTACTGTATAAAGAGCCAGCTGCAGGCCAGGTCACTATCACAGACTCTGAAGGTCATCACCCGTGATGACTGAGGACCGGACCGGGAAGCGCAGGCGAAACCAAAAGTATGTAACATTGAATGTAGCCATTTACTCTGTTATATTGTATTGTATTATTTGTATTGTAACCCCCTTTCAGCAATAATCCACTGTGGTGTCGGAACCCAGCGGTAAAATCACAATTGGTGTCGTGTCTTCATTGCCCTGCTAAGGTTTGAAGTGTTATATTATTGCATTGCATAGCTGTTAAGGGTTTGCGGTGTATCTCTGGGTGTGTACGCGCTGTGAGTACTTTGTACCGTCAGCGTGGCATGTGTACGCAAAGTCCGTACACTGGAGGTCATTCCGAGTCGTTCGCTCGGAAAATTTCTTCGCATCGCAGCGTTTTTCCGCTTAGTGCGCATGCGCAATGTCCGCACTGCGACTGCGCCAAGTAAATTTGCTATGAAGTTTGGATTTTTACTCACGGCTTTTTCTTCGCTCAGGCGATCGTAGTGTGATTGACAGGAAATGGGTGTTACTGGGCGGAAACAGGCCGTTTTATGGGCGTGTGGGAAAAAACGCTACCGTTTCCGGAAAAAACGCAGGAGTGGCTGGAGAAACGGAGGAGTGTCTGGGCGAACGCAGGGTGTGTTTGTGACGTCAAACCAGGAACGATAAGCACTGAACTGATCGCAGATGCCGAGTAAGTCTGAAGCTACTCTGAAACTGCTACGAGATGTGTAATCGCAATATTGCGAATCTTTCGTTCGCAATTTTAAGAAGCTAAGATTCACTCCCAGTAGGCGGCGGCTTAGCATGTGCAATACTGCTAAAATCGCCTTGCGAGCGAACAACTCGGAATGAGGGCCACTGTACGGGACTCTGTACGCTAATAGCGTAAAAGTGCGTAGAGTGTGTATTAAGTATAGCGGCCGCAGCGGACCCATGGAAAAGTGTATTCTAAGTGTGTATAAGGTATAGCTTTTATTCCGGTAAGATAATCAGCAATATCACTTGAAATCTAGTTATTTCTGCAGATCTACACATAGTCACTGCCTTTTTATAGTGTTAGGTCTTGCTCTCTCAGCAATCTCTCTCTGAGTCCATTATGAGGTATTCCACAGACAATACGATCTCTAATCAGTGAATCCTTTAAATCACCAAACTCACAGGTTTTACTGAGTGATTGCAGCTCTGTAACATACTGATCAAATCAATCTCCAGACTTCTGATCACATGTGAAAAACTTATATCTTTCATATGTCACATTTTTCCTTGGCACAAAGTAATCTTCAAACTTTTGCATTATAGAAGATAGCACCATATTCTGCCCCTCAGCAAACTGAAAACTATTATAAATGTCCAGCACATCCTCTCCTATCACATGGAGGAAAATGGATGCCTTCGTTTTGTCAGCCTCTGAATCAGCTCCTCATGCAGCAAGATATATATTAAACCTTTGCTTAAATCTTTTCCAGTTTTCAGACAAGTTACCAGACATCAGCATGCCGGTTGGAGGAGCTAGTTTATCTATGGTTACTCACTGTTTGAAGATAGGAGCACACGGCAGGCCTTGCAGACACTGAGTATCACAGCCTTACAGACTTCTGCAAGATTCTTTCACACTCTGAGAGCACTAGCAGTCCAAGTTAAACTTCTTCTGACACCATGTTTTGTTCATATGTTTGTAAATCCAGTCATCAGGACACAGAGACATGTGAGTTCACTGCTGTGCTGTTTATTCCATCACCACCTCCAGACACACTGCACACTGGACCACCCACTTCCCAGCATCCCCCTGGTCCCAGAGACCATCACTGAAGATTCAGGCTTACACAGATTAGTAAGGGAGTGTCTACAAATATTAAGCATTCTAATACACTAACATCACAGTGGGCACGCCCACTTTTCGAATTTGTACCAATTTTTATATGTAAATTGTTGGAGGGTATGTTGCTGCAGATGCAGTGGGCCAATTTTGGGGTGTGGACCTAGAGCTGGAGCTCCATCAGCCCCATTGTTAATTCTGTTCTGGGAACACACAGTAGCCAAATGGCAGACCCTCCCATTGGATGTAACCTGTGATGGGAGGGTGTTTCTCGCCCAATCAGCTGTGGACTGCTTGTGATAGACCTGCTGCTAACCCAATGAGAGCTCCTAGCCATGCCCAGCATTATTCACACAGGCACACAGTCACAGATCTGGGCTATTATATAGGATACATACACATATATATATATATATATATATTTCTCATACGTCCTAGAGGATGCTGGGGTCACCATTAGAACCATGGGGTATAGACGGGATCCGCAGGAGACATTGGCACTTTAAGACTTTGAAAGGGGTGTGAACTGGCTCCTCCCTCTATGCCCCTTCTCCAGACTCCAGTTTTAGAATTGTGCCCAGTGAGACTGGACGCACTAAAGGGAGCACTACTGAGTTTCTCTGTAAAGACTTTTTGTTAGGTTTTTTATTTTCAGGGAGGCTGTTGGCAACAGTCTCCCTGCTTCGTGGGACTTAGGGGAGAGAAGTATGACCTACTTCTAGTGAGTTCAATGGCTCTGCTTCTGGCTGACAGGACACCATTAGCTCCTGAGGGTGCTGATCGCTGGGTATGCCTAGATGCTCACTCCCGTAGCCTGCCGTCACCCCCTTACAGAGCCAGAAGTCAGAAGACAGGTGATTAGCAGAAGAAAAGAAGACTTCTTCTTCAGTGACGGCATTCTGAGGTACCGCGCAGAGAATGGAATACTGCGCGCCATGCTCCCACACACACACAGCACTGCAGGGTGCGGGGGGGCGCCCTGGGCAGCAAAAATCCACAATTTCCACTGGCAAGAGGGGACATTAGTGCCAAGGCACTGTCCTAACCCCCGCCAGTATAATTATTTATTAAAATAAGCGGGACAGAAGCGCGCCATTAAGGGGGCAGAGCTTCTTCCTCACAGCTCACTCTCAGCTCGACGCCATTTCCTGAGACGCTGGTCCTTCCACACACTGCTGACAAGTATCAGGGTGCAAAACGAGGGGGGGACAGTGTAATTTGGTGCAATATATTTGATATTTAAAGCGCTACAGGTCTGGGGCATTTTTAAGTGTTTTCAGACCCGTTAATTTGGCGCTGGGTTGTGAGCTGGCAAATCCCCTCTGTGTCTCTCTGACAGACTTTACTGTGGGTCTGTCCCCTATATGCCCGGTGTGTCTGTGGGTGTTTGGTACACGTGTGTCGACATGTCTGAGGCTGAGTGCTCTTCCCAGGAGGAGGCTGTATTAGGGACACAAACGGCTGTGGGGGTGACCCTGTCAGCACCGCCGACTCCTGATTGGGTAAATGTTTTGAATACTTTAAATGCTAATGTGGTTGTTATTAGTAAGAGATTAGATAAGTCTGAGTCTCAGACCCAGGCATGGAAGAAATCTGTGGAGGATGTGTTATTACAAGTCCAGGACCCCTCGGGGTCACAAAAACGTACTTTTGCCCAGTTGGCAGACACTGGTACCGACACGGACACTGATTCCAGTGTCGACTTTAGTGATTCCAGATTAGATCCAAAATTGGCAAAGAGCATTCAGTACATGATTGTGGCAGTTAAAGATGTATTACATATCACTGAGGACACTGCTGTTCCTGATAAAAGGGTCTGTATGTATAAGGAAAAGAACCCTGAGATAACATTTCCTCCCTCTCATGAACTGAACACTCTGTTTGAAAAAGTCTGGGAAAGCCCTGACAGGAAGTTTCAGATTCCCAAAAGGATTCCGGTGGCTTATCCATTTCCCTCTGAGGATAGGGAAAAGTGGGATTCACCCCCCATTGTAGACAAGGCCCTATCACGTTTGTCTAAAAAGGTGGCTCTCCCGTCACCTGGCACGGCAGCCCTTAAGGACCCTGCGGATCGTAAGCAAGAAACTACGTTAAAATCCATTTATGCGACCACAGGTACGCTACTCAGACCTGTCATTGCATCTGCGTGGGTGAGTAGTGCTATCTAAAAGTGGGCAGATAACTTGTCATTTGATATAGATACCCTAGATAGGGATAGCATCCTCTTGACGCTGGGTTATATCAAGGACGCTGCAGATTACCTAAAGGAAACTGCAAGAGATATTGGCCTTTTGGGATCAAAAGCCAATGCCATGGCAGTCTCAGCTAGGTGAACAATGTGGATTCACCAATGGAATGCTGATGCTCACTCCAAGACCAATATGGAATCTCTACCATATAAAGGTACAAATAGAGTCCCAAGGGTACAAACTGTTTCAAGACATTCCCCCTCACCGATTTTTCAAATCGGCCTTACCAGCTTCTCTTCCAGACAGGGAGGTAGTATGCGACGCAATACTAAAGTTGTGTAAAAATCAGGTCATTGTCATGGTTCCCCCGTCACAACAGGGAGAAGGCTTTTATTCAAGCCTGTTCGTGGTCCCGAAGCCGGACGGCTCGGTCAGACCAATCCTAAACCTGAAATCCCTCAATTTCTACCTAAAGAAATTCAAATTCAAGATGGAGTCTCTCCGAGCAGTGATCTCCAGTCTGGAGGAAGGGGATTTTATGGTGACGGTGGACATAAAGGATGCCTACTTCGATGTTCCCATTTATCCTCCGCATCAGGCTTACCTGAGGTTTGCAATTCAGGATTGTCATTACCAATTTCAGACGTTGCCATTTTGTCTGTCCACGGCTCCGAGGATTTTCACCAAAGTGATGGCAGAAATGATGGATCTCTTTCGCAGGCAAGGAGTCACGATTATCCCGTACTTGGACGATCTCCTGATAAAGGCGAGATCCAGGGACCAGTTGGTGCAAAACATTGCACTCTCCCTCACAGTTCTTCAACAACATGGTTGGCTCCTAAACTTGCCAAAATCACAGTTGATTCCGACGATGCGGTTGTCGTTTTTCGGAATGATACTGGACACAGAACTACAGAGAGTTTTTCTTCCAGTGGAAAAGGCGCTGGAACTTCAGAGTCGGGTCAAACAAATTCTGAAACCAGCAAGAGTGTCAATACATCAATGCACTTGGTTGATGGGGAAGATGGTTGCGGCCTACGAGGCCATTCAGTTTGGCAGATTCCATGCCAGAGTGTTTCAGTGGGACCTGTTGGACAAGTGGTCCGGATCCCACCTGCACATGCACTGAAGGATAATCCTGTCTTCCAAGACCAGAATCTCACTCCTGTGGTGGCTGCACAGCTCTCACCTCCTAGAGGGGCGCAGGTTCGGGATCCAGGACTGGATCCTAGTAACCACGGATGCAAGTCTCCGAGGCTGGGGAGCAGTCACACAGGGGGAAAACTTTCAAGGAAGATGGTCAAGCCAGTAAACTTGTCTCTACATAAACGTTCTGGAGTTAAGGGCCATTTACAACGGCCTTCTACAAGCGGAACATCTTCTTCACAATCTGCCCGTACTGATCCAGTCGGACAATGTAACAGCAGTAGCGTACATAAACCGCCAGGGCGGAACAAAAAGCAGAGTGGCAATGGCAGAAGCCACAAAGGTTCTCCGCTGGGTGGAAAAGCATACAAGCGCTCTGTCAGCGATCTTCATTCCAGGAGTGGACAACTGGGAAGCAGACTTCCTCAGCAGACACGATCTCCATCCAGGAAAGTGGGGCCTCCATAAAGAGGTCTTCACAGAAGTGACAAGTCATTGGGGATTTCCTCAAATAGACATGATGGCATCTCGTCTCAACAAGAAGCTGCAGAGATATTGTTCCCGGTCGAGGGACCCTCAAGCAATAGCAGTGGATGCACTGGTGACACCATGGGTGTTTCAGACGGTGTATGTATTCCCTCTACTTCCTCTCATTTCAAAAGTTCTAAAGATCATAAGAAGAACAAAGATTCAAGCGATCCTCATTGTCCCAGACTGACCAAGGAGGGCTTGGTATCCAGATCTTCAGGAATTACTCATAGGAGATCCCTGGCCTCTTCCTCTACGCGAGGACCTGTTACAGAAGGGCCGTGCGTGTATCAAGACTTAACGCGGCTGCGTTTGACCGCATGGCGGTTGAACGCCAAATCCTAGCCCGAAAGGGTATTCCCAGTGAAGTCATTCCCACACTTATTCAGGTCAGGAAAGGAGTAACGTCTAAACATTACCACCGTATTTGGAGAAAATATATTTCTTGGTGTGAATCTAAGAAGGCTCCTACGGAAGAATTTCAGCTAGGACGTTTTCTCCATTTTCTACAAACAGGTGTGGATGCGAGCCTAAAGTTGGGCTCAATTAAGGTACAGATTTCAGCCTTATCGTTTTTCTTTAAAAAACAATTGGCCTCCCTTCCAGAAGTTCAGACTTTCGTGAAAGGTGTGTTGCACATCCAACCTCCATTTGTGCCTCCAGCGGCACCATGGGATCTTAACGTGGTGTTGCAGTTCCTTCAATCACATTGGTTTGAACCTTTACAGAAGGTGAGGCTGAAATTCCTCACTTGGAAAGTGGTCATTCTGTTGGCCTTGGCATCCACAAGGCAGGTGTCTGAGTTAGCGGCCTTGTCTCACAAGAGCTCTTATTTGATCTTCCATGAAGATAGAGCAGAGTTGAGGACTCGTCAGCAATTTCTGCCGAAGGTGGTTTCATCGTTTCACATGAACCAACCTATTGTGGTGCCAGTGGCTACTGACGCCTTAATTAAGTCTAAGTCTCTGGATGTGCTTTAAAAAATTTTGTAGCCAGAACGGCTCAGGTTAGGAAAACGGAGGCTCTGTTTGTCCTGTATGCTCCCAACAAGATTGGGTGTCCTGTTTCCAAGCAGACCATTGCACGCTGGATCTGTAATACGATTCAGCAGGCTCACTCCACGGCTCAATTGCCGTTACCGAAATCGGTGAAGGCCCATTCTACTAAAAAGGTGGGCTCGTCCTGGGCGGCTACCCGGGGGGTCTCGGCATTGCAACTTTTCCGAGCAGCTACTTGGTCGGGTTCTAACACTTTTGCAAAGTTTTACAAATTTGATACCCTGGCCGATGATGACCTCAAGTTTGGTCAATGGGTGCTGCAGAGTCATCCGCAATCTCCCGCCCGTTCTAGAGCTTTGGTATAACCCCATGGTTCTAATGGTGACCCCAGCATCCTCTAGGACGTATGAGAAAAAATAGGATTTTAATACCTACCGGTAAATCCTTTTCTCTTAGTCCGTAGAGGATGCTGGGCACCCGTCCCACTGCGTACTGTATCTGCAGTTATTAGTTGTGGTTACACACATGTTGTGTTACGTTTATAGTCAGCCTGTTGCTGAGATTGTTCATGCCGTTGGCTTGTGTTCTGTTGAATGCCACGTTGTGCGGCATGCTTGAGGTGTGAGCTGGTATGAATCTCACCTTAGTTTAACAATAAATCTTTTATTCAAAATGTCCGTCTCCCTGGGCACAGTTCTTATAACTGGAGTCTGGAGGAGGGGCATAGAGGGAGGAGCCAGTTCACACCCTTTGAAAGTCTTAAAGTGCCCATGTCTCCTGCGGATCCCGTCTATACCCCATGGTTCTAATGGTGACCCCGGACTAAGAGAAAAGGATTTACCGGTAGGTATTAAAATCCTTTTTTACATATATATATATATATATATATATATATATATATATATAAAAAACACCACAGAAAGGACGGCACTGGAGGCAATAGATACTGAAATAATGCTGTGTATTAGAAGCGACAGCTGTTTCAGCGCAATAGCCCTTTTCTCAAGCAACAACACCAAAGACTGGACGACTACACTGCTCAAAAAAATAAAGGGAACACTTAAACAACACAATGGGGGTAATTCCAAGTTGATCGCAGCAGGATTTTTGATAGCAACTGGGCAAAACCATGTGCACTGCAGGGGAGGCAGATATAACATGTGCAGAAAGAGTTAGATTTGGGTGGGTTATTTTGTTTCTGTGCAGGGTACATACTGGCTGCTTTATTTTTACACTGCAATTTAGATTGCAGATTGAACACACCCCACCCAAATCTAACTCTCTCTGCACATGTTATATCTGCCTCCCCTGCAGTGCACATGGTTTTGCCCAGTTGCTATCAAAAATCCTGCTGCGATCAACTTGGAATTACCCCCAATGTAACTCCAAGTCAATCACACTTCTGTGAAATCAAACTGTCCTCTTAGCAAGCAACACTGATTGACAATCAATTTCACATGCTGTTGTGCAAATGGAATAGACAACAGGTGGAAATTATAGGCAATTAGCAAGACACCCCCAATAAAGGAGTTGTTCTGCAGGTGGTGACCACAGACCACTTCTCAGCTCCTATGCTTTCTGGCTGATGTTTTGGTCACTTTTGAAAGCTGGCGGTGCTTTCACTCTAGTGGTAGCATGAGAGAGAGTCTACAACCAACACAAGTGGCTCAGGTACTGCAGCTCATCCAGGATGGCACATCAATGCGAGCTGTAGCAAGAAGAAGGTTTGCTGTGTCTGTCAGCGTAGTGTCCAGAGCATGGAGGTGCTACCAGGAGACAGGCCAGTACATCAGGAGACGTGGAAGAAGATTTTTTTTTTTAATTGATAGTGCACGACACTGTAAGGGAAAATGGGAAGCTCCAATCTCCGCGGCGGCGGCCCCTGCAGTACGGGGGGAGATGGTGCAGTCCTGTTGCTAGACTGCACTGAAGTCCCCCTCTGTCCGGTCCGCGTCCTGCTGCTGAGTGCCGTCCTGACACCCGTGCTGCTGCCAGCTGCTGTGCGGCGCTGGCAGCATGAAAAGCCCACTCCCCCCTTCCCTCACCTGTGTGTCAGTGGCTCAGTACATATCAAAGGAGGGGGCGGAGCTACACGGACCGGAATGGGCGGAGCTAAACCGGGCGGAGCTACACGGACCAGGCTGCTGCAGTGCTGTACTGAGGGAGACAGTGGCTTAGGTAAGTGGTGGGTGACAGAGAAATGTATGTGTGTGTGTGTGTATATATGGTGGGTGTGTATGTGTGTGTCTATGTGTGTGAATACACGTTTTATGGACGCTACTACTGGGGGGGGGTGCATTACGTGTAAGGACGCAACTACAGGAGGGCATTACATATAATGACGCTACTACTACTGGGGGGGCATTACGTATAACGACTCGACTACTACTGGGGGGGCATCACATGTAAGGACGCTACTACTACTGGGGGGGCCATTACGTGTTAGGACGCTACTATTACTGGGGGGGCATTACGTATAAGGACGCTACTAGAGGGGGGGCATTAAGTATAACGCTACTACTACTGGCGGGCGTTACATGTAAGGATGCTACTACTACTGGGGGGGCCATTACGTGTAAGGATGCTACTACTACTGGAAGGGGCATTATGTATAAGGATGCTACTACTACTTGGAGTGCACTACGTATAAGGATGCTATTACTACTGGGGGAGGCATTACGTATAAGGACGCTACTACTACTGGGGAGGCATTATGTATAAGGACGCTAATACTACTGGGGGGGGCATTATGCATAAGGACGCTACTACTACGGGTGGGGCATTACGTATAAGATATATAAGATTGTGCTACATTTTGGCGTAAATTTAAATGGGGGTACTATTGTGTTGCCATGCCCCTTACTTGTGAGACCACACCCCTTTTCCCGGCGCGCGCCAAAGGATTATGGGAGGGCGCAAATTTATAGTTTGCAGGGGGGCGCCGAACACCCTAGCACCGGCCCTGCTGCAGCCAGATCTCCATATCTGACATCAGGTAAAGGTCCGCTCCCCATCTTACCCCTGGTACCTTCCGTCCACTCTTCTCAATGCCAGTACCAGGGAACAGTTTCCATAGCAGGGGGCCATCAACAGTGTTAGTGTGGGGGTACAGGGGTGGTATATCAGTGGGTAGGGGTAATTCTTTGTGTGCCCCCCACCAACCCACTGCGCCCATCGATGTCATTGCCCCCCCACCTAGTGTTATGATTCCAGCACTCTGGTCTGAGGAGATCTTATTGCAAGGACCGGAGCACTGGAACGTAATGCTGGGAAAGGGGAATGGAAAGGGAATAGCCCCTGGCACCCTATCTCCGTTGTCTCGCCCGTGCTGTCAGTACACTCTTGCGAGACTATGGTTGCTTGAGCCCATGGCAGCCGTGTTTGAAGGGCGGATTACGTCTGTCCAACTTCGATGCCCCCTCAGGTCTTAATGAGAGACAAAGTGTACCGAGACAGGGTGATAACAAGGGGCCCTCTTACTGAAACAACCAAAGCCAGGGGCTACTAACTAGCCTAAAACTAAATGTATGTGCAGCTTGCCGCCAAAGGAAAAGAACAACAAAGGAAATGCTGACCACACGCCCACACAATACTTTTGTGTACCGGCGGTGACAGCATAAGCAGAACCCTCTGCAAAACACCAGTGACAGAAATAATAATGGAATACAGCGGCCTAGGCCGACGGACGCGGCAGAGCCGCTACTCACGGAACCGGTACGAATACTGGCAAACGGACAGGAACTCCCAATGCTGCTGACACAGACTCTTAGAACTGGAGGACAGGCAGAATCCCAAACGAAAGACCGGTGGACACCAAGAAGCCAGAAACTTGACCAGGCACAGGCAAAGGCACTGGACCTCAGGACAGGAACGCCTCACGGCAGGACACGGGATCAGACATAGGAATCGACACAGGGACTGACTCAGGAATCGACACAGGAAGCTCAGGAACTAGCAGGAACCAAGCTCAGAACTCAAGCAGACCGGATACCCAGAAATATCACCAGCGTCTGTGAATTGCAGTCAGCCAGCATATAACAGAGAGGCCTAATTAATAATCTCATGCAGCTGCCCTGTTCCATGACTCCAAACTGACAAGATGCAATTAGCAGCCAGGTGAGGCTGACAACATGGGAACAAGCTGCAATTACACAGACTCACCAGCGGCAGCAGACAAGAGTATTCTAAAACAGAGCAACAGGAAATCTTGGCATGCAAGACAACTTTATAAACATAAAATAGGAATGAACCACTACCTGTGGTTCATAACAGTATCCCCTCCTTAAGGGTGAGCTCCGAGCACCCCATGACACCCACGGGGAACATGAACAGAAGTATAACATAAAATACATAACCAAAATGCAAAAATGGAAATGAGCCACAGCCGTGGCTCATAACACCTAGAACCTACCTGACAGTTCAGTCACAGGGATCCCCCTGCCCCCTTCCCATCCTGCCTAGCGTCCCCCACCATCTCACTGGCCCCCCTCCCATCCCAATGTCTCCCACCCTACCAGCCCTGGGTATTCCCTCCCTTATTAAGCCCAGTGTACCCCCTTCTCCAGCATAGTGCCACCCCTTCCCACCATGTCAGTGCCTATTTCCCATTCAGCCCAGTGCCCCCCTATATATCATTCACTGCCTCTCCCCATCAACCTCTATCTGGTGTCATCCATTGTCTCTCCCTGTCACCCTTTTAATGTCACCCACTACCTTTCCCTGTCTCCTACTGCCTCTGCCGTCACCTTCTCCCTCTCATCATCCACTTCCTCTCCCTGTCACCCTCTCCTTTCACACACTGCCTTTCCCCTGCATCACTATCTCGACATCCGCCTCTCTCTCCTGTTACCCTCTTCAAAGCATCACCCTCTCCCTCTCCATGTCAACTTTTCCCTGTCACCCACTGTGTCTCCGTGTCTACCATTCCTGTCACCCACTAGCTCATGGATACAGCATTCCCTTTGAAGCCACGCTTATTATTGTGGGCCACACCCACTTTCCCAGGAGCGTGCTTGCCTTTGGCGCACAAAGTACCCCCCAAGTCATGGTGCCCCCCCTGTCATTTTTTTCTGGATCCGCCCATGGAGGAGGCCATAGGAGGGCAACAACCCAGCAGCAGGACCGCTACCTCCGCCTTTGTGCAAGGAGGAACATGAGGAGCACTGCCAGAGCCCTGCAAAATGACCTCCAGCAAGCCACAAATGTGTATGTGTCTACTCAAACGATCAGAAACAGACTCCATGAGGGTGGTATGAGGGCCCGACGTCCACAGGTGGGGGTTGTGCTTACAGCCCAACACCGTGCAGGACATTTGGCATTTGCCAGAGAACACCAAGATTGGCAAATTCGCCACTGGCGCCCTGTGCTCTTCACAGATGAAAGCAGGTTCTCACTGAGCACATGTGACAGACGTGACAGAGTCTGGGGACGCCAAGGAGAACATTCTGCTGCCTGAAACATCCTCCAGCATGACCGGTTTGGCAGTGGGTCAGTAATGGCAGTGGCGTAACTACTGCCCCCGCAGTCCTCGCGGTGGCTTGGGGGCGAGGGGCTGCGGGGGCGCCACTGATTTACAGCAGACTGACATGCGGACGAGCGTCCGCATGTCAGTCTGCTTTCTCCTTCCCTCCGCCGCTTGTTGGAGGGACACGGAGGGACAGTCTCTCCTGTGTCCCTCCTGCTGCATCATCTCCGGCGGCCGCGGGTCTGATAGGGAGAAGTGCCGTCCGTGAGCTCTAATTGGCTCACGGACGGCACTTCCCCCTATTAGACCCACGGCCGCCGGAGATGATGCAGCAGGAGGGACACAGGAGAGGCTGTACCCTCCGTGTCCCTCCAAAAAGCGGCGGCGGCGGGGGGGGGGGGGGTGATGGGATGATATCTGGCACTGGGGGGAATAACTGGCAGGGGAGGGATATCTGGCACTGGGGCATTGTCTGGCACTGGGGGCATATATGGCACTGGGGCATTATGTGGCACTGGGGGGGAATATCTGGCGGGGGGGGTGGATGTCTGGCACTGGGGGGAATAACTGGCAGGGGGGGGATATCTGGCACTGGGGCATTATCTGGCACTGGGGGGGAATAACTGGCAGGGGGGGATATCTGGCACTGGGGCATTATCTAGCACTGGGGGCATTTATGGCACTGAGGGGGAATATCTGGCAGGGGGGGATATCTGGCACTGGGGCATTATCTGGCACTGGGGGCATATATGACACTGGGGGGGAACAACTGGCAGGGGGGGGGATACCTGGCACTGGGGCATTATCTGGCACTGGGGGCATATATGACACTGGGGGGTAATAACTGGCAGGGGGGGATATCTGGCACTGGGGCATTATCTGGCACTGGGGGCATATATGGCACTGGGGGGGAATATCTGGCAGGGGGGGATATCTGGCACTGGGGCATTATCTGGCACTAGGGGCATATATGGCACTGGGTGGAATATCTGGCACTAGGGGCATATATGGCACTGGAGGGGGGGAATATCTGGCACCGGGGGCATATATGGCACTGGGGGGGGGGATATCTGGCACTGGGGGCATATATGGCACTGGGGGGGGGCATATCTGTCACTGGGGGCATATTTGGCACTGGGGGGGGATATATGGCACTGGGGGCATATCTGGCACTGGGGGCATATGTGGCACTGGGGGGGAATATCTGGCACGGGGGCATATGTGGCACTGGGGGGGTATATGTGTACCTGGCACATGGGGGGGGGGCTATATTTGGCACTGGGGCATGTGAGTACCTGGCACCGTGGGGGAATATCTGGCACTGGGGACATATGTGGCACTGGGAGCACAGCCCTAGCAACGAGCATGACACACAGTGCATGAAACACCTGGCAACGAGCATGACACACAGTGCATGAAACACCTGGCAACGAGCATGACACCCAGTGCATGAAACCCCTGGCAACGAGCATGACACCCTGAGCATGAAAACCCCTGGCACCGTGCATGGAACCAAGAGCATGAAACCCCTGGCAACGAGCATGACACCCAGTGCATGAAACCCCTGACAACGAGCAGGTAATTGAAAAGTAATTAGAAGCCTTACTGTAGGACTTAATGTGTAATGGGCATTACGGTGTGTGGCATAATGTATCACGGACATTGCGGTGTGTGTCATAATGTGTCACAGGCATTACGGTGTATGGTATACTATATCGCGGGCATTGTGATATGTGGTATAATGTCTCAGGGTCATTGCAGTGTGTGGCATAATGTATCACGGACATTGCGGTGTGTGTCATAATGTGTCAGGCATTACGGTGTGTGGTATACTATATCACGGGCATTGTGGTATGTGGTATAATGTCTCAGGGTCATTGCAGTGTGGCATAATACATAACGGGCATTGCGGTGTGTGGCATAGGGTGTAACGGGCAGGGCATTGTGGTATGTGTCACAGGCATTACGGTGTATGGTATACTATATCACGGGCATTGTGGTATAATGTATCACGGACATTGCGGTGTGTGTCATAATGTGTCACAGACATTGTATGTGCTATAATGTATCAGGGACATTGCAGTGTGTAGCATAATGTATAACGGGCATTGCGATTCCTGTCATAATGTGTCACAGGCATTACGGTGTGTGGCATAATGTGTCACGGGCATTACGGTGTGTGGCATAATGTGTCGGGGGCATTACAGTGTGTGCATATTGTGTCGTGCATTATTGTGTGTGGAATAATGTCTAAGGGCATTGCAGTATGTGGCATAATGTATACTGGGCATTACTATAATGAGGAAAAATGACAAATAATGTAAGGGGCATGAATCAGGATTATTTTTCTTTCCTGTGGTGGCCAACGTATGGGCGTGCAGGTTGCAGAACTGGGGTATAAGGTAGTCTTTTCCTGCAATGCCACGCCCTTTATGCGAAACCACGCCCATTCCAACGAAACCACACTTCTTATTTTGCCGCGCGCGCCGAAGGCGCGCGCATATTTATCCCTTTCTTGCTCCCAATTATGTAGCATGAAGGAGGGGGGGGGGGGGGGGGCGCCGAAGAGTTTTTTGGCTTGGGGGAGAAAAATTTCTAGTTACGCCACTGACTAATGGTGTGGGGTGGCATTTCTTTGGGGGGCCGCACAGCCCTCCATGTGCTCGCCAGAGGTAGCCTGACTGCCATTAGGTACCGAGATGAGATCCTCAGACCCCTTGTGAGACCATATGCTGGTGCGGTTGGCCCTGGGTTCCTCCTAATGCAAGACAATGCTAGACCTCATGTGGCAGAAGTGTCAGCAGTTCCTGCAAGACAAAGGCATTGATGCTATGGACTGGCCTGCCCGTTCCCCTGACCTGAATCCAATTGAGCACATCTGGGACATCATGTCTCACTCCATCCACCAACGTGGATGCACCACAGACTGTCTAGGAGTTGGCGGATGCTTTAGTCCAGGTCTGGGAGGAGATCCCTCAGGAGACTTCCGCCACCTCATCAGGAGCATGCCCAGGCGTTGTAGGGAGGTCATACAGGCACGTGGAGGCCACACACTATTGAGCCTCATTTTGACTTGTTTTAAGGACATTACATGAAAGTTGGATCAGCCTGTAGTGTGTTTTTCCACTTTAATTTTGAGTGTGACTCCAAATCCAGACCTCCATGGGTTAATAAATTTGATTTTCATTGATAATTATTGTGTGATTTTGTTGTCAGCACATTCAACTATGTAAAGAACAAAGGGGTATATTCAATTCCGGTCGAATTACGGCGTGATTTCGACCGTTTTTGGATTCAACACTATTCGACAGTCGAAACCCTCCACCCGGGACCATGAATTCGACATATTCAATTCATAACGGATTCGACACTCCCCTTGTTGAAAAACTAACCAATCGTCATATAGTGGGCCTCCTGGATTCGACTTCCCGCCGTTTGTAGTTCTATACTGGGCTTGTTTGCTGCGTGCTCAGCAGCCATTTTGTGAACCTGCAGAGAGGTGTGGTGGTGCTGCAGAGCTAGCAAATTGGTTGTTTTTTGCTGTGGTATCGTTTGTACACCCAGCAGACTTTAATCCAGGAGGAACAGGAGACCTGTTACCCCGGAGGAGAGTCGTTTTTGGAGCGATTTCTACATTTGTAGGTAAGTACCACATGTGGTCTGGCGTTGCATGTAGGTATTTGTGTAGTGTATGGGTGTTGTTCTGAGTGCTTGGCTACTGTTTTGGATGAGGTATGAGTGCAGTATGTAATGTTTGGGTGGTGGGGGGGTGCAATGAGGTGTACATGTGACGTTGCTTTGGGGTGTTTGGGGTATGTATATGTGTACAGGTGTGTGTATATAGGTCCTGTTTGTATTGCTGCAGATCCTGCTTGTATCGCTGCATGGTTGTTGTTGTTTTTGTGTTTGTGGGTAGTTTTTCACGTTTTGTTTTTTTGCATAAAATCTTTTTTGGGTAATGCTTTAGCACTGGTGTACCACCAGCATGACATGTTGGGGTGCAGGGATGCATTTACTGTCTGTTTGGCTTGTTTGGGTGAGGTTTTGCAAAAAAAAAATATTTTAATTTTTTTATATATGTGTGTTTGGTCCTGCTTGAGCACTGGGGTACCAGCAGCATGTCATGTTGGGGTATCTCTAATAGCTTTTTGTTATTTTTTTAATGTTTTTTTCAAGTTTGGTCATGCTTCAGCACTGCTGCACCCCAACATGTCATGCTGCTGGCACATACTTGCTTTTTGCCAGTTTGGGCGTGGTATTCTATGTGCGAATGTGTGTTTGGTTCTGTTTGGGCACTGTGGTCCCAGCAGCATGACATGTGTGGTTGCATGTAATTATGTAATGTGGGGTAAATTTGTAAAAAAAAAACTTTATATTTTTACACCAGAGATGTCCAGGGACAAGCGCCCCCGATCCCCCCTTCCCCCACCCTTCAGAAGAATTTTCCCTGCAAAGCAATGAGGAGTGGGAGCCAACCCAGGAGGAGGAGACGAACGAACAGGCATCCAGTGATCAGCCGCGGTCGTCAAGGGACCAAACGGAAAATAGAAAGAAAAAGAAAAGGCCTAGAAAGGTAATTACTGACAACACCTGCAGACACAATAGCATCCAACTTGACACACCCATGGGCTAGTTTGCACACTGCCAGGCACACCTGCAGGTATCTTTGCACACTGCCAGGGACATACAGATCATTGTTAGTATTAATTGCATGTTTTTTTATCCCTAAAGGCGAGAAGCCAGCCAGAGGATCAGTCGGAGGAGGAAGCCTCTGGTGAAGACGCAGGACAGAAGAAGCCGCGTGGACCCAGATACACTGAGGCGGAAAACTGTGCCCTAGTGGATGGCGTCGACAGGTCCTACGACGTTCTGTATGGACCAAGGGCACAGACCACAGCAGCTAAGACAAAGCTAAACATCTGGGATGCCATCGCGAGACAAGTCACTGCAGTATCTAGAAACCGCCGGAGCAACAGAAACTGCATGAAGCGGTACAGTGATTGCCGTAGACAGACCAAGAAAAAGATGGGGATTCAGCGCCGACATGAGAAAGCTACGGGAGGTGGTCCGGCTCTCAATCTGAAGTGGATACCCTGGGAGGACGTTATTAAAAGGCGCATGAACCCTGTCATGGGGTGGTCTTCTGTTTGCCGGCGGTCGGGCTCCCGGCGCTCAGTATACCGGCGCCGGGAGCCCGACAGCCGGCATACCGACACTTATTTTCCCTCGTGGGGGTCCACGACCCCCATAGAGGGAGAATAAAATAGTGTGGCGCGCGTAGCGCGCCACTGTGCCCGTAGCGTGGCGAGCGCAGCGAGCCCGCAAGGGGCTCATTTGCGCTCGCCAAGCTGTCGGTAAGCCGGCGGTCGGGCTCCCGGCGCCGGGATGCTGGTCGCCGGGAGCCCGACCGCCGGCCAGCCGTAGTGAACCCCTGTCATGGTCCAAGGAGTTTGCGGAGGTGTGGACTCCAGCCGTCCTGCTAGCTTTCCCGAGGAGGAAGAACCGCCACGAAGACGGAAGACGGCGGGAGACAAGCAGTCCAAAAGGAGGCCTGATGGTAAGAATACATTCAGATGAGCTGTACTAAACAATTTTTTTTTTAATTTGCTAATGTGTTTGTTCTTTTCCCCAGACACGAGAAATTACTCTGCGCTTGAAATCACTTTAAATGTTATCTTATAAATTATCACTGTGCAGTTCACCATCGAGAGTAATTGACTCAGTGAGACTTAAATATAGATAAGCAATTTATCAGAAAAAACATATAACGTATAAAAAACATAAAATATAATAATTTAATTAATCACTAATATCAAAAGTTAATAATTAGCAGACATACTTTAAGATATGTGCAATAATTGATTCTAGCTCTCTCAGATGATAAAATAATACTCATCAAAACACTGGCGTCCCAGTGTGTAATGTAGAGATGAGCGCCTGAAATTTTTCGGGTTTTGTGTTTTGGTTTTGGGTTCGGTTCCGCGGCCGTGTTTTGGGTTCGACCGCGTTTTGGCAAAACCTCACCGAATTTTTTTTGTCGGATTCGGGTGTGTTTTGGATTCGGGTGTTTTTTTCAAAAAACCCTAAAAAACAGCTTAAATCATAGAATTTGGGGGTAATTTTGATCCCAAAGTATTATTAACCTCAAAAAACATAATTTACACTCATTTTCAGCCTATTCTGAACACATCACACCTCACAATATTATTTTTAGTCCTAAAATTTGCACCGAGGTCGCTGTGTGAGTAAGATAAGCGACCCTAGTGGCCGACACAAACACCGGGCCCATCTAGGAGTGGCACTGCAGTGTCACGCAGGATGTCCCTTCCAAAAAACCCTCCCCAAACAGCACATGACGCAAAGAAAAAAAGAGGCGCAATGAGGTAGCTGACTGTGTGAGAAAGATAAGCGACCCTAGTGGCCGACACAAACACCGGGCCCATCTAGGAGTGGCACTGCAGTGTCACGCAGGATGTCCCTTCCAAAAAACCCTCCCCAATCAGCACATGATGCAAAGAAAAAGAAAAGAAAAAAGAGGTGCAAGATGGAATTATCCTTGGGCCCTCCCACCCACCCTTATGTTGTATAAACAAAACAGGACATGCACACTTTAACCAACCCATCATTTCAGTGACAGGGTCTGCCACACGACTGTGACTGATATGACGGGTTGGTTTGGACCCCCCCCAAAAAAGAAGCAATTAATCTCTCCTTGCACAAACTGGCTCTACAGAGGCAAGATGTCCACCTCATCTTCACCCTCCGATATATCACCGTGTACATCCCCCTCCTCACAGATTATCAATTCGTCCCCACTGGAATCCACCATCTCAGCTCCCTGTGTACTTTGTGGAGGCAATTGCTGCTGGTCAATGTCTCCGCGGAGGAATTGATTATAATTCATTTTAATGAACATCATCTTCTCCACATTTTCTGGATGTAACCTCGTACGCCGATTGCTGACAAGGTGAGCGGCGGCACTAAACACTCTTTCGGAGTACACACTTGTGGGAGGGCAACTTAGGTAGAATAAAGCCAGTTTGTGCAAGGGCCTCCAAATTGCCTCTTTTTCCTGCCAGTATAAGTACGGACTGTGTGACGTGCCTACTTGGATGCGGTCACTCATATAATCCTCCACCATTCTATCAATGTTGAGAGAATCATATGCAGTGACAGTAGACGACATGTCCGTAATCGTTGTCAGGTCCTTCAGTCCGGACCAGATGTCAGCATCAGCAGTCGCTCCAGACTGCCCTGCATCACCGCCAGCGGGTGGGCTCGGAATTCTGAGCCTTTTCCTCGCACCCCCAGTTGCGGGAGAATGTGAAGGAGGAGATGTTGACAGGTCGCGTTCCGCTTGACTTGACAATTTTGTCACCAGCAGGTCTTTCAACCCCAGCAGACCTGTGTCTGCCGGAAAGAGAGATCCAAGGTAGGCTTTAAATCTAGGATCGAGCACGGTGGCCAAAATGTAGTGCTCTGATTTCAACAGATTGACCACCCGTGAATCCTTGTTAAGCGAATTAAGGGCTGCATCCACAAGTCCCACATGCCTAGCGGAATCGCTCCGTGTTAGCTCCTTCTTCAATGCCTCCAGCTTCTTCTGCAAAAGCCTGATGAGGGGAATGACCTGACTCAGGCTGGCAGTGTCTGAACTGACTTCACGTGTGGCAAGTTCAAAGGGCATCAGAACCTTGCACAACGTTGAAATCATTCTCCACTGCACTTGAGACAGGTGCATTCCATCTCCTATATCGTGCTCAATTGTATAGGCTTGAATGGCCTTTTGCTGCTCCTCCAACCTCTGAAGCATATAGAGGGTTGAATTCCACCTCGTTACCACTTCTTGCTTCAGATGATGGCAGGGCAGGTTCAGTAGTTTTTGGTGGTGCTCCAGTCTTCTGTACGTGGTGCCTGTACGCCGAAAGTGTCCCGCAATTTTTCTGGCCACCGACAGCATCTCTTGCACGCCCCTGTCGTTTTTTAAAAAATTCTGCACCACCAAATTCAAGGTATGTGCAAAACATGGGACGTGCTGGAATTTGCCCATATTTAATGCACACACAATATTGCTGGCGTTGTCCGATGCCACAAATCCACAGGAGAGTCCAATTGGGGTAAGCCATTCCGCGATGATCTTCCTCAGTTGCCGTAAGAGGTTTTCAGCTGTGTGCGTATTCTGGAAAGCGGTGATACAAAGCGTAGCCTGCCTAGGAAAGAGTTGGCGTTTGCGAGATGCTGCTACTGGTGCCGCCGCTGCTGTTCTTGCGGCGGGAGTCCATACATCTACCCAGTGGGCTGTCACAGTCATATAGTCCTGACCCTGCCCTGCTCCACTTGTCCACATGTCCGTGGTTAAGTGGACATTGGGTACAACTGCATTTTTTAGGACACTGGTGAGTCTTTTTCTGACGTCCGTGTACATTCTCGGTATCGCCTGCCTAGAGAAGTGGAACCTAGATGGTATTTGGTAACGGGGGCACACTGCCTCAATAAATTGTCTAGTTCCCTGTGAACTAACGGCGGATACCGGACGCACGTCTAACACCAACATAGTTGTCAAGGACTCAGTTATCCGCTTTGCAGTAGGATGACTGCTGTGATATTTCATCTTCCTCGCAAAGGACTGTTGAACAGTCAATTGCTTACTGGAAGTAGTACAAGTGGGCTTACGACTTCCCCTCTGGGATGACCATCGACTCCCAGCGGCAACAACAGCAGCGCCAGCAGCAGTAGGCGTTACACGCAAGGATGCATCGGAGGAATCACAGGCAGGAGAGGACTCGTCAGACTTGCCAGTGACATGGCCTGCAGGACTATTGGCATTCCTGGGGAAGGAGGAAATTGACACTGAGGGAGTTGGTGGGGTGGTTTGCGTGAGCTTGGTTACAAGAGGAAGGGATTTACTGGTCAGTGGACTGCTTCCGCTGTCACCCAAAGTTTTTGAACTTGTCACTGACTTATTATGAATGCGCTGCAGGTGACGTATAAGGGAGGATGTTCCGAGGTGGTTAACGTCCTTACCCCTACTTATTACAGCTTGACAAAGGGAACACACGGCTTGACACCTGTTGTCCGCATTTCTGGTGAAATACCTCCACACCGAAGAGCTGATTTTTTTGGTATTTTCACCTGGCATGTCAACGGCCATATTCCTCCCACGGACAACAGGTGTCTCCCCGGGTGCCTGACTTAAACAAACCACCTCACCATCAGAATCCTCCTGGTCAATTTCCTCCCCAGCGCCAGCAACACCCATATCCTCCTCATCCTGGTGTACTTCAACACTGACATCTTCAATCTGACTATCAGGAACTGGACTGCGGGTGCTCCTTCCAGCACTTGCAGGGGGCATGCAAATAGTGGAAGGCGCATGCTCTTCACGTCCAGTGTTGGGAAGGTCAGGCATCGCAAACGACACAATTGGACTCTCCTTGTGGATTTGGGATTTCAAAGAACGCACAGTTCTTTGCGGTGCTTTTGCCAGCTTGAGTCTTTTCAGTTTTCTAGCGAGAGGCTGAGTGCTTCCATCCTCATGTGAAGCTGAACCACTAGCCATGAACATAGGCCAGGGCCTCAGCCGTTCCTTGCCACTCCGTGTGGTAAATGGCATATTGGCAAGTTTACGCTTCTCCTCCGACAATTTTATTTTAGGTTTTGGAGTCCTTTTTTTTCTGATATTTGGTGTTTTGGATTTGACATGCTCTGTACTATGACATTGGGCATCGGCCTTGGCAGACGACGTTGCTGGCATTTCATCGTCTCGGCCATGACTAGTGGCAGCAGCTTCAGCACGAGGTGGAAGTGGATCTTGATCTTTCCCTAATTTTGGAACCTCAACTTTTTTGTTCTCCATATTTTATAGGCAGAACTAAAAGGCACCTCAGGTAAACAATGGAGATGGATGGATTGGATACTAGTATACAATTATGGACGGACTGCCACGGTTAGGTGGTATAAAAAAACCACGGTTAGGTGGTATATATTATAATAATAATACAATTATGGATTGACGGACTGCCTGCCGACTGCCGACACAGAGGTAGCCACAGCCGTGAACTACCGCACTGTACACTGGTTGATAAAGAGATAGTAGTATACTCGTAACAACTAGTATGACACTATGACGGTATAAAGAATGAAAAAAAAACCACGGTTAGGTGGTATATATTATAATAATAATACAATTATGGATGGATGGACTGCCTGCCGACTGCCGACACAGAGGTAGCCACAGCCGTGAACTACCGCACTGTACACTGGTTGATAAAGAGATAGTAGTATACTCGTAACAACTAGTATGACACTATGACGACGGTATAAAGAATGAAAAAAAAACCACGGTTAGGTGGTATATATTATAATAATAATACAATTATGGATGGACGGACTGCCTGCCGACTGCCGACACAGAGGTAGCCACAGCCGTGAACTACCGCACTGTACACTGGTTGATAAAGAGATAGTAGTATACTCGTAACAACTAGTATGACACTATGACGACGGTATAAAGAAAGAAAAAAAAATACCACAGTTAGGTGGTATATATTATAATAATAATACAATTATGGATGGACGGACTGCCTGCCGACTGCCGACACAGAGGTAGCCACAGCCGTGAACTACCGCACTGTACACTGGTTGATAAAGAGATAGTAGTATACTCGTAACAACTAGTATGACACTATGACGACGGTATAAAGAATGAAAAAAAAACCACGGTTAGGTGGTATATATTATAATAATAATACAATTATGGATGGACGGACTGCCTGCCGACTGCCGACACAGAGGTAGCCACAGCCGTGAACTACCGCACTGTACACTGGTTGATAAAGAGATAGTAGTATACTCGTAACAACTAGTATGACACTATGACGACGGTATAAAGAATGAAAAAAAAACCACGGTTAGGTGGTATATATTATAATAATAATACAATTATGGATGGACGGACTGCCTGCCGACTGCCGACACAGAGGTAGCCACAGCCGTGAACTACCGCACTGTACACTGGTTGATAAAGAGATAGTAGTATACTCGTAACAACTAGTATGACACTATGACGGTATAAAGAATGAAAAAAAAACCACGGTTAGGTGGTATATATTATAATAATAATACAATTATGGATGGACGGACTGCCTGCCGACTGCCGACACAGAGGTAGCCACAGCCGTGAACTACCGCACTGTACACTGGTTGATAAAGAGATAGTAGTATACTCGTAACAACTAGTATGACACTATGACGACGTGTCGAAGTCAGAAAAATGTCTCTATGCACGTTGCCATATTTGCACCGCACACTGGTCCGCGCTGCGCGTGCGTGCGCTCTCCCGTGGAGGCACATACCCGCAATAGCGTGCACTCACAGGCGCGGTATGCGTATTTACGGTAGAGTTTACGTAGTCGTAGCGTGCGACTCATTCGTTACATATTTTCACAATTAATGTAGTTTATAGATTATGGTCCCTTTGATAGATTCTGAAAGTTTGGTTAATATAGAATGTCCCTGAACGGAGGAATCCCTCTTTGTATTGTGCGAAGGGTCTAACAGGAGTCAGACAGTGGTGTTTGGTACCTATCGGAAGAGTATTTAAATAGCAATATTCCGGTGTTGGTTTGGAGCAGATTAATTGCTCGTGCGAATAGTTATGGACATAAGAAGTTATGTCCATTTATTTATTATTATTTGTCCTTACTTAGTCATGCATCTGAACAGATGGAGACAGGCATCAGTAGGTCTCAAATGTCTCTTTGACCTCAGAGATCCCCCAAACAATAGTTTGCATGTTAAGAGGGCCTCATATCTACACATGCATAAGGTAAACACAGGAATAGTAATTGAAGATCAATTGTACTCCAAATCAGTATCTTTCCCGCAGACGGAGTACAATAGTCTTTAATTACACTGAGCTTTTGAGACTCAATGAGGAGGGTCAACACCTGTGTTTACAAATGGGGCTGGATTTGTATACAGGAGAATGAGGGCTGAGATGTCATTGTCTCAACTGAAAGTGGACATCATGAATATAGAACAGAACCCAGACAGGATTCTGTTTTGTATTCGCCAAACAATACCCCCTCCAGAAGACAGGAATGTGTTAGTTATCACCCATTGTTTTGCATAACCAGGGCCACTGATATGAATCAACTTGTGACCTTTGTTATAATGCGAAGCCGAGTTCCTGCGTCCAATGGACAGTGAGACTGTAGGGACCAATAGATTGCATTGTGTGAGTAGCATAAAAGACGGGCCTGTGACATCCAGCCTTTACTTCTCTTCAAACTGTTATCATTGCTGATAATCGGGAAGCTGGCTGTCCAGAGGCGCTTGCGATCGTTACCCTTTGTGCGTAAGTTTCTCTCCGTAATCATTGTCTTTCTGTGAGCCAATTCCTCTCTCTCTCTCTCCATCTCTCTCTCTCTTCTTTACTCTTATATCTCTCATAGTATTATAGCATTGTATTGTATAGCATTCAGGTTAGTATAGTATTGTCTTTTTGTATTTATTGTTTAGATCTGTGGTTAGGAAGTCTCTGTTATATTGTAGTGTATCATATGTACTGTTATCCCCTTTTACAAGTATATTAGACATAATACAGTTAATAGGCCTTGGAACCTAAACCAGTATCTGTGTATTTTCTATAGTGATAAGTGTTCACTTGAGCGTCGGTGACGCTCAAGCAGCTTTGTAGATAGTCAGGTTACACAAGGTTGCACTTACACCCTGTACTCACATTAAGGTATTCAGTGTATTTCATTGGTATAAGGTTTTAACATAAAGGTATAGTGTTGTAAGCGTCTGCATCGCTGGTGACCTCCTCGTGGTCTCGAGCGTATGCTACGCTACAGCGAATCATTCCCCTAGACATAACCAATAACGTGTCCTGTGATCACTGGGCCGTGAGCGAACGTGACGCTTGAGCGTCTCGCCTACGGCTGAGCGATCGCTACGCAGATAGCGTACCATTACGGTACTTCTTAAGTAAACAGCGTACAGTGTTCTTAGCTTCATAAAGGGTTGTTTATACGACAAAGGAATTTAGCATTGTCAATTGCGGGCTCGTCCTATACTTCTCACATCTGCACTAGGTAGATCAGCAGACATTATCCCTCCAGCAAAGGGTGGGAGGTTGTCTCACAGTGCTGACGGGATAAGCGTCTGCTTCGCTTAGATAAAGAGTGCTGAAGGAACCCGGTAACCGGAAGTAAGAACAAAACGCTTGTGTCTTTTTAAAACTGTTTATTTTTCTTTTGTCTTGCGTACGCATACATACCTGCATTTCTTTTCACTTGTGTATTTCATTTTTCGTATATCACTATTCCTGTTTGCCAAATTTTATAGTTGATAGAAAGTGCTAAAAGGAGATTTGCTGTTATTTAATAGTAGAGGTAATAGTTAAAGTATAGAACAACACACGGTTTGTCTGAAGATACAAGGCAGTCAGTGTGGATTGCGGTAGATGATCAGGGATCACCTACATTGATAAATAAATATATTGTGTTACGGTGGATCCTTTGCATTGCGTACACGTGTCGCTAACAAAGACTAGCGTACGCAATCCAAAAGGCAGACGCACGCAGCGTTCATTACGCAACGTAGCGTCCGGTTACGCCCACGTAGCTCAAGTTGTGATAAAGTGAAGTAACGCAAAGGCGATAATTAACGCACAGCGGTAGATAACGCGATGCGGTAAATAACGCAAATCTATTTTTAGAAAATCTGAAATTTAGTTTAACAGATCCTGCTCCTAATTGGTAACACTCTTGGCCTGAAGACAATTTCTGCGCAGAAATAGACATAGAAACAAAGTGTACATGTGTTGAGTGAGTGTGTTTATACAATTTAAAAGGTGGAACCAAAAGGAAAAGCCGAGTACTCGTCGAGGGACATACGTGTAAGTGACATATACGGTGGCTAGGGAGGCATCTCTGGTTAAATAATATTTGAGCATTAGAGTATAGCGGACCATAAGGTAACAAGACCAGGAGGTCATAAGGTATAACAAGACCAGGAGGTCATAAGGTAACAAGACCAGGAGGTCGTAAGGTAAAAGGTCCGCTATAAAAGTCCAGTGGCACAACGCCTGGGGTGTTGGTGCAGAACCCATATAGGCCATACAAGCTCTGGCTGAAGGAATCGCAGCCGGAAACATAGATTCCATTGATCTTTCAGTACATGACAAGTAGTGCTCGTATACTGAACGATTGGACCGCACGTTATTGTGTGCAGTAGTTAGTAATCTGACCTAATACCATTAGAGTAAAGTGGTCACAAACGCTATTTGTACATTCTGACGTGATTTGTGTAATTTTTTATTTTTTGGGAAGGGAAGTTCGCTGGTCACTCGGGAACTATCCAACAACCGATACTTACTGGGGACTGGTAGGTCCAGCACGCCCCAGTAAATAAAGGTTCACAGGGGCCCTAGGTTGGGTACTGCAGCTCTGGCTACAGTGATTGCAGCACAGGCCAACGTGGGCGAGAAGTAAGTGGGGTACTTGATAAACCACCACCGCCGGCCTGCCCAAGGACATCTTGGTTTGTTTGTAAGGGTTCGCTGAAAGCCTTGATATTCAAGGAGGAATAGGCAACGCCTGCAGATTATGGGGGCCATTTGTTCAGGTAGGGGGCGATCAACCTCGGTTCGGGTTGATTCAGAGAACCGATCCATCGGGTCGACACGATATGTGATGAATGGGAGAGAATGACTGTACAAGACAGGGACAAATTCCCAAGAATAGGTAGCTTCAGTCCAGTAGTGTTACAAAATTTAAGGAGGAGGATAAGTCTCATTGAACCAACGAAGAGACAAAATAAACATTATGAATATTTACAGTTATGGCAACAGGAAAGTGAATTACAAAAAGAGTCTATTGACTTTTCTGACTCTTATCTTGAGAGGAGAGATATGGCAGCAGGAGAGGAGTTGATTGCGGAGAGAAAAGCACAAAGGTTGAACAATAAAAACGCTCTTAGCAACTGTAGTATAGAGTATAAGAATAAGTGTAATAAATGTAACAATGATTATTGTAATACTGTTGAATGTACAACTATTAACCTGTGCAAGCTGCACCCCATGTCAAACCTCCCTCAGGAATACAAACAAGAAAGTGAGCCCAGAACGATGTCGGCACCTCTTCCAGAAGCCATCCTACAAGACATCCAGGTGGACACGACCAAATTGGTAAAGGCAATAATCAAACCCCCTAACGGAGGGTCAGGTGAGGTCGTGTCCACAGGTACGTACAATGTTTTATATCACGCACAAACAAATGTACCCCATATTATAAGACCAAAACAAGATGATGTAATTGAGTTTAGTCCTGTCAGGGTGATCACAGTCCCCAATGGGAAGACTGACGATCAGGGAACCATTCCCGTCAAGGACAGTGCAATGCGCCATCCCTGGTCCCGGACAGAATTGAGATCAATCATGTCTGATTACCCAGATCCTAGGAAAGATCTAACTGTATGATCAAAGATTCACAGAAGGCATACCAACCCCCTAGACAACGACATAATCATGGTATCCAAGGAATCAGGTAAGTACAGGGGAAACGATTGATGATGATGAACATCCGAGCGTTTGAGGAGGCATCAAATCAACCAAAACCCCAGGCCATTGGCACATGGAGGAACTTAAGGATTTGTGATCTGTGCAAAAGAGAAGGGCATTATGCCAGTAACTGCAACAGCCCACATAAAATCAGACCCCCTAGACATGAAAATGAGCAAAAGTTATGACACACCAAATTACAAGCAGGGATCATATAGGAAGAATTTTGGGCCACACCCATAATATATAGTTAGGAAAGGTGATCATTAGGACTGATGGTAAGCCTGAGGTAACGGTTAGTAAATTGGGAGGTCATTCACTGAAGACACAGGAATGACCAGGTTAAACGTTGTAAATGTATTTGTGAAAAATGTTTTTTCTTTCTCTCTCTATCCCCATCTCTGACGATTATTGGTAAGAATTCACACATTGCATATCCACTTGGTCCTTGCAGAAGTCTACCAAACCCCAGCATGACCTCCGCCACAATGTATTTCTGGCCAGATACAGACAGTGGAATAATGCAAGTGCTGGTGGGGAGGGACTGCTCAAGGAAACCATTAGACACGTAGATACGACAGCCAAATAGTCTGACAATGTTTTCTTAATGTTGACAATGTTTAAAAATGCTTTGTTTCTCTTCTCTTATTGATGGTTATTGTCGAGTTATGTAATGTATATATGCACATGAATTGTTCTCTATCTCTTTTGTTTTTATTTTCTCTCTCTTCTCACTCATGTTTCCATGATTTAAAGATGGTATGTCACCCCTCAGTTGGACCAATGGTAATGCCAGATTTTTTTTCTCCTTACAGAAAGATCGCCGGTTAGGAAGGAATATTGCATCACCAGAATGTTCGTTTGGAAGACTGAGAGACAGCACCTTTGAGAGGACAGCAGAACAAGAAGAACAACAAGACGAGAGAACTTATTATCGTAACAAGTTCTCTCCCCCTCAAACTGTTTTCTTATACCCCCATTACAAATTTCTTCTTTTCTCCTCCTGTAAGATGGACTTGCCCCAAGAGACTGTGATATGGATTTTCCCGTTAACCATGATGTTGACCAGAGCAGTCTGTTTCGGTGAGAGTACCAGTGAGGTCGAGAAAGGATCCAGAAAGGTCCTGATGACTGAGACGGAGGTGTAAAATTCCAATAGCAACCCAATCACCAAGCAAAGGCGAGTACCGGGCACGATCTAACAACCATGTTATCTGTAAACATTTTCTTTGAAGGATTGTTAGTTCAAAAAAAGAAAAACTGTATCTGTAGGCTCTGTGACAATGGTTGAAGATGGATGCATAAAGAAATGCCAATCCAGTCTTAATATCCATATGGACCAGCATCCATTGAGTGACCATCACTCCTTAGTGGGTAACGTGTTAAATAAAACAGATTGTTGGGTATGCTCTCAAGTACCTCAGGGTCATAGTAAATCAGGGCTAGTACCATTTCCTTTAACGGTAGGGGAGGTACTTGAGCTAAAGGGTGGGAGACCGGTGGACAGGAGGTTTAATATCTCCAGCCCTCCTAGTTTGAAGCTCCACCAATACCATGTGGATATGTCCCTATTATGTTTTAACATCTCCAATCCCCGAAAGCCGGGAAATTGGGAAGTGTCATGGAGCAACCAAACCATGACCTTTTCGCATAGAGCAGATAGGATGCCTACAGATACAGAGCTTGTACGCCACATAGCCAGTAGAGGAAAATCTTTCCGGTATAGGTATACCTTAGGAAATAGGATTACGAGAGTTGGAGAAGTATCACCAGGATACTGTGCACATATCGTACAAACTGATACGTGTACTAAACAGATGGAAGAATTAGGGTCAGGAGATTTCACCTGGAAGGTTTGTAACATGGTCATGTCCTTCTCCGTCCCTTATGTTCTCCCCGATGACGCATATTTCATATGCGGGAGAAAGGCGTATGAGCGGCTTGCCCCAAACTCTGAAGGATTGTGTTGTATTGGAAAAGTACTACCTGAGGTAATGAGTCTAAGGAGTGAGGAAACTGTAATTAACCTGGATTTGGTATATGACCCAATGATAGAAACCATGATGTGATGAAAATGCGATTATACGGTCCGTTTCTTTCACCTGTTTTTCTGCTTTTCTCCAAGATACAAAGACCCCCTTGGACGAGGAAGCTGACGAGACGAGATGTATACAGACAACGGATTGACCAAAGAAGAAGATTTGACAACTTTAAATATGGACACTTGATGAACTTTGCCATGGATCCCCAGTTTCCCTAGTATTTTTAAACTCACGCTAGCCCAACATTTTTGTAAATCTGATGGCACTGACAAAGCTTGTTGCTCATGCCTAAGGAGCAAAACAGCGCAAAGAAGACGACTCTCAACAGATACCGAAAACAACTTCGACGACAGATGTACATTTCCCTGACATAGAATATCATTGCATTTTTCGTAAGTGTTCTTTATCTTCATCTCTACAACCCTCAGGTAATAACACACATAGACGATAGGGAATACAGGCACAGATATCAGCAACCACATACCTCCCCCATTCATGTATCATCAATTAAAATGTGCATCCCCATTTTGTTACAACCACAGCCGAAATGAGCTCGGTAGAGTTTGACAGCCCATCCACAGACCCTTAGTACGGGATAAGAAGGAATTCAAATGTATACTTCGCAATACCTCGAAGCTTGATTTACCACACGTACGGCACGATGATACATGACCCCCCAAACATGGACTCATACACACATGCTTCTACTTTCTCACTAGGTCATACCCTTTTCACACCTACTCCTCTCTTCTTCCTTACCCCACCATGGAAATCAATTAACCCCTGACTTACATTTTTCTCCTTAAATGTTTTGTGGCAGTTATTATTGACTGCCAAAGGGTGGACTGTCGAAGTCAGAAAAATGTCTCTATGCACGTTGCCATATTTGCACCGCACACTGGTCCGCGCTGCGCGTGCGTGCGCTCTCCCGTGGAGGCGCATACCCGCAATAGCGTGCACTCACAGGCGCGGTATGCGTATTTACGGTAGAGTTTACGTAGTCGTAGCGTGCGACTCATTCGTTACATATTTTCACAATTAATGTAGTTTATAGATTATGGTCCCTTTGATAGATTCTGAAAGTTTGGTTAATATAGAATGTCCCTGAACGGAGGAATCCCTCTTTGTATTGTGCGAAGGGTCTAACAGGAGTCAGACAGTGGTGTTTGGTACCTATCGGAAGAGTATTTAAATAGCAATATTCCGGTGTTGGTTTGGAGCAGATTAATTGCTCGTGCGAATAGTTATGGACATAAGACGTTATGTCCATTTATTTATTATTATTTGTCCTTACTTAGTCATGCATCTGAACAGATGGAGACAGGCATCAGTAGGTCTCAAATGTCTCTTTGACCTCAGAGATCCCCCAAACAATAGTTTGCATGTTAAGAGGGCCTCATATCTACACATGCATAAGGTAAACACAGGAATAGTAATTGAAGATCAATTGTACTCCAAATCAGTATCTTTCCCGCAGACGGAGTACAATAGTCTTTAATTACACTGAGCTTTTGAGACTCAATGAGGAGGGTCAACACCTGTGTTTACAAATGGGGCTGGATTTGTATACAGGAGAATGAGGGCTGAGATGTCATTGTCTCAACTGAAAGTGGACATCATGAATATAGAACAGAACCCAGACAGGATTCTGTTTTGTATTCGCCAAACAATACCCCCTCCAGAAGACAGGAATGTGTTAGTTATCACCCATTGTTTTGCATAACCAGGGCCACTGATATGAATCAACTTGTGACCTTTGTTATAATGCGAAGCCGAGTTCCTGCGTCCAATGGACAGTGAGACTGTAGGGACCAATAGATTGCATTGTGTGAGTAGCATAAAAGACGGGCCTGTGACATCCAGCCTTTACTTCTCTTCAAACTGTTATCATTGCTGATAATCGGGAAGCTGGCTGTCCAGAGGCGCTTGCGATCGTTACCCTTTGTGCGTAAGTTTCTCTCCGTAATCATTGTCTTTCTGTGAGCCAATTCCTCTCTCTCTCTCTCCATCTCTCTCTCTCTTCTTTACTCTTATATCTCTCATAGTATTATAGCATTGTATTGTATAGCATTCAGGTTAGTATAGTATTGTCTTTTTGTATTTATTGTTTAGATCTGTGGTTAGGAAGTCTCTGTTATATTGTAGTGTATCATATGTACTGTTATCCCCTTTTACAAGTATATTAGACATAATACAGTTAATAGGCCTTGGAACCTAAACCAGTATCTGTGTATTTTCTATAGTGATAAGTGTTCACTTGAGCGTCGGTGACGCTCAAGCAGCTTTGTAGATAGTCAGGTTACACAAGGTTGCACTTACACCCTGTACTCACATTAAGGTATTCAGTGTATTTCATTGGTATAAGGTTTTAACATAAAGGTATAGTGTTGTAAGCGTCTGCATCGCTGGTGACCTCCTCGTGGTCTCGAGCGTATGCTACGCTACAGCGAATCATTCCCCTAGACATAACCAATAACGTGTCCTGTGATCACTGGGCCGTGAGCGAACGTGACGCTTGAGCGTCTCGCCTACGGCTGAGCGATCGCTACGCAGATAGCGTACCATTACGGTACTTCTTAAGTAAACAGCGTACAGTGTTCTTAGCTTCATAAAGGGTTGTTTATACGACAAAGGAATTTAGCATTGTCAGACGGTATAAAGAAAGAAAAAAAAATACCACGGTTAGGTGGTATATATTGTAATACAATTATGGATGGACGGACTGCCTGCCGAGTTCCGACTGCCGACACAGAGGTAGCCACAGCCGTGAACTACCGCACTGTACTGTGTCTGCTGCTAATATAGACTGGTTGATAAAGAGATAGTATACAATACATACAACAATATACTACTATACTGGTGGTCAGGCACTGGTCACCACTAGTCACACTGGCAGTGGCACTCCTGCAGCAAAAGTGTGCACTGTTTAATTTTAAATTAATATAATATTATGTACTCCTGGGGGCTCCTGCTATAACAACCTGCAGTGCTCCCCAGTCTCCCCCACAATTATTATAAGCTTTGCCTTTTATACATTGATGTGCAGCACACTGGGCTGAGCTGAGTGCACACAGACTGAGTCACACTGTGTGACTGGCTGCTGCTGTGTATCGTTTTTTTTCAGGCAGAGAACGGATATAGCAGAGAACGGATATATTATATTAAAATAAATAAAAGTTAACTAACAACAACTGCACTGGTCACTGTGGTAAACTCTGTCTGACTCTGCACAATCTCTCTCTCTCTTCTAATCTAATTTCTAATGGAGAGGACGCCAGCCACGTCCTCTCCCTATCAATCTCAATGCACGTGTGAAAATGGCGGCGACGCGCGGCTCCTTATATAGAATCCGAGTCTCGCGAGAATCCGACAGCGTCATGATGACGTTCGGGCGCGCTCGGGTTAACCGAGCAAGGCGGGAGGATCCGAGTCTGCTCGGACCCGTAAAAAAAACATGAAGTTCGTGCGGGTTCGGTTTCAGAGAAACCGAACCCGCTCATCTCTAGTGTAATGAAGTGAATGTCCCGCAATAGATGTCCACAATCACAATTGTTGTATTAATAGTAAGACGGTGCAGTCTATAATAATTACCCACGTGCTGGTTCCTGTGGAAAATGCAAACAGGGTCCTTTCAGATGGTATGCTTGCACGTGGAGTTAGAGATATACTGTCGTATAACTGCTGCATTTAGATATCGGCCGCTCCGTTTAGGGGACACTGCACGTCTCCAAGGGGGTGATGGGTGCTGGCCGCTGATGTTAACAAAGCGTCTGTATGTCCCTCTGAAATTGTCGGGTGGTTGAACTCCGCTGCGGGGTTCTGGCATGAAGCACCCGGTAATGGACAGAGGTATCGCACGGCAGAGTGCTGGAGTTTGCAGAGCTCCGTGAGCTGTTTGAACCTGCGGGTACCGACACCTGGAGAGCCTAATTGAGAGAGAGTATGGGCGTCAACGCGTTTCGTCTCCTAGCAACCGGAGACTTCCTCAAGACGAATACTTCCCCTCTACGGACTTCAGAATTTATACCCGTCTGATAGCTTAAGACTTATCAGATGTGTCTGCTTAAACAATTAATAAATTAATCCTTAAAAATACTATTTTCTCATGTTTGAACATATTTAGAAATACATAACTTGTTAATAATATAATACTATATCTCAAAGACGCACTGAGTCAATCTAGTAAACATACATTGTTTCAAACCTATGATAGCAATTTAATTGTATCTAATATGCGGACAAGAACACACAGTACACCTTGTACTAAACTCTACTAAGCAGCTATAATTAGTTTATTGCTGAAGGTAACAAAGTAGGTTGTCATTAGCAACACAGTAATACTGATATAGTTTTTTCTAAGGATACTGATCACAATATAAAAAGGATCTTTGACCAAACAGAAATATATGAATAGTATTAATAAAAATTGTATAAATTAATATATAAAAACTTATATAAAGAGAATTAGTCAGAATCTCTCTACAGAATTAATTTTAATGAGATATCACATAGACATGCGTACTAGGAGAAACAACCTCTATCACCAGTGAACAATCGGATCTTATCTGATTATGCTCTATCTGAGTTAGAATGTAAATTTCAGGTAATATATACTTATTTAATTTATTTAATTTTTACTTATTTAATTTTGACACCTGGAAGTACAAGTTAAAGATAAGTATGAAAATAAAAATAAAAATACAGAAATAAAACTAAAAATAATAATAATAATAATAATAAAAATAATAATAATTTATTTTTATTTTTATTTCTGTATTTTTATTTTCATACTATATATTGTGATCAGTATCCTTAGAAAAAACTATATCAGTATTACTGTGTTGCTAATGACAACCTACTTTGTTACCTTCAGCAATAAACTAATTATAGCTGCTTAGTAGAGTTTAGAGTCAGCGTTATTGGGATAGAGTCAGCGTTATAGGGATAGGGTCAGCGTTATAGGGATAGAGTCAGTGTTATAGGGATAGGGTCGGTGTTATAGGGATAGGGTCAGTGTTATAGGGATAGGGTCAGCGTTATAGGGATAGGGTCAGCGTTATAGGGATAGGGTCAGCGTTATAGGGATAGGGTCAGTGTTATAGGTATAGGGTCAGTGTTATAGGGATAGGGTCAGCATTACAGGGATAGGGTCAGCGTTATAGTATAGTATAGGGTCAGCGTTATAGGGATAGGGTCAGCGTTATAGTATAGAATAGTGTCAGCGTTATAGGTACAGGGTCAGTGTTAAAGGCATAGTGTCAGCGTCATAGGGATAGCGTCAGTGTTATAGGGATAGTGTCAGCATTATAGGGATAGGGTTAGTGTTATAGGGATAGGGTCAGCGTTATAGTATAGTATAGGGTCAGTGTTATAGGGATAGTGTCAGCGTTATAGGGATAGGGTCAGCGTTATAGGGGTAGGGTCAGCATTATAGGGATAGTGTCAGCGTTATAGGGATAGGGTCAGTGTTATAGGGATAGTGAATAAATTATGAAAGCGCTGTCCAATAACAAAGCGTATTTATTAAACAATTAAGATCAACCATAAAATCACATTTAAAACCACATATACTCAATATTTCTTTTACTTAACACTCTCTTTCAGAGATCATACTAGACAATAGTAGCACTTCATTTAACAATTTCAGCTATACGGAGTGGATACACTTGCAATATCAGCATACTATGTTGCAATTATTTAAACCGAATGTATCCACACCAATACAATTCTCCACAATATGCGTTGGGATAATTCTGCGTTCTCCTGTGACTAATGAATATTACATTTTAAAGGACAGTTCCAAACAATTCCAGAGGATAGCAATATTGATATGCCCCAATCTTTGGGATAATATTCTTGATTTTAGCTCCTCCCGCTGGAAGAGTTCTTATTACAGTCACTATATGAAAGTTGAAACTTGGATACGCCTACCAAATGAATAGCTCTCCTGCTTTGGAGAGGCAGGTCCAGTTCCAATAGATGGTACGGACGTGCGTCCCAGTCGGAGGCTATCGGCTGGCGTGCCGTTCCTGGTCCTACTACTTTGTGCACTCCCCGGCTTCACTGCACTAGGGATGACTACAGGAGTATGTTAAGGCGGCTGCGCCTTTGGCTGGGCGCTCGTCCCCGTCGCACAGCGTCTATTCACTGGAGATAGGAGAGGGGCCATGCCAGCAGCTCACAGAGCGGTGGGCATGCCCCCTCAGTGACGAAAACGGGGTGTGGATCATGTTCGTGGGCCCTCCCGTGAAGTCACGCCCCTTTTAATAAGCCACACCCCTTTTGCACACGCGCGCATCGTTCGTGCGCACAGATGTCACTCTTTCAGAGGGACAAAAGTTGGGAGATATGCCATATAGTCACTGGAGTGAGCGCCTAACAATGAAAGACACGCCCCATTATGGTAATAGACACACCCATAGGTGGAGTTAGACACACCCTTTGGGTCGAGTATGACACAAAGCTTCTGCTTACACCTACAATCTCCCTGAAACTAGTTTTCAAAAGTAGGCAAGTATGACTTACACCCTCAACCATGCCGCACACATGGCATTCAACATAACACACGCCAACAGGCATGAACTAATTGCAGCAACATGCTGAAACCAAGATAACACAACTTGTGTAACTGTAATAACTAAACTGCAGGTAAAGTACGCACTGGGACGGGCGCCCAGCATCCTCTACGGACTGGGAGAAAAGGATTTACCGGTAGGTTATCAAAATCCTATTTTCTCATACGTCCTAGAGGATGCTGGGGACGACATCAAGACCATGGGGTCTATACCAAAGCTCCAGTACGGGCGGGAGAGTGCGGATGACCCTGCAGCACTGATTGACCAAACTTTAGGCCCTCATCGGCCAAGGTGTCAAACTTGTAGAATTTAGCAAATGTGTTTGACCCAGACCAAGTAGCTGCTCGGCAAAGTTGTAATGCCGAGACTCCCCGGGCAGCTGCCCAGGAGGAGCCCACCTTCCTAGTAGAATGGGCCTTCACCGACATCGGTAACGGCAATCCAGCCATAGAATGAGCTTGCTGAATCGTTCCTCTGATCCAGCGCGCAATAGTCTGCTTGGAAGCAGGACACCCAATCTTGTTGGGAGCATACAGGACAAACAAAACCTCTGTTTTCCGTATTCGAGCTGTTCTAGCGACATAAATCTTCAAAGCTCTAACCACATCTAGAGACTTTGACTCAGCGAACGTGTCAGTAGCAACTGGCACCACAATAGGTTGGTTTATGTGGAAAGAGGAAACCACCTTTGGAAGAAAATGTTGACGAGTTCTCAACTCTGCCCTATCTTCATGGAAGATCAGGTAAGACAAGGCCCCCAATTCAGACACCCGCCTTGCGGATGCCAACGTCAAAAGCATCACCACTTTCCAAGTGAGAAACTTCAACTCTGTTTCTTGTAGAGGCTCAAACCAACCCGATTGAAGGAACTGCAACACCACATTAAGGTCCCATGGTGCCACTGGAGGCCCAAATGGAGGCTGGATGTGCAGAACCCCTTTCATGAACGTCTGAACTTCTGGAAAGGAGGCCAAGTGTTTTTGAAAGAAAACTTATTAGGCCGAAATCTGGACCTTGATTAACCCCAATCTAAGGCCCGCATCCACACCAGCCTGCAGAAAATGGAAAAAACGTCCCAACTCAAACTCTTCCATAAGAGCCTACTTGGATTCACACCAAGACACATATTTTCTCCAAATACGGTGGTAATGTTTAGACGTTACTCCTTTCCTGGCCTGAATAAGAGTGGGGATGACTTCCTTGGGAATACCCTTTCGGGCTAGGATCCGACGCTCAACAGCCATGCCATCAAACGTTGCCGCGATAAGTCTTGATACACATGCGGCCCCTGCTGTAGTAGGTCCTCTCGATGAGGAAGAGGCCGAGGATCTTCTATGAGCAACTCCTGAAGATCTGGATACCAAGCCCACCTTGGCCAGTCTGGGGCAATGAAGATTGCTCAAACTCTTGTTCTTATTATTATTTTGAGAACTTTTGGAATCAGTGGAAGTGTAGGGAAAACATATACCGACCGAAACACCCACTGGGTCACCAGTGTATCCACTGCTATTGCTTGAGGGTCTCTCGACCTGGAACAATATCTCTGAAGCTTCTTGTTTAGACGAGATGCCATCATGTCTACTTGAGGAACTCCCCAAAGACTCGTCACCTCTGCGAAGACTTCTTGGTGGAGGCCCCACTCTCCTGGATGGAGGTCGTGTCTGCTGAGGAAGTCTTCTTCCCAGTTGTCCACTCCCGGAATGAAAATTGCTGACAGAGCTCTAACATGTCTTTCTGCCCAGAGGAGAATCCTTGTCACCTCTGCTATTGCCGCTCTGCTTTTCATTCCGCCTTGCCTGTTTATGTACGCGACTGCTGTTACATTGTCCGACTGGATCTGCACGGGATCTTGAAGAAGATGTACCGCTTGTAGAAGGCCGTTGTAAATGGCTCTCAATTCCAGAACGTTTATGTGAAGGCAGGCTTCCTGACTTGACCATTTTCCTTGGAAGCTTTCCCCCTCCGTGACAGCTCTCCAGCTTCGGAGACTTGCATCCGTGGTTATTAGGACCCAGTCATGAATCCCAAACCTGCGTCCCTCTAGTAGGTGAGAACTGTGTAGCCACCACAGGAGCGAAATCCTGGCTTTGGGAGACAGGATTATTTTCCGGTGTATGTGTAGGTGGCATCCGGACCACTTGTCCAACAGGTCCCACTGGAATACTCTGGCATGAAATCGGCCAAACTGTATGGCCTCGTAGGCCGCTACCATTTTCCCTAACAACCGAATGCATTGATGAATCAACACGCTTGTTGGTTTCAATATTTGTTTGACCCTTTTCTGGATTTCCAGAGCCGTTTTCCACTGGAAGAAATACTCTCCGTACTTCTGTGTTCAGAATCATCCCTAAAAAGGACAATCTTGTCGTCGGTTCCAACTGCATGATTCATGATTCATGATCCAAACGTGTTGTTGGAGTATTGACAGGGAGAGTGCGATGTTCTACACCAACTGTTCCCTGGATCTCGCTTTTATCAGGCGATCGTCCAGAAAAGGAATTATATTGACTCCTTTTTAACGAAGGAGGACCATCATCTCCGCCATCACCTTGGTGAATACCCTCAGTGCTGTGGAGAGTCCGAACGGCAACGTCTGAAACTGGTAATGGCAATCCTGTACTGCGAATCTCAGATAAGCTTGGTGAGGAGGATAAATGGGAACATGCAAGTAAGCATCTTTTATGTCTACTGACACCATGAAGTCCCCCTCTTCCAGGTTGGAAATCACTACCCTCAGGGATTCCATCTTGAACTTGAACCTTTTCAGGTAGAGATTCAGATTTTCAGGTTTAAAATCGGTCTGACCGAGCCGTCCGGCTTGAATAAAAAAACCTTCTCCTTACTGTGCCAAGAGTACCAGGACAATGACCTGATCCTGACATAATTTTTGAATTGCCGTTGTTACTGCCTCTCTTCCCGGAAGAGAAGCTTGCAAGGTCAATTTGAAAAATCGGCATGGGGGGACGTCTTGAAACTCTAGTTTGTACCCATGGGACACTATTTGTAAGAGCCATTGGTCCAGGCCAGATTGAATCCAGATTTGGCTGAAAAGTTTCAGACGTGCTCCCACCCGAGCGGACTCCCGCAAGGGAGCCCCAGCGTTATGCTGCAGATTTGGCAGAAGCAGGGGTGGACTACTGCTCCTGCGATCCGGGAGACGCTGCGGATTTCTTTCCTTTTCCCCTTCCCCTACCTGCAAAAAAAGGGGAGACCTTTGGCCTTTTTGTATTTGTTGGGCCGAAAGGACTGTATGTGAGAGTGATGTGTCTTTTTCGCCGGTGTAGGACCATAAGGCAAGAATGTTGACTTACCTGCGGTAGCCGCAGAGTGTAACACATCCAGCCCATCACCAAACAAGGCCTCACCTTTATATGGGAGAGCCTCCATATTTTATTTTGGAATCTACATCAGCATTCCAATGGCGAATCCACAACGCCCTCCGAGCCGATACTGCCATGGTAGCGGTTCTTGATCCCAAGAAACCAATATATTTCATGGATTCTAGTACGTACGCAGCAGCGTCTTTGATATGACCTAACGTTTGGAGTATCTCGTCTCCATCTATTGTGTCAATGTCTAATGACAAGTTTTCTGACCACTTTTCAATAGCACTACTCACCCACTCACAGACAATGGTAGGCCTGAGTAGTGTCCCATTGGCCACATCAATAAATCACCTCACTCACTTGCGGTCTGTCGGCTCCTTAAGTGAAGCCATTCCAGGCGCAGGGAGAAACACCTTTTCTCTTTTATGACAGGGCCCTGTCTAAAATGCGGGGTGACTCCCACCTTTTTTGGAAAAAGGTAAGCTGCCTGAATTCCTTTTGGGAATCTGAAATTTCTTTTCAGGTTAAATCAGACCTGAGGTGGAGGGAAAATTACATTACTTCTTTACTAAAGTAAACTCTCTCCTTGTGGTAAAAGAGGGGGCTTTGTGACTTCTAACACCTCCTTTATAGCTAAAACATGTTTTTAATGCTTTTTTGCTAACTTAGGACCTATTCCCCTGGAATTACTAGTGTTGACACAGGAATCAGAGTCCGTGTCGGTATCAGTTTGTACTCCTTGTGCAAATATGTATGTGACCCAGAAAGGTCCCTGTGGATGAAAGGCAGAACTATTTAAAATCACATCTTCAACAGAATATTTTCATTTTCTGTATGAGATTCAGTCCAACCTCTGATATGATTCACACTATCATGTAACCTTTCACCCAGCCAGGCTCTTGGTGTCATATTACACCTCTGTGTCCCTAACATGTCTCCACAGAGTTCCCTGCCACAGACATGTCACACACGTGCAGAACCACACCACTGACACTCCGGGATTTTTAGGGGACAGACCCACAGTAAAATCTGTCAAAGGGACACAGATGGAATTTGCCAGTTCACAACCCAGCGCCAGTAACACAATGTCTGTGAACACAAAATGCCCACTGACATTCAGCGCTTTTATAATGTTAATCACACAATTATATAGCACCAAATTCACTGTGGCCCCCCCTGTTTTGCACCCTGATACTTGTTCAGTAGTGGAGGAGGAAAATGGTGCTGAGCAGTGTGCTGGCTGACTGAGGAGGAAGCTCCACTCTACAATGGTGTGTTTCTCCTCAGCTTTTATGAGGTAATTTTTTATACTGGTGGGGGTAGGACTGTGCCTCAGCAACTTATGCCCCTTATTTATGCCAGTTTCCATAGGTTTCATGCTACCCAGGGCGCCACCTCCCCCGCGCCCTGCACCGCCTGTGTATGTGTGGGCAACATGGCGCGCTGCGCTCCCGCCAGCCACATGGTACCCTTAGCCATCACTTTCTTGATTGAAGATCTGTCTTCTAACACTCACCTGTCTTCTGACTTCTGGCTCTGTGAGGGGGGTGACGGCGTGCTGTGGGAGTGAGCATCTAGGCACGGCTAGCGTTCAGTTCCCTTCAGGAGCTAATGGTGTCCTGTCAGCCAGAAGCAGAGCCATGAAACTCTTTAGGAAGTTGGTTCCTACTTCTGCCCCCTCAGTCCCACAAAGCAGGGAGTCTGATGCCAGCAGATCTCCCTGAAAATAAAAAACCTAACATAAGTCTTTTCAGAGAAACTCAGTAGAGCTCCTCAGAGTGCATCCAGTCGACCTGGGCACATTTCTAAAACTGAGGTCTGGAGGAGGGGCATAGAGGGAGGAGCCAAGTCTTTAGAGAGCCCAATTCCAGAGGATAGCAATATTGATATGCCCCAATCTTTGGGATAATATTCTTGATTTTAGCTCCTCCCGCTGGAAGAGTTCTTATTACAGTCACTATATGAAAGTTGAAACTTGGATACGCCTACCAAATGAATAGCTCTCCTGCTTTGGAGAGGCAGGTCCAGTTCCAATAGATGGTACGGACGTGCGTCCCAGTCGGAGGCTATCGGCTGGCGTGCCGTTCCTGGTCCTACTACTTTGTGCACTCCCCGGCTTCACTGCACTAGGGATGACTACAGGAGTATGTTAAGGCGGCTGCGCCTTTGGCTGGGCGCTCGTCCCCGTCGCACAGCGTCTATTCACTGGAGATAGGAGAGGGGCCATGCCAGCAGCTCACAGAGCAGTGGGCATGCCCCCTCAGTGACGAAAACGGGGTGTGGATCATGTTCGTGGGCCCTCCCGTGAAGTCACGCCCCTTTTAATAAGCCACACCCCTTTTGCATGCGTGCGCATTGTTCGTGCGCACAGATGTCACTCTTTCAGAGGGACAAAAGAAGGGAGATATGCCATATAGTCACTGGAGTGAGCACCTAACAATGAAAGACACACCCCATTATGGTAATAGACACACCCATAGGTGGAGTTAGACACACCCTTTGGGTCGAGTATGACACAAAGCTTCTGCTTACACCTACAATCTCCTTGAAACTAGTTTTCAAAAGTAGGCAAGTATGACTTACACCCTCAACCATGCCGCACACATGGCATTCAACATAACACACGCCAACAGGCATGAACTAATTGCAGCAACATGCTGAAACCAAGATAACACAACTTGTGTAATTGTAATAACTAAACTGCAGGTAAAGTACGCACTGGGACGGGCACCCAGCATCCTCTACGGACTGGGAGAAAAGGATTTACCGGTAGGTTATCAAAATCCTATTTTCTCATACGTCCTAGAGGATGCTGGGGACGACATCAAGACCATGGGGTCTATACCAAAGCTCCAGTACGGGCGGGAGAGTGCGGATGACCCTGCAGCACCGATTGACCAAACTTTAGGCCCTCATCGGCCAAGGTGTCAAACTTGTAGAATTTTGCAAATGTGTTTGACCCAGACCAAGTAGCTGCTCGGCAAAGTTGTAATGCCGAGACTGCCCGGGCAGCTGCCCAGGAGGAGCCCACCTTCCTAGTAGAATGGGCCTTCACCGACATCGGTAATGGCAATCCAGCCATAGAATGAGCTTGCTGAATCGTACCTCTGATCCAGCGCGCAATAGTCTGCTTGGAAGCAGGACACCCAATCTTGTTGGGAGCATACAGGACAAACAAAACCTCTGTTTTCCGTATTCGAGCTGTTCTAGCGACATAAATCTTCAAAGCTCTAACCACATCTAGAGACTTTGACTCAGCGAACGTGTCAGTAGCAACTGGCACCACAATAGGTTGGTTTATGTGGAAAGAGGAAACCACCTTTGGAAGAAAATGTTGACGAGTTCTCAACTCTGCCCTATCTTCATGGAAGATCAGGTAAGACAAGGCCCCCAATTCAGACACCCGCCTTGCGGATGCCAACGCCAAAAGCATCACCACTTTACAAGTGAGAAACTTCAACTCTGTTTCTTGTAGAAGCTCAAACCAACCCGATTGAAGGAACTGCAACACCACATTAAGGTCCCATGGTGCCACTGGAGGCCCAAATTGAGGCTGGATGTGCAGAACCCCTTTCATGAAAGTCTGAACTTCTGGAAAAGGAGGCCAAGTGTTTTTGAAAGAAAACTTAGAGGCCGAAATCTGGACCTTGATTGACCCCAATCTAAGGCCCGCATCCACACCAGCCTGCAGAAAATGGAAAAAACGTCCCAACTCAAACTCTTCCATAAGAGCCTACTTGGATTCACACCAAGACACATATTTTCTCCAAATACGGTGGTAATGTTTAGACGTTACTCCTTTCCTGGCCTGAATAAGAGTGGGGATGACTTCCTTGGGAATACCCTTTCGGGCTAGGATCCGACGCTCAACAGCCATGCCATCAAACGTTGCCGCGGTAAGTCTTAATACACACGCGGCCCCTGCTGTAGTAGGTCCTCTCGAGGAGGAAGAGGCCAAGGATCTTCTATGAGCAACTCCTGAAGATCTGGATACCAAGCCCTCCTTGGCCAGTCTGGGGCAATGAAGATTGCTCAAACTCTTGTTCTTATTATTATTTTGAGAACTTTTGGAATCAGTGGAAGTGTAGGGAAAACATATACCGACCGAAACACCCACTGGGTCACCAGTGTATCCACTGCTATTGCTTGAGGGTCTCTCGAGCTTCTTGTTTAGACGAGATGCCATCATGTCTACTTGAGGAACTCCCCAAAGACTCGTCACCTCTGCGAAGACTTCTTGGTGGAGGCCCCACTCTCCTGGATGGAGGTCGTGTCTGCTGAGGAAGTCTTCTTCCCAGTTGTCCACTCCCGGAATGAAAATTGCTGACAGAGCTCTAACATGTCTTTCTGCCCAGAGGAGAATCCTTGTCACCTCTGCTATTGCCGCTCTGCTTTTCATTCCGCCTTGCCTGTTTATGTACGCGACTGCTGTTACATTGTCCGACTGGATCTGCACGGGATCTTGAAGAAGATGTACCGCTTGTAGAAGGCCGTTGTAAATGGCTCTCAATTCCAGAACGTTTATGTGAAGGCAGGCTTCCTGACTTGACCATTTTCCTTGGAAGCTTTCCCCCTCTGTGACAGCTCTCCAGCTTCGGAGACTTGCATCCGTGGTTATTAGGACCCAGTCATGAATCCCAAACCTGCGTCCCTCTAGTAGGTGAGAACTGTGTAGCCACCACTGGAGCGAAATCCTGGCTTTGGGAGACAGGATTATTTTCCTGTGTATGTGTAGGTGGCATCCGGACCACTTGTCCAACAGGTCCCACTGGAATACTCTGGCATGAAATCGGCCAAACTGTATGGCCTCGTAGGCCGCTACCATTTTCCCCAACAACCGAATGTATCGATGAATCAACACGCTTGTTGGTTTCAATATTTGTTTGACCCTTTTCTGGATTTCCAGAGCCTTTTTCCACTGGAAGAAATACTCTCCGTACTTCTGTGTTCAGAATCATCCCTAAAAAGGACAATCTTGTCGTCGGTTCCAACTGCATGATTCATGATTCATGATCCAAACGTGTTGTTGGAGTATTGACAGGGAGAGTGCGATGTTCCCTGGATCTCGCTTTTATCAGGAGATCGTCCAGATAAGGAATTATATTGACTCCTTTTTAACGAAGGAGGACCATCATCTTCGCCATCACCTTGGTAAATACCCTCGGTGCCGTGGAGAGTCCGAACGGCAACGTCTGAAACTGGTAATGGCAATCCTGTACTGCGAATCTCAGATAAGCTTGGTGAGGAGGATAAATGGGAACATGCAAGTAAGCATCTTTTATGTCTACTGACACCATGAAGTCCCCCTCTTCCAGACTGGAAATCACTACCCTCAGGGATTCCATCTTGAACTTGAACCTTTTCAGGTAGAGATTCAGATTTTCAGGTTTAAAATCGGTCTGACCGAGCCGTCCGGCTTGAATAAAAAAAACCTTCTCCTTACTGTGCTAAGAGTACCAGGACAATGACCTGATCCTGACATAATTTTTGAATTGCCGTTGTTACTGCCTCTCTTCCCGGAAGAGAAGCTTGCAAGGTCAATTTGAAAAATCGGCATGGGGGGACGTCTTGAAACTCTAGTTTGTACCCATGGGACACTATTTGTAAGAGCCATTGGTCCAGGCCAGATTGAATGAAGATTTGGCTGAAAAGTTTCAGACGTGCTCCCACCCGAGCGGACTCCCACAAGGGAGCCCCAGCGTTATGCTGCAGATTTGGCAGAAGCAGGGGTGGACTACTGCTCCAGCGATCCGGGAGACGCTGCGGATTTCTTTCCTTTTCCCCTTCCCTACCTGCAAAAAAAAGGGAGACCTTTGGCCTTTTTGTATTTGTTGGGCCGAAAGGACTGTATGTGAGAGTGATGTGTCTTTTTCGCCGGTGTAGGACCATAAGGCAAGAATGTTGACTTACCTGCGGTAGCCGCCGAGTCTAACACATCCAGCCCATCACTAAACAAGGCCTCACCTTTATACGGGAGAGCCTCCATATTTTATTTTGGAATCTACATCAGTATTCCAATGGCGAATCCACAACGCCCTCCGAGCCGATACTGCCATGGTAGCGGTTCTTGATCCCAAGAAACCAATATATTTCATGGATTCTAGTACGTACGCAGCAGCGTCTTTGATATGACCTAACGTTAGGAGTATCTCGTCTCCATCTATTGTGTCAATGTCTAATGACAAGTTTTCTGACCACTTTTCAATAGCACTACTCACCCACTCACAGACAATGGTAGGCCTGAGTAGTGTCCCATTGGCCACATCAATAAATCACCTCACTCACTTGCGGTCTGTCGGCTCCTTAAGTGAAGCCATTCCAGGCGCAGGGAGAAACACCTTTTCTCTTTTATGACAGGGCCCTGTCTAAAATGCGGGGCGACTCCCACCTTTTTTGGAAAAAGGTAAGCTGCCTGAATTCCTTTTGGGAATCTGAAATTTCTTTTCAGGTTAAATCAGACCTGAGGTGGAGGGAAAATTACATTACTTCTTTACTAAAGTAAACTCTCTCCTTGTGGTAAAAGAGGGGGCTTTGTGACTTCTAACACCTCCTTTATAGCTAAAACATGTTTTTAATGCTTTTTTGCTAACTTAGGACCTATTCCCCTGGAATTACTAGTGTTGACACAGGAATCAGAGTCCGTGTCGGTATCAGTTTGTACTCCTTGTGCAAATATGTATGTGACCCAGAAAGGTCCCTGTGGATGAAAGGCAGAACTATTAAAAATCACATCTTCAACAGATTATTTTCATTTTCTGTATGAGATTCAGTCCAACCTCTGATATGATTCACACTATCATGTAACCTTTCACCCAGCCAGGCTCTTGGTGTCATATTACACCTCTGTGTCCCTAACATGTCTCCACAGAGTTGCCTGCCACAGACATGTCACACACGTGCAGAACCACACCACAGACACTCTGGGATTTTAAGGGGACAGACCCACAGTAAAATCTGTCAGAGGGACACAGATGGGATTTGCCAGTTCACAACCCAGCGCCAGTAACACAATGTCTGTGAACACAAAATGCCCACTGACATTCAGCGCTTTTATAATGTTAATCACACAATTATATAGCACCAAATTCACTGTGGCCCCCCCTGTTTTGCACCCTGATACTTGTTCAGTAGTGGAGGAGGACCACCGTTGTCTCTGCAGCCTGAGGAGAGAGAGAAAATGGTGCTGAGCAGTGTGCTGGCTGACTGAGGAGGAAGCTCCACTCTTCAATGGTGTGTTTCTCCTCAGCATTTATGAGGTCATTTTTTATACTGGTGGGGGTAGGACTGTGCCTCAGCAACTTATGCCCCTTATTTATGCCAGTTTCCATAGGTTTCATGCTACCCAGGGCGCCACCTCCCCCGCGCCCTGCACCGCCTATGTATGTGTGGGCAACATGGCGCGCTGCGCTCCCGCCAGCCACGTGGTACCCTTAGCCATCACTTTCTTGATTGAAGATCTGTCTTCTAACACTCACCTGTCTTCTGACTTCTGGCTCTGTGAGGGGGGTGACGGCGTGCTGTAAGAGTGAGCTTCTAGGCACGGCTAGCGTTCAGTTCCCTTCAGGAGCTAATGGTTTCCTGTCAGCCAGAAGCAGAGCCATGAAACTCTTTAGGAAGTTGGTTCCTACTTCTGCCCCCTCAGTCCCACAGAGCAGGGTGTCTGATGCCAGCAGATCTCCCTGAAAATAAAAAACCTAGCACAAGTCTTTTCAGAGAAACTCAGTAGAGCTCCTCAGAGTGCATCCAGTCGACCTGGGCACATTTCTAAAACGGAGGTCTGGAGGAGGGGCATAGAGGGAGGAGCCAAGTCTTTAGAGAGCCCATGTCTCCTGCGGATCCCGTCTATACCCCATGGTCTTAATGTCGTCCCCAGCGTCCTCTAGGACGTATGAGAAATGGAGTAAACCGCCCCAGCTGAAATTCTTCCGTAGGAGCCTCCTTGGCTTCACACCAAGACACATATTTTCTCCAAATACGGTGGTAATGCCTCGCCGTTACCTCTTTTCTAGCCTGAAGTAGCGTGGGAATGACTTCACTGGGAATACCCTTTCGGGCTAGGATTTGGCGTTCAACCGCCATGCCGTCAAACGCAGCCACGGTAAGTCTTAATACACGCACGGTCCTTGCTGTAACAGGTCCTCTCGTAGAGGAAGAGGCCAGGGATCTCCTATGAGTAACTCCTGAAGATCTAGATACCAGGCCCTCCTTGGCCAGTCTGGAACAATGAGTACCGCCTGAACCCTTGTTCTTCTTATGATCTTTATCACCTTTGGAATGAGAGGAAGTGGAGAGAACACATAGACCGACTGAAACACCCACGGTGTCACTAGGGCGTCCACCGCTATTGCTTGAGGGTCACTCGACCTGGAACAATACCTCTGAAGTTTCTTGTTGAGGCGAGACGCCATCATGTCTATTTGAGGAATTCCCCAACGACTTGTCACTTCTGCAAATACCTCTTGATGAAGACCCCACTCTCCTGGATGGAGATCGTGTCTGCTGAGGAAGTCTGCTTCCCAGTTGTCCACGCCTGGAATGAAGACTGCTGACAGAGTGCTTGCATGTCTTTCCGCCCAGCGAAGAACTTTTGTGGCCTCCGCCATTGCCGCTCTGCTCTTTGTTCTGCTCTGGCGGTTTATGTACGCCACTGCTGTTATGTTGTCTGACTAAATCAAGACGGGCAGACCGCGAAGAAGATGTTCCGCTTGCAGAAGGCCATTGTAAATGGCCCTTAATTCCAGAAAGTTTATGTGCAGACAAGCTTCCTGGCTTGACCATTTTCCCTGGAAATTTTCCCCCTGTGTGACTGCTCCCCAGCCTCGGAGACTTGCATCCGTGGTCACCAGGATCCAATCCTGGATCCCGAACCTGCGTCCCTCTTGGTGGTGAGAACTGTGCAGCCACCACAGGAGAAAGATTCTGGTCCTGGAAGATAGGATTATTTTCCGGTGCATGTGCAGGTGAGCCCCGGACCACTTGTCCAACAGGTCCCACTGAAACACCCTGGCATGGAACCTGCCAAACTGAATGGCCTTGTAGGCCGCCTACCATCTTCCCCAGCAACTGAGTGCATTGATGAATTGACACTCTTGCCGGTTTCAGAATCTGTTTGACCATGTTTTGGATTTCCAGAGCCTTTTCCACTGGAAGAAAGACTCTCTGTAATTCTGTGTCCAGAATCATACCCAAGAATGACAGCCATGTTGCCAGAACAAACTGTGATTTTGGCAAGTTTAGGAGCCAACCATGTTGTTGCAGAATTGCCAGGGAGAGAGTAACGTTTTTCAGTAATTGCTCCTTGGATCTCGCCTTTATCAGGAGATCGTCCAAGTATGGGATAATTGTGATTCCTTGCTTACGCAGGAGAACCACCATTTCCGCCATTACTTTGGTGAAAATCCTCGGAGCCGTGGACAGACCAAACGGCAACGTCTGAAATTGGTAATGACAATCCTGAACAGCAAACCTCAGGTAAGCCTGATGCGGAGGATATATGGGGACGTGTAAGTAGGCATCCTTTATGTCGACCACCACCATAAAATCCCCCTCCTCCAGACTGGAGATCACTGCTCGGAGAAATTCCATCTTGAATTTGAATTTTTTTCAGATAGAAATTGAGGGATTTTAGGTTCAGAATCGGTCTGACCGAGCTATCCGGCTTCGGGACCACGAACAGGCTTGAATAAAAGCCTTCTCCCTGCTGTGATGGGGGTACCGTGACAATGACTTGGTTTTGACACAGCTTTTGTATTGCAGCACATACTACCTCCCTTTCCGGAAGAGAAGCTGGCAAGGCCGATTTGAAAAATCGGTGAGGGGGCACGTCTTGAAACTCCAATTTGTACCCTTGGGCTATTATTTCTAATACCCAAGGATCCAGGACCAAGCGAACCCAGACCTGACTGAAGAGTTGGAGACGTGCCCCCAACGGTGCGGACTCCCGCAGAGGAGCCCCAGCGTCATGTGGTGGATTTGGAAGAAGCCAGGGAGGACTTCTGCTCTTGGGAACCAGCCACAGCCGGTGACCTTTTTCCCCTTCCTCTTCCTCTAGTAGCAAGGAAGGAAGACCCTCGTCCTTTTTTGTATTTATTGGGCCGAAAGGACTGCATCTGATAGTGGGGCGTTTTCTGTTGTTGTGCAGGGACATAAGGTCGAAATGATGACTTACCCGTGGTAGCTGTAGATACCAGGTTAGCGAGGCCGTCACCAAACAAGACACCACCTTTATACGGCAGAGACTCCATAGCCTTCTTAGAGTCAGCATCAGCATTCCATTGATGAATCCACAATGCCCTCCTAGCCGAGACTGCCATGGCATTGGCCCTTGAACCCAAAAGGCCAATATCCCTCGCAGCTTCCTTTAGGTAGGCTGCAGCGTCCCTGATATAACCCAGTGTCAATATAATGCTATCCCTATCCAGGAAATCTATATCAGATGACAAGTTATCTGCCCACTTTTCAATAGCGCTACTCACCCATGCCGATGCAACGGCAGGTCTGAGAAGCGTACCTGTAGTGACATAAATGGATTTCAATGTATTTTCCTGCTTATGATCCGCAGGATCCTTCAGGGCTGCCGTGTCAGGAGACGGAAGCGCCACCTTTTTGGACAGACGCAATCCACAGTGGAAGTTGACTCCCACATTTCCCTGTCCACAGAGGGGAACGGATATGCCACCTGAATTCTCTTGGGAATCTGTAATTTTTAGTCAGGATTTTCCCAAGTCTTTTCAAAAAGAGCGTTCAGTTCATGGGAGGGAGGAAACGTTACCTCAGGTTTCTTTCCTTTAAACATACAGACCTTTGTGTCAGGAACAGCAGGGTCTTCCGTGATATGTAAAATGTCTTTTATCGCCACAATCATGTACTAAATGCTCTTAGCCAGTTTAGGATTCAATCTGGCATTACTATAGTCGACACGGGAGTCAGAGTCTGTGTCGGTATCTGTATCTGCTATCTGGGTAAATGAACGCTTCTGTGACCCCGAGGGGGTCTGTACTTGTGACAATGCATCCTCCGTGGATTTTCTCCATGCTTGGTTCTGAGACTCCGATTTATCTAATCTCTTATGCAATAGAGCCACATTTGCATTCAAACCACTCAACATATTTACCCAATCAGCAGTCGGCGGTGCCGATAGGGTCACTTCCACAGTCTTTTCTGTCCCCACTCCAGCCTCCTCCTGGGAAGAGCACTCAGCCTCAGACATGCCAACACACGCGTACCGACACCCACAACCACACTGGGCTATAGGGGACAGACCCACAGCCAAGCCTGTTAGAGAAACACAGAGGGAGTTTTGCCAGCTCACAACCTAGCGCCTATCCCGGTTCTGAAACTTTTAATATAATGCCTCAGACCTGTTAGAGATTTGAATATTAATAAAACAGCACCAAATTATTGTGTGTGTGTCCCTCCCCCTGTTTTGCACCCTGTTACTTGTACAGCAGTGTAGGAGGCCAGGACCAGCATCTCTGCAGCTCTGTGAAGAGAAAATGGCGCTGATTAGAGCTGTGAGGGCTAAGCCACGCCCCCAAATTTATACTGGCGGGGTCTGGTTTTAGTGCCCAGGCACTTTATACCGCTTTTGCTAGTCCTTATTAGTGAGGTTTTATGCTGCCTCCTGCACCCTGCAGTGCCGCTGTGTGTGTGGGAGCATGGCGCGCAGCGAGGCCGCTGTGCGGTACCTCAAAGCTGTCACTGAAGTCTTCTGATCTTCTTCTACTCACCCGTCTTCTGACTTCTGGCTCTGCAAGGGGAGTGACGGCGCGGCTCCGGGAACGAGCATCTAGGCGTACCTAGCGATCAGACCCTCTGGAGCTAATGGTGTCCAGTAGTCCAAGAAGCAGAGCCTTGAAACTCACAGAAGTAGGTCTGCTTCTCTCCCCTCAGTCCCACGAAGCAGGGAGCCTGTTGCCAGCAGGTCTCCCTGAAAATAAAAAACCTAACATAAAGTATTTTTCAGAGAAACTCAGGAGAGCTCCTCAGTGTGCATCCAGTCTCACTGGGCACAGAATCTAACTGGAGTCTGGAGGAGGGGCATAGAGGGAGGAGCCAGTTCACACCCATTCAAAGTCTTAAAATGCCCATGTCTCATGCAGATCCCGTCTATACCCCATGGTTCTTGAAGCGTCCCCAGCATCCTCTAGGACGTATGAGAAATTTTGATTGATCCTTTCCAACTGTCTGAATAGATTTATTTTTAGCGCTGTTTTGATACTTTTAGTACAATTGTGTTTTTTGTAACAGGAGAAATTCCTGTTTACAGTAGCAATGCCACAGCAGGGCATATTTTGATAGGGGGCCTGGAGCTACACTTCCATCCACACCATTCGGCCCCTCCAGTAAGCCCGAGCCTCGGTAATTAGTACCTCCCCCCACCCCACCACCACCACCTTTCTCTCGGTACCAGTGTACACATAAGCATTACCCATCAGCTGAGTTGCAATAGACATTTTCCTACTGATATCTTGAACACATGAGAATTAGTCACCTGACTCCCTAACATGTTTTACAATCAGCATAATTATACCCCAGCCATAGGCGTGCGCAGCTAATTGTATTAGGGGGTGCACCACCAGAGGGGCGTGTCTAGCTGCACCACACAGGGACATGTCTAGAACTATTTTACATTCTTGCAGATGGCTTAATCTAATTTCTCCCTAGTTCCTTATAATAAAGTATGTATAATACACCCGAGAGAAATAAAATAAAATATAATGGTGCGACCACCAGCCGGTACTGACTGTCCGCTGTGGTATATCCCTGAGTTCTAGCTGCCTCTGCTCCCTATTGCTGCTTACACTTCCCCAACCTATCCCTGACCCAGTGGCAGAACTAGAGAGTGGTGGGCCTATGTACATTATCATTCCCCTACCCACACCCCACCCCTTGCACCCCCCAGCACCTACACCCTGATTTTGAGTGGACCACGCTGAAAAATATGGCAGATTTAGGGGGGCCTAACATTTCAGTTTTAATATAACAGGAGTAAGGTTTATAATACACATGTGCCATTAGAGCCACATCTGCCTCTTTCTATGCCATCAGACCCCTCCTCTGCAGGACACCAGCATTTGTCACATATGCTCACCAGCTACTGACAGTAGTGCCACTTATTCACATTATACCACACAGTATGAGCTGAAATTCACATTACACCACACTGTATGAGCTGAAGTTCACATTACACCAGACAGTATGAGCCGAAATTCACATTATGCCACACGGTATGAGCTGAAATTCACATTACACCACACGGTATGAGCTGAAATTAACATCACACCACACCACACGGTATGAGCCAAATTCACGTTATGCCACACGGTATGAACCAAATTCACATTATGCCACACAGTATGAGCCAAATCTACATTACGCCACACAATATGAGCCAAATTCACATTACGCCACAGAGTATGAGCCAAATTCACCTTACGCCACAGAGTATGAGCCAAATTCACCTTACGCCACAGAGTATGAGCCAAATTCACCTTACGCCACAGAGTATGAGCCAAATTCACATTGCGCCACAGAGTATGAGCCAAATTCACATTACCACACAGAGTATGAGCCAAATTCACATTACGCCACACAGTATGAGCCAAATCTACATTACGCCACACAATATGAGCCAAATTCACATTACGCCACAGAGTATGAGCCAAATTCACATTACCCCACAGAGTATGAGCCAAATTCACCTTACGCCACAGAGTATGAGCCAAATTCACATTGCGCCACAGAGTATGCCCCCAGCAGTGCCAGATACACATAACCCCCAGTGGTCACCGTTGTAATATAAGAAAAACACATTATTAATAATATACATTTTGAGGGATATAAATAATCTAGAGTAATAAAAAATCGAAATGTAACATATATTAAACAGATATATATATATATATATATATAAATTCTGTGCATGTATATACAGGCTTCCTTTCTTTTTTATATTTAATATTTTTTCTTTCTTTTCTAAGTGCACTTCAGTCCTACAGTCTGCAGATCTCTATTTTTTTTTTGGTAGGGGGAGGGGGGGGAATAACTTCATGCACAGGAACTGGCTAAGCTGCAGGCCTGCAGTTTACTTAACACTCACCGACTGTCTAAGCTGAGCGGTGACTTGCCGGCTCCAACTCTGAGCCCTCCCAAGAGGAATGCTGGCCTGTGGCATGCACACCGGCACAGAGTGTAGGCAGGAGGGGGGAGAGAGAGCCACGGACAGGAGGGGGGAGAGAGAGATACGAATGGGAGGGGAAGAGGGAGCCACAGTCGGGAGGGGGAGACAGAGACGCAGACGGGACGGGGAAGAGAGAGTCGTGGACAGAAGGGGGAAGAGAGAGCCATGGACAGGAGGGGGAGAGAGAGACGCGAACGGGAGGGGAGAGAGACGCAATGGGAGGCGAAGACAGAGCCACGGACGGGAGGGGGAGTCAAAGCCTCGGACGGGAGGATGTAGAGAGCCACGGGTGGGAGGAGGAAGACTGAGCATGGATGGGAGAGAGAGCGTGAATGGGTGGCGGGAGGGAGCACAGGAACTAACAGCTATCACTGTGCTGCAGGCATAGAATGTGGGGGTGCTGGAGATTAGGGGGTGCCTTTGCGCACCAGGCACCCCCCGTGCGCACGCCTATGACCCCAGCATAATCATTAATATCCCTTTTACACCAAACTTTTGACCCAGGTTATTTCCGGGTTAATCTAGGTTGTGGGTCTGTGTAAAAGGGTTTACCTGGGTCCAGTGACTTGGGAATCCATCCTGGCTAGCTTACAGGGTTGGTCCTTGGAAGGACCCAGGTCGCGGTGTAGTGTAGACAGGTAAGATGGAATAGGAGATCATTTTATCTCCAAGCGCCGCCTCTGCATGCGTTGGCGGTGATGTCACCAACCCAGCATATTGCCAGGTCAGGCCACCTGCCTGAAAGGTGTCTCAACCAAGTTGTACATGGGAAGGAGCAGTATACAAATTCTGGGTGCGATTCGCCATTTATGTACTGCATAAAAGTGGTATTAGAATACACCTATCCAGAAGGGAACATTGCGCTTTGGCTAATACTGTAATAAAAATGTTATGTGTGTGTTTTCAACTTTGAGATATGTCATAAAAAGGGTGGGTGCAGCTATTCAAGACAAATGATGTCCGTTTTCTCCTTGTTAAAATATATTTTTTTATGGTTTATTTATGAGAAGTGTGGGTGAAATGTCCCAGCTGTGTAGAATAATAATTAACTCTGTGGCCTGCCATAACTAAATCTCACAAACCCACACAAAATGAAGCATTCTGCTGTGAACATACAGTAAATGCAGCATTCATATACAGTGGGGTGAAAAAGTTTTTGCCCCATTCCTGATTTCGTCTGATTTCTTCAGTTTTTGCATATCTGTCTCACATGAATGTTTTACATTTTCAAACCAAATTGAATATAAGACAGAGGGGTTTATTAATGAAGCAGTGAAAAGAATGGAGAAAAAGATCAGTTGAGAAGTTGCCCATGGCAACCAATCAGCATCTCCCTTACATTTTATAGAATGTACAGATGGAGCCCTGCTCATCTATCCCTTTAATAGGATTAACTGAGCCAGTGCTGTCGGACTTAATCCCCTGCTGTAATGATCGAGGGGTCTATTTACTAAACTTTGGATGGAGATAAAGTCGCTGGAGATAAAGCACTAGCCAATCAGCTCCTAACTGTCATGTTACAGGCTGTGTTTGATAAATGACGGTTAGGAGCCGATTGGCTGGGACTTTAGTGGTCATTCTGAGTTGTTCGCTCGCTAGCTGCTTTTAGCAGCATTGCTAACGCTAGTGTAGAGATGTGCCCTGTGGGCACATCTGTGGTGGTGTCCCTAGCTGGGGACAGCGCTGGGGCAGCTTGTCTGTCCCCAGCGCTTGGTGCGTGGCGGCGGGTGTCCGGTGCAGGGATTACCCTTTTCCCTGCACCGGACCAGAGGCTTTTGAATCTTGGCGCCCTCCGGGAGCCAATCGCGGCTCCCGGAGCGGCAGCCAATCGGAGAGGGACGCGGCGAGCCAATCGGCGCTCGCCGCGTCATAGGCCCCGCCCCCGGCGTCTGATGTCAGACGCCGGGCGGGAGCCGAAGGGACCGCGCGCGCGGAAGAGCGCGAAGAAAGAAGACGGGCGGGAGCAGCGGAGATCGTCGGCGCGCAGGAGCGCAGAAGATAGTCCGGCGCGGAGGAGAAGACGACGGCCGTGGGAAGAAGAGCTCCGGTGGCCGCTGAAGAGGCCGGAAGACGTCGGGCTCCGGGAAGATGTCCAGCGGCGGCTGGACGCGGCGAAGAGACGGCGGCGCCGCTGGCCAGGACGGGCCAGCGGCAGAAGAATGCATCCAGGCCGAGAAGGCTGCAGTGGTGGGAAGCAATTGAGCTGTGCAGTTCCCCACTGCAGCCTTCTCCACCGCAGGTAGGCCCTTCTAAGGTGCCCCCTTCTCTCCTCCCTAGACCACCGGGTGTTCGGGCATTAGGCCCGTGGGCAGAGTCAGGCCCTCTCGGCCTGTGGGCATTCAGTCGGGCCCTCCCGGCCCGTGGGCACAAGCGTGGTCGGCTCTCTGGGTCCAAGGCCACGTGCAGCCGGGGTTCCACCCGGCCCGTGGCCCAAGTACCCAGACCCGACCACATTGATAGGGGGTTTGGGCATTAGGTCCAAGCCACCTCAAAGCGCCGCAGTAGGCGGGCACTAGGCCCGGGGGCAGTTCAGGCATTAGGCCTGTGGGGACGTTAGAGGGCAGTAGGCCCTAGTGTAATTGTGGCCAATTAGGGATACATTAAGGTGACCTTGGGCACAAGGCCCAGGTCACCCAACGGGCAGCAAGTTAGGCGGGCGCTAGGCCTGTGGGCGAAGTCAGGCCTGCGGCCTGTGTGCAGTTAGGGGGCGCTAGGCCCAGTGAATAAGAGCCCCGAGGTGAGTACAGGTGGCCCTGGGCACTAGGCCCAGGCCACCCCGAGGTATTTAGGAAGGCAGAGCTGAGGCCCACATGAGGGAAGGCACAGGAGGTGGGTAGGCCGTGCGGTGCCCACCCCCGTCCAGCGGCAGGTAGGGATTAAAAAGGGACAGCACTGTTTTATATTGTATTTCCGATGTGTGTTGTTACCGTGCAGGGTGAATTGCTGTTATAATGTTTGTGCATAGTTATGTCGCACCACACCCACAGAGCTAGTTTGAGGGCTCTGCCGTTATAGTTTAGGGTGTGACACTAGGTCTAGTTAGGCCCTGCACGGCTGTTTCTTTCTTTTGCCTCCTTACAGGGACCTGTACTGGAGAAGATCGGAGTACCGGAGTGTAAGACGGTGAGTAACCACGGTCTGAGTGTTTGGTTGTGTTCCTTTCTATCTCCCTTCCTTCAGGGCAACGGTGAGCCTTGCACGGCTGTGCAAGGCGGAATTTCCACCTGGTGCGAAAGTGCCGATAGGTGAAATTCGGGCTCTGAGGCGGACGCCAATGATGACCCCCACCTAGCCCGAAAGCACTATTTTTCTAGAGGTCGGAGGGCGTTTCGGTCCACAGGTAGGAGGACGGCACTCAGCAATCTCTTTCCTCCTAGGTCGTCGTGTCCGGGTCCGACGGAAGAGTTGCCAGGTCCGTTGAAGGTTCCGGTACCTGAAGGTGAGAGAGAGCGGCGCCTGGTGAGTACAGAGTCTACACCTGCACGGCAGCAGGCACCACCACACGCACAGCAGCCGCACCTCTCACACTTGGCGTAGTCGGCAGGATAAAAGAGACCGGATCACGGACACGATGTGGAACGCCACCAAGAAGACCTCCCTGCAGACGGCTCCGGAGAAGACTCACCCCCGGATGTGTGTGGACCAGAGCGACTGGGTGACGGTGTCTGGGGCAGACATCCTGAAGATGGTGCAGCGGTCGGTCCAGCGTGGAAAAGAAGAGCGCCGGGAGAAGGGGCGCAAGAAAGCCGCTGTGACGCCCTGCAAGAGATGTCGGCAGACAGGGCACTTTGCCAGCGAGTGCACTTGGCGAGAGACGTCCTCAAAGAAGGTGGTCCAGGAAGCGGACCGAAGACGTCAGCAGGGCCAAGTGAAGAAGGAGTCCCGATGTTTGCTCTGCGGAAACTACGGGCATGAGCACAACAGTTGTCCTTGGGACGAAGAGTTGAGCGAAGACGAGGTTGATTCCCGGTGTGAAAGCTGTGGAGATCCCCGACATCGGCTCCTGGAATGTCCATGGACTGAAGACAGGACGGACTACGAGGCCACGGTGAAGCAGATGACGGAGTCTCGTCATCAGCTTTGGGACCGGGTGGCTGCAGAGCCTGTGTGTGCGCTCTGCGAGGCGAGAGGACATGCGCTTCCCGATTGTCCGTGGAATGAAGACCGGATGATTGCGGATGGTCACGCCCAGAGATGGGAGGAGGAAACCAGGGAAATGGAGCGGAAGACCCTGCTTGAAGGTAGTTCGCAGGTACCCATTTCCTCTGAGCCAGAACCAACGGGTGAAGATTCCCCAGTGAAGGAGGTGGACCAGGAACCCGTCTTGGAGAAGGTGGCAGTGGCCCTCCCTTGTTGGAAGTGTCGGCGACCAGGACATGCGGCCAGTGAGTGCCCCTGGGAAGATGCTGCGGACCTACTCTGTCCCAAGAAAGTGACCCCAGTAAGGCAGAATCCTTTCCCGCATGAGGCGGAGGTGGACGACTGGGAGGTGAAGAGACCACGCTGCGAAGAAAAGCGTGAAGACCCAGTGACGGAGACGTCCGGAATCTACCCGCGTTGGAACCGTCCACGTCCAGGACGTGCGGAACAGGAGTGTCCTGGGTACCAAAAGATGCCAGCGGAAGCGAAGGTGTACGCTGAGGAAGTCACGATGCCAGCGGAAGCGAAGGAGTACGCTGAGGAAGAAGAGATGCCAGCGGAAGCGAAGGAGTACGCTGAGGAAACAGAGGTGCCAGCGGAAAGGAAGAAGTACGCTGAGGAGGAAAATAATACCCCAGTCCAGATATCGGAGGAAGACTCGGACTACGGTGAGCTGTCCGCCGACGAATCCCTCCCAGAACAGATGGAGGACGACTCTGGCATCGGAAGCGCCGACGAGAGTGACTGGCAGGATCGGGTGGAGTCATGCTCCCAGTTGAATGCCCTCCGCGGAAAGGAGGAGATAGTCCTGGAGCAAGAGTACCTGCCGGGAGTGCCGAAATGGACGGATGTACGGGGACAGGATCGTGATGCCGTGGGAGGACCCGTTCCAGAGGAAGACACAGGACCTTTGGAGATGCCCCACGAGGAAATGCAACATATGGTGGCTGTTGCCCGGGAGGAAACGGATGCCCCGGATGATTCCGCTGTTGGATGGTGGTCGATACCACACCCGGAAGACAGGGACAAAGCCACAGACGATAACGGAGGTCAAGAGTGGGTGACTGTTGTCCCCGTGGAAGATTCCCCTTGGTGGCCAACGTCGAGCGACCGTGAGGAGATGCCACTCCCCCAGAGGATCCGCCGATGGAGGTCAGGACGTAAGAGGAACCCGGAGCTGGAGGTGGAAGGATGTGGGGTCACAGCCTGTCCGGGCTGGACCCTCGAACACAACCTCGCCGAAGGGACCTCGGAATTCCCTGACCCGCGGACAATGGACGTCGTGAGGAACTTTGTAGGGACTACAAAGGAAAAAGGGGGGGGAAATGTAGAGATGTGCCCTGTGGGCACATCTGTGGTGGTGTCCCTAGCTGGGGACAGCGCTGGGGCAGCTTGTCTGTCCCCAGCGCTTGGTGCGTGGCGGCGGGTGTCCGGTGCAGGGATTACCCTTTTCCCTGCACCGGACCAGAGGCTTTTGAATCTTGGCGCCCTCCGGGAGCCAATCGCGGCTCCCGGAGCGGCAGCCAATCGGAGAGGGACGCGGCGAGCCAATCGGCGCTCGCCGCATCATAGGCCCCGCCCCCGGCGTCTGATGTCAGACGCCGGGCGGGAGCCGAAGGGACCGCGCGCGCGGAAGAGCGCGAAGAAAGAAGACGGGCGGGAGCAGCGGAGATCGTCGGCGCGCAGGAGCGCAGAAGATAGTCCGGCGCGGAGGAGAAGACGACGGCCGTGGGAAGAAGAGCTCCGGTGGCCGCTGAAGAGGCCGGAAGACGTCGGGCTCCGGGAAGATGTCCAGCGGCGGCTGGACGCGGCGAAGAGACGGCGGCGCCGCTGGCCAGGACGGGCCAGCGGCAGAAGAATGCATCCAGGCCGAGAAGGCTGCAGTGGTGGGAAGCAATTGAGCTGTGCAGTTCCCCACTGCAGCCTTCTCCACCGCAGGTAGGCCCTTCTAAGGTGCCCCCTTCTCTCCTCCCTAGACCACCGGGTGTTCGGGCATTAGGCCCGTGGGCAGAGTCAGGCCCTCTCGGCCTGTGGGCATTCAGTCGGGCCCTCCCGGCCCGTGGGCACAAGCGTGGTCGGCTCTCTGGGTCCAAGGCCACGTGCAGCCGGGGTTCCACCCGGCCCGTGGCCCAAGTACCCAGACCCGACCACATTGATAGGGGGTTTGGGCATTAGGTCCAAGCCACCTCAAAGCGCCGCAGTAGGCGGGCACTAGGCCCGGGGGCAGTTCAGGCATTAGGCCTGTGGGGACGTTAGAGGGCAGTAGGCCCTAGTGTAATTGTGGCCAATTAGGGATACATTAAGGTGACCTTGGGCACAAGGCCCAGGTCACCCAACGGGCAGCAAGTTAGGCGGGCGCTAGGCCTGTGGGCGAAGTCAGGCCTGCGGCCTGTGTGCAGTTAGGGGGCGCTAGGCCCAGTGAATAAGAGCCCCGAGGTGAGTACAGGTGGCCCTGGGCACTAGGCCCAGGCCACCCCGAGGTATTTAGGAAGGCAGAGCTGAGGCCCACATGAGGGAAGGCACAGGAGGTGGGTAGGCCGTGCGGTGCCCACCCCCGTCCAGCGGCAGGTAGGGATTAAAAAGGGACAGCACTGTTTTATATTGTATTTCCGATGTGTGTTGTTACCGTGCAGGGTGAATTGCTGTTATAATGTTTGTGCATAGTTATGTCGCACCACACCCACAGAGCTAGTTTGAGGGCTCTGCCGTTATAGTTTAGGGTGTGACACTAGGTCTAGTTAGGCCCTGCACGGCTGTTTCTTTCTTTTGCCTCCTTACAGGGACCTGTACTGGAGAAGATCGGAGTACCGGAGTGTAAGACGGTGAGTAACCACGGTCTGAGTGTTTGGTTGTGTTCCTTTCTATCTCCCTTCCTTCAGGGCAACGGTGAGCCTTGCACGGCTGTGCAAGGCGGAATTTCCACCTGGTGCGAAAGTGCCGATAGGTGAAATTCGGGCTCTGAGGCGGACGCCAATGATGACCCCCACCTAGCCCGAAAGCACTATTTTTCTAGAGGTCGGAGGGCGTTTCGGTCCACAGGTAGGAGGACGGCACTCAGCAATCTCTTTCCTCCTAGGTCGTCGTGTCCGGGTCCGACGGAAGAGTTGCCAGGTCCGTTGAAGGTTCCGGTACCTGAAGGTGAGAGAGAGCGGCGCCTGGTGAGTACAGAGTCTACACCTGCACGGCAGCAGGCACCACCACACGCACAGCAGCCGCACCTCTCACACTAGGCCGCCGCCCTCTGGGAGTGTATCTTAGCTTAGCAGAATAGCGAGCTAAAGATTAGCAGAATTGCTACTAAATAATTCCCTGCAGTTTCTGAGTAGCTCCGGACCTACTCACAGATTGCGATCAGCTCAGTCCGTTTAGTTCCTGGTTTGATGTCACAAACACGCCCTGCATTCGGACAGCCACTCCCCCGTTTCTCCAGCCACTCCTGCGTTTTTACCTGGCACGCCTGCTTTTTTTAGCACACTCCCATAAAACGGCCAGTTTCCGCCCAGAAACACCCACTTCCTGTCAATCACACTACGATCACTCGAGTGATGAAAAAACGTAGTTCGAGCTTGTGTAAATCTACAAAGTTTTGTGTTAAAGTACTTAGCGCATGCGCGCTGCGTACCATGCGCATGTTTGCAGTTTTTTCACTTGATCGCTGCACTGCGAAAATCGGCAGCGAGCGATCAACTCGGAATGACCCCCTTTATCTCCAGCGACTGTATCTCCATCCAAGGCTTAGTAAAGAGACCCCTTAATCCCCTGCTGTATTGTTCTCTCTGTATTGTATTGCAGCTGAGAACAATAGATGAAAGGCTTATGCTAATAAACCTTGGTGCACCTAGGCGCAACAGAGAAGGCTAGATGAGGAGTGTCCATCTGTAGTTGATAAAGGCTTCCTTCAAAGCTGATTGGTTGCTATGGGCAACTTCTCCATTGGTCCTTTTCTCCACGCTTGTCACTGCTTCATGAATAGACCCCAAAGACAATCTTAGTAAACACAAAATACAGTCTATAAATGATTATTTCATTTATTGAAGGAAAAAAGTTACCCGACACCAACTGGCCCTGTGTGAAATAGTAATGGACACTACACAACTTGGAGATGTTGGCAATTTTATCGTCCAACGATATTATTGTCAAAGTCGAAAAATATTGTAATGCATATGCCTTGTACTAAACCCATGCACATGCCCGCTGCTCGTGCACTCAGTCCTCCGTGCGTGCACATATCCGCAATTTGCGTAGGATCGCTCCGGCGATCATGCGCGTGATATGGGTATTTACGGCGGAGTTTGTGAGCGTGTAGAGGGTTATTAGAACATTACATATTTAACCCAAATAGTGCATTTTGTACCCATAGTTCCCTTGCATCACATCAGCGAGTATTAATAGTTTAAACAGTTCCTGGACTAAGAGATTCGCCTTTGCATGATAGGAAGGGTCAGATAAAGGTTGGAAGGTGATGTCTAGTATCCAGCTGTAGGGTATTTTGAGGGTAACATTCCGGTGTTGGTTAGAGAAAGATCGCATGTTCCAGCGTATAGTTATGTGCAGAAGCAGAATATGAACATTAACTGTATTTACTGTATATTATGTATGCGGCGGGTATCCAGAGGATACCACCCACAAGAGCAGTTGGGGAAAGACATTGCCCATCTATTCAAATCCACCTATGACCTCTTCTGTAATGTAAAGACACATCTCTGTGTCCAATGGACAATGAGATTACAGTGACCATTGTATTGTGTATGCATGTTGTGTATAAAAAGCCCATTGTTGCCTGGCCAGTCAGAAGACTCTGAACGCTATCTGTATCACCAGCGGAGGACCGGCCGGGTTGCGCTTGCGAACATTCTCACGTATGTACATTCTCTGTAGCCATTATTCTGTTTAGATTGATCTTGTTAGCCTGTAGTGTATGATTTGTACTGTTTACCTTTTGGAATTAATCCACTGTGGCCTTAGAACCCTGTGGTTGCAACTACAAATCTGTGTTATGTCTTCACTTTCCTGCAAGGGTTTTAAAGTGTATTTATCTGTATGAGGTGTATAGGTATTGATAAGGTGTACGCACTGCGGGTACTTTATACCGTCAGTGCTACTTAAGGTTTAAGATATAACATCGTGGGGGCGTGGCCTGTAGGCTGACTGAACAAGCTGCATTGCATATGAGCTCCCAGGGATCTGGGAGTTTAATAGCACTAAACTAACCTCCGCACGCATATTATTTGCCCTAGGGGATCGGGTCACCGTTTTTCCCCGGTAGTGCAAGCAGGGAGTTGGTGCTGCGGAGTCGGGGAGCCGGTTTCCTGGCTCCCGCGGACTGCGGCCTACTTCTTGCCCTGTAGCCGGGGCCTCAATTTCTGAGCATACCTCCGGCCGTGTGGACTTCCCTCCCGAGACGCCTGCGGTACCCGCCGGGACTCTGCCCCTGCTGGAACGACATTCAACACTGCCAAGTGCTCCTTCCTACCCAACAGAGATACTCCGGGACCGGAGTGTGGCCGGACCGCGTGCTCCGGAGCCTGGGCGGCGGCCATCTTGGGTGCTGGGGACGTGAGGGGATCCAGTGGCAGCACGAAGGAGACGTTCAACGGCCCCCTTGTGGACGCGGCTGGCGGCCCCGGCTCCTGAGAGACGACTGCACCATCTCCTACCAGTGTGTCCTTCCTGGGCGCCCGTCTAGCGCAGCAGCAGACGGACCGCTGACTCGTCCGCGGCCCCCTCCCTGCCAGCCAGAGGATCAACAGCTCTTGCTGCGGGTACCCTCCTGTATACCTGGGACCCGTTACCAGTGTGTTCCTGCGCCCTGAGGTGAGAGCTGCCCGTGTGGACGACGAGGACCCCCCTCCCCTCCCCCCTCCCGGCTCACCCTTAGGCACTTGGAGGGCCCGTAACACCCCTGCCCCTCTGCGAGTTCACCCACGGCTGTGGGTGTCTCGCTGGGCAGCTAAAGAGGTCGGCGCAGCCTCCTGAGGCCTTCTGCCAAGCCGCGTTAGACACGGGGGTTGAGGGTAGAAGCCCACAATTGCACGGCCGTAGGGGCTAATTTGGTAGACCCGGACCCCGGCCCTATCAGCACATTCCTTCTCTGTCTGGAACCTTCCCCTGTGGATGGGCTGCACCCCTATACCTGTACCTGAAGATACCGGGAATTCTTTCTTCTCAAGTTATAATAGCCCTTGGAGGGCCCAGATCCTATATAATCTGCTGTCCTAACCTGAGTCTCCCTGGAGCGCTTGGGGTGCGGGGGCCAGAGCTCTCCCCAGTGTTTCTTTTGTGTGCAAAGAGGATGGCTAGCCTCATAGCAAAGTCAGCCCTGTTCATGCCAATGTAATACAAGAGGTTTCTCCTACCCCTGCCATTATCTGCGTGATGTCTTGATAGTCCCTGAGACAGTGGAGCCTTCAGATTTTTCCATCTTTTGTGTTTGAAACCGCTGAGCTTTCTTCCTCGGGGCCTTAATATGCCTACTAGATGCAACAAACCGTCAAAGCCTGCACAACAGCTTTCATTTTTCAAGTTGCCTCCGAAAATGTCTGGCTCTAAAGTCGTCGGGACCTCTACAAAAGGAGCAGTCCCTCAGACTCCTCCCCCATTGGAGGTGCCCCTTTCCACATCCGGAGCCGCTACGAGTCTGGACAGAGTAGGAGATGGAGAGGCCCTCACTGTGGGCACTATGAAGCTACTTCTGTCTCGATTTAAGGAGGAGGTAGCAGCTGAGTTCCGTACCACATTAACGGCATGTCAACAATCTATAGACGACCTGGGGGGCCGCACTGACCATTTAGAAACTAAAATGGAGGAAGTCGTGGGGTCTCATAACGGTCTATTGGACTCTCATGATGCATTGGAGGCGGAGGTGAAGCTTTTGCGGGACAAAGTCACGGATCTGGAGGACAGGTCGCGTCGTAGCAATCTTAAATTGCGTGGAGTCCCCGAATCGGTGTCACACAGCAGTCTGCGCGATTATGCCGTGGCCCTATTTAAAGCTCTATTACCTAAGTCTCCATCTGCAGACTTCCTTGTTGATCGGATACACCGGCTGCCGAAGGCCAGAGCGGCCCCAGGCGATGCCCCTAGAGATGTCCTAATGAAAATGCACTACTTCCACGTTAAAGAGGCTTTACTGAAAGCATCTAGACCGTCGTCTGACACATCCTCAGCCCTTCAAGGACTTCAACTCTTCGGTGACTTGTCTGCTGCCACCTTCTACAAAAGACGGTCATTTCACCCGATCACTGCGGCCCTCAGAAAGGCTGATATCCCATATCGTTGGGGTTTCCCTACCAAGTTGCTGATTCCCCGAGATGGCTCCACTGTCTCTATTTCTTCCGTAGATGAAGGAGCGAAATTGCTGAGATCATGGAACATTGCGGATCCCACTGCGGACTCCACGCCCCCCCGTCGACTTCAGCAGGACTGGTCCTCGGTGAAGTGAGGACGCCTGCACTGGGTCGGACTGTTTCCATAGCTACTATGTTTCTATTGTTATGACTCCAGTGACTCTCCCGATATAGTGGTTTGCTATGTCAGTATTATCCTTGCCCCTATCTGAGGGGCCGTGGTGTGTTGGGGGAGGCGCTGAATAGTGTGGGCGATTTGCCCAGGTTTCGGAAGTGTTTTACCGACTACATATCTTGCTTTGCCAGTGGCCTTGTGTTTTTTTTTTTTTTTTTGTGCGCTGTGCCTGGCGCCTCCCCGGACATAGCGGTTCTCTTTTCGGGTGGTTTGTTGGGATGGTTTAAGAGTTTAATATGAAGTGAGAGTTGCTGGACTGATTCTAATGTTTGATTTCTATGGTCTGTCCACATGTTGGAGCGTATATGTTCCGCCTTATCTGTTCTTACCGTTTTGTAGGTACGAGCGTACATTTCTCTGCACTCATACTATCAGGATGTTCTAGTGTTTTTTAGTTGCTAGTATCAAAGTATGGCGGCGGGTGGGAGTTATGCCACTAACCCCCCCTTAGCCTTCACAGCCACCACGTTATGGCGACTGGTCGTGATCTCAAGAGAGATCAATTTAGTTTTGTTTATATTATTAATTTTCTTATGTCTTCCCTCATGTTTTCTGATGTGTCCCCCCCCCCCCCCCTCTCAGGTATATCAGTTTCTGCGTAGAAATTGGTTAGCAAAGTCATTAGCTCTGCTGGTAGCTGAATATGGTTAATATAGTCTCTATTAATGCTAAAGGGCTTAACTCTCCCCAAAAGCGAAGAGTAGCCTTGAATTACTTTCATAAGCTTAAGGCACATGTGGTGGCAGTACAGGAGACCCACTATCAGAGTCAAAATCCCCCTCTCTTTACTAACTCACGCTACCCCCTTTGCTATACTGCGAATGGACCCACCAAGAAAGCCGGCGTAGCTCTTCTTATCGCACAACACTGCCCGTTCGTTCTGTCCTCTAAATATGAAGATCCTGATGGGAGATATCTAATTTTAGTGGGTCAGCTAGATAATGTGGAGACCACTCTGGTCTCTTGTTACGCCCCCAATACTAAACAAATCTCATTTCTAAGAACCTTTTGTAGAATTCTCCAGGAGCATACTAGGGGAGCCCTATTGATCCTTGGAGACTTCAATATGGTACTGGATCCCGTTATGGATCGTTCCCGCCCAACCCGAACCCTTCGTAGCAGTCCGACCCAGGATCCCTCAGGCAAATTTGATCAATTGCTAGCTGAATATGAGTTGTATGATGTGTGGAGAGCCAGACATCCTGCAGAGCGAGATTACACTTTCTATTCCCACGTGCATAGCTCATACTCTAGAATAGATTTAGCATTAGCTGATAAGTGGACGTTAGCGGCTATAAGTAGAGTGGATATATTGCCTATGTCTTGGTCAGATCACTCGCCACTTGTTGTAGTTTGGGATATAAGTAAGAGGGTGGTCCCTCATGGCCCCTGGAGGCTGGGTCGGTTTCTTCTTGCCCGCCCTGAGGCTCACCAGGCTATTCAGCAATCACTAGATTTATATCTGGCTACTAACTGCCCCACCGATACATCCGTTTTCACCCATTGGTGTTCTTTGAAGGCCGTGGTTAGAGGCTCTGCAATCCAGATAGCGGCCAGACTCAAACGTGAGTATAGAAATAGATATGCCTCGGCCGAGAGAGAGACTGCCCAACTGGAATCTGCACATAAAATTAGCCCTGATAATAAATCCCTCTTTAAGCAACTCCTTGCTGCCCGTGAAAAGGTGAATAAATTCGCCTTGACTGAAGTTCACCGCAATTTGCAGCGGCTTAATCAACAATACTATAGGCTTGGTAACAGAGCGGGACGTTTGCTGGCTCGTAAATTGAGGGGACGTAGAGCTAAGGAACGAATACATGCTATCCATACATCTTCTGGAGTTAAAGTAACCGATCCGGTTGCGATAGCTAATGCGTTTGCTGAATATTATGCGCAGCTTTATAACCTTAGAGATGACCCTAGTACTCCTCAGCCTTCTTTGTCAGATATTGCTGGGTTTTTGGATGGGTTGTCGCTCCCCACTATTGATTCTCAGACTCGTGAACGCCTTAGCACACCCCAGCTGCTCGAAGAGGTCGAAGTGGCCATAGATTCCTGTCCAATAAATAAAGCCCGTGGCCCAGATGGGTACCCATCTAACTTTTATAAAACATTTAAATCTACCCTCGCCCCACTTTTAATGTCGGTTTTCAATGCAGCCTCTGACTCCACAGGTTTCCCGAAGGAGATGTTAGAGGCTCGGATAGTTACCATCCCTAAGCCGGGCAAATCTCCTACAGCGGTCCAGAATTATCGCCCAATAGCATTGCTGAACAATGACCTTAAATTGTTCGCTAAGATGGTGGCAAATAGAATATCCCCCCTCTTGCCTAGCTTGATCAATCCTGACCAAGTAGGTTTTGTCATGGGCCGGCAAGCGTCAGATAACACACGCAGGGTTATTGATTTGATTGAATGCTGCCAGGCTCAGGGCGATCCTCTATTGCTCCTTTCTCTGGATGCAGAGAATGCATTCGATAGGCTCCACTGGGACTATTTGCCGGTTACATTGGGCCGTTTTGGATTTGCAGGCAGGATACTTGACTCTATTTTGGCTCTGTATTCCTCACCCTCGGCTTCAGTTTTTACCAATGGTTGTAATTCATCTACATTTAATATTTCTAATGGGACTCGTCAGGGCTGCCCTTTATCACCCCTCATCTTTATTCTAGCTGTTGAGCCTCTGGCGGAGCGGATTAGGATGCTTGACTCAATTGTTGGTCCAGTGGTGGGAGGGATGCCCCATAAAATCTGTCTTTTTGCTGACGATATTTTAGTATGCCTTAGAGAGCCTGAATCGTCTTTACCACATTTACACTCTCTTCTAGACTCCTATGCAGCGGTCTCTTAGTACAGGTTGAACACTACTAAGACTGAGGCCCTCCCTTTGAATATTTCGAATACAGCTCTTAGGCGTCTAAAGAATGATTACAAGTACGCGTGGCAATTCAGATCGCTTAAATATTTGGGTGTTCATATATCTAGGGGGCGCGACTTAGTGGGGTGTAACTATGACCCACTCTTTCGGACATTTGAATTATTTATTAAAGATTGGATGATGCAGGAGGTTTCCTGGGTTGGACGAGTGGCAGATGCGAAGATGGTTCTTTTGCCTAAATTGATGTACCTTTTCCGTACCATCCCCAGGACCTTCCCTAAAGACATTTGTAATAAATTCAACAGATTATTAACTAAATATGTATGGGGGGGCTCAAGGCCGAGAATAGCGAAATCCACATTACTTGTTCCAAAGTGTGCCGGGGGAGTTGCATATCCAGATTTAGAGAAATATCATACTGCTTGTTTACTCGCCCAGGCCAAAGATTGGTTCACCGAGGACACTCCTAAACCATGGGTGTCCATAGAACAGAATGCTATATCTCCCTTCACATTGCCGGATTTGTTCTGGTTCCCTACCATTTCAATCCCTGCTAGAGCTGCTGAATGTTCCGCGGTCCAAGCTACGTTATCTGCATGGAAAACAGTACTTAAATCTCTCCCTGCGGGCGCTCTGCCCGCCCCCCAGCTGTCTCTCCACGCTATAGCCCTGTTGATCCCAGATTTGCACTTATTCATTGGCGGGACATAGGTCTCTCCACCCTAAAGGATGTCCTTCAGGACGGTGTTTTAGTCCCCTTTTCCTCACTTCAGGAACAATTTCAGGTACCTAGGCAAGACTTTCATAAATATTTGCAAGTGAGGCATTGGCTTCAAAGCTGCTCTCCCAACCGAGCCCCCCTTACAGGCCTCCCTAAACTATTGTTGTCTCTCCTAGTGCCTAGCGGTAATAGGGGTGGCATCTCCAGATGGTACCAACATCTTGTGACAGAGACCTGCCAGCGAGTATTCCCCTCACAGACCAAATGGGAAAAAGACCTCCCTGCCGTCTTCACCGAAGAGATCTGGAAAGATGTCTTTAAATCTTGCTTTAAAATATCAAAATGTGTAAACCATTGTGAGATGTACTATAAATTGGTTCACAGGGTATATTTTACACCGGAACGTTTGCACAAGATTTGGCCTGATGTCTCCGCTAGTTGCTGGAGGAATTGTGGGATGGTGGGAGATATTCTTCATATTTTTTGGTTATGTCCGGCGATCAGGTCGCTCTGGAGGGAGGTGTTCCTTTTCATTTCCCACGTATTGGGAGTAGCCCTAACACCTGACCCCCTTCTGGCACTCTTTCACTGTTACTATGGTGAGATGTCGAGTGGTGATAGATATCTTTTAGGCCACATTCTTATAGCTTTTAAGGCCGCCATCGCCTCCAAATGGAAGTCAGCGGTCGTCCCTACTTTATTGATGATAGAACATAAGGTCCATCAACATTATGTTTTTGAAACAGCAGAGGGAGATTACTCTTCTTCAGAGACTACCTCTATTGGGAAGAAATGGTTTAAATGGTTCCTATATAAGGAGAGATCGGGCCAAATAGGTGTATCTGGCGCCACGACTGCGTTACCAGATCTTTCTGTGCTTCGTTCTCCGGTCCATACTGGACCATGATTTGCTAAGTGATGCAGACCTCCTCTCTTTTATAATGCTCTGATTTCATTGTTGTATTACGATTTACCGGATGCATACACTTCCCCCCCTTGTCTTTATTGGTTTTGTTGTGTATGTGTTTTCTCCCCCCATCTTGCTTTTATTTACCAATTTTACATGTAACTGTATTTCCGATGAAACCTCAATAAAAATTCAATATTAAAAAAAAAAGATATAACATCGTTGCAGTACTTTGCTGCTAAGGGTTTAAAGTGCAATCAAATCATTACAGTATATCATTAACAAGGTTTAAAGGTTATCAATTGTGTGTGCGCTCGCTGTGTGTTCTCTGTACACTCAGCGCGGCGTGTGTACGCCAAGTACGTACCATGTGCAGGACTCTGTACGCAAATAGCGTACAAAGTGCGTAGCACGTGTATTCCGCCTAGCGGCCATTGCGGCGCCACAGTAATAGTGTATCTAGAGGTATAGCTTTTCGGTCTAAGATAATATTGACATTATCAATTGGGAGCTCATCCAGTTCTTCCTCATACCCGCATCCTAGCAGATTTACGCAGACTTTATCTATCAGCAAAGGGAGGAAAGGTATCCCCTGTAAGCCTTCTCTTGGTCAGTGGATACACTAGTGCTGATTAGATAAGCGTCTGCCCTGCATGGTTTGAAGGGATGCTGGAGGGATCCGTAAGGTAAGAACGCAAAGCTATTTTTAAAAATCTGCAAATTTCTGTTTGGCGCCAAATGCGCACGCAACACACGCATACACCTGTATTTTGTACTTTGCATATCTGCTCATATTTTTGCCATAAGCATTGATTACTAGATTAATTTTGACCTGTACTGAGAAAATTTGTTGCTATTTACTTAAAATATAGAGTTAATAGTTGAGGAAGGAAGTGTAAGACGCACACGCAGCCTGGCCTAGTTGTAAAGGTTTATACAGTAGAAACTGTGTGTGTGTTAAGTAAGTGATTATAGTTAAATATCGCTTACATTTATAGAAGTGTGGGTTTTGTAGTACTGCAGACGTACGGCCTTTGTACACGTGTCTCGGGCAGCGTGCGGGACTGCGTACGCAACGTAAAGGCATACACACGTGGCGTGTTCACGCAACGTGCGTAAAAGTACGATCGCTAAATACAAATCACACAATAGCATTGTTCTAGTTTAGGCGCGAGACGGTAGCCACGCGATAATAGCACAAATTGATCAGTTTCCAATATTTAGTTTAAATACCTTTTTTACTGTATTACCTCTGGAACTAAGACTGTTTTTCCTGAATGAAAGTTAATTTTCTGTACAGAAAAACCAAAGGGTATATGAGTGAACGTGCGTGAGTGTGCAAACAATAAAGGTTTTGTGGACCCAGGGAATTCGGGATCCCGTAGGAGACCACACCAGGTGAGTGGACACTTGGTGGCGTGAGAGTGGCTTGCTCACGTTAACATTGATTAAGGTATAAAGGAGCAATTAGTATAACAGCAGACCAAGAGGTCAGCGAAGTCAGAAAACCGCTGACAAAGTCAAGCGAAGCTCTGAATACCGCGGCCTAAGAGGTCAGCGAGGTTTTGTGTAGAGAGCGCAGCCCAAGGGGTTGGCGTAGTACCCATATAGGCCCGTTCAGATACGCTCTGGCTGAGGTTTCGCAGCCTGAAAAACGATTCCATTGGTCGCACGGCGGATAAGTAACAGTTACCTATACGCTGTGCGATTGTACCGCGCGTTCGTGAGTGCAATACTTAGCCCACCGCGATACCCTTTTACAAGTTTTGCGTAAAAATCGCGGGATCATTGGCGCTAGGTGTAGTACACGCAACGTGATTTGTGTAACAATTTTTTTGTTTTAAGGGAGTTTCGCTGGTCACTCAGGAAATCTCCAACGACCAATATTTACTGGTTAGGGTAAGTCACTCCCACACATTTCCAGTAAATAAAGGTTACACAGGGGCCCTAGGTTGGGTACGACCGGCGCTGACGACAGTGTTTAGGTGTATTGGCCAACGTGGGCGTGAGTGGGTGAGAGCACTCGGAGGACTTTCACCGTTGCCTTATAATTGAGTATTTTGGTTTTTTGTAGGAATTAGCTGAGAAGGCAATACCTGCAAAAGATGGGGGCCAGTTGCTCAAGTAAAGGACGATCAACCAGGGTTCAGGTTGATATTCCGCGGCCCAAGGGGTCGGCGAGGTACATAATGTGTGAGAAATATGGATCACACACAGAGGTTTTATGCAATGAATGGGAACGTATGACTGCGGAAGACAGGGAACCATTCCCTAAGGTAGGCAGTTTTAATCCAGAGGTGTTGCAGAATTTAAGGATTAGGATATGTCTGTTAAAATCCCGAAAGAAAGGATCAGACACTCAAACTGTTTACATTTAAGGCAACGAGAGAGTGATATGCAAAGGGAACTAGCTCACGCAGCCGGTTCATACCCTAGCAGGAAACTGATTGCAACTGCACCACCACCACCGTATATTACAGGGGAGAAAGTGGCTACAGACAATGGCATACTAATATATGATAAGAGTGAACTTGATAAATGTATTAATGCTAACCCGTGCAAGTTGTATTCCATCTTAAACTTCCCTCAGGACTGTGACCAAGAAGATGAGCCCAGCACGATATCGGCACTCTCTCTAGCAGCCACCATACAAGACACACAAGTGGGCACGGCCCAACCAGTAAGAACAGTAGCAAAGGCCCCTAGCGGAGGGACAGGTGAGGTCGTGTCCACAGGTAAGTACGTTACAGTACATTATGCAGAGACAATTGCACCTCACATTGTAGAAGCAACCCAAAATTATGTAATTGAACTAAATCCTGTCAGGGTGATCGCAGTCCCCAATGGGAAGACTGACGCTCAGGGAATCACTCCCGTCAGGAACATTGCTATGCATTGTCCTTGGTCCCGGACAGAATTGAGGACAATTATGTCTGAATTCTCCGATCCCAGAAAGGATCTAGCCGCATGTCAGAGGTTTATTAGAGAACTAGGTAACGTCACCGAACCCACAAACAAAGATTGGCGGACAGTGCTAAGGGCATGTTTGCCCTCCAATATTGACCCTGTGAAATTCATTGCTGATTGTAAATTAGACGCAGAAGTACCTCTCACTGATGAGTACACTCAGGAGAATGTACGACAGATCAATCTGCAGTTAGGGGTATATTTCCCTACTGTTGTCAAGTGGAATAAAATCTTTTCCATAAGACAAAAAGAAGGTGAAACTGCTTCTGAATATTTCCATCGAGCACTGCAGGAAATGGCTAGATACACTGGGGTCGAGGACATTAAGGAAAATATACATCATAGAGAGGTAGCTGTGTCCGTATTAATGGACGGCTTGAAAGAAACGTTGAGAACAAGGGTACAAACCACTCAACCTAACTGAAGAGGTATTTCGGTGGCTGCATTAAGAGAGTCCGCTATCGAGCACGATCGGAACATCATTAAACACAGGGAGTCACAGGGGGATAAGCTGATAACCGTAAGTATCAAAGCCCTGACAACGAAGCCACATCAGCCAAAAACCCAGACCCCTGATGGTAAGTCGTATGTAGTGAAATGTTATAATTGTCAGAGGGAAGGACATTACGCACGGAACTGTAATTATAAAAGCAACGTATATCGACCCCCTAGACCAGAACATGACTCACAGCATAACACACGTAATTGGGATCAGGGACCGCATAGGAGGAATTATGAGCCACATGCAGGGGAAACAAGGAGGTACCCACCTAGGAGGGACTGGCAGACCTCTGAAAATTCTCAGCTACCCCCCTCACATATTGTAGCTGCCATCGCGCAGCGGGAGGGTCACAACATACAATAGGGGTTAGGCCACACCTGTAGTTTGCAGCCAGTGAAGTTGATTGCTAGCCTTGGAAATGAACCCGAGGTTACGGTTGATGTAGCTGGTAGATCACTACCTTTCCTTGTAGATACAGGGGCGGCCGTCAGTGTTAAATTCAACGGTAGGTATGAAAACAACAGGTAAAACAATTTCAGCAATGGGGGTAACAGGAGTAGTGCAACACTACCCTTTAAGTAGACCAGCAGAGATTACGATAGGGCCTTTGCAGACCAAGCACTCCTTTTTGCTAGCTGCATCGGCTCCGACTAATCTACTTGGGAGAGATTTATTGTGTAAGATGAGGTGTGTCATATATTGTACTCCTGAGGGTGTCTTCTTAGATATACCCGAGAATCACGTTCAGGAAGTGCAGGATATGTTAGACACCCCACAAAGGTTAATATCACACTCTGCTGTTTTAGACAGGTGTCCATCCAAGGTAGAGGAAATGATCTCCCAGATACCGGAATCCCTCTGGACCAAAGATGGACAAGACACTGGATTGATGGCAAATGTAGCTCCTGTAGTAGTGCAAGTAAAAGATGGTAGGATAGCTCCAAAAATCCCACAGTATCCTCTGAAGCCAGAGGTGGAATTAGGAGTGTACCCAGTCATAGAGTGCTTGCTACAACAGGGCATCCTAGTTAGGACGTCCAGCACTGCCAATAGTCCCATCTTCCCTGTGAAAAAAGAGTGGGGGGAGGGGTTACAGGCTAGTGCAGGATCTAAGGGGGATAAACAAGATAGTTGAGAGCCAATTCCCCGTAGTGCCAAATCCAGCTGTCATCTTCATGCAAATTCCCCCTACTGCAAAATTTTTCACTGTCATTGACCTCTGTTCTGCTTTCTTTTCGGTCCCTCTGCACCCTGACAGCCAATACTTGTTTGCATTTACATACAGGGGAGTACAGTACACCTGGACTCGCCTACCCCAAGGTTTCATTGACAGCCCAAGTATTTTCTCCCAGGCTTTGCATGACTGTTTACAATCCTTTCAACCTGAGAGCGGATCAGTATTAATACAGTATGTAGATGACTTACTGCTGTGTTCAGATTCACTCGAAGCATCCTTGAAAGACACGAGACAGCTTCTGTTTCACCTTTCTAATACGGGACACAAGGTTTCAAAGGATAAATTACAGTTGTGCCAGACCAAGGTAAAATATTTGGGATATTGCTTGACACAAGGACTGATACACCTCACCGCTGATAGAATACAGGCGATTCGCGACATGACTCTGCCACAAACCCAGCAGCAGATCTGCACTTTCCTTGGAATGTGTGGGTACTGCCGAAACTGGATCCCAGGGTTCTCCATACTGGCTTTACCTTTGCAGGAAATGGTCTCCTCGAACAAACCAGATCGGATCTCTCACACAGATGAGTCCGAACTGGCATTTGAGAGACTTAAACAATGCCTATCACAGGTACCTGCATTAGGCATGCCAGATTATGGGAAACCTTTTGAGTTGTACGGTACGGAAAGTGCTGGGTGTGCAGCAGGTGTCCTAACCCAGAGACATGGTGATGCCAGCAGGCCAGTAGCTTACTACAGTGCACAGTTGGACACCGTAGCACGGTCTCTCCCCACATGCTTGTGAAGTGTTGCAGCGATAGCAATGCTAGTGAGTAAAAGTGAAGATGTAGTGTTGGGACACAACCTGACCATCCATACACCTCATGCAGTGTCAGCCTTACTGAACTCTGCCCAAACCAGACATGTCTCATCAGCACGGTTTACAAGGTGGGAATTAGCACTAATGGCCCCTGTAAACATCACCATAAGGAGATGCAGCGCACTAAATCCTGCACCTTATCTCCCAGGTGTGCCTGGACAGGCACAAAGGGTGGAGGATGAGAATGATGGTGAAGGAGGATTTAGTATAGATACTGACACACATGATTGTATGGAATATCTGAACCAAACTTTCACTGCAAGACCCGACATTAGTGACAACCCACTGGAAGGCGTAGATTTTACTTTTTACACTGACGGTAGTTGCCACAGACAAACGGACTCGGGAGACTTGTGTACTGGATACGCAGTCATAGATGACAGAGGTATCATAGAATCTGAACCCCTGGGCCCACCACACTCAGCACAAGTTGCTGAGCTGGTTGCCCTAACCAGAGCATGTGAATTGGCTAAGGGTAAGTCAGACAATATTTATACAGATTCTAGGTATGCCTTTGGAGTAGTGCATGATTTCGAGGCCCTATGGCGCCTCAGAAATTTCATGACGGCAGCTGGCACACCTGTAGCGCATGCATCCCACATAAAAAGGCTTCTAACAGCGATACAGAAACCTGACAGAGTGGCTGTTATCAAGTGCAAAGCCCACACTTACAGTCAAGACCCAGTGTCACTTGGTAACAGCCAGGCAGACGATGCTGCTAAATCAGCAGCCAGCACCCCCATACAGACAGATATCACACAACTGATGGTATTCAATACCGTCAACACACAAAAATTAAGTGAAATGCAAAATTTGTGTTCTCCACAGGAAAAGGCAGTCTGGAGGTCAAAAGGATATGGCCAGGAGTCCTCAGGACTCTGGACAGATGGACAGTAGGACAGTAGTTAGAAGTAGAAAAGTTCTAACAGAAACCACAAAGCTCATCTATGGACAAGGTAAGCCAGTAGCCCCCAGAGCATATCTTCCAAGCTTAGCTGAGGCGGCACATGGTCTGACTCATCTGGGCAAAGAGGGTATGTGTAAGCTGGTGAGAGCCTACTGGTGTGCGCCAGGATTCTCTTCTCATGCGGGTAAGAGAGCAATGACATGTCTTATCTGCTTGAGGAAGAATATTGGAAAGTCAATACCAACAGAACCATCCCATATCCCGCCAACAGACGGCCCTTTTCAGGTAATACAAATTGATTTCATACAGTTGCCACCCTGCAGAAATTTAAAGTATGTGTTAGTTTGTATTGACGTGTTTTCAAATTGGGTAGAAGCGTTCCCCGCTGCCACAAATACTGCTACGTTCACCGCAATGCTCAAGCTCCTTACACTCACACTCACTATGAGCACATCGTTAAGCGACACCTTATAGATAGGACAGAGCACGCAGCCTCTGATTTGATCCACGAATCCACCAGGATTCAATTCCTTCTCGCGTTAGATATCACCCGTACCGCCAGAGGAATTATAAATTATAGGTATATTCATGCGCTAGCGAACCTGATAGATAATATCACCGAGATGTATGATGACACCTTCAGGTATACAGGGAGGGAGTTGCAAGCTTACAAAACGGAACTGATCCTGCACAGGATGGTTCTAAATTATATCACAGCGGTGACAGGCGGGTACTGTGTCACCTTGGCAACTCAGTATGGTGTGAAGTGTTGCACGTACATCACAAACAGCACTGATGACCCAACCGAGGTCATAGATCAAAAGATGGACGATATCTTGCAATTGAAGTGGGAGTTCCGAAGGATACACAACCTTACCCTTACTGCTGTGAGTAATGAACTGACCGGCTGGGTCTCATGGTTGAACCCACGCAATTGGTTCTCAGGTTTAGGAGAATGGGCTCAAAATGTTATCGTGATTGTAGGAAAGTTTCTCCTTTGTATCCTGGGAGTTGTCATGATGATTGGTTTCATATTTAGATGTGTTCGAATTTTAACGTGGAGCAAGCGCGGTACCAAAGTGATGAGTTTGAGGAGCGGGGGCATTGTTACAACAACTGATTTAATTTATGACCCATCAATCGAGACAATGTTGTGATAAGACGTGATTCCACGGTCCGTTTCTTTCACCCGTTTCTCCTTTGTTTTCTCTCAAGCAAAAATACATCCATTCAGAAAAGACTTTTGATGAACAATACATCCATTCGAAAAAGACCTTTGATGAACAATACATCCATTCGGAAAAGACTTTTGATGAACAATACATCCATCCAGAAAAGACTTTGATTAACACTTTCAGCAAAGATACACCCATCTGGACAAGACTTCAACCAACACCCAAGAACGATTGCACAAATGTTATGTGAATGTATTTGTGATACGTGTCTTATTTTCATCTCTACAACCTTCAGGTAGTGACACACATAGTCGACAGGTGATATCCACATATTAGCATTCACATGTGTTCCCCCTCCATGTATCATCAACTAAATGTGCACCCCAGTTGCTGAAACAAGAAGCCGAAAAGAGCTCGGTAGTGTTTGTTGGCCCACTTACAGACCCTTAATACGGGATAAGAAGGATTTAATGAATACTTCGCAATACCTCGAAGCTTATTTAGAACATATACGGCACGATGATACATGCCCCTCAGACATGGATTTCATACATACATACATGCTTTTACTATCCTACTAGGTCATACATTTCCCGCCTACACCTCTCCTCCTACCATCCAATTTATTTTTTATGGATAATGTATTGTATATTTTTATCCAACCATCTGTAGATATTGTATTGTATATTTTTCTGTTTAATGTTTAGATAGTGGCAGTTATTGTTGACTGCCAAAGGGTGGACTGTCAAAGTCGAAAAATATTGTAATGCATATGCCTTGTACTAACCCCATGCACATGCCCGCTGCTCATGCACTCAGTCCTCCGTGCGTGCACATATCCGCAATTTGCGTAGGATCGCTCCGGCGATCATGCGCGTGATATGGGTATTTACGGCGGAGTTTGTGAGCGCGTAGAGGGTTATTAGAACATTACATATTTAACCCAAATAGTGCATTTTGTACCCATAGTTCCCTTGCATCACATCAGCGAGTATTAATAGTTTAAACAGTTCCTGGACTAAGAGATTCGCCTTTGCATGATAGGAAGGGTCAGATAAAGGTTGGAAGGTGATGTCTAGTATCCAGCTGTAGGGTATTTTGAGGGTAACATTCCGGTGTTGGTTAGAGAAAGATCGCATGTTCCAGCGTATAGTTATGTGCAGAAGCAGAATATGAACATTAACTGTATTTACTGTATATTATGTATGCGGCGGGAATCCAGAGGATACCACCCACAAGAGCAGTTGGGGAAAGACATCGCCCATCTATTCAAATCCACCTATGACCTCTTCTGTAATGTAAAGACACATCTCTGTGTCCAATGGACAATGAGATTACAGTGACCATTGTATTGTGTATGCATGTTGTGTATAAAAAGCCCATTGTTGCCCTGCCGGTCAGAAGACTCTGAATGCTATCTGTATGACCAGCGGAGGACCGGCCGGGTTGCGCTTGCGAACATTCTCACGTATGTACATTCTCTGTAGCCATTATTCTGTTTAGATTTATCTTGTTAGCCTGTAGTGTATGATTTGTACTGTTTTACCTTTTGGAATTAATCCACTGTGGCCTTAGAACCCTGTGGTTGCAACTACAAATCTGTGTTGTGTCTTCACTTTCCTGCAAGGGTTTTAAAGTGTATTTATCTGTATGAGGTGTATAGGTATTGATAAGGTGTACGCACTGCGGGTACTTTATACCGTCAGTGCTACTTAAGGTTTAAGATATAACATCGTTGCAGTACTTTGCTGCTAAGGGTTTAAAGTGCAATCAAATCATTACAGTATATAATTAACAAGGTTTAAAGGTTATCATATGTGTGTGCGCTCGCTGTGTGTTCTCTGTACACTCAGCGCGGCGTGTGTACGCCAAGTACGTACCACGTGCAGGACTCTGTGTATTCCGCCTAGCGGCGCCACGGTAATAGTGTATCTAGAGGTATAGCTTTTCGGTCTAAGATAATATCGGCATTATCAAGCAATATTGATGGCCAATTTGGACGATATGAGAGTACATACATCTATATCGCCCAAATTGACTTGCATGTATAAACGAGGATAGATCAACGATGACCGATCGCAGGGCCGCGCATCGTTCATCGTTGATGTATACACACTGAACAATATGAACAATTTATCAATTCATTTTTGAATCATTCATTTTTGAATGCTATTCTTCATATCGATGATCGTTATCGCCAAGGATGTATGGCCCATAATTGCCACCTCATACCCATACCCCTTTCAGACATACAGCAAAAACCTGGATTTTTGCATGTTGCAAAAATGAAGAAAGTGTCTGATTGGCTGTTCAGCTAATGGCTAACACATAACATAACCCAGCTAAGTTTAGACTGTTACACAGCAGACTATGCAGATGCTGTATACTTACAGGAAGTTCACACATGAGATGAGCAGACCTGAAACAGAGGAATGGTGATACTGGCTGATAGCTGGGTGTGGGAGGGGGAGTGTGAGTGGGAGCATCTTAGTAAGAAAAATTAAAAAAATAATTACCTAGTAAGTAGATTCAATTTAAAGCTAAATGTATTTAAATAGGAACTAAAAACCACAAAGTTATCACTAACAAATATAAAGGGCTAAATAATATACATGAATGATGAAGGCATCCCCCACTTTACATACACACCAAATTCCAGGGCAGACCCGAGGTCACTGAGAACGCATCTGACCAGGGAATTTCTGGGTTTTTGGTGTACTGTGAAAGGGGGACTCATACCAGTGGCGTGCGGTGAGGTCACTGGCTGGGGAGGCACATTATTTATATATATATATATATATATAGTTGAGTACTCTTTATCCTAACGACAATTAAAAATTTTTCATAAAATTGAAACGTTGATTTTCTTACTGGCCGGTGTTTGAGCCTTATTGAATATGCTGGGAGTGCCGGATGCCACTCAACTATGTTACCATACGGATTTGTGAGGGCACCAGGCGCCATTACTTTCCATAGAGAGAGTGTGTCGGACCACTTGCTACAAATAAATATATATATATATATATATATATATATATATAGCGTGAGGCTGGCCCGTCATCAGGCAGCACTTACAAATGTTTGTAAGTGCTGCCTGACGACGAACATTAAAAGCCCGAAACATTGCAATTTCTCCTGATGTATGAAGTGATTTATCCAGCTAAGTCCACAGAGTACCCAGCCTCACGCTATATATATATATATATATATATATATACACCCATTACATTTGTGAGCACCGTGGCAGATGTACAAATAAGAGTGCCAGACAGTCGCTATATATATATATATATATATATATATAAAATATATCTCCTCCCTGTCCCTGCCCTGCAGCCCAAGTGATCTGGGGTTGAGTTGCCCAGTCACTTCCCACCCAGCCCAACTGCCCCCTCTCTCACCTTGGCCCTGGTCCGGGAAAGTATAAATGCCGGTGATGCTGCTGGCTAGGACAGGAGGACAGAGGAGAAGGAAGGAGCGGTAAGCGCTGGCCGCCGCTGCCGCACGCTCTCCAGCTCAAGGGTTCCTCTGAAGCTGACGCTGCGCTAGTGACAGGCAGCTTCATTACTAATGCCGGCTCCCGCTGCCTCTTCATCCCGCCGCGCTACTGTAGTCACAGTTCCACAGTAGCGCCGGGACCCGCCGTTGTTTCACCCCGCTGCGTATGGGTGATTGGACCAGCGGATCCAGCGCTGGATCCGCTGTCCAATCACATCTGCCTCGCTGACAGGGGCGGGTTTTCCCTGTCAACGAGGCACTTGTATAAGTGCCGCTTCCCCTCTGCTTTTTAATGGGCTTTTACAGCCCAGTGCTTGCCCCCCCCCCCCCCCCCCCGCTTTAACCTGTTCCTATTGATAACGGGAGGCACTGCTAGCAGTGCCTCCCAAACTACATTACAGCATTAAAATGGTCAGAATAATATAAAGAAATTACTAATGACACAGAATATGTGTCATAAGTGTCTTCTTTATATTATTTGAATCATTAATGACAGGGGAGGCACTGCCTCCCCTGCCTCCCCTGACTGCACGTACCTGAACTGAGACCTGGGAAATTCCCGGGTTGATAGATCTGGGTCGTGCCCATGTATTTCGCAGGTCTCATGTCTGAAAGGGGCATAGTTATTCATTCAACCAATGAAACAAATTGAATTGATGATTTATTTGGGTTCAGTTATACTAGACACAATCACGCTTGATTCCTGCCAGCCCTGTTAAATCTAGACATCACTTACAGCAAGCATTCCCAACCACGGTCCTCAAGGCACACCAACAGTGCATGTTTTAGTGATATCCAGGCTGCAGCACAGGTAACATAATTAGTAGCTTAGCTATTTTGATTTAACCATCTGTGCTGCAGCCTGGATATCACTAAAACCTGCACTGTTGGTGTGCCTTGAGGACCGTGGTTGGGAATGCCTGACTTACAGTATATGGAACCTTTGCAGCCATGTGCAGTGGGCTACAAAGTCTCAACAAACAATGCAGTATGCTGTGATCAAAAGGAATTCCAGAAGAGATGAGAGAGCTAATGAAATCTATCAGTCTGAAAAGGGTTACAAAGCCATTTGTAAGGTTCTAGGCATTGGCATAGCTACAGTATAATGGGTGCAGGGTGCTTAGGAGCACATAGGCTCCTAGGTCCAGGAGGGCCCACACCACACACACTGCAACAATTCTTTCAATACTTAACCCTCTGGAGTCCCTACTCGGTGCTAAAATCACCGGGAAAATTGAGCAGCTGCCATTTTCCAGGCATTTTTTGCCACCGTGCCATTTCATCGGACACCAGCACATGCACAGTAGACCCTGGTATAGCGCTAGAGTCTACTAGTGACTAGAGATGAGCGGGTTCGGTTTCTCTGAAACCGAACCCGCACGAACTTCATGTTTTTTTCACGGGTCCGAGCAGACTCGGATCCTCCCGCCTTGCTCGGTTAACCCGAGCGCGCCCGAACGTCATCATGACGCTGTCGGATTCTCGCGAGACTCGGATTCTATATAAGGAGCCGCGCGTCGCCGCCATTTTCACACGTGCATTGAGATTGATAGGGAGAGGACGTGGCTGGCGTCCTCTCCATTAGAAATTAGATTAGAAGAGAGAGAGAGATTGTGCAGAGTCAGACAGAGTTTACCACAGTGACCAGTGCAGTTGTTGTTAGTTAACTTTTATTTATTTTAATATATATCCGTTCTCTGCTATATCCGTTCTCTGCCTGAAAAAAAACGATACACAGCAGCAGCCAGTCACACAGTGTGACTCAGTCTGTGTGCACTCAGCTCAGCCCAGTGTGCTGCACATCAATGTATAAAAGGCAAAGCTTATAATAATTGTGGGGGAGACTGGGGAGCACTGCAGGTTGTTATAGCAGGAGCCCCCAGGAGTACATAATATTATATTAATTTAAAATTAAACAGTGCACACTTTTTCTGCAGGAGTGCCACTGCCAGTGTGACTAGTGGTGACCAGTGCCTGACCACCAGTATAGTAGTATATTCATTGTTGTATGTATTGTATACTATCTCTTTATCAACCAGTCTATATTAGCAGCAGACACAGTACAGTGCGGTAGTTCACGGCTGTGGCTACCTCTGTGTCGGCAGTCGGAACTCGGCAGGCAGTCCGTCCATCCATAATTGTATTACAATATATACCACCTAACCGTGGTATTTTTTTTTCTTTCTTTATACCGTCATAGTGTCATACTAGTTGTTACGAGTATACTACTATCTCTTTATCAACCAGTGTACAGTGCGGTAGTTCACGGCTGTGGCTACCTCTGTGTCGGCAGTCGGCAGGCAGTCCGTCCATCCATAATTGTATTATTATTATAATATATACCACCTAACCGTGGTTTTTTTTCCATTCTTTATACCGTCGTCATAGTGTCATACTAGTTGTTACGAGTATACTACTATCTCTTTATCAACCAGTGTACAGTGCGGTAGTTCACGGCTGTGGCTACCTCTGTGTCGGCAGTCGGCAGGCAGTCCGTCCATCCATAATTGTATTATTATTATAATATATACCACCTAACCGTGGTTTTTTTTCCATTCTTTATACCGTCGTCATAGTGTCATACTAGTTGTTACGAGTATACTACTATCTCTTTATCAACCAGTGTACAGTGCGGTAGTTCACGGCTGTGGCTACCTCTGTGTCGGCAGGCAGTCCGTCCATCCATAATTGTATTATTATTATAATATATACCACCTAACCGTGGTTTTTTTTTCATTCTTTATACCGTCGTCATAGTGTCATACTAGTTGTTACGAGTATACTACTATCTCTTTATCAACCAGTGTACAGTGCGGTAGTTCACGGCTGTGGCTACCTCTGTGTCGGCAGGCAGTCCGTCCATCCATAATTGTATTATTATTATAATATATACCACCTAACCGTGGTTTTTTTTCCATTCTTTATACCGTCGTCATAGTGTCATACTAGTTGTTACGAGTATACTACTATCTCTTTATCAACCAGTGTACAGTGCGGTAGTTCACGGCTGTGGCTACCTCTGTGTCGGCAGTCGGCAGGCAGTCCGTCCATCCATAATTGTATTATTATTATAATATATACCACCTAACCGTGGTTTTTTTTCCATTCTTTATACCGTCGTCATAGTGTCATACTAGTTGTTACGAGTATACTACTATCTCTTTATCAACCAGTGTACAGTGCGGTAGTTCACGGCTGTGGCTACCTCTGTGTCGGCAGTCGGCAGGCAGTCCGTCCATCCATAATTGTATTATTATTATAATATATACCACCTAACCGTGGTTTTTTTTCCATTCTTTATACCGTCGTCATAGTGTCATACTAGTTGTTACGAGTATACTACTATCTCTTTATCAACCAGTGTACAGTGCGGTAGTTCACGGCTGTGGCTACCTCTGTGTCGGCAGTCGGCAGGCAGTCCGTCCATCCATAATTGTATTATTATTATTATAATATATACCACCTAACCGTGGTTTTTTTTTCATTCTTTATACCGTCGTCATAGTGTCATACTAGTTGTTACGAGTATACTACTATCTCTTTATCAACCAGTGTACAGTGCGGTAGTTCACGGCTGTGGCTACCTCTGTGTCGGCAGTCGGCAGGCAGTCCGTCCATCCATAATTGTATTATTATTATAATATATACCACCTAACCGTGGTTTTTTTTCCATTCTTTATACCGTCGTCATAGTGTCATACTAGTTGTTACGAGTATACTACTATCTCTTTATCAACCAGTGTACAGTGCGGTAGTTCACGGCTGTGGCTACCTCTGTGTCGGCAGTCGGCAGGCAGTCCGTCCATCCATAATTGTATTATTATTATAATATATACCACCTAACCGTGGTTTTTTTTCCATTCTTTATACCGTCGTCATAGTGTCATACTAGTTGTTACGAGTATACTACTATCTCTTTATCAACCAGTGTACAGTGCGGTAGTTCACGGCTGTGGCTACCTCTGTGTCGGCAGTCGGCAGGCAGTCCGTCCATCCATAATTGTATTATTATTATAATATATACCACCTAACCGTGGTTTTTTTATACCATCTAACCGTGGCAGTCCGTCCATAATTGTATACTAGTAAACTATCCAATCCATCCATCTCCATTGTTTACCTGAGGTGCCTTTTAGTTCTGCCTATAAAATATGGAGAACAAAAAAGTTGAGGTTCCAAAATTAGGGAAAGATCAAGATCCACTTCCACCTCGTGCTGAAGCTGCTGCCACTAGTCATGGCCGAGACGATGAAATGCCAGCAACGTCGTCTGCCAAGGCCGATGCCCAATGTCATAGTACAGAGCATGTCAAATCCAAAACACCAAATATCAGAAAAAAAAGGACTCCAAAACCTAAAATAAAATTGTCGGAGGAGAAGCGTAAACTTGCCAATATGCCATTTACCACACGGAGTGGCAAGGAACGGCTGAGGCCCTGGCCTATGTTCATGGCTAGTGGTTCAGCTTCACATGAGGATGGAAGCACTCAGCCTCTCGCTAGAAAACTGAAAAGACTCAAGCTGGCAAAAGCACCGCAAAGAACTGTGCGTTCTTTGAAATCCCAAATCCACAAGGAGAGTCCAATTGTGTCGTTTGCGATGCCTGACCTTCCCAACACTGGACGTGAAGAGCATGCGCCTTCCACTATTTGCATGCCCCCTGCAAGTGCTGGAAGGAGCACCCGCAGTCCAGTTCCTGATAGTCAGATTGAAGATGTCAGTGTTGAAGTACACCAGGATGAGGAGGATATGGGTGTTGCTGGCGCTGGGGAGGAAATTGACCAGGAGGATTCTGATGGTGAGGTGGTTTGTTTAAGTCAGGCACCCGGGGAGACACCTGTTGTCCGTGGGAGGAATATGGCCGTTGACATGCCAGGTGAAAATACCAAAAAAATCAGCTCTTCGGTGTGGAGGTATTTCACCAGAAATGCGGACAACAGGTGTCAAGCCGTGTGTTCCCTTTGTCAAGCTGTAATAAGTAGGGGTAAGGACGTTAACCACCTCGGAACATCCTCCCTTATACGTCACCTGCAGCGCATTCATAATAAGTCAGTGACAAGTTCAAAAACTTTGGGTGACAGCGGAAGCAGTCCACTGACCAGTAAATCCCTTCCTCTTGTAACCAAGCTCACGCAAACCACCCCACCAACTCCCTCAGTGTCAATTTCCTCCTTCCCCAGGAATGCCAATAGTCCTGCAGGCCATGTCACTGGCAAGTCTGACGAGTCCTTTCCTGCCTGGGATTCCTCCGATGCATCCTTGCGTGTAACGCCTACTGCTGCTGGCGCTGCTGTTGTTGCCGCTGGGAGTCGATGGTCATCCCAGAGGGGAAGTCGTAAGCCCACTTGTACTACTTCCAGTAAGCAATTGACTGTTCAACAGTCCTTTGCGAGGAAGATGAAATATCACAGCAGTCATCCTACTGCAAAGCGGATAACTGAGTCCTTGACAACTATGTTGGTGTTAGACGTGCGTCCGGTATCCGCCGTTAGTTCACAGGGAACTAGACAATTTATTGAGGCAGTGTGCCCCCGTTACCAAATACCATCTAGGTTCCACTTCTCTAGGCAGGCGATACCGAGAATGTACACGGACGTCAGAAAAAGACTCACCAGTGTCCTAAAAAATGCAGTTGTACCCAATGTCCACTTAACCACGGACATGTGGACAAGTGGAGCAGGGCAGGGTCAGGACTATATGACTGTGACAGCCCACTGGGTAGATGTATGGACTCCCGCCGCAAGAACAGCAGCGGCGGCACCAGTAGCAGCATCTCGCAAACGCCAACTCTTTCCTAGGCAGGCTACGCTTTGTATCACCGCTTTCCAGAATACGCACACAGCTGAAAACCTCTTACGGCAACTGAGGAAGATCATCGCGGAATGGCTTACCCCAATTGGACTCTCCTGTGGATTTGTGGCATCGGACAACGCCAGCAATATTGTGTGTGCATTAAATATGGGCAAATTCCAGCACGTCCCATGTTTTGCACATACCTTGAATTTGGTGGTGCAGAATTTTTTAAAAAACGACAGGGGCGTGCAAGAGATGCTGTCGGTGGCCAGAAAAATTGCGGGACACTTTCGGCGTACAGGCACCACGTACAGAAGACTGGAGCACCACCAAAAACTACTGAACCTGCCCTGCCATCATCTGAAGCAAGAAGTGGTAACGAGGTGGAATTCAACCCTCTATATGCTTCAGAGGTTGGAGGAGCAGCAAAAGGCCATTCAAGCCTATACAATTGAGCACGATATAGGAGATGGAATGCACCTGTCTCAAGTGCAGTGGAGAATGATTTCAACGTTGTGCAAGGTTCTGATGCCCTTTGAACTTGCCACACGTGAAGTCAGTTCAGACACTGCCAGCCTGAGTCAGGTCATTCCCCTCATCAGGCTTTTGCAGAAGAAGCTGGAGGCATTGAAGAAGGAGCTAACACGGAGCGATTCCGCTAGGCATGTGGGACTTGTGGATGCAGCCCTTAATTCGCTTAACAAGGATTCACGGGTGGTCAATCTGTTGAAATCAGAGCACTACATTTTGGCCACCGTGCTCGATCCTAGATTTAAAGCCTACCTTGGATCTCTCTTTCCGGCAGACACAGGTCTGCTGGGGTTGAAAGACCTGCTGGTGACAAAATTGTCAAGTCAAGCGGAACGCGACCTGTCAACATCTCCTCCTTCACATTCTCCCGCAACTGGGGGTGCGAGGAAAAGGCTCAGAATTCCGAGCCCACCCGCTGGCGGTGATGCAGGGCAGTCTGGAGCGACTGCTGATGCTGACATCTGGTCCGGACTGAAGGACCTGACAACGATTACGGACATGTCGTCTACTGTCACTGCATATGATTCTCTCAACATTGATAGAATGGTGGAGGATTATATGAGTGACCGCATCCAAGTAGGCACGTCACACAGTCCGTACTTATACTGGCAGGAAAAAGAGGCAATTTGGAGGCCCTTGCACAAACTGGCTTTATTCTACCTAAGTTGCCCTCCCACAAGTGTGTACTCCGAAAGAGTGTTTAGTGCCGCCGCTCACCTTGTCAGCAATCGGCGTACGAGGTTACATCCAGAAAATGTGGAGAAGATGATGTTCATTAAAATGAATTATAATCAATTCCTCCGCGGAGACATTGACCAGCAGCAATTGCCTCCACAAAGTACACAGGGAGCTGAGATGGTGGATTCCAGTGGGGACGAATTGATAATCTGTGAGGAGGGGGATGTACACGGTGATATATCGGAGGGTGAAGATGAGGTGGACATCTTGCCTCTGTAGAGCCAGTTTGTGCAAGGAGAGATTAATTGCTTCTTTTTTGGGGGGGGTCCAAACCAACCCGTCATATCAGTCACAGTCGTGTGGCAGACCCTGTCACTGAAATGATGGGTTGGTTAAAGTGTGCATGTCCTGTTTTGTTTATACAACATAAGGGTGGGTGGGAGGGCCCAAGGATAATTCCATCTTGCACCTCTTTTTTCTTTTCTTTTTCTTTGCATCATGTGCTGATTGGGGAGGGTTTTTTGGAAGGGACATCCTGCGTGACACTGCAGTGCCACTCCTAGATGGGCCCGGTGTTTGTGTCGGCCACTAGGGTCGCTAATCTTACTCACACAGCTACCTCATTGCGCCTCTTTTTTTCTTTGCGTCATGTGCTGTTTGGGGAGGGTTTTTTGGAAGGGACATCCTGCGTGACACTGCAGTGCCACTCCTAGATGTGCCCGGTGTTTGTGTCGGCCACTAGGGTCGCTAATCTTACTCACACAGTCAGCTACCTCATTGCGCCTCTTTTTTTCTTTGCGTCATGTGCTGTTTGGGGAGGGTTTTTTGGAAGGGCCATCCTGCGTGACACTGCAGTGCCACTCCTAGATGGGCCCGGTGTTTGTGTCGGCCACTAGGGTCGCTAATCTTACTCACACAGCTACCTCATTGCGCCTCTTTTTTTCTTTGCGTCATGTGCTGTTTGGGGAGGGTTTTTTGGAAGGGACATCCTGCGTGACACTGCAGTGCCACTCCTAGATGGGCCCGGTGTTTGTGTCGGCCACTAGGGTCGCTTATCTTACTCACACAGCGACCTCGGTGCAAATTTTAGGACTAAAAATAATATTGTGAGGTGTGATGTGTTCAGAATAGGCTGAAAATGAGTGTAAATTATGTTTTTTGAGGTTAATAATACTTTGGGATCAAAATTACCCCCAAATTCTATGATTTAAGCTGTTTTTTAGGGTTTTTTGAAAAAAACACCCGAATCCAAAACACACCCGAATCCGACAAAAATAATTCGGTGAGGTTTTGCCAAAACGTGTTCGAACCCAAAACACGGCCGCGGAACCGAACCCAAAACCAAAACACAAAACCCGAAAAATTTCAGGCGCTCATCTCTACTAGTGACCCTAGTGCTCAGAGTCAACTGTGCTGCCAGCTAGAGAGGAGAGGGCCCGGACTAAGAGTGCACGCAGGGCCCCTTCATCACTTAATATGTCCCTGGCTATAGGACTCCAGTGAACCACAGTGACAGCTGTAATCTCCAAATAGAGAACACTTGGAACAGTGGTGAATCTTCCCAGGAGTGACCAGACTACCAAAACTCCTCCAGGAGCAAGATAACAACTCATCTGAGAAGTCCAGGAAGAACACAGACAAACATTTCAGAAACTGTAGACCTTGCTCGTCTCAGTTAATTTAATCATTCAAGAATAACATAAGAAAGAGACTTGGCAAAAATATTAATCATGGAGTTGCAAGGCGAAAAATGCCTGTGTCACATTTGCTCCAAAACACCACATTGATAACCCCCAAGCCTTTTGGGTTGATGTTCTGCAAGGGGGCAATGTAATAGCTTGCAAGAAGCAGAAAGTACAAGACTATGGGCCCAATTCAGTAAGTATTGCAATCCTTGTGATCGCATGCTGGGGGCCGCCCATCGCAGGGCAAGGGTTGCCTCCTGTCGTCTCAGCTTGGCTGCACCTGCAGGAGGCCGGTCGCCATTTTTCTGATCGCGACGGCTGCGTGTGACATCACGCAGCTGCTGCGATTATGCCCACGCCTTGCCACCCATTTTGATGAAGCCGCCCCCATTTCCCCGCCTCTGCCCCCGCAAAGCTCCGTCTCTGCCTAGGAAATGGAGCATTGCCACCCCCCTGCCACGCAAACTCCTTTGCCTGATTGACAGGTAGAGGCGTTCGCATGCTCTGCGGGCACCCACAGAAAATGCGAGTGCATGCGCTGGACAGGTGCTGCGCATGCACCCACATCATTTTAGCAATATTTGCGGGTGGATCACGATTAGCGATCCAACCTGAATCAGGCCCTACGTGCAAGTTCTCATGTTTTTTTAAAGCAGAAATAATTTACAAAACCAACCTGGTTTGGAAGATCCGATGTTGGATCTTCAGTATTGGGATGCCACGGTTGATCATGTTACCAGCCGGCTTCCGTACCACCAGGATATCGTATGTACTCCACTTGCAGAGAGAGATAAAGTGGAGAGAGATAACATACCAGCCAATCAGCTCCTGCCATGTTACAGGCTGTTGACAGTTTGTCTCTCTCCACTGTAACTCAAAGGCTTAGTACACCTGCCCCTATCTGTCTCCACTTTATCTCTCTCCAAGCTTTGATAAATCTCCTCTCTGTGTTTGACAAAGCACAGAACGAAACAAGAAGAAACCATGGAAGTGCTATCTCTGTCATCAGGGGCGTATCTAGAGAGGTGTAAGCCCATGTGCAGGCTCCATCTGGGCCCACCCTCTACCTGGCAGCGCTGTATCTTTGGTACCTAGGGGACCCTAGTGCTGTCCCAGAGTATAGAGCGCACACGCAGATCTCCGGTTAAATGGTACAGTAGACATTTTCCCAGTGATTTCTGCAGCGCTGCTGCTGTGCTGCGGGACTCTGGAGAACCCATTATATACTGTATATGCCAGTGCCTGTCACCAATGAATTAAGTGTCACCCAGCTAGGCTATTATCTCCAGCAGGAGACATTGTGATATGCATTTAATATATTAATTCAGTCATTCATATATTCATTCATTCATTCATTCATTGGTGATGTTTCCTTAGCAAACAATCAGATTCTTTCTAGGATGCAATAGAGAAATGATAGACAGAATCTGATGGTTGCTATGGGCAACATCACCACTTTTCATTTTTAGAAGCTTTAGTAAATTTACCCCTTAGTTTTCCTGCTGGCCTCGTCTGGCACATTTTGCTAATGAGCAAGCAATTTATTTGATTTGGACATATGTCAAGATTGGGAAGCATTCGTTATCCCGGCTGTTGGGATCCCGGCGCTCAGCATACCTGCGCCGGGATCCAGACCGCCGGGATACCGACAACTATTATCCCTCTTGAGGTGTCCACGACACCCCTGGAGGGAGAATAAATAGCGTGGAGTGCTTAGCGCCACCGTGCCCGCAGCGCGGCGAGTGCAGCAAGCCCACAAGGGGCTCTTTTGCACTCACCCCACTGCCGACATTCCAGCGGTCAGGATCCCAGCACCAGTATGCTGGGCGCCGGGATCCCGACAGCAGGTATATCGTAGTACACCCGTCAAAAATAAGTGGTATTTGGGGCCTGAGAGGGAGCATTGGAGTGAATTGTCCCCGAGACTATTTATATAAGCAGTCTATAAAACACAAGCAGAATATAAAATCCAAAATCCATACTTGCTTCTAATAATCTGTTTTCTTACAGTTCATTTTATCTGGCGTGCTGAATGTTGTGTCTTACAGATATCCGAAGGCATGCTGGGTAAGTGTTTTGTCTTTTACCTCTTTCATTCTCCTTAGATTTTGGGATCTATTCATGAAGTTTTGAAAGGAGTGGAGAAGTGAGCCTGTAGAGAAGTTGCCCATGGCAACCAATCAGCTGCTCCATACAACTGTATGGTATGCAATTTATAAATGTTACTTCAAAGCTGATTGGTTGCCATGGGCAACTTCTCCACTGGTTCACTTATCCACACTTTTCACTGCTTCATGAATACACCCCTTTTTTTGTCATGTGGATATGACTGAAATATGTATAATGTATATCACAGGTCATCCCAAGATGGTTGTTGCCACTGCAAACTAGTATGCATGTTATATAAATATGGTTCCAGCCAAATTACGTGCTAGGAAGGAGGATTTTTAAAACTAGCAATGAAAATTTGGAAGCAAAACAAAGTTTTCTATTTTGTTCTGACTCTCCAGATCCCAGTGCTCATCCACCCCTCCCACTTCATCAGCCATTTTACAACCTGAAGGGGAAGCAGCTAGTACAACATTGTACAGTAAGTGGACTATACATCAGGAGTATATAGGGGCAATTCCACCTTCTACCGATCACTGTGTCGGGGGATCGGCAAAATTCAACATGTTGAACATTTTCGGTTCACTAATTCTGACTCAAAAATAATTGGAATTGGCGAGTCTGGGATTTTTAGTATGCCAGGTTTTGCTGATTCCATGACAAAATCACCAATCATCGGAGTCTACGGATCGGCATCGGGGGATTGCCTCATACTGTCAAGGGCATAGCTACCATAGGTGCAGGTAGTGCAGCTGCTATGAGGCCCAGACCTGAGAGGGGCCCTCCTTCCCTGTCAAAGTTACATGTGTTGTACAGTTTACTTTTTACTAGAGACGTGCGGCGGGCACTTTTCGTGTTTTGTGTTTTGGTTCTGGTTCCATGCTCATGTTTTGGATCTGGATCGGTTTTGCCAAAAGCACCCTTTCGTGTTTTGGTGTTGGATCTGGATGATTTTTGGAAAAAACATAAAAACAGCTAAAATCACAGAATTTGGGGTAATTTTGATCCTACGGTATTATTAACCTCAATAACATTCATTTCCACTCATTTCCAGTCTATTATGAACACCTCACTCCTCACAATATTGCCCCTCATTCCGAGTTGATCGCTCGCTAGCTACTTTTTGCAGCCGTGCAAACGCATAGTCGCCGCCCACGGGGGAGTGTATTTTTGCTTTGCAAGTGTGCGATCGCATGTCCAGCCGAGCGGGACGAAAACGTTTTTTTGCAGTTTCAGAGTTGGTCTGAACTTACTCAGCCCTTGCGATCACTTCAGCCTGTCCGGTCCTGGAATTGGCGTCAGACGCCCGCCCTGCAAATGACTGGACACGCCTGCATTGGACTCACCACTCCCAGAAAACGGTCAGTTGACACCCATAAATGCCCTCTTTCTGTCAATCTCCTTGCGATCACCTGTGCGAATGGATTTGTCGCTAGAAGCATTGCCCAACAACGATGCTGTTTGTACCGGTATGACGCGTGTGCGCATTGCGGTGCATACGCATGCACAGTAGTAACCTGATCGCTGCTCTGCGAAAACCGGCAGCATGCGATCAACTCGGAATGACCCCCATTGTTTCTAGGCAAAAAGGTTGCACCCAGGTCGCTGGATGACTAAGCTAAGCGACACAAGTGGGCGGCACAAACACGTGGCCCATCTAGGAGTGGCACTGCAGTGGCAGACAGGATGTCACTTTTAAAAACTAGGCCCCAAAGAGCAAATATTGCAAAGAAAAAAAAAAGAGGTGCAAGATGGAATTGTCCTTGGGCCCTCCCATCCACCCTTGTGTTGTATAAACAGGACATGCACACTTTAACAAACCAATCATTTCAGCCACAGGGTCTGCCACACGACTGTGACTGAAATGATTGGTTTGTTTGGGCACCCACTAAAAAAAAAAGAAGCAATTAATCCCCCCACCAAAAAAGAAGCAATTAATCTCTCCTTGCACAAACTGGCTCTACAGAGGCAAGTTATCCACCTCATCCTCCGATTCCTCACCTCTTTCAGTGTGTACATCCTCATCCTCACAGAGTATTAATTTGTCCCCACTGGAATCCACCATGACAGGTCCCTGTGTATTTTCTGGAGGCAATTGCTGGTAAAGGTCTTCCTGGAGGAATTTATCATTCATTTTTTTGATGAACATCATCTTCTCCACATTTTGTTGAAGTAAACTCCTATGCCGATCGTTGACAAGGTCACAGGCTGCACTAAACACTCTTTCGGAGTACACACTGGAGGGGGGGCAACTTAGGTAAAATAAAGCCAGTTTGTGCAAGGGCATCCAAATTGCCTCTTTTTCCTGCCAGTATACGTACGGGCTGTCTGACGTGCCTACTTGGATGCGGTCACTCATATAATCCTCCACCATTCTTTCAATGGTGACAGAATCATATGCAGTGACAGTAGACATGTCAGTAATAGTTGGCAGGTCCTTCAGTCAGGACCAGATGTCAACACTCGCTCCTGACTGCACTGCATCACCGCCAGCGGGCGGGCAAGGAAATTTTATTATTTTCCTCACAGCCCCAGTTGCGGGAGAAAATGAAGGAATAGCTGTTGATGGGTCACGTTCCGCTTGGATTGACAATTCTCTCATCAGCAGGTCTTTGCACCTCTGCAGACTTGTGCTCACTGAAAAGAGAGATACAACGTAGGCTTCAAACCTAGGATCGAGCACGGTGGCCAAAATGTAGTGCTCTGATTTCAACAGATTGATCACCCTTGAATCCTGGCAAAGCAAATGAAGGGCTCCATCCACAAGTCCCACATACTTAGCGGAATCGCTCCGTGTTAGGTCCTCCTTCAATTTCTCCAGCTATTTCTGCAAAAGCCTGATGAGGGGAATGACCTGACTCAAGCTGGCAGTATCTGAACTGACTTCACGTGTGGCAAGTTCGTAGGGCTGGAGAAGCTTGCACAACATGGAAATCATTCTCCACTGCACTTGAGTCAGGTGCATTCCTCCTCCTTTGACTATATTGTAGGTGGATGTATAGGCTTGAATGGCCTTTTGCTGCTCCTCCATCCTCTGAAGCATACTGTATAGAGTGTTGAATTCCACCTTGTTACCACCCCTTGCTTCAGGTGATGGCAGGGCAGGTTCAGGAGTGTTTGCTGGCACTCCAGTCTTCGGCACGCAGTCGCTGAATGTCAAAAGTGGCCCGCAATTTTTTGGGCCACCAACAGCACCTCATGCATGCCCCTGTTGTTTTTCAAAAAATTCGGCACCACCAAATTAATTGTATGTGCAAAACATGGGACGTGCTGGAATTTGCCCAGATGTAATGCACGCACAATGTTCGTGGCATTGTCAGATTTCACATATTCCCAGGAGAGTCTAAGTGGGGTAAGCCATTGTGTGATGATTTCCCTTAGTTTCCGTAAGTGGTTGTCAGCGGTGTGCCTATTACAGAAACCGGTGATACACAGCGTAGCCTGCCTAGGAAAGAGTTGGCGTTTGTGAGATGCTGATACTGGTGCCGCTGCTGTTCTTGCTGTGGAAGGCAATACATCTACCTAGTGGGCTGTCACAGTCATGTAGTCCTTAGTTTGCTCGGCTCCACTTGTCCACATGTCCATGTTAAGTGGACAGTGGGTGCAACTGCATTTTTCAGGACACTGACAGTCTGGAAATCGCTTGCCTAGTGAAGTGGAATCTAAACGGGATTTGGTACTGGGGACACAGTACGTCCATCAACTGTCTAAATCCCACTCCACTAATGGCATATACCGGACGCACGTCTAACATCAGCATAGTTGTTATGGCCTCAGTTATCTGCTTTGCAACATGGTGACTGCTGTCATATTTCATCTTCCGCGCAAAGGACTGTTGTACAGTCATTTGCTTAGCTGAAGTAGTACAAGTGGTCTTCCGACTTCCTCTCTGGGATGACTATCAACTCCCAGCAGCGGCAGCAGCAGCAGTAGGCGTGCCACTCAAGGATCCTCCGGAGGGAACCCGGATAGAAGAGGACTCGTCAGTCATGCCAGTGCAAATGGTGGTAGGAGCCTCATCTATCAATACAGTCTTGGGAAGGTCAGGCCTAGACATCGTAACCGCAGACACACTTGGACTCTCCTTGGGAATTTGAAAGCACAGTGTGTTTTAACAAGCTTAATTTTTTTTTTGATAGGGAGGATAGCTTCCATCCTCATGAGAAACTGAACCACCAGTCATGAGCATAGGCCAAGGCCTTAGTCTTTCCTTGCCACTTTGTGTCGTGAATGGCATATTGCCAATTTTACATTTCTCATCAGATAATTTCTTTGTTTTCTGATTAATTTTTTGCTTTTTGGATTTTACAAGCTCTCTATGACATTGGGCATTGGCCTTAGCAGACGACGTTGATGGAATTGCATCGTCAATGTCATGACTGGTGGCAGCAGCTTCAGCACTAGTACTAGAAACTGGAAGTGGTTCCTGATTTCCACTAATTATATCCTCCAAATTTTTATTCTCCATTTCACAGGACAGCACCCCTTTATTATTACAGCACACAGAGCAGTGTCCCTTTATTTTCACAGCACCCCTGTATTTTTGCAGCATACAGTACCAGTGTACTTTCATTTTAACAACAGCACCCCTGTATTTTTACAGGATACAGGACCAGTGTACTTTTATTTTAACAGCACCCCTGTATTTTATAGCATACAGGACCAGTGTACTTTTATTTTAACAACAGCACCCTTGTATTTTTACAGCATACAGGACCAGTGTACTTTTATTTTAACAACAGCACCCCTGTATTTTTACAGCATACAGGACCAGTGTACTTTTATTTTAACAACAGCACCCCTGTATTTTTACAGCATACAGGACAGGGCCAGCACCCCTGTATTTGAACAACACCACTGTAATTTTACAGTTTACAAGACAGGGCCAGTGTAATATAATTTCAACAACAGCACCCCTGTATTTGGGCCAGTGTACTTTTACTTTAACAACAGCACCCTTGTATTTTCACAGCATACAGGACAGGGCCAGTGTACATTTATTTTAACAACAGCACCCCTGAATATTTACAGCATACAGGAGGACAGTGCCCCTGCCCCCTGTACAACATAGTGACAGCCAGGACAGAACACCCATGTACAGCTGCAGCACCCCTAACAGCACATGAAACACCAGTGACAGCCAGGACATCACCCCTAAAGGACACCACAGTGAAAGGACAGCACCCCTAGAGAGTACACACTGACCTTAGCACCCACAGAGAGAGACAGAGGTCAGTCTCCCTCACTCTCCTAATCCGGAGTGAAAATGGCGGCGACACGTGGCTGTTTATATGGAATCCAAAATCCGCGAGAATCCGACAGTGGGATGATGACGTTTTGCCTTTTTCTGGTTTCCGAGTCTGGCGGGAAGTCCCTAGACGGACTCGGGTAGCTGTTATGAAAATAGTGTTGTAGATACATATGACTATCTGGAAAAGTTGGTTGGACCTTATTTACCATAGCGTCACTGATAACCTATCTGGCATAAAACTGTTTATCTATGGTTAATATTATATCTATTAAACAGTAACATATACTATACTGTATTTTGGGGCTCAATCAGACCTGATCGGTGCTGTGTGTTTTCGCAGTTCACTCCTGATCACTGCTGTGCGAAAACACACAGCACCGATCAGGTCTGATTGAGCCCCAAAATACAGTATAGTATATGTTACTGTTTAATAGATATAATATTAACCATAGATAAACAGTTTTATGCCAGATAGGTTATCAGTGACGCTATGGTAAGTAAGGTCCAACCAACTTTTCCAGATAGTCATATGTATCTACAACACTATTTTCATAACAGCTACAGTGCAGTCACCGCATTGAATACGTAATACAATTGATACTGCACATAACATACTGTAGTATTCTAAACATAAGGGGACATCCAGTGCAAAAAATAGAGGCATGACTGAAAAGGGTCATAGCGTCATGGGGAGGGGGCGTGGTCTTGCAGCACACCCCCGTTTCCTCAATCTGGTGGTGTGTCCAGCATTCCCAGAGATGCTGGACTTCCCTCGAGTCACCTTACACTGTCAGCTCCTCCTCAGTATCAGGAGCCAGGTGCTGCATGAGGACGTTACAGTGCAGCACCTGCCTTCCTGTCACTGCAGAGGAGCCAGCATTATGGTGTTACTCCTTCCGAGGGTGACACTGGATTGCAGTCCGCACCCCCATAGTGATGCCTTTGTGTGGGAATACTGAATGGCAGTTACAGCCGTACAACCCTTGTGTCATACCACATAAAGTGGGCCCACAATAGTATAAGAGGTGCTCACCTTGAAGACATCAACACTTCCTTAAATATGTTACAGAAGTCTGGGACAGCGGGAGCTTCTGTATAATCCTCAGCCAGTTCTTCCTTAGACAACTACCAAGCAAGCTCAAAGCCAGAACAGTCTTACCTCCCTTAGGATTGGATTTTTATGCATTCCCATTTTTCCATTCTCTGGCCCACTGGGAGACAGGGTGTGAGGGTGTCCTAGTTCTATGTCCTATGGTTTTTTTGTTTATCTCTAGGGGGCCAGCCCATACAAATTTGCACAAACTGTCACCCAATTTAGCCCATGCTGGGATCGCTTCTGCAAGTCTTGTCAGTGGATTCTTCCAAAATTGATTCATAATTACATATCATTACATATAACTAGTCAACCACGCTGCTCGAAATTAAGCAAAAAGAAAATGTATTGTGTGTTTAACAATGCGTTCATTTAAAGTTTACTGTGTCCTGACAGTTTATTGTATCCCAAAAGTTGGCTGTATCCCCAAATTTTACTGTATCCCGAAAGTTTACCGTACAGTGGCCCTAATTCCGTGTTGTTCGCTCATTAGCTGCTTTTAGCAGCCATGCAAACGCTAAGCCGCCGCCCTCTGGGAGTGTATCTTAGCTTAGCAGAAGTGCGAACGAAAGGATCGCACAGCGGCTACAAAATTATTTTGTGCAGCTTCGGAGTAGCTCCAGACCTACTCCTAGCTTGCGATCACTGCAGACAATTTAGTTCCTGTTTTGACATCACGAATAAGCCCTGCGTTCGGCCAGCCATGCCTACGTTTCACCAGCCACGCCTGCGTTTTTCTCCGGCACGCCTGCGTTTTTTCACTCACTCCCTGAAACGGTCAGTTGACACCCAGAAACACCCACTTCCTGTCAATCACTCTGCGGTCAGCAGTGCGACTGAAAAGCTTCGCTAGACCTTGTGTGAAATTACATAATTCGTTGTAATAGTACGACGTGCGTGCGCATTGCGCCGCATACGCATGCGCAGAACTGCCGTTTTTTTGCCTGATCGCTGCGCTGCGAACGAAAGCAGCTAGCGATCAACTCGGAATGACCACCCGTATACAGAACTAAAGGATTAAACTTTTGGGATCCAGTAAACTTTTGGAAAACAGTATTTAAACAGAATTAATTATATTAACTGAATTTAGGGTAGAAAAAAAATTGTCAAGGGATTCGCTGTAATTTACAATCCAAAGGGGAAAAGCGCACTCCTCCCACTCAATGCTTTTTCTATGAGAAAAAAAAATCACGACTTTGACGCATTATTCTTCAACAACCTGGCCACTTATCAAAATTCTGCGCCCTCACTGCGCATCTACATCACACACCCTATCAAATGACACCTGAACCATCAAAACCGTTGTCATTGCGGAGTAATTGCTCTCACAAGAAATCTGCTTAGCTGATTAAATATATAGATTTAACAGTGCATACGAATGGAATACACCATGGGTACAGAGTAGACCTCATGTTACTGACGAGAGGTGGCCCCAGGTTGGCATAACCTTACTCTACAAGTGATCATTGGCATATCCTTGTGCCCTGTGGTAAATTACGTACTGGTACAGTAGTTGGGGCAGTGTAATAACCTCATTTGATTGCCTGTTTGTTTTCCGGGAGTTACAGTGTCATGTGACATCTTTCTATACGCTGACACCAAGCGGTCCTTAATGCTTCTTTCATATTTGTATTTTCCCACAGGAGATAATTGCTTTCATCGGTCTCTCGGCCAGCTTTGGTGTTTCCATTCCGGGCATGGTCTTTACTGCTAATGATCATAAAGATTGGTATGATGACACGGCTACTGTCTGTGACACTTTTCGCAATGGGAGAGACACCTTTAACAGCTATGGCTACAGAGTGACAAGACCTCCCAGAGATTATGGTTATGACTGGGATCTGGAGAAATGCAAGAAGGGTTTTCAGCAATACCAGGTATGAATTGTGGGGTAAATGTGTGCGCCCAATGTATATCCTTCCAGGCACCCTTCTCTCTAGCCAGTAGCACAGTAGAGTCTGAGCACTAGGGGGCACAGACAGTATTATGCATGTACAGGTCTCCAAGAAAATGGCTCGTGGCCATTTTCCCATGGATTTCCTTACTATGCATGCGCAAAATGCCGGAAAAATGGCCACTGCGCCATTTTTCCAATTATTTGTAGATAGGAGCTGCTGGTGACAGGGGACTTGGATAGGTGAGTATTGAAAAATGGGTGCAGGGTGTGCGATGTGGGCCCTCCTGCACTCAGGGGCCCGTGTGCATTGCACATACTGCACCCATTATAGATATACCACTGGGTATACTGCCCTTACTTAAGGTGGGTACACACCTAAAGATATATCTGCAGTTGAATCGATCTGCCGATATATCTGCAGTTGGTACACACTGACCAACCACCACTGCCATCTTCAGATATATCTGTTGTTAAGAAGATTGGCCAATTAATCTTTCCTCTGTGACAATATCTATAATATTTGTCCTATTAAAAACACGTTAAAGGTTAAAGAACACAGTACGCAATTGGCGCAAAAGGTACCGCAAGGGTATGCGCAGACGCTGTGCACAGGGTGTGAACACAGGCATTGCAGATACTTACAGAATTAAACTAGAATAACTATACCTTAAGGAATGTACTTATACTGTAAACCTCTGTGTAGTGGTAGAGTGTAGATGCAACACGGTGTAACCTTATTAACTTAAAAGCTGTTTGAGTGTCACCGACGCTCTGAGAATACTTAACACTATAAGAAATACACAGATACCTGGGCTTAGGGTCTAACGCCTTATATATATATTATGGATGGTATGCTTGCAAAAGAATAATACAATACAATTATACACTACCAATATAACATAGACTAACTAACCAGATTACTACACATAAAATACAATAATGGTACAATAATACTTTAAGAGGAAAAGAGAGAGAAAAGGGGAGAAGAGAGAGAGAGAGAGAATGGCTAACAATAACAATAAGACAATATGGTTGCAGATAAAACTACACATGTGAGAGACAATCGCTGCGCAGTTAGTCAATGCTGAAAACCGCATGGGATGAAAGCTAGACTCCATTTTGAGAAAACTCCCATGATTCCAAAGACTGCAACACATGGTTGAAAGGGGGAGGGGAAAACACCCGGCAGCAGCCATTTTAGATTTGCAGGTCCAAACACATGGCACTCTCTGCTACACCACAATCACATAGCAGAAGACACAAGACTCCATTTTATTCCAAAATGTCCAAGCCTCAAAACAATGCATATGTTCTGATTTTACAATTCCAAACTATCTAAATCACCTTTCACAATTTCAAGCAAACACAGTATCTCAATAACCAGAGCATATGAGCTATCACAAGACCAGACCACCAGGTACCCACAAGTATCAGCCTGCCATTGCTACAAGCACATATTCAAAAGTACTGCATGGTCTTATTCATGATTAACAAGATATATTATAACAAACCAGCACAATCTATTTTAAATCACCATAGGCAAACAAATACCACAAATACTATGCTACAGATTGTCTACTGTTCCAATTCATCACAGACTTCACAGAGTATCAACAGAAACACCCAACAATCACACAACTGCCCAAACCTCGTTAACCTTAAGCCATTTGTATCTCCAAACTAACTAATCTATGCCAATCAGCCATGAGATATTGAGATTATGATACTTAGCCTTTCGTAAGGAGCCTGGTGATGATCCAGCCATGCTTGCTGTGTGTAAGGTAGCTGTGTGAGTGAGTTACAGTATATCTGTCCTCAGAGGCCCCCACAACTGACCCCGACCCCCCCCCCAGACAGGAACTATTCTCCTGTGTGTCTGTTCCTGGGGGAGGGGTCTCTCTCTCTCCTTTATGATTGAGTCACTATTCTCTTTGTATATGCTGATCAGGTTCAGCCCTGAAAACTTAGTAAATGGTTGGCTTGATCATTCATTGTTCTAACAAAGTGATCTTAGCTTTTATGCATATAATCATATCTATCTGCTGCAATGTCCTACAACTTCACAACAAGCATCAAACTAACCCACACATCATTCTGCTTGCTTCAATACCAAACATGACGGGCGCATCTGGTTCTGTTCAAATAATACACATTCATGACATCAATTCATCAGCCAATTCTAAATCTCCATGATGTCTGGTGCTCGACATTATTATAACCATGTACTGTATGAAACAAGCGCCGAATCCATCTCCGTGCCATGTCCGAGCAAATGCGTGTGTTACTATATATTGCTGTGCTCGCTGCGCATATTTGCAAGTATAGCGACTTAAATGTGTGCAGTTTGTATGTTCTCTCTATGTAATATTTTTTATTTTGACAGTCCACCCTTTGGCAGTCACCAATAACTGCCACTTCCTAAAACATTTCAAAAAGAGAAAAATATATGTCATATGTAAATACATTTCTATGATTGGGTAAGGGAGGAGAGAAGAGAAGGTGTGAAGAGGGTATGACCTAGTGAGATAGCAGAAGCATGTGTGTATGAATCCATGTTTGGGGGGTCATGTATCATTGTGCCGTACGTGTTGTACATCAAGCTTCGAGGTATTGCGAAGTATACATTTGAATTCCTTCTTATCCCGTATTAAGGGTCTGTGGATGGGCTGTCAAACTCTACCGAGCTCTTTTCGGCTGTGGTTGCAACAAAATGGGGAAGCACATTTTAGTTGATGATACATGAATGGGGGAGGTATGTGATTGCTGATATCTGTGCCTGTATTCCCTATCGACTATGTGTGTCATTACCTGAGGGTCGTAGAGATGAAGATAAAGAACACTTATGGTAAATGCAGTGGTATTCTATGTCAGGTTAATGTACATTTGTCGGTTGAAGTCTTGTTCGGTGTCTGTTGAATGCAGTCTTCTTTGTGCTTTTGCCCATAAGGTGCGAGCAGAAAGCTTTGCCAATGTCCATAGATTTACAAAAGTGTTGGGCTAGCGTAATTTTAAAATTTCTAGGGAAACTGGGGATCTATGGCATAGTTCATCAAATATCTGTGTATAAGGTTGTCAAAACTTCTTCTTTAATCCATCAGTTGTCTGTATACCGGCTCATCAAATTCCTCGTCCAAGTGGGTCTTTTTACCTTGGAGAAAACGGAAAAACAGGTGAAAGAAACTGACCGTATAATCGCATTTTCATCACATCATTGTTTCTACAGTTGGGTCATAAATCAAATCTATTGGAATTACAATTTCCTCACTCCTTAGACTCATTACCTCAGGTAGTACTTTTCCAATATAACACAATCCTTCAGAGTTTGGGGCAAGCCACTTTATACGCCTTCCTCCCGCATATGAAATATGCATCATCGGGGAGAACATATGGGACGGAGTAGGACATTACCATATTACACATCTTCCATGTGAACTCTCCTAACCCTAATTCTCCCATCTGTTTAGTACACCTATCAGTTTGTACGATCTGTGCACTGTATCCTAGAGATACCTCTCCAACTCTCGTGATCCTATTTCCTAGGGTATACCTATATCGGAAAGATTTTTCCTTACCGGCTATGTGGCGTATAAGCTCTGTATCTGTTGGCATTCTATCTGCTCTATATGAAAAGGTCATGGTTTGGTTACTCCATGACACTTCCCAATTTCCCGGCTTTCGGGGATTGGAAATGTTAAAACATATTAGGGACTTATCCACATGATATTGGTGGAGCTTCAAACTAGGAGGGCTGGAGATATTAAACCTCCTGTCCACCGGTCTCCCACCCTTTAGCTCAAGTACCTCCCCTACCGTTAAAGGAAATGGTACTAGCCCTGATTTGCTATGACCTTGAGGTACTTGAGAGCATACCCAACAATCTGTCTTATTTAACACATTACCCACTAAGGAGTGATAGTCACTCAATGGATGCCGGTCCATGTGGATATTAAAACTGGATTGGCATTTCTTAATGCACCCATCCTCAACTACATTGTCACAGAGCCTACAGATACAGTTTTCTTCAGCTAACAATCCTTCACAATGTTTACAAATAACATGGCTGCTAGATCGTTTCCGGTACTCGCCTTTGCTTGGTGATTGTGTTGCTATTGGAAATTTACACCTCCGTCTTAGTCATTGGAACCTTTCTGGTGTCAAAACTTCTTTCTCGACCTCACTGGTACTCTCACCGAAACAGACTGCTCGGGTCAACGTCATGGTCAACAGGAAAATCCATATCACAGTCTCTTGAGGCGAGTCCATCTTACAGGAGGAGAAAAGGAGAAATTTGTAATGGGGGTACAGGAAAACAGTTTGAGGGGGAGAGAAACTTGTTACGATAATTAGTTCTCTAGTCTTGTTGTTCTTCTTGTTCTGCTGTCATCTCAAAGGTGTTGTCTCTCAGTCTTCCAAACGAACATTCTGGTGATACAATATTCCTTCCCAACCAGCGATCTTTCTGTAAGGAGCAAAAATCTGGCATTACCATTTGTCTAACTGATGTGTGACATACCATCTTTAAAACATGAAAACATGAGTGAGTAGCGAGAGAACAAAAAAAACAAAAGAGAGAGAGAACAATTCATATATGTATATATAACATAACACAACATCAAACATTTTAAAACATTGTCAGATCATCAGGCTGTCATATCTACATGTCCAATGGTTTCCTTGCGCAGTCCCTCCCACCAGCACCTCCATACCCTCTGTATCTGGCCAGGATACCTTGATGTGGGTGGGTCATGCTGGGGTTTGGTAGACTTCTGCAAAGACCAAGCAGATATGCAATGTTTGAGTCCTACCAATAATCGTCAGAGATGGGAAGAGAAAAAGAAACATTTTACAGATACATTTACAACTTTTCACCCGGTCATTCCTGTGTCTTCAGGGAATGACCTCCCATTTCATTAACTGTAACCTCAGGCTTACTATCAGTCCTAGTGATCCCCTTTCCTGACTATATATTATGGGTGTGGCCCAAAATTCTTCCTATATGATCCCTGATTATAATTTGGTGTGTCATATTCATGCTCATATTCATGTCTAGGGGGTCTGACTTTATGTGGGCTGTTGCAGTTACTGGCATAATGCCCTTCTCTTTTGCAAAGATCACAAACCCTGGGCTTCCTCCAAGTGTCAGTGAAATGGGGTCTTGGTTAATTTGATGCCTCCTCAAACGCTTGGATGCTCATCACCATCAACCGCTTTCCCTGTACTTCTCCTCTGATTCCTTGGATACCATGATTATGTCGTTGTCTAGGGAGTTGATATACCTTCTGTGAATCTTTGATCATACACTTAGATCTTTCCTAGGATCTGGGAAATCAGATATGATTGATCTCAATTCTGTCCGGGACCAGGGATGGCGCATTGCACTGTCCTTGACGGGAATGATTCCCTGATCGTCAGTCTTCCCATTGGGGACTGTGATCACCCTGACAGGACTAAACTCAATTACATCACCTTGTTTTGGTCTTACAATATGGGGTACATTTGTTTGTGCGTGATATAAAACATTGTACGTACCTGTGGACACGACCTCACCTGACCCTCCGTTAGGGGGTTTGATTATTGCCTTTACCAATTTGGTCGCGTCCACCTGGGTGTCTTGTAGGCTGGCTGCTGGAAGAGATGCCGACATCGTTCTGGGCTCACTTTCTTGCTGATAATCCTGAGGGAAGTTTAACATGGGAAGCGACTTGCACAGGTTAACATTTGTGATTTTTACACTTTCATTTTTATAAACATTATTACATTTGTTACTTTCGTTCTTAATACAGTTACTAAGTGCATTTTTATCGTACAACATTGTGCCATTTCTCTGCAACCATAATCCTCTCCATTGCCATGTCTCTCTTCCCAAGATGAGGGTCAGATATGTCAGTTAACTCTCTTTGCATTTCACTTTCCTGTTGCCACAATTTTAAACAATCATAATGTTTGATCCGTCTCTTTGCTGATTTAATGAGACATATCCTTCTCCTTAAATTCGTTAACACTTCTGTGCTGAAGCTACCTACTCTTGGGAATTTCTCCCCGTCGTGTACTGTCATTCTCTCCCATTCATCACATAAAGCTTCTGTGTGACTTCCGTACTTTTCACACATTACGTACCTTGCCGACCCGACTGGTCGGTTTATAGAATCAACCCGAACCGAGGTTGATCGCCCCCTTCCTGAACAACTGGCCCCCATAATTTGCAGGTGTTACGGAACCTTACAAAAAACCAAGATATTCACGATAGGTTGGCGGTGAAGTTTACCGAGCACCTCACTCACTCGCCCACGCTGACCAATACGACCTGATCACACTGATATAGTGCTGGCGTACTCGACCCAGGGCCCCTATTAACCTTTGTTTACTGGAAAATGCGAGTGTGATCCGAAGAGCATTAACCCTTTCCAGTAAAGGTGTGGTTGTCAGATAGTTCCTGAGTGACCAGCGAACTTCCCTTTTTGAAAAAATAAAAAATTACACAAATCACGTTAGAATGTACAAATAGCGTTTATGACCTTCGTACACAAATAGTACCGGTCAGGTTTACTAATGCACACAATTACGTGCGGTACAATCGTTCAGCACATAAGCAACTAATCTTATGTACGGAGCGACCAGCGGAATCGAAAATTGCGGCTGCGAATTCCTTCAGCAAGAGCTTGTATGGCCTATATGGGTGTTGCACCAACCCTTTTTTTGGTGTTGTGCCTGTGGACTCTATAGCGGACTTCCTTGTCTGCTGTACCTAGACCTCCTGGTCTGTTATGACCTCCAGGTCTGCTACAGTATGACCTCCTGGTCTGCTATACTCTAATGCTCAAATTTTATGTTTAACCAAGGATGCCTCCCTAGCCACCGTGCATGTCACTTACACGTATGTACCTTCACGAGAACTCGATGATTTCTTTTGGTTCAATCCTCAAAATTGTAAAAACAAACACTCACTCACCACATATACACTTTTGTTTCTATTTCTATTTCTGCGCAGAAATTTTCTTTAGACCAGATGTGTTGTAAATTTGGAGAAGGATCTGTTAATTTGAATTTCGAATTTAAAATAGATTTGCGCTACTTATCGCCTGTTGCGTTATTTATCGCGTTGAAATAATACTATTGTGTGACTTGAGTTACGTGGGCGTACTCAGACGCTCCGTTGCGTAATTTACGCTGCGTGCGTCGGCCTTTGCGCACGCGAGTCTCTCCCTTTGTTAGAGACACGTGTACACCAGTCTTTGTCCACCGTAACACAACTAACACGTTTATCAATGTAGATGATCCTCGATCATCTACCGAACACCACACCAATCTCTCCTTGTACCTTTAGGTAGAGCTGCGTGTGTGCTTTTTACAATTATAACCTTAAACATTACTTTTTATCTTTTTAACTACTAATAGCAACAAATCTTTCTTAGCACGTTATCAATGCAAATGGCAAACAGGAAGGTGAGATGTGAAACTTACACAAATGAACATGCAATTCTAAATTTAATCTAATAACATACATTGATGTAAGCACACGCATATAGATTTTACATATAAGTACCAATCACTACTACTTATGATTGACTATGATATAGATTAAATAAATGCATAAAAAAAAACTCATTAAATGATGATTTCTTTTGACAGTGGATGGCTGATTATTTCCTGAGTCAACTGAAAATCAGCCGCTTAGGGGAGAGAAAGAAAATAAAAAAAAAAATTTTGACCTTCCCAAAATGGCCGCTGCTCCTCCCCCTTTCACCTCCATGAGGGTCACACAAAATGGTGGACAGACCATGCTGCTTCTTGTCACAAAGAAAGTCATCATTCAAACTCCTAAAGTTATTCTAGGCCTGAGTTTTTAAAAAAAAAACTATATCAAGGCTATGCAGAGCGATTAAAAATAATTTTAAACCTATTTAAACAGACAAACCATCCAATCTGCGTGTGTAGTTGGCACCAAATAGAAATAAAAAAAAAACAGATTTTCAAAGACAATAACATACTGTTTCTACCTTCCAGTTCCCGAATTCCCTCAGCACTCCTTACCAAGTGAAGCAGACAATTAACTGGTCAGCACTGCAGTATCCCCGACCTCCAAACGGTTTAACGAGGGATACTACCTTCCACTCTTTGCTGACCGATAATGTCTGCTGAAGTTACCTAGTGCAGATATGTGAAGACCGGAGGAGCTCCCCAATTGACAATATCTATAATATTTGTCCTATTAAAAACACGTTAAAGGTTAAAGAACACAGTACGCAATTGGCGCAAAAGGTACCGCAAGGGTATGCGCAGACGCTGTGCACAGGGTGTGAACACAGGCATTGCAGATACTTACAGAATTAAACTAGAATAACTATACCTTAAGGAATGTACTTATACTGTAAACCTCTGTGTAGTGGTAGAGTGTAGATGCAACACGGTGTAACCTTATTAACTTAAAAGCTGTTTGAGTGTCACCGACGCTCTGAGAATACTTAACACTATAAGAAATACACAGATACCTGGGCTTAGGGTCTAACGCCTTATATATATATTATGGATGGTATGCTTGCAAAAGAATAATACAATACAATTATACACTACCAATATAACATAGACTAACTAACCAGATTACTACACATAAAATACAATAATGGTACAATAATACTTTAAGAGGAAAAGAGAGAGAAAAGGGGAGAAGAGAGAGAGAGAGAGAGAGAGAATGGCTAACAATAACAATAAGACAATATGGTTGCAGATAAAACTACACATGTGAGAGACAATCGCTGCGCAGTTAGTCAATGCTGAATACCGCATGGGATGGAAGCTAGACTCCATTTTGAGAAAACTCCCATGATTCCAAAGACTGCAACACATGGTTGAAAGGGGGAGGGGAAAACACCCGGCAGCAGCCATTTTAGATTTGCAGGTCCAAACACATGGCACTCTCTGCTACACCACAATCACATAGCAGAAGACACAAGACTCCATTTTATTCCAAAATGTCCAAGCCTCAAAACAATGCATATGTTCTGATTTTACAATTCCAAACCATCTAAATCACCTTTCACAATTTCAAGCAAACACAGTATCTCAATAACCAGAGCATATGAGCTATCACAAGACCAGACCACCAGGTACCCACAAGTATCAGCCTGCCATTGCTACAAGCACATATTCAAAAGTACTGCATGGTCTTATTCATGATTAACAAGATATATTATAACAAACCAGCACAATCTATTTTAAATCACCATAGGCAAACAAATACCACAAATACTATGCTACAGATTGTCTACTGTTCCAATTCATCACAGACTTCACAGAGTATCAACAGAAACACCCAACAATCACACAACTGCCCAAACCTCATTAACCTTAAGCCATTTGTATCTCCAAACTAACTAATCTATGCCAATCAGCCTTGAGATATTGAGATTATGATACTTAGCCTTTCGTAAGGAGCCTGGTGATGATCCAGCCATGCTTGCTGTGTGTAAGGTAGCTGTGTGAGTGAGTTACAGTATATCTGTCCTCAGAGGCCCCCACAACTGACCCCGACCCCCCCCAGACAGGAACTATTCTCCTGTGTGTCTGTTCCTGGGGGAGGGGTCTCTCTCTCTCCTTTATGATTGAGTCACTATTCTCTTTGTATATGCTGATCAGGTTCAGCCCTGAAAACTTAGTAAATGGTTGGCTTGATCATTCATTGTTCTAACAAAGTGATCTTAGCTTTTATGCATATAATCATATCTATCCGCTGCAATGTCCCACAACTTCACAACAAGCATCAAACTAACCCACACATCATTCTGCTTGCTTCAATACCAAACATGACGGGCGCATCTGGTTCTGTTCAAATAATACACATTCATGACATCAATTCATCAGCCAATTCTAAATCTCCATGATGTCTGGTGCCCGACATTATTATAACCATGTACTGTATGAAACAAGCGCCGAATCCATCTCCGTGCCATGTCCGAGCAAATGCGTGTGTTACTATATATTGCTGTGCTCGCTGCGCATATTTGCAAGTATAGCGACTTAAATGTGTGCAGTTTGTATGTTCTCTCTATGTAATATTTTTGACTTTGACATCTGTATACACTGGCAGATCGTCATCAAGAAATGTGTCAAATATTCCTGCAATTTACATAATGGGCTGGCCTTCTAAAGAGCACACAGGAAAAGGCAGAGGGGTGACAGGCAAAGGATGATTGTGACAGGCAGAGGGTGATGAGCCAGGGGCGTTTTAAGAGAGGAGGAGGCCCGTGTTCAGCCTCCTCCATCGGGCCCCCTCCTCTCTGCCCGGAGTGCTGAAGAGTCTGAGCACTAGAGGGCTCAGACTCTACTGCGCATGCGCAGATCTCCGGGAAAATGGCGCGACGGCCATTTCCCCTCAGATTTCTCTACTGTGCATTCGCAGAACTCTGTGAAAATGGCCGCTGGACCATTTTCACTGTGTTCTAACGGCGCTGCGGATGCCGGTGCTGGACTTCGTAGTGGTGAGTATTTTAAAAATGGGTGCAGTGTGTGTGGTGTGGGCCCCTCTGGACTCAGGGGCCCGTGTGCACCGCGCACACTGCACCCATTATAGAAACGCCAGTGTGATGAGCAGAGAATGAGAGGCAGAAGCTGACGAGGAGAGGAGAGTGTGACGAGAAGAGGCAGGGGGTGATCTGCAGAAGCTGATGAGCAGAGAGTGAGAGGCTGACTGGTAGATGGTGATGGGCAGAGGATGATGGGGAGAGGCAGAAGGTAATGAGCAGAAAGTGAGAGGTAGAGGATGATGGAGGAGTTAATTTATAGACAGGTGCTTTATATGCTGCTTACAGCTGCCTGGAACTCCCTGGAACTAACACAGGATGCAATTAAAATACCGGCTGTCGGGATCCCGGCGATCAGGAGACAGATGCCTGAATCCCGACAGGCGGTGAAATGCCGACGGCCGAAATCCCGACCACTGCAGGTCCTCGCCACCAACTGAGTAGGAATATAACCTTTGGCAAGCAAAGCGAGCCTGCGAAGGGACTCATTGCCAGGATTCTGACAGACATATACCGCGTATGTCCAGGGACGTGCGGTAAGCTAAATGGCTCAGGAGGCACTGGCTAGCACCAGAGCCAGATTTACACACAATATATGAGCCAAAGGGTTCATGTGGGCATTATACACAGGGGCAGCAGTATATACTCCTGGAAATTTGGTAAGTTTTGATAAGAGATGTGCGGAAAAGATAGGCACTGCCTCACCTGCCATAGACTTTTTATTCCAGAGTTTTGGCTATAAAATTGATTAGAATAATACAAAGAAGATATTTCAAACATATTCTTTGTATTTTTCATATACTTTATACAGTTAAAACTCTGGCTCAAACGTTAGTATGACAGGAAAGGCTCTACCTCACCCCACTGCACGTCAACTGTATTCCCTAACACACACCCACGTGTCACTACACATCAGAACAGCAATACTCTCCTCAAATACAGATGTAGCCACACTCATCCATCCTGCAACTTGGCGTATTCATGTCAATCCAAGCGTGGCAAGTGTGCCCGTAACTAGGATGTATGCATGCGTCCCTTAGGAATAAATGGGCAGAGTACCAAGGGGGGTCATTCCGAGTTGTTCGCTCGTTATTTTTTTCTCACAACGGAGCGATTAGTCGCTAATGCGCATGCGCAATGTCCGCAGTGCGACAGCGCCAAGTAAATTTGCTATGCAGTTAGGTATTTTACTCACGGCATTACAAGGTTTTTTCTTCGTTCTGGTGATCGTAATGTGATTGACAGGAAGTGGGTGTTTCTGGGCGGAAACTTGCCGTTTTATGGGAGTGTGTGAAAAAACGCTGCAGTTTCTGGGAAAAACGCGGGAGTGGCTGGAGAAACGGAGGAGTTTCTGGGCGAACGCTGGGTGTGTTTGTGACGTCAAACCAGGAACGACAAACACTGAACTGATCGCACTGGAAGAGTAAGTCTCGAGCTACTCAGAAACTGCACAGAGAAGTCTTTTCGCAATATTGCGAATCTTTCGTTCGCAATTTTGATAAGCTAAGATTCACTTCCAGTAGGCGGCGGCTTAGCGTGTGCAAAGCTGCTAAAAGCAGCTTGCGAGCGAACAACTCGGAATGAGGGCCTAAGGGCCTAATTCAGATCTAATAGCAGCAGCAAATTTGTTAGCAGTTGGGCAAAACCATGTGGACTGCAGGGGGGGCAGATATAACATGTGCAGAGAGAGTTAGATTTGGGTGGGGTGTGTTCAAACTGAAATCTTAATTGCAGTGTAAAAATAAAGCATCCAGTATTTACCCTGCACAGAAACAAAATACCCCACCCAAATCTAAAGGCCCGTACAGTACACACTGGCCGATATATCGTCCGTTCTCGTGAACGGACGATATATTGCGGGTCCGTCGGCCAGTGTGTACGGCCGATACGTCTGTGAACTCCGTCGTTCACAGACGTATCGCGTCGGCCCCGCAGCACAGCCAACGGCCAATGTATCTACCGATATATTGGCGCGTCTGTGTGTACGGCGGTCGGCCGACCGCCCGTACACATGCTGCGGCGGCCGGCGTTGATTGACAGCTGAACTGGGCGGGCGTGTGTACACGCCCGCCCAGTTCATGGCGTTAGTCCCCAACGGATCGGGCACTGTGTATGCTCAACACACTGGGGGTGATTCCGAGTTGTTCGCTCGCTAGCTGCTTTTAGCAGCATTGCACACTCTAAGCCGCCGCCCTCTGGGAGTGTATCTTAGGTTAGCAGAACAGCGAACGAAAGATTAGCAGAATTGCGAATAGAAATTTCTTAGCAGTTTTTGAGTAGCTCCAGACTTACTCACAAATAGCGATCAGTTCAGTCAGTTTCGTTCCTGGTTTGACGTCACACACACGCCCAGCGTTCGGCCAGCCACTCCCCTGTTTCTCCAGACACTCCCGCGTTTTTCCCTGAAACGCCTGCGTTTTTCCGCACACTCCCAGAAAACGGCCAGTTTCCGCCCAGAAACACCCACTTCCTGTCAATCACACTACGATCACTTCAACGATGAAAAATCTTCGTTCGGGCGTGAGTAAATCTACTAAGTTTTGTGTTAAAATACTAACCGCATGCGCACTGCGAATCATGCGCATTTTTGCCTTAATCGCTCTGTTGCGAAAATCGTCAACGAGCGAACAACTCGGAATGACCCCCACTGCCCGATCCGTCCATAGATATATCTGCAGATCAATTGATCTGCAGATATATCTTCCAGTGTGTACCCACCTTAACTCTCTCTGCACATGTTATATTACCGCGCCCTCCCCCCCTGCAGTGCACATGGGGGGTCATTCCGAGTTGTTCGCTCAGTAAATTTTTTCGCATCGCAGCGATTTTCCGCTTAGTGCGCATGCGCAATGTCCGCAATTTGCTATGCAGTTAGGTATTTTACTCACGGCTTTTTCTTCGTTCAGGCGATCGTAATGTGATTGACAGGAAGTGGGTGTTTCTGGGCGGAAACAGGCCGTTTTATGGGCGTGTGGGAAAAAACGCTACCGTTTCTGTGAAAAACGCGGGAGTGGCTGGAGAAACGGAGGAGTGTCTGGGCGAACGCTGGGTGTGTTTATGACGTCAAACCAGGAGCGACAAGCACTGAACTGATCGCAGATGCCGAGTAAGTCTCGAGCTACTCAGAAACTGCACAGAGATGTCTTTTCGCTATATTGCGAATCTTTCGTTCGCAATTTTAAGAAGCTAAGATTCACTCCCAGTAGGCGGCGGCTTAGCGTGTGTAAAGCTGCTAAAAGCAGCTTGCGAGCGAACAACTCGGAATGAGGGCCATGGTTTTGCCCATTAGCTAACAAATTTGCTGCTGCGATTAGAACTGAATTACCCCCAAGTTGCATCCGTGCCTCAGCCGCAGAATGGATGAGCATGGCTACATCTATAGGTGTTTTCTATTTTATGCATTCCAATCACCCAAAAGGCACACAATTCGTATCCAAAATGTATTGTTACAAAGGATCATACGCAAAAGACCCAACTCCCAATAATCAGTGCATGTAGACAGATGTGATTGCAGAACTGTTCCAGATTCCTAATTCTTCCCTTCCTCAGTCATATGCATACGGAATGAGAGTACAGAAGGGGGGAGAACCCAGATCCGATGATGGCTGTACTAAGCCCTATAAGGCATGCAGGCCTCACCATCTGTGTGATCATGTCCCTGCTGACCTACAGTATATAGATAACACAGGCCCTGATGGACTAAATGTATCATAGAGCGTAGCCATGGACATTGGGGTGGAAGTCAGCCACATAGAGGGACGACATGGGGTAGCAGCTACTATCTGTGTGCATCACCCGCCCAGGATTACACACTAAATGATGTGTGTAATCGGTGACCTCACTGGCGACGGGACCCGGCGGGGTGTCAGCATCGGCAAGTGCATACACACTTACCAATGTCAGCAGCAGCGGGGGACGGGGTGGGGCCTTGCTGTGTTCGGCAGCATGGCATCACTAGTGACATCCTCGGATTGAGATGCATGTAAAGCCGACTAGGGATGTTGCTAGCGATCTAGTGGGTACACACTGGACAATAAAGTAAATTTGTTGTAATGAATGGTCGTTATCGGCAAATTTGTTTTGAATGTTGTCTAGTGTATACCCAGCTTTACCCAGTGAAAGGAGACAGCAGGCTGCGATTTCCCGACATATCGGTACAGGTTGTACTTAGTGATAAGCGGGTTCGGTTTCTCGGAAACCGAACCCCCCCGAACTTCACGCTTTTTACACGGGTCCGAGGCAGACTCGGATCTTCCCGCCTTGCTCGGCTAACCCGAGCGCGCCCGAACGTCATCATGCCGCTGTCGGATTCTCGCGAGGCTCGTATTCTATCGCGAGACTCGGATTCTATATAAGGAGCCGCGCGTCGCCGCCATTTTCACACGTGTATTGAGATTGATAGGGAGAGGACGTGGCTGGCGTCCTCTCCGTTTAGAATAGAAATAGATAGTGAGAGTGAGACACTTGATTTACTGGAGCTTAGGAGTACTCAGAGAGTGCAGAGTTTACTAGTGACTGACCAGTGACCACCAGTGCAGTTTTATTATTATTTAATATAATCCGTTCTCTGCCTGAAAAAAAACGATACACAGTGACACAGTAACAGTATACCATATCTGTGCTCAGCCTCAGTGTGCTGCATCATCTATGTATATCTGACTGTGCTGAGTGCTCAGTGCTCACACAGCTTAATTGTGGGGGAGACTGGGGAGCAGTTATAGCAGGAGTACATTAACAGTGCACACTTTTGCTGCCAGAGTGCCACTGCCAGTGTGACTGACCAGTGACCAGTGACCACCAGTATATTGTGATTGTCTGCCTGAAAAAGTTAAACACTCGTCGTGTGGTGTTTTTATTCTATAAACGCATTCTGCTGACAGTGTCCAGCAGGTCCGTCATTATATAATATATACCTGTCCGGCTGCAGTAGTGATATATATATATTTTTTATATCATTATCATCCAGTCTATATTAGCAGCAGACGCAGTACGGTAGTCCACGGCTGTAGCTACCTCTGTGTCGGCAGTCGCTCGTCCATCCATAATTGTATACCACCTACCTGTTGTGTTTTTTTTTTTTTCTATCTTCTTGATACTAGTAGCTTACTTTAGGAGTCTGCAGTGCTGACAGTGTCCAGCAGGTCCGTCATTATATAATATATACCTGTCCGGCTGCAGTAGTGATATATATATATTTTTTTATATCATTATCATCCAGTCTATATTAGCAGCAGACGCAGTACGGTAGTCCACAGCTGTAGCTACCTCTGTGTCGGCAGTCGCTCGTCCATCCATAATTGTATACCACCTACCTGTTGTGTTTTTTTTTTCTATCTTCTTGATACTAGTAGCTTACTTTAGGAGTCTGCAGTGCTGACAGTGTCCAGCAGGTCCGTCATTATATAATATATACCTGTCCGGCTGCAGTAGTGATATATATATATTTTTTATATCATTATCATCCAGTCTATATTAGCAGCAGACGCAGTACGGTAGTCCACAGCTGTAGCTACCTCTGTGTCGGCAGTCGCTCGTCCATCCATAATTGTATACCACCTACCTGTTGTGTTTTTTTTTTCTATCTTCTTGATACTAGTAGCTTACTTTAGGAGTCTGCAGTGCTGACAGTGTCCAGCAGGTCCGTCATTATATAATATATACCTGTCCGGCTGCAGTAGTGATATATATATATTTTTTATATCATTATCATCCAGTCTATATAGCAGCAGACGCAGTACGGTAGTCCACGGCTGTAGCTACCTCTGTGTCGGCAGTCGCTCGTCCATCCATAATTGTATACCACCTACCTGTGGTGTTTTTTTTTTTCTATCTTCTTGATACTAGTAGCTTACTTTAGGAGTCTGCAGTGCTGACAGTGTCCAGCAGGTCCGTCATTATATAATATATACCTGTCCGGCTGCAGTAGTGATATATATATATATTTTTTATATCATTATCATCCAGTCTATATTAGCAGCAGACGCAGTACGGTAGTCCACGGCTGTAGCTACCTCTGTGTCGGCAGTCGCTCGTCCATCCATAAGTATACTAGTATCCATCCATCTCCATTGTTTACCTGAGGTGCCTTTTAGTTGTGCTTATTAAAATATGGAGAACAAAAATGTTGAGGTTCCAAAAATAGGGAAAGATCAAGATCGACTTCCACCTCGTGCTGAAGCTGCTGCCACTAGTCATGGCCGAGACGATGAAATGCCATCAAAGTCGTCTGCCAAGGCCGATGCCCAATGTCATAGTACAGAGCATGTAAAATCTAAAAACACCAAATATCAGTAAAAAAAGGACTCAAAAATCTAAAATAAAATTGTCGGAGGAGAAGCGTAAACTTGCCAATATGCCATTTACCACACGGAGTGGCAAGGAACGGCTGAGGCCCTGGCCTATGTTCATGGCTAGTGGTTCAGCTTCACATGAGGATGGAAGCACTCAGCCTATCGCTAGAAAAATGAAAAGACTCAAGCTGGCAAAAGCACAGCAAAGAACTGTGCGTTTTTCGAAATCACAAATCCACAAGGAGAGTCCAATTGTGTCGTTTGCGATGCCTGACCTTCCCAACACTGGACGTGAAGAGCATGCGCCTTCCACCATTTGCACGCCCCCTGCAAGTGCTGGAAGGAGCACCCGCAGTCCAGTTCCTGATAGTCAGATTGAAGATGTCAGTGTTGAAGTACACCAGGATGAGGAGGATATGGGTGTTGCTGGCGCTGGGGAGGAAATTGACCAGGAGGATTCTGATGGTGAGGTGGTTTGTTTAAGTCAGGCACCCGGGGAGACACCTGTTGTCCGTGGGAGGAATAGGGCCATTGACATGCCTAGTGAAAATACCAAAAAAATCAGCTCTTCGGTGTGGAAGTATTTCAACAGAAATGTGGACAACATTTGTCAAGCCGTGTGTTGCCTTTGTCAAGCTGTAATAAGTAGGGGTAAGGACGTTAACCACCTCGGAACATCCTCCCTTATACGTCACCTGCAGCGCATTCATCATAAGTCAGTGACAAGTTCAAAAACTTTGGGCGACAGCGGAAGCAGTCCACTGACCAGTAAATCCCTTCCTCTTGTAACCAAGCTCACGCAAACCACCCCACCAACTCCCTCAGTGTCAATTTCCTCCTTCCCCAGGAATGCCAATAGTCCTGCAGGCCATGTCACTGGCAATTCTGACGAGTCCTCTCCTGCCTGGGATTCCTCCGATGCATCCATGCGTGTAACGCCTACTGCTGCTGGCGCTGCTGTTGTTGCTGCAGGGAGTCGATGGTCATCCCAGAGGGGAAGTCGTACTCGTAAGACCACTTTTACTACTTCCACCAAGCAATTGACTGTCCAACAGTCCTTTGCGAGGAAGATGAAATATCACAGCAGTCATCCTGCTGCAAAGCGGATAACTGAGGCCTTGGCATCCTGGGCGGTGAGAAACGTGGTTCCGGTATCCATCATTACTGCAGAGCCAACTAGAGACTTGTTGGAGGTACTGTGTCCCCGGTACCAAATACCATCTAGGTTCCATTTCTCTAGGCAGGCGATACCGAAAATGTACACAGACCTCAGAAAAAGACTCACCAGTGTCCTAAAAAATGCCGTTGTACCCAATGTCCACTTAACCACGGACATGTGGACAAGTGGAGCAGGGAAGGCTCAGGACTATATGACTGTGACAGCCCACTGGGTAGATGTATGGACTCCCGCCGCAAGAACAGCAGCGGCGGCACCAGTAGCAGCATCTCGCAAACGCCAACTATTTCCTAGGCAGGCTACGCTTTGTATCACCGCTTTCCAGAATACGCACACAGCTAAAAACCTCTTACGGCAACTGAGGAAGATCATCGCAGAATGGCTTACCCCAATTGGACTCTCCTGTGGATTTGTGGCATCGGACAACGCCAGCAATATTGTGTGTGCATTAAATCTGGGCAAATTCCAGCACGTCCCATGTTTTGCACATACCTTGAATTTGGTGGTGCAGAATTATTTAAAAAACGAGAGGGGCGTGCAAGAGATGCTGTCGGTGGCCAGAAGAATTGCGGGACACTTTCGGCGTACAGGCACCACGTACAGAAGACTGGAGCACCACCAAAAACGCCTGAACCTGCCCTGCCATCATCTGAAGCAAGAAGTGGTAACGAGGTGGAATTCAACCCTCTATATGCTTCAGAGGTTGGAGGAGCAGCAAAAGGCCATTCAAGCCTATACAACTGAGCACGATATAGGAGGTGGAATGCACCTGTCTCAAGCGCAGTGGAGAATGATTTCAACGTTGTGCAAGGTTCTGCAACCTTTTGAACTTGCCACACGTGAAGTCAGTTCAGACACTGCCAGCCAGAGTCAGGTCATTCCCCTCATCAGGCTTTTGCAGAAGAAGCTGGAGACATTGAAGGAGGAGCTAACACAGAGCGATTCCGCTAGGCATGTGGGACTTGTGGATGGAGCCCTTAATTCGCTTAACAAGGATTCACGGGTGGTCAATCTGTTGAAATCAGAGCACTACATTTTGTCCACCGTGCTCGATCCTAGATTTAAAACCTACCTTGGATCTCTCTTTCCGGCAGACACAAGTCTGCTGGGGTTCAAAGAACTGCTGGTGACAAAATTGTCAAGTCAAGCGGAACGCGACCTGTCAACATCTCCTCCTTCACATTCTCCCGCAACTGGGGGTGCGAGGAAAAGGCTCAGAATTCCGAGCCCATCCGCTGGCGGTGATGCAGGGCAGTCTGGAGCGACTGCTGATGCTGACATCTGGTCCGGACTGAAGGACCTGACAACGATTACGGACATGTCGTCTACTGTCACTGCATATGATTCTCTCCCCATTGAAAGAATGGTGGAGGATTATATGAGTGACCGCATCCAAGTAGGCACGTCACACAGTCCGTACTTATACTGGCAGGAAAAAGAGGCAATTTGGAGGCCCTTGCACAAACTGGCTTTATTCTACCTAAGTTGCCCTCCCACAAGTGTGTACTCCGAAAGAGTGTTTAGTGCCGCCGCTCACCTTGTCAGCAATCGGCGTACGAGGTTACATCCAGAAAATGTGGAGAAGATGATGTTCATTAAAATGAATTATAATCAATTCCTCCGTGGAGACATTCACCAGCAGCAATTGCCTCCACAAAGTACACAGGGAGCTGAGATGGTGGATTCCAGTGGGGACGAATTGATAATCTGTGAGGAGGGGGATGTACACGGTGATATATCGGAGGATGATGATGAGGTGGACATCTTGCCTCTGTAGAGCCAGTTTGTGCAAGGAGAGATTAATTGCTTCTTTTTTGGTGGGGGTCCAAACCAACCCGTCATTTCAGTCACAGTCGTGTGGCAGACCCTGTCACTGAAATGATGGGTTGGTTAAAGTGTGCATGTCCTGTTTATACAACATAAAAGTGGGTGGGAGGGCCCAAGGACAATTCCATCTTGCACCTCTTTTTTCTTTCATTTTTCTTTGCGTCATGTGCTGTTTGGGGAGTAGTTTTTGGAAGGGCCATCCTGCGTGACACTGCAGTGCCACTCCTAGATGGGCCAGGTGTTTGTGTCGGCCACTTGGGTCGCTTATCTTAGTCACACAGCTACCTCATTGCGCCTCTTTTTTTCTTTGCGTCATGTGCTGTTTGGGGGGTGTTTTTTGGAAGGGCCATCCTGCGTGACACTGCAGTGCCACTCCTAGATGGGCCTGGTGTTTGTGTCGGCCACTTGGGTCGCTTATCTTAGTCACACAGCTACCTCATTGCGCCTCTTTTTTTCTTTGCGTCATGTGCTGTTTGGGGGGGGGGGGTTTGGAAGGGCCATCCTGCGTGACACTGTAGTGCCACTCCTAGATGGGCCAGGTGTTTGTGTCGGCCACTTGGGTCGCTTATCTTAGTCACACAGCTACCTCATTGCGCCTCTTTTTTTCTTTGCGTCATGTGCTGTTTGGGGGGTGTTTTTTGGAAGGGCCATCCAGCGTGACACTGCAGTGCCACTCCTAGATGGGCCAGGTGTTTGTGTCGGCCACTTGGGTCGCTTATCTTAGTCACACAGCTACCTCATTGCGCCTCTTTTTTTCTTTGCGTCATGTGCTGTTTGGGGGGTGTTTTTTGGAAGGGCCATCCTGCGTGACACTGCAGTGCCACTCCTAGATGGGCCAGGTGTTTGTGTCGGCCACTTGGGTCGCTTATCTTAGTCACACAGCTACCTCATTGCGCCTCTTTTTTTCTTTGCGTCATGTGCTGTTTGGGGAGTAGTTTTTTGAAGGGCCATCCTGCGTGACACTGCAGTGCCACTCCTAGATGGGCCAGGTGTTTGTGTCGGCCACTTGGGTCGCTGAGCTTAGTCATCCAGCGACCTCGGTGCAAATTTTAGGACTAAAAATAATATTGTGAGGTGTGAGGTGTTCAGAATAGACTGAAAATGAGTGGAAATTATGGTTATTGAGGTTAATAATACTTTGGGATCAAAATGACCCCCAAATTCTATGATTTAAGCTGTTTTTTAGGGTTTTTTGAAAAAAACACCCGAATCCAAAACACACCCGAATCCGACAAAAAAAATTCGGTGAGGTTTTGCCAAAACGCGTTCGAACCCAAAACACGGCCGCGGAACCGAACCCAAAACCAAAACACAAAACCCGAAAAATTTCCGGTGCTCATCACTAGTTGTACTGCTAGGCAACCACCGATGAACAGCGATCCATCGAGGGATCAGGGAAATTAAGCATGTTAAAAATGTCCAATTCCGGGATCCCTGTGGGGATCAGGATTTTTAAACATGTTTAATATCCCCAATCCCCCAACTCAACCGTCAAGGGATAAGAGGATTGACCCAAAATGTTGCAAGTGTATGGGGGGCTTATATGTGACTTAAATCAGCCTGGGGATCAGGAATTGGTAATCTGGGCCCTATGACAAGGGGGTAGAATGGGGGCGGTAGTTTCCTGGGCCCTGTGAAAAGGAACGGGGGTATAGAATGGGGATAACAGCCTTCTGGGCCCTATGACAATTGGGGTAGAATAGGGGCAGTAGCTTCCTGGGTCCTGTGACAAGGGGGGTATAATGGGGGCTGTAGCCACCTGGACTCTATGACAAGGGGGGTATAATAGGGGCTGTAGCTCCCTGGGCCCTGTGACAAGAGGAGTAAAATGGAGGTATAGAATGGGATAGCCGGGGAATAGTGGGTGCCAGCCAGACATTGAACTAGAGTAGATGAAGGGTAGATGAGAACAGACACAATGGGGAGAGACACCCTGGCCGGGCGTGAGCACAGTCCCCGGCCCCACTCACCAAACCAACCCCACACCTCCTCCTCGCTCATGTAGACATTCATCCCCGGACTCACTGGGAACCGGGAGCAGTAGTATAAGTTGGGTTGGACACCACAACCTGGGGCCCAACTGCCTCCCCCTTCTCCCCCACCTCCTCTGGGTGTTCGAAAAGCCTGCAGCATGTCTCTCGCAGGCCGCACCGAGGAGAGGCTCACCAGACCATGCTTCCGCTGCCAAATTATCAGAGACTCTGCAGTCAGCACACAGTCATTCCCCGTCCCGCATGCGGCAGCGGCACACGGACTGGACACGCAGTCTCCCGCAGGCAGAACACAGTTACCCCACCCCGGATGCGGCAGCGGCACAGACTGGACACACGTTCTCCCGCAGGCAGCACACGGCCCCCACACAGTTGGTGTTAACAGAGACTTCAGACACATAGCCCAGAGGCCAGGTGAGCTGCAGGGAGCCGGTCCGGGACAAGTAAACTAATTTAAATATTCCAGCCCACGGCCAACCTATGGTATATAAGGTGGTAGGCCATACACACAGCACGATGCCCCAATATATCTACAGATATATTGGTGATCGTGTGTGCAGCAGGGCCAACGTGATATGACTTTGTTCACAGACATATCTTTTGTACACACCGGCCGATCAGTTAACGATATAATAACTAGGGACGTGCACTTGAAATTTTTCGGGTTTTGTGTTTTGGTTTTGGGTTCGGTTCCGCGGCCGTGTTTTGGGTTCGAACGCGTTTTGGCAAAACCTCACCGAATTTTTTTTGTCGGATTCGGGTGTGTTTTGGATTCGGGTGATTTTTTCAAAAAACCCTAAAAAACAGCTTAAATCATAGAATTTGGGGGTCATTTTGATCCCAAAGTATTATTAACCTCAAAAACCATAATTTCCACTCATTTTCAGTCTATTCTGAACACCTCACACCTCACAATATTATTTTTAGTCCTAAAATTTGCACAGAGGTCGCTGGATGACTAAGCTAAGCGACCCAAGTGGCCGACACAAACACCTGGCCCATCTAGGAGTGGCACTGCAGTGTCACGCAGGATGGCCCTTCCAAAAAACACTCCCCAAACAGCACATGACGCAAAGAAAAAAAGAGGCGCAATGAGGTAGCTGTGTGACTAAGCTCAGCGACCCAAGTGGCCGACACAAACACCTGGCCCATCTAGGAGTGGCACTGCAGTGTCACGCAGGATGGCCCTTCCAAAAAACACTCACCAAACAGCACATGATGCAAAGAAAAAAAGAGGCGCAATGAGGTAGCTGTGTGACTAAGCTCAACGACCCAAGTGGCCGACACAAACACCTGGCCCATCTAGGAGTGGCACTGCAGTGTCACGCAGGATGGCCCTTCCAAAAAACACCCCCCAAACAGCACATGACGCAAAGAAAAAAAGAGGCGCAATGAGGTAGCTGTGTGAGTAAGCTAAGCGACCCTAGTGGCCGACACAAACACCTGGCCCATCTAGGAGTGGCACTGCAGTGTCACGCAGGCTGGCCCTTCAAAAAACTACTCCCCAAACAGCACATGACGCAAAGAAAAAAAGAGGCGCAATGAGGTAGCTGTGTGAGTAAGCTAAGCGACCCTAGTGGCCGACACAAACACCTGGCCCATCTAGGAGTGGCACTGCAGTGTCACGCAGGATGGCCCTTCAAAAAACACTCCCCAAACAGCACATGACGCAAAGACGAAAAAAAAGAGGCGCAATGAGGTAGCTGTGTGAGTAAGCTAAGCGACCCTAGTGGCCGACACAAACACCTGGCCCATCTAGGAGTGGCACTGCAGTGTCACGCAGGATGGCCCTTCAAAAAAATACTCCCCAAACAGCACATGACGCAAAGAAAAATGAAAGAAAAAAGAGGTGCAAGATGGAATTGTCCTTGGGCCCTCCCACCCACCCTTATGTTGTATAAACAGGACATGCACATTTTAACCAACCCATCATTTCAGTGACAGGGTCTGCCACACGACTGTGACTGAAATGACGGGTTGGTTTGGACCCCCACCAAAAAAGAAGCAATTAATCTCTCCTTGCACAAACTGGCTCTACAGAGGCAAGATGTCCACCTCATCATCATCCTCCGATATATCACCGTGTACATCCTCCTCCTCACAGATTATCAATTCGTCCCCACTGGAATCCACCATCTCAGCTCCCTGTGTACTACTTTGTGGAGGCAATTGCTGCTGGTCAATGTCTCCACGGAGGAATTGATTATAATTCATTTTAATGAACATCATCTTCTCCACATTTTCTGGATGTAACCTCGTACGCCGATTGCTGACAAGGTGAGCGGCGGCACTAAACACTCTTTCGGAGTACACACTTGTGGGAGGGCAACTTAGGTAGAATAAAGCCAGTTTGTGCAAGGGCCTCCAAATTGCCTCTTTTTCCTGCCAGTATAAGTACGGACTGTCTGACGTGCCTACTTGGATGCGGTCACTCATATAATCCTCCACCATTCTTTCAATGGGGAGAGAATCATATGCAGTGACAGTAGACGACATGTCCGTAATCGTTGTCAGGTCCTTCAGTCCGGACCAGATGTCAGCATCAGCAGTCGCTCCAGACTGCCCTGCATCACCGCCAGCGGGTGGGCTCGGAATTCTGAGCCTTTTCCTCGCACCCCCAGTTGCGGGAGAATGTGAAGGAGGAGATGTTGACAGGTCGCGTTCCGCTTGACTTGACAATTTTGTCACCAGCAGTTCTTTGAACCCCAGCAGACTTGTGTCTGCCGGAAAGAGAGATCCAAGGTAGGTTTTAAATCTAGGATCGAGCACGGTGGCCAAAATGTAGTGCTCTGATTTCAACAGATTGACCACCCGTGAATCCTTGTTAAGCGAATTAAGGGCTCCATCCACAAGTCCAACATGCCTAGCGGAATCGCTCTGTGTTAGCTCCTCCTTCAATGTCTCCAGCTTCTTCTGCAAAAGCCTGATGAGGGGAATGACCTGACTCAGGCTGGCAGTGTCTGAACTGACTTCACGTGTGGCAAGTTCAAAAGGTTGCAGAACCTTGCACAACGTTGAAATTATTCTCCACTGCGCTTGAGACAGGTGCATTTCACCTCCTATATCGTGCTCAGTTGTATAGGCTTGAATGGCCTTTTGCTGCTCCTCCAACCTCTGAAGCATATAGAGGGTTGAATTCCACCTCGTTACCACTTCTTGCTTCAGATGATGGCAGGGCAGGTTCAGGCGTTTTTGGTGGTGCTCCAGTCTTCTGTACGTGGTGCCTGTACGCCGAAAGTGTCCCGCAATTCTTCTGGCCACCGACAGCATCTCTTGCACGCCCCTCTCGTTTTTTAAATAATTCTGCACCACCAAATTCAAGGTATGTGCAAAACATGGGACGTGCTGGAATTTGCCCAGATTTAATGCACACACAATATTGCTGGCGTTGTCCGATGCCACAAATCCACAGGAGAGTCCAATTGGGGTAAGCCATTCTGCGATGATCTTCCTCAGTTGCCGTAAGAGGGTTTTAGCTGTGTGCGTATTCTGGAAAGCGGTGATACAAAGCGTAGCCTGCCTAGGAAAGAGTTGGCGTTTGCGAGATGCTGCTACTGGTGCCGCCGCTGCTGTTCTTGCGGCGGGAGTCCATACATCTACCCAGTGGGCTGTCACAGTCATATAGTCCTGAGCCTTCCCTGCTCCACTTGTCCACATGTCCGTGGTTAAGTGGACATTGGGTACAACTGCATTTTTTAGGACACTGGTGAGTCTTTTTCTGAGGTCTGTGTACATTTTCGGTATCGCCTGCCTAGAGAAATGGAACCTAGATGGTATTTGGTACCGGGGACACAGTACCTCCAACAAGTCTCAAGTTGCCTCTGCAGTAATGATGGATACCGGAACCACGTTTATCACCGCCCAGGATGCCAAGGCCTCAGTTATCCGCTTTGCAGCAGGATGACTGCTGTGATATTTCATCTTCCTCGCAAAGGACTGTTGGACAGTCAATTGCTTGGTGGAAGTAGTAAAAGTGGTCTTACGACTTCCCCTCTGGGATGACCATCGACTCCCAGCAGCAACAACAGCAGCGCCAGCAGCAGTAGGCGTTACACGCAAGGATGCATCGGAGGAATCCCTGGCAGGAGAGGACTCGTCAGAATTGCCAGTGACATGGCCTGCAGGACTATTGGCATTCCTGGGGAAGGAGGAAATTGACACTGAGGGAGTTGGTGGGGTGGTTTGCGTGAGCTTGGTTACAAGAGGAAGGGATTTACTGGTCAGTGGACTGCTTCCGCTGTCGCCCAAAGTTTTTGAACTTGTCACTGACTTATGATGAATGCGCTGCAGGTGACGTATAAGGGAGGATGTTCTGAGGTGGTTAACATCCTTACCCCTACTTATTACAGCTTGACAAAGGCAACACACGGCTTGACAAATGTTGTCCGCATTTCTGTTGAAATACTTCCACACCGAAGAGCTGATTTTTTTGGTATTTTCACCAGGCATGTCAATGGCCCTATTCCTCCCACGGACAACAGGTGTCTCCCCGGGTGCCTGACTTAAACAAACCACCTCACCATCAGAATCCTCCTGGTCAATTTCCTCCCCAGCGCCAGCAACACCCATATCCTCCTCATCCTGGTGTACTTCAACACTGACATCTTCAATCTGACTATCAGGAACTGGACTGTGGGTGCTCCTTCCAGCACTTGCAGGGGGCGTGCAAATGGTGGAAGGCGCATGCTCTTCACGTCCAGTGTTGGGAAGGTCAGGCATCGCAAACGACACAATTGGACTCTCCTTGTGGATTTGTGATTTCGAAGAACGCACAGTTCTTTGCTGTGCTTTTGCCAGCTTGAGTCTTTTCATTTTTCTAGCGAGAAGCTGAGTGCTTCCATCCTCATGTGAAGCTGAACCACTAGCCATGAACATAGGCCAGGGCCTCAGCCGTTCCTTGCCACTCCGTGTGGTAAATGGCATATTGGCAAGTTTACGCTTCTCCTCCGACAATTTTATTTTAGATTTTTGAGTCCTTTTTTTACTGATATTTGGTGTTTTGGATTTTACATGCTCTGTACTATGACATTGGGCATCGGCCTTGGCAGACGACGTTGATGGAATTTTATCGTCTCGGCCATGACTAGTGGCAGCAGCTTCAGCACGAGGTGGAAGTGGATCTTGATCTTCCCTATTTTTGGAACCTCAACATTTTTGTTCTCCATATTTTAATAGGCACAACTAAAAGGCACCTCAGGTAAACAATGGAGATGGATGGATACTAGTATACTTATGGATGACGAGCGACTGCCGACACAGAGGTAGCTACAGCCGTGGACTACCGTACTGTGTCTGCTGCTAATATAGACTGGATGATAATGAGATAAAATTAAAATATATATATATATCACACTAGTACTGCAGCCGGACAGGTATATATTATGTAATGACGGACCTGCTGGACACTGTCTGTCAGCACTGCAGACTCCTAAAGTAAGCTACTAGTATCAAGAAGATAGAAAAAAAAAAAACACGGGTAGGTGGTATACAATTATGGATGGACGAGCGACTGCCGACACAGAGGTAGCTACAGCCGTGGACTACCGTACTGTGTCTGCTGCTAATATAGACTGGATGATAATGAGATAAAATTAAAATATATATATATATATCACACTAGTACTGCAGCCGGACAGGTATATATTATGTAATGACGGACCTGCTGGACACTGTCTGTCAGCACTGCAGACTCCTATAGTAAGCTACTAGTATCAAGAAGATAGAAAAAAAAAAAAAAACACGGGTAGGTGGTATACAATTATGGATGGACGAGCGACAGCCGACACAGAGGTAGCTACAGCCGTGGACTACCGTACTGTGTCTGCTGCTAATATAGACTGGATGATAATGAGATAAAATTAAAATATATATATATATATCACACTAGTACTTCAGCCGGACAGGTATATATTATGTAATGACGGACCTGCTGGACACTGTCTGTCAGCACTGCAGACTCCTAAAGTAAGCTACTAGTATCAAGAAGATAGAAAAAAAAAACCACGGGTAGGTGGTATACAATTATGGATGGACGAGCGACTGCCGACACAGAGGTAGCTACAGCCGTGGACTACCGTACTGTGTCTGCTGCTAATATAGACTGGATGATAATGAGATAAAATTAAAATATATATATATATCACACTAGTACTGCAGCCGGACAGGTATATATTATGTAATGACGGACCTGCTGGACACTGTCTGTCAGCACTGCAGACTCCTAAAGTAAGCTACTAGTATCAAGAAGATAGAAAAAAAAAAAAAACACGGGTAGGTGGTATACAATTATGGATGGACGAGCGACTGCCGACACAGAGGTAGCTACAGCCGTGGACTACCGTACTGTGTCTGCTGCTAATATAGACTGGATGATAATGAGATAAAATTAAAATATATATATATCACACTAGTACTGCAGCCGGACAGATATATATTATGTAATGACGGACCTGCTGGACACTGTCTGCAGAATGCGTTTATAAAAACACCACACGACGAGTGTTTAACTTTTTCAGGCAGACAATCACAATATACTTGTGGTCAGCAGACAATCACAATATACTGGTGGTCAGTGGTCACTGGTCAGTCACACTGGCAGTGGCACTCTGGCAGCAAAAGTGTGCACTGTACTTAAAATATGTACTCCTGCTATAACTGCTCCCCAGTCTCCCCCACAATTAAGCTGTGTGAGCAGTGAGCACTCAGCACAGTCAGATAATGATATACAGTATTACATATGATGCAGCACACTGGGCTGAGCACAGATATGGTATGTGACTGTGTCACACTGTGTATCGTTTTTTTTCAGGCAGAGAACGGATTAGTTAAACTGGTGGTGGTCACTGGTCACTGGTCACACTATCAGCAAGTAGTACTCCGTCCTAAGCAGACAATCACAATATACTGGTGGTCAGTGTGGTCACTGGTCAGTCACACTGGCAGTGTGGCACTCTGGCAGCAAAAGTGTGCACTGTACTTAAAATATATTATTTATGTACTCCTGCTCTAACTGCTCCCCAGTCTCCCCCACAATTAAGCTGTGTGAGCAGTGAGCACTCAGCACAGTCAGATATACAGTATTACATATGATGATGCAGCACACTGAGGCTGAGCACAGATATGGTATGTGACTGTGTCACACTGTGTATCGTTTTTTTTTCAGGCAGAGAACGGATTAATTAAACTGGTGGTCAATGGTCACTGGTCACACTATCAGCAAGTAGTAGTACTCCAGTCCTAATATGCTCCCCAAAATTAGTAAATAGTGTCTCTAACTCTCTACTCTCTTCTCTATAAACGGAGAGGACGCCAGCCACGTCCTCTCCCTATCAATCTCAATGCACGTGTGAAAATGGCGGCGACGCGCGGCTCCTTATATAGAATCCGAGCCTCGCGAGAATCCAACAGCGGGATGATGACGTTCGGGCGCGCTCGGGTTAGCCGAGCAAGGCGGGAAGATCCGAGTCTGCCTCGGATCCGTGTAAAAAGGCTGAAGTTCGGGGGGGTTCGGATTCCGAGGAACCGAACCCGCTCATCACTAATAATAACCAATCAATTGATCGGCCAATATATCTGCCAGCGTGTACCCAGCATTAGGGGTGAGATTGACTGACTGTTATGAGCAGAGCAACTCTGTCACATGATCACAAGTGTCCCCGGAAGTGTCTCCTTCTATTCTGTCCTCTCCTCCCTACAGAGTCTGCTGTATGCTTTGGTAGTTATGAACCTGCTCCTGATGATCTGGGGTTTCTGCATATCTCTCATTGGTCTGGGCTGTAGGATGAGAGCTCTGTGTTGTGGCTGCACAAGTGAGGTAAGTGATGGCACACCACATCATTACTCTACTGTATTTTACTATACTGTGTCTTTGTATTGGCACCTAGTATGGGACATTTCTTCTTTAACTGATGTAAAAGTTAATCATTTAACGGAATATATTTTACATAGCTGCACAGAATATGATGTATTTATTTATTTAACTATTTATTTATTAATTACATTTTTATTTAAAACCATCTTACGCAACACAGATCTCAAAAGTGCTAATGACTGGTAATAAGACAATTGTTTATGTCCATCGTATATGTAGCATAAGCTGTCCTGTAGTCATACAGGGCATATAAAAGCTTCATTAGGTAACTGGATATACTGTAACTAGATCATAAGAGATCTCTTTTACCACTTGCACACATAAGACCCTGGAAATACATGGCTGCGAACCAGGTTTATCAACCCGGCTCTAACCACTTAACTGGTTTGGTCGCATTTGATGCGACCGGAGCCAGGTATACGTAACATGTATGTGGGACTCCGACCCAGTCATTTATGTTCACGCACAGCAAAAACCCAAGTCGATACGCGTTTACAGGCAAAAATCTGTGTTGTTGCCATATGTGTGAAAGGGGTATTAGTATTCCGGGGGCACAGGACAGCACATTCTTGGTTTAAAAAGCAGAGCCAGAGTTGTTCCCAGATGGCACTGTGATTCCTACAAACGCCATCAGTAATACACCTTTCAGATTGAAATGCCGGGTCACATCTGGGATTTTATAGATGACTCCAAACCAGATGTGATCCGGCTGAGACCCCTTTCAGACTGGCGGCAGGATTCGGCTAATTGCTGCCTCAGCAACGTCATCTCCAAGCACCAGCTCTTACTTTGCTGTAAACGGGTCCTGGGTCGGTTCGAGCTACCCATTTACACTGAGCCTTACCCGGATAATTCCCAGGAAAAACCCTGCTCATTAGAAGGGTTAAATTCCCGGGTCACTGGATCTGGGTTGAGCCGTTTCCACTGACAGAAATCCCTAAGCTCATGTGCAATAACCCAGGATTTTCTTGTCAGTGGAAAAGGGGTATAAGGCTTAAGGGGTCTATTTACTAAGCCTTGGGTGGAGATAAAGTGGCCGGAGATAAATTACCAGCCAATCAGCTCCTGTTATTTTTCAAACACAGCCTGTGACATGGTAGTTAGGAGGTGATTGGCTGGTGCTTTATCTCCATCCACTTTATCCAGGGCTTAGTAAATAGATCCTTAAATTGCTAAATGGACATGTGTCACTCAATGTTGTACCTACAGTAGGTTGACCATATTATCCCTTTTACCTGGGATGCTCATGGATTACACAGGTTCTGTGGCTGGCTGACTTCAAGCCTACACTTCAGCTGGTTTTAATCAGCCAAGAACCTGTGTAATTCATGAGTGTCCCAGGTAAAAAGGATAATATGGTCACTCTAGTTGTACCTAATGTGTTTGCTTAAAGCTTCTGGGTCAAAGTAAGTTCCCTCCTCCCTCCAAGGGTGATAGCCAATAGGAAGGAATCAGAGGTATTCTTAGAGTTCTTCAGCCAGCGGGAGATGTATCAAACCTTTGAGAGAGACAAAGTGGAGAAGATGAACATAGCAAGAAATCAGATCCGAACTGTCATTTATCTAGCACAGTCTATGAAAGTTAGAAACTGATTTGTACATCTTTTCCTCAAAGGTTTGATACATCTGCTGCTTAGTGAGCACATTAATTAGAGTTCTAGTCATAGTTGTCGCAATTTGTGCAATTCATCCTCCCTGCCTCTGGTGTCGCTCTCTGTCTGAGGTCTGTCTAGGACATTCCATGCTGGCTAGTCTATGATTCTGCAGCCTGATCACCTAATAAAGCACATGTGGACTGGCTATTTATGCCTGCTCTTTCAAACTTAAGTTCTGAATGATTAGAGTCATTGTGTTGAGACAGCAACTCAGTAGCCATCTCTACTGCTCTGCTTAGTAGTGAGTTCCAAATCATCAAGTCTACCTCTGTGACTGTGCTCCAGGTTACCTTTCCAGTAGTTTCTGCAACAATTTTCTCTCTCTGCTGCGTCTGGGTCCTGGTTTCCTGCTACCTGTTTTCCTTGCACCTTCATTGATCTGCAAGATCCAGTGTCCATTTATGTGGTGCATTTCTACCTTGGACTTTTGTATTCAAGCTCTGCTGTGTGTATCCAGTCCGGTTTCATCCGGTCCAGCCTGCGCAATGTCTACCTGCATTCAAGTTCTGCTGTGTGTTGCCAGTCCGGTTCCATCCAGTCTAGCCTGCTCAACGTCTACCTGCTTTTAAGCTCTGCTGTGTGTATCCAGTCCAGTTCCATACAGTTCAGCTTGTATAACTTCTACTTGTATCCAAGCACTGCTGTGAATACCCAGTTCAGCTCCATTCGATCCAGCCTGCACAACTGCCACCTGTATTCAGGCACTGCTGTATGTATCCTGTCTGGTTCCTGCCGTTTCAGCCAATCTACCTCCTCTATGTGTTCAAGGACTACCTGTGTTTCTCCACATTCAGTACTATTACCAGTGACTCTTTATCTGCTTACAGAAATGTCCTCATTCATCTTTGCTGCAGTCGTGCCAAACAGCCCCAAGTGGCACACCAGGACGCGTGAGAATCTTGTAGCGTCTGGCATATTTTGTTTTATGAAAATGCATACTAGTGTGCAGGGGGAGACTGTGTGCTGATTAAATTGATTTGACACTTGTATATCTGTGTGCAACTGAGTCTCTGAATCCGCATAAGAAGTGATACAATGTAGCAGCTTCAGCTTTTTTCCAATTCAAGTTCTTTTCTGCTCCATATACAGATATGTATTTTTGTCAAAAAAAGACATCCAACATTAGCAGAGTTGCATGGGACCTGGTGGCTCAACTATGCCGGGCATCTCACGCTGTGTGGTGTATTGAGGCTAGATGTATGCGGACACATACTGTATGTACATCAGGAAACTGTTGAATCAAGCATTTGTGTCCGTTATACTCCGTTTAAACGTAACCATTCCTGATTCCTGTATTACACCTTTTATGTACTAAATAAACCTTAACCCATTGTTTTTGGCAGGAGTGTTAACCTCATTTTAGGTACGTCGTGTACACACACACACACACACACACACACCACACACACACACACACACACACACACGAACCCCCTTGAGAACAGTGACAATAGTATCTTATCAACAGACTTTTTGCTATCACCACAATACTTAAGGACTTGGCCTAACTGATAACGTGATAGCCAAGTACTTCATCTCTCTCAAAGATGTGATACATTTTCCCCCTTGGAGAGATCTAAAGTAAAGAACTTGCCCTATCAACCAACCAGCTGCCAACTGTCATATTACAGGCTGTGCTGGAAAACTGAAATGTAGAAGCTGATTAGCAACTTCCCAGTATATCTCTTTCCAAGGCTTGATAAGGCTCCCCTTTTATGTTGTATCTCTCCTGCTGCAGAAAGCTGACCCTCACCAAAGGTGATTGGTCTTGGTCCCAGTTATAAGTGCTATGTGAGTCTCACAGCAAGGGCTTGCATCAAAGAAATATTATTGAGAAAGGAGTGTGGGGGGGGGGGGGTCATTTTAATTTTAATGTTTAAAATTGAAAACTCCTTTTAAATACGTTTTTCTCCTTTGCACATGTTTAGGGCCTAAGATGTTTTAGACAGTTCTCAGTGCTGTTGCTGCAGTCTTTGAGCCTCGTTCAGGTTTGTTAGCAAACCAAAAAAAGCACATTAATGGTCAAAACCATGTTGCTCTGCAGGTGGGGTACACTCTGGTATGGCGTACCGGTAAGAATCTGGCCGCCGGTATGCCGTACCCCCACTCACACTGTAACCAGAGTTTGTGGCTATAACTGTTAGAGTCCACCACCAGGACGTGCTCTGCGGCACCTCCTCTATTTGCATCGCTGATGCATGGCACGATTACACGTGACACGCACAAAGGACCTTGGGGGCTGGGCAGCATAGGGCAGGCAGCGCGTCTGTGTAGCAGGCGCAGCCAGCGTGACTGAGAGATAGTGACGGCCCATATCCTCGCCTCCTCAGTTTCCCGCATCTCTCCTCCTAGCTGGGGTCATTGGACTGGCACAGTGGCACTGCAAACTGTTGGGGAATATGTGTATCTGGCACTACTAGGGCCATATGTTTATATGGCTTTACTGGGGGCATATGTGTATCTGGCACAACTGGGGGCATATGTGTATATGGCTCTATTGGGGGTATGTGTATCTGGCATTACACTACTTGCGGCATATGTGTATCTGGCACTATTGGGGTCATATGTGTATCTGGCCCCCCATATGTGTATCACGCCCCCATTTTCATTGGCCACACCCCATGTGGTATGTGGCCATACTCATTTTTTGGGCGTGCAGAGCCACTAAGAATTTTTTTCTACTTGCACCATTGGGCAGATGTAAAATGTTCAGAGAGAGTTAGATTTGGGTGGAGTGTGTTCAAACTGAACTCTAAATTGCAGTGAAAAAATAAAGTAGTCACTACAGTATGTACCATACATTGAAAGAATATAACCCACCCAAATATAAATCTCTCTGCACGCTACATCTGCCCCACCTGCAGTGCAACATGGTTTTGCCCATTAGTGTGCTTTTTTGGTTTGCTAACAACCTGAATAACCCCTTTTAACCATTCACATTTTCAATCATATTAAAATCTGTGTTCATTATTTCCATTTTGAACTTTATAACATTGGGGGTAATTCCAAGTTGTTCGCAGCAGGATTTTTGTTAGCAATTGGGCAAAACCATGTGCACTGCAGGGGAGGCAGATATAACATGTGCAGAGAGAGTTAGATTTGGGTGGGGTGTGTTCAATCTGCAATCTCATTTGCAGTGTAAAAATAAAGCAGCCAGTATTTACCCTGCACAGAAATAAAATAACCCACCCAAATCTAACTCTCTCTGCACATGTTATATCTGCCTCCCCTGCAGTGCACATCAACTTGGAATTACCCCCATTATGTATGGGATCTGCTGTTTTTTTTTGGGGGGGGGGTTTATTTAGTATAAATTTATATTCTCCATGGCTGCCCTTTCTATGGATTAATGGCTCTCATTCCGAGTTGTTCGCTCGCTAGGCCACCGCCCTCTGGGAGTGTATCTTAGCTTAGCAGAATAGCGAACGAAAGAGTAGCAGAATTGCTACTAAATATTTTCTTGCAGTTTCTGAGTAGCTCCAGACCTACTCCTAGATTGCGATTAGCTCGGTCCGTTTAGTTCCTGGTTTGACGTCACAAACACGCCCTGCATTCGGCCATCCACTCCCCCGTTTCTCCAGCCACTCCCGCGTTTTTACCTGGCATGCCTGCGTTTTTTAGCACACTCCCGGAAAATGCTCAGTAACCACCCAGAAACGCCCCTTTCCTGTCAATCATTCACCGATCAAAGCGCCGCACGAACAACAGCAAAACTGCTAAGTTTTTAGTTAAATAACTAAGCGCATGCGCGCTGCGTACCATGCGCATTTAGCAACAAATCGCAGCATAGCGACAATCGGCAACGAGCGAACAACTCGGAATGACCACCAATGTCTTTCTAAGTAGGTAGATAGGTATGTGAAACACACCTATGGATCATTGGCGTTTCTATCATGGATGCACTGCGGTGCACACAGGCCCCTGGGTCCAGGGGGGCCCACACTGCACACATTGCACCCATGTTTTAGTACTCACCTCACCGGAGTACAACGCTGCAGCCGTCATGCAAAAAATCCCTTCCAAAATGGCTGCCTCGCATGCGCAGTTTGAATTTTGTCTCCGTAACATGGCAGGCGCCATGTTTCTGGAGACCTGCACACGCGCAGTAGGCTCCGACACAATGTCGGATCCTACGGCGCTGTGGAGAGGAGGGGTCCCACCTGGAATCTGCACACGGGCCCCATCTTCGCTTAAGACGCCCTGCTATGGATTAGAGATGAGCGCCTGAAATTTTTCGGGTTTTGTGTTTTGGTTTTGGGTTCGGTTCCGCGGCCGTGTTTTGGGTTCGAACGCGTTTTGGCAAAACCTCACCGAATTTTTTTTGTCGGATTCGGGTGTGTTTTGGATTCGGGTGTTTTTTTCAAAAAACACTAAAAAACAGCTTAAATCATAGAATTTGGGGGTCATTTTGATCCCAAAGTATTATTAACCTCAAAAACCATAATTTACACTCATTTTCAGTCTATTCTGAATACCTCACACCTCACAATATTATTTTTAGTCCTAAAATTTGCACCGAGGTCGCTGTGTGAGTAAGATAAGCGACCCTAGTGGCCGACACAAACACCGGGCCCATCTAGGAGTGGCACTGCAGTGTCACGCAGGATGTCCCTTCCAAAAAACCCTCCCCAAACAGCACATGACGCAAAGAAAAAAAGAGGCGCAATGAGGTAGCTGACTGTGTGAGTAAGATTAGCGACCCTAGTGGCCGACACAAACACCGGGCCCATCTAGGAGTGGCACTGCAGTGTCACGCAGGATGGCCCTTCCAAAAAACCCTCCCCAAACAGCACATGACGCAAAGAAAAAAAGAGGCGCAATGAGGTAGCTGTGTGAGTAAGATTAGCGACCCTAGTGGCCGACACAAACACCGGGCCCATCTAGGAGTGGCACTGCAGTGTCACGCAGGATGTCCCTTCCAAAAAACCCTCCCCAAACAGCACATGACGCAAAGAAAAAAAGAGGCGCAATGAGGTAGCTGTGTGAGTAAGATTAGCGACCCTAGTGGCCGACACAAACACCGGGCCCATCTAGGAGTGGCACTGCAGTGTCACGCAGGATGTCCCTTCCAAAAAACCCTCCCCAAACAGCACATGACGCAAAGAAAAAAAGAGGCGCAATGAGGTAGCTGACTGTGTGAGTAAGATTAGCGACCCTAGTGGCCGACACAAACACCGGGCCCATCTAGGAGTGGCACTGCAGTGTCACGCAGGATGTCCCTTCCAAAAAACCCTCCCCAATCAGCACATGATGCAAAGAAAAAGAAAAGAAAAAAGAGGTGCAAGATGGAATTGTCCTTCGGCCCTCCCACCCACCCTTATGTTGTATAAACAAAACAGGACATGCACACTTTAACCAACCCATCATTTCAGTGACAGGGTCTGCCACACGACTGTGACTGATATGACGGGTTGGTTTGGACCCCCCCAAAAAAAGAAGCAATTAATCTCTCCTTGCACAAACTGGCTCTACAGAGGCAAGATGTCCACCTCATCTTCACCCTCCGATATATCACCGTGTACATCCCCCTCCTCACAGATTATCAATTCGTCCCCACTGGAATCCACCATCTCAGCTCCCTGTGTACTTTGTGGAGGCAATTGCTGCTGGTCAATGTCTCCGCGGAGGAATTGATTATAATTCATTTTAATGAACATCATCTTCTCCACATTTTCTGGATGTAACCTCGTACGCCGATTGCTGACAAGGTGAGCGGCGGCACTAAACACTCTTTCGGAGTACACACTTGTGGGAGGGCAACTTAGGTAGAATAAAGCCAGTTTGTGCAAGGGCCTCCAAATTGCCTCTTTTTCCTGCCAGTATAAGTACGGACTGTGTGACGTGCCTACTTGGATGCGGTCACTCATATAATCCTCCACCATTCTATCAATGTTGAGAGAATCATATGCAGTGACAGTAGACGACATGTCCGTAATCGTTGTCAGGTCCTTCAGTCCGGACCAGATGTCAGCATCAGCAGTCGCTCCAGACTGCCCTGCATCACCGCCAGCGGGTGGGCTCGGAATTCTGAGCCTTTTCCTCGCACCCCCAGTTGCGGGAGAATGTGAAGGAGGAGATGTTGACAGGTCGCGTTCCGCTTGACTTGACAATTTTGTCACCAGCAGGTCTTTCAACCCCAGCAGACCTGTGTCTGCCGGAAAGAGAGATCCAAGGTAGGCTTTAAATCTAGGATCGAGCACGGTGGCCAAAATGTAGTGCTCTGATTTCAACAGATTGACCACCCGTGAATCCTTGTTAAGCGAATTAAGGGCTGCATCCACAAGTCCCACATGCCTAGCGGAATCCCTCCCTTTTAGCTCCTTCTTCAATGCCTCCAGCTTCTTCTGCAAAAGCCTGATGAGGGGAATGACCTGACTCAGGCTGGCAGTGTCTGAACTGACTTCACGTGTGGCAAGTTCAAAGGGCATCAGAACCTTGCACAACGTTGAAATCATTCTCCACTGCACTTGAGACAGGTGCATTCCACCTACTATATCGTGCTCAATTGTATAGGCTTGAATGGCCTTTTGCTGCTCCTCCAACCTCTGAAGCATATAGAGGGTTGAATTCCACCTCGTTACCACTTCTTGCTTCAGATGATGGCAGGGCAGGTTCAGTAGTTTTTGGTGGTGCTCCAGTCTTCTGTACGTGGTGCCTGTACGCCGAAAGTGTCCCGCAATTTTTCTGGCCACCGACAGCATCTCTTGCACGCCCCTGTCGTTTTTTAAAAAATTCTGCACCACCAAATTCAAGGTATGTGCAAAACATGGGACGTGCTGGAATTTGCCCATATTTAATGCACACACAATATTGCTGGCGTTGTCCGATGCCACAAATCCACAGGAGAGTCCAATTGGGGTAAGCCATTCCGCGATGATCTTCCTCAGTTGCCGTAAGAGGTTTTCAGCTGTGTGCGTATTCTGGAAAGCGGTGATACAAAGCGTAGCCTGCCTAGGAAAGAGTTGGCGTTTGCGAGATGCTGCTACTGGTGCCGCCGCTGCTGTTCTTGCGGCGGGAGTCCATACATCTACCCAGTGGGCTGTCACAGTCATATAGTCCTGACCCTGCCCTGCTCCACTTGTCCACATGTCCGTGGTTAAGTGGACATTGGGTACAGCTGCATTTTTTAGGACACTGGTGACTCTTTTTCTGAGGTCTGTGTACATTTTCGGTATCGCCTGCCTAGAGAAATGGAACCTAGATGGTATTTGGTACCGGGGACACAGTACCTCCAACAAGTCTCTAGTTGGCTCTGCAGTAATGATGGATACCGGAACCACGTTTCTCACCACCCAGGATGCCAAGGCCTCAGTTATCCGCTTTGCAGTAGGATGACTGCTGTGATATTTCATCTTCCTCGCAAAGGACTGTTGAACAGTCAATTGCTTACTGGAAGTAGTACAAGTGGGCTTACGACTTCCCCTCTGGGATGACCATCGACTCCCAGCGGCAACAACAGCAGCGCCAGCAGCAGTAGGCGTTACACGCAAGGATGCATCGGAGGAATCCCAGGCAGGAGAGGACTCGTCAGAATTGCCAGTGACATGGCCTGCAGGACTATTGGCATTCCTGGGGAAGGAGGAAATTGACACTGAGGGAGTTGGTGGGGTGGTTTGCGTGAGCTTGGTTACAAGAGGAAGGGATTTACTGGTCAGTGGACTGCTTCTGCTGTCACCCAAAGTTTTTGAACTTGTCACTGACTTATTATGAATGCGCTGCAGGTGACGTATAAGGGAGGATGTTCCGAGGTGGTTAACGTCCTTACCCCTACTTATTACAGCTTGACAAAGGGAACACACGGCTTGACACCTGTTGTCCGCATTTCTGGTGAAATACCTCCACACCGAAGAGCTGATTTTTTTGGTATTTTCACCTGGCATGTCAACGGCCATATTCCTCCCACGGACAACAGGTGTCTCCCCGGGTGCCTGACTTACACAAACCACCTCACCATCAGAATCCTCCTGGTCAATTTCCTCCCCAGCGCCAGCAACACCCATATCCTCCTCATCCTGGTGTACTTCAACACTGACATCTTCAATCTGACTATCAGGAACTGGACTGCGGGTGCTCCTTCCAGCACTTGCAGGGGGCGTGCAAATGGTGGAAGGCGCATGCTCTTCACGTCCAGTGTTGGGAAGGTCAGGCATCGCAACCGACACAATTGGACTCTCCTTGTGGATTTGGGATTTCGAAGAATGCACAGTTCTTTGCTGTGCTGCTTTTGCCAGCTTGAGTCTTTTCATTTTTCTAGCGAGAGGCTGAGTGCTTCCATCCTCATGTGAAGCTGAACCACTAGCCATGAACATAGGCCAGGGCCTCAGCCGTTCCTTGCCACTCCGTGTGGTAAATGGCATATTGGCAAGTTTACGCTTCTCCTCCGACAATTTTATTTTAGGTTTTGGAGTCCTTTTTTTACTGATATTTGGTGTTTTGGATTTGACATGCTCTGTACTATGACATTGGGCATCGGCCTTGGCAGACGACGTTGCTGGCATTTCATCGTCTCGGCCATGACTAGTGGCAGCAGCTTCAGCACGAGGTGGAAGTGGATCTTGATCTTTCCCTAATTTTGGAACCTCAACATTTTTGTTCTCCATATTTTAATAGGCACAACTAAAAGGCACCTCAGGTAAACAATGGAGATGGATGGATTGGATACTAGTATACAATTATGGACGGGCTGCCGAGTGCCGACACAGAGGTAGCCACAGCCGTGAACTACCGCACTGTACTGTGTCTGCTGCTAATATATAGACTGGTTGATAAAGAGATAGTATACTCGTAACTAGTATGTATGTATAAAGAAAGAAAAAAAAACCACGGTTAGGTGGTATATACAATTATGGACGGGCTGCCGAGTGCCGACACAGAGGTAGCCACAGCCGTGAACTACCGCACTGTACTGTGTCTGCTGCTAATATATAGACTGGTTGATAAAGAGATAGTATACTCGTAACTAGTATGTATGTATAAAGAAAGAAAAAAAAAACCACGGTTAGGTGGTATATACAATTATGGACGGGCTGCCGAGTGCCGACACAGAGGTAGCCACAGCCGTGAACTACCGCACTGTACTGTGTCTGCTGCTAATATATAGACTGGTTGATAAAGAGATAGTATACTCGTAACTAGTATGTATGTATAAAGAAAGAAAAAAAAACCACGGTTAGGTGGTATATACAATTATGGACGGGCTGCCGAGTGCCGACACAGAGGTAGCCACAGCCGTGAACTACCGCACTGTACTGTGTCTGCTGCTAATATATAGACTGGTTGATAAAGAGATAGTATACTCGTAACTAGTATGTATGTATAAAGAAAGAAAAAAAAAACACGGTTAGGTGGTATATACAATTATGGACGGGCTGCCGAGTGCCGACACAGAGGTAGCCACAGCCGTGAACTACCGCACTGTACTGTGTCTGCTGCTAATATATAGACTGGTTGATAAAGAGATAGTATACTCGTAACTAGTATGTATGTATAAAGAAAGAAAAAAAAACCACGGTTAGGTGGTATATACAATTATGGACGGGCTGCCGAGTGCCGACACAGAGGTAGCCACAGCCGTGAACTACCGCACTGTACTGTGTCTGCTGCTAATATAGACTGGTTGATAAAGAGATAGTATACTACTAATATTATATATACTGGTGGTCAGGTCACTGGTCACTAGTCACACTGGCAGTGGCACTCCTGCAGCAAAAGTGTGCACTGTTTAATTTTAATATAATATTATGTACTCCTGGCTCCTGCTATAACCTATAACTGGCACTGCAGTAGTGCTCCCCAGTCTCCCCCACAATTATAAGCTGTGTGAGCTGAGCAGTCAGACAGATATATAATATATATAGATGATGCAGCACACTGGCCTGAGCCTGAGCAGTGCACACAGATATGGTATGTGACTGACTGAGTCACTGTGTGTATCGCTTTTTTCAGGCAGAGAACGGATATATTAAATAAACTGCACTGTGTGTCTGGTGGTCACTCACTATATAATATATTATGTACTCCTGGCTCCTGCTATAACCTATAACTGGCACTGCAGTAGTGCTCCCCAGTCTCCCCCACAATTATAAGCTGTGTGAGCTGAGCAGTCAGACAGATATATATAATATTATATATAGATAATAGATGATGCAGCACACTGGCCTGAGCCTGAGCAGTGCACACAGATATGGTATGTGACTGAGTCACTGTGTGCTGTGTATCGCTTTTTTCAGGCAGAGAACGGATTATAAATAAAACTGGTGGTCCCTGGTCACTATCAGCAAAACTCTGCACTGTACTGAGTACTCCTAATGCTCCCCAAAATTAGTAAATCAAGTGTCTCTCTAATCTATTCTAAACGGAGAGGACGCCAGCCACGTCCTCTCCCTATCAATCTCAATGCACGTGTGAAAATGGCGGCGACGCGCGGCTCCTTATATAGAATCCGAGTCTCGCGATAGAATCCGAGCCTCGCGAGAATCCGACAGCGTCATGATGACGTTCGGGCGCGCTCGGGTTAACCGAGCAAGGCGGGAAGATCCGAGTCGCTCGGACCCGTGAAAAAAAACATGAAGTTCTGGCGGGTTCGGATTCAGAGAAACCGAACCCGCTCATCTCTACTATGGATGGTATATAATATAGTTCCTTATCTTTCCCTATGCCTTTGCTGGTCTCTAAGTAGGTCAGGTAGCGCTGTTGTGGTTTTTGTTGTTGCAGTGACTTACCTCTCTCATCAGTCTGGGCAATGCACCATTCTAATGCTGAAAGCCAAGTACATGATCACAATGCCCCTTTCACACATGCAGCTATATCGCGGGGTTTTGCATGTGAACGCGCATCAGCCTGGGATTTCTGCATGTGTGAAAGAAAACAGCCCGGGATTAAAGGGGTCATTCCGAGTCGATCGCTCGCTGCCGTGCGTCGTACGGGTACAAAGAGCATCATTGTTCTGCAATGGTTCTAGCAAAGATTCCATTTGCACGGTTGATCGCAAGGAGATTGACAGGAAGAGGGCGTTTATGAATGTCAACTGACCGTTTTCTGGGAGTGGTTGGGAAAACGCAGGCGTGTCCAGGCGTTTGCAGGGCGGGTGTCTGACGTCAATTCTGGGACCTCAGTCGCTGGATTCATCGCACAGGATAAGTAACTACAGGACCGGTCTTGTTTTGCACAAAATGTTTTTGTACCACTCGGCTGCAAAGACGTTCACACACTTGCAAAGCGAAAATACACTCCCCCGTGGGCGGCGACTATGCGTTTGCATGGCTGCTAAAAGTAGCTAGCGAGCGATCAACTCGGAATAAGGGCCTAAGTCCCAGGTCCACTTCTCTGCTCCAGTCCAGGGTCATGGAGCTTGCTAGACCCAGCAGATTCCCGGGTCACATGTCACAAAGCAGCATAAGACATGTTTTTTTATTGCAGGCTTTCATCAAATATTTGTCAAACAGCAACAGTAATTGATGGTAAATAAGGCACTTTTAGCATTAATTACCATTGCATTTTGAATAGAGATGAGCGGGTTCGGTTTCTCTGAATCCGAACCCGCACGAACTTCATGTTTTTTTCACGGGTCCGAGCAGACTCGGATCCTCCCGCCTTGCTCGGTTAACCCGAGCGCGCCCGAACGTCATCATGACGCTGTCGGATTCTCGCGAGACTCGGATTCTATATAAGGAGCCGCGCGTCGCCGCCATTTTCACACGTGCATTGAGATTGATAGGGAGAGGACGTGGCTGGCGTCCTCTCCATTTAGATTAGGGTTGAGAGAGAGAGAGAGAGAGATTGACCTGAGGCTGTGATACTGTAGAAGAGAGTGCAGAGTTTAGTGACTGACGACCACAGTGACCACCAGACAGTGCAGTTGTTTGTTTTATTTAATATATCCGTTCTCTGCCTGAAAAAAACGATACACACAGTGACTCAGTCACATACCATATCTGTGTGCACTGCTCAGCCCAGTGTGCTGCATCAATGTATATATATATCTGACTGTGCTCAGCTCACACAGCTTATAATTGTGGGGGAGACTGGGGAGCACTGCAGTGCCAGTTATAGGTTATAGCAGGAGCCAGGAGTACATAATATTATATTAAAATTAAACAGTGCACACTTTTGCTGCAGGAGTGCCACTGCCAGTGTGACTAGTGACCAGTGACCTGACCACCAGTATATATAATATTAGTAGTATACTATCTCTTTATCAACCAGTCTATATTAGCAGCAGACACAGTACAGTGCGGTAGTTCACGGCTGTGGCTACCTCTGTGTCGGCACTCGGCAGCCCGTCCATAAATGTATATACCACCTAACCGTGGTTTTTTTTTCTTTCTTTATAGTCATACTAGTTACGAGTATACTATCTCTTTATTAACCAGTCTATATTAGCAGCAGACACAGTACAGTGCGGTAGTTCACGGCTGTGGCTACCTCTGTGTCGGCACTCGGCAGCCCGTCCATAATTGTATATACCACCTAACCGTGGTTTTTTTTTCTTTCTTTATACATACATACTAGTTACGAGTATACTATCTCTTTATCAACCAGTCTATATTAGCAGCAGACACAGTACAGTGCGGTAGTTCACGGCTGTGGCTACCTCTGTGTCGGCACTCGGCAGCCCGTCCATAATTGTATATACCACCTAACCGTGTTTTTTTTTTCTTTCTTTATACATACATACTAGTTACGAGTATACTATCTCTTTATCAACCAGTCTATATATTAGCAGCAGACACAGTACAGTGCGGTAGTTCACGGCTGTGGCTACCTCTGTGTCGGCACTCGGCAGCCCGTCCATAATTGTATATACCACCTAACCGTGGTTTTTTTTTCTTTCTTTATACATACATACTAGTTACGAGTATACTATCTCTTTATCAACCAGTCTATATATTAGCAGCAGACACAGTACAGTGCGGTAGTTCACGGCTGTGGCTACCTCTGTGTCGGCACTCGGCAGCCCGTCCATAATTGTATATACCACCTAACCGTGGTTTTTTTTTCTTTCTTTATACATACATACTAGTTACGAGTATACTATCTCTTTATCAACCAGTCTATATTAGCAGCAGACACAGTACAGTGCGGTAGTTCACGGCTGTGGCTACCTCTGTGTCGGCACTCGGCAGCCCGTCCATAATTGTATATACCACCTAACCGTGGTTTTTTTTTCTTTCTTTATACATACATACTAGTTACGAGTATACTATCTCTTTATCAACCAGTCTATATATTAGCAGCAGACACAGTACAGTGCGGTAGTTCACGGCTGTGGCTACCTCTGTGTCGGCACTCGGCAGCCCGTCCATAATTGTATATACCACCTAACCGTGGTTTTTTTTTCTTTCTTTATACATACATACTAGTTACGAGTATACTATCTCTTTATCAACCAGTCTATATTAGCAGCAGACACAGTACAGTGCGGTAGTTCACGGCTGTGGCTACCTCTGTGTCGGCACTCGGCAGCCCGTCCATAATTGTATATACCACCTAACCGTGGTTTTTTTTTCTTTCTTTATACATACATACTAGTTACGAGTATACTATCTCTTTATCAACCAGTCTATATATTAGCAGCAGACACAGTACAGTGCGGTAGTTCACGGCTGTGGCTACCTCTGTGTCGGCACTCGGCAGCCCGTCCATAATTGTATATACCACCTAACCGTGGTTTTTTTTTCTTTCTTTATACATACATACTAGTTACGAGTATACTATCTCTTTATCAACCAGTCTATATATTAGCAGCAGACACAGTACAGTGCGGTAGTTCACGGCTGTGGCTACCTCTGTGTCGGCACTCGGCAGCCCGTCCATAATTGTATATACCACCTAACCGTGGTTTTTTTTTCTTTCTTTATACATACATACTAGTTACGAGTATACTATCTCTTTATCAACCAGTCTATATTAGCAGCAGACACAGTACAGTGCGGTAGTTCACGGCTGTGGCTACCTCTGTGTCGGCACTCGGCAGCCCGTCCATAATTGTATATACCACCTAACCGTGGTTTTTTTTTCTTTCTTTATACATACATACTAGTTACGAGTATACTATCTCTTTATCAACCAGTCTATATATTAGCAGCAGACACAGTACAGTGCGGTAGTTCACGGCTGTGGCTACCTCTGTGTCGGCACTCGGCAGCCCGTCCATAATTGTATATACCACCTAACCGTGGGTTTTTTTTCTTTCTTTATACATACATACTAGTTACGAGTATACTATCTCTTTATCAACCAGTCTATATTAGCAGCAGACACAGTACAGTGCGGTAGTTCACGGCTGTGGCTACCTCTGTGTCGGCACTCGGCAGCCCGTCCATAATTGTATATACCACCTAACCGTGGTTTTTTTTTCTTTCTTTATACATACATACTAGTTACGAGTATACTATCTCTTTATCAACCAGTCTATATATTAGCAGCAGACACAGTACAGTGCGGTAGTTCACGGCTGTGGCTACCTCTGTGTCGGCACTCGGCAGCCCGTCCATAATTGTATATACCACCTAACCGTGGTTTTTTTTTCTTTCTTTATACATACATACTAGTTACGAGTATACTATCTCTTTATCAACCAGTCTATATATTAGCAGCAGACACAGTACAGTGCGGTAGTTCACGGCTGTGGCTACCTCTGTGTCGGCACTCGGCAGCCCGTCCATAATTGTATATACCACCTAACCGTGGTTTTTTTTTCTTTCTTTATACATACATACTAGTTACGAGTATACTATCTCTTTATCAACCAGTCTATATTAGCAGCAGACACAGTACAGTGCGGTAGTTCACGGCTGTGGCTACCTCTGTGTCGGCACTCGGCAGCCCGTCCATAATTGTATATACCACCTAACCGTGTTTTTTTTTTCTTTCTTTATACATACATACTAGTTACGAGTATACTATCTCTTTATCAACCAGTCTATATATTAGCAGCAGACACAGTACAGTGCGGTAGTTCACGGCTGTGGCTACCTCTGTGTCGGCACTCGGCAGCCCGTCCATAATTGTATATACCACCTAACCGTGGTTTTTTTTTCTTTCTTTATACATACATACTAGTTACGAGTATACTATCTCTTTATCAACCAGTCTATATATTAGCAGCAGACACAGTACAGTGCGGTAGTTCACGGCTGTGGCTACCTCTGTGTCGGCACTCGGCAGCCCGTCCATAATTGTATACTAGTATCCAATCCATCCATCTCCATTGTTTACCTGAGGTGCCTTTTAGTTGTGCCTATTAAAATATGGAGAACAAAAATGTTGAGGTTCCAAAATTAGGGAAAGATCAAGATCCACTTCCACCTCGTGCTGAAGCTGCTGCCACTAGTCATGGCCGAGACGATGAAATGCCAGCAACGTCGTCTGCCAAGGCCGATGCCCAATGTCATAGTACAGAGCATGTCAAATCCAAAACACCAAATATCAGTAAAAAAAGGACTCCAAAACCTAAAATAAAATTGTCGGAGGAGAAGCGTAAACTTGCCAATATGCCATTTACCACACGGAGTGGCAAGGAACGGCTGAGGCCCTGGCCTATGTTCATGGCTAGTGGTTCAGCTTCACATGAGGATGGAAGCACTCAGCCTCTCGCTAGAAAAATGAAAAGACTAAAGCTGGCAAAAGCAGTAGCACCGGAAAAGAACTGTGCGTTCTTCGAAATCCCAAATCCACAAGGAGAGTCCGACTCCAATTGTGTCGGTTGCGATGCCTGACCTTCCCAACACTGGACGTGAAGAGCATGCGCCTTCCACCATTTGCACGCCCCCTGCAAGTGATGGAAGGAGCACCCGCAGTCCAGTTCCTGATAGTCAGATTGAAGATGTCAGTGTTGAAGTACACCAGGATGAGGAGGATATGGGTGTTGCTGGCGCTGGGGAGGAAATTGACCAGGAGGATTCTGATGGTGAGGTGGTTTGTTTAAGTCAGGCACCCGGGGAGACACCTGTTGTCCGTGGTAGGAATATGGCCGTTGACATGCCTGGTGAAAATACCAAAAAAATCAGCTCTTCGGTGTGGAAGTATTTCACCAGAAATGCGGACAACAGGTGTCAAGCCGTGTGTTCCCTTTGTCAAGCTGTAATAAGTAGGGGTAAGGACGTTAACCACCTCGGAACATCCTCCCTTATACGTCACCTGCAGCGCATTCATAATAAGTCAGTGACAAGTTCAAAAACTTTGGGTGACAGCGGAAGCAGTCCACTGACCAGTAAATCCCTTCCTCTTGTAACCAAGCTCACGCAAACCACCCCACCAACTCCCTCAGTGTCAATTTCCTCCTTCCCCAGGAATGCCAATAGTCCTAGATGGGCCCGGTGTTTGTGTCGGCCACTAGGGTCGCTTATCTTACTCACACAGCTACCTCATTGCGCCTCTTTTTTTCTTTGCGTCATGTGCTGTTTGGGGAGGGTTTTTTGGAAGGGACATCCTGCGTGACACTGCAGTGACACTCCTAGATGGGCCCGGTGTTTGTGTCGGCCACTAGGGTCGCTAATCTTACTCACACAGCTACCTCATTGCGCCTCTTTTTTTCTTTGCGTCATGTGCTGTTTGGGGAGGGTTTTTTGGAAGGGCCATCCTGCGTGACACTGCAGTGCCACTCCTAGATGGGCCCGGTGTTTGTGTCGGCCACTAGGGTCGCTTATCTTACTCACACAGCGACCTCGGTGCAAATTTTAGGACTAAAAATAATATTGTGAGGTGTGAGGTATTCAGAATAGACTGAAAATGAGTGTAAATTATGGTTTTTGAGGTTAATAATACTTTGGGATCAAAATGACCGCCAAATTCTATGATTTAAGCTGTTTTTTAGGTTTTTTGGAAAAAAAACACCCGAATCCAAAACACACCCGAATCCGACAAAAAAAATTCGGTGAGGTTTTGCCAAAACGCGGTCGAACCCAAAACACGGCCGCGGAACCGAACCCAAAACCAAAACACAAAACCCGAAAAATTTCCGGCGCTCATCTCTAATTTTGAAGTCACTTGGTCAGAGTTGAAGCTCATCGTCATCTTTGAAAAACATTGTTTTCATAAATCTACCTCTTGGTCCGGTAACCTCTCCAAGAACTTCTATTAAAGTACTGGTGACACTATTAGCAGAATTAGGAAAGCATGGGGTCAAGGTTTGGCCAGGGCCGGCTCCAGGCCTACTAGCACCCTGAGCGAGAAAATGTAAAAGCGCCCCCCCCCCCCCATGCGCGCGCCGAAGGCGCGCGCGCTCCCGGAAAAGTGGGTGTGGCCTCTGGAAAAGTGGGCGTGGACTCGTAACTTCATATCATCAAACTGTAAAAATATTTTCACACAATTAGCAGCCTTACACATAGCCACAGTAGTGTTCCTTACACACAATGTCTCCAGTATAGTGCCAGATACACATAATGTGCAGTGCCAGATAGACATGACATGCCTCCCAGCAGTGCCAGATAGACATGACATGCCTCCCAGCAGTGCCAGCTACACATGACATGCCCCGCAGCAGTGCCAGCTACACATGACATGCCCCGCAGCAGTGCCAGCTACACATGACATGCCCCCCAGTAGTGCCAGCTACACAGGATAGTGTTCACTTTTTAGGGCATGGTGCTGATCACAGGGAGGGCACATTTTTAAGTTAGGAGGGCAAAATGATGTACATACTGCTTGTTGTTCCCACACCTATATGTCAAAGCATGGACAGTGCGCGCCGAAGGCGCGCAGCAATAATTAATGGGAGTTACTTCGTGGGGAAGGTACGTGGCCACATAATAGTGGCAATTTGCATTACACCACACAGTAGTGCAGCTAATACACACTGCACCAGGTAGAACCTCCTATACACTTTGCGCCAGGCACAGCACTGAGACACATTGCCTAGCCACAGACGCCTAGCGGGAACACTACATGACATGCCCCCCAGCAGTGCCAGCTACACGTGACATGCCCCCCAGCAGTGCCAGCTACATAAATGGCCACACAGTGCCAGATATGCACCCACAGTTCAGATACATAAATGCCCCCAAAGTGCCAGATACATAAGTGCCTCCACAGTGCAGATATGCCCCCCACAGTGCCAGATACATGATGCCCCCGCAGTGCCAGATACATAAGTGCCCACACAGTGCCAGATATAAAAATGCCCACACAGTGCCAGATATGTCCCCACTGTGCCATATATAAAAATGCCCGCACAGTGCCAGATATGCCACCACAGGGCCAGATACATAAATCCCCCCAGTGCCAGATACATAAATGCCCACATATTGCCAGATGCATAAGTGCCCACACAGTGCCAGATGCATTATTGCCCCCCACAGTGTCAGATACATTAATGCCCCCAGTGCCAGATATGCCCCCACAGTGCCATATACATAATGCCCCCACAGTGCAGATATGCCCCCACAGTGCCAGAAACATAATGCCCCCACAGTGCAGCTATGCCCCCACAGTGCCAGATATATAATGCCCCCACAGTGCAGATATGCCCCCACAGTGCCAGATATATAATGCCCCCACAGTGCAGATATGCCCCCACAGTGCCAGATACATAATGCCCCCACAGTGCAGATATGCCCCCACAGTGCCAGAAACATAATGCCCCCACAGTGCAGCTATGCCCCCACAGTGCCAGATATATAATGCCCCCACAGTGCAGATATGCCCCCACAGTGCCAGATACATAATGCCCCCACAGTGCAGATATGCCCCCACAGTGCAAGAAACATAATGCCCCCACAGTGCAGCTATGCCCCCACAGTGCCAGATATATAATGCCCCCACAGTGCAGATATGCCCCCACAGTGCCAGATATATAATGCCCCCACAGTGCAGATATGCCCCCACAGTGCCAGATATATAATGCCCCCACAGTGCAGATATGCCCCCACAGTGCAAGAAACAATGCCCCCACAGTGCAGCTATGCCCCCACAGTGCCAGATATATAATGCCCCCACAGTGCAGATATGCCCCCACAGTGCCAGATATATAATGCCCCCACAGTGCAGATATGCCCCCACAGTGCAAGAATCAATGCCCCCACAGTGCAGCTATGCCCCCACAGTGCCAGATATATAATGCCCCCACAGTGCAGATATGCCCCCACAGTGCCAGATATATAATGCCCCCACAGTGCAGATATGCCCCCACAGTGCCAGATATATAATGCCCCCACAGTGCAGATATGCCCCCACATGAATAAACATAATGCCCCCACAGTGCCAGATATATAATGCCCCCACAGTGCAGATTTTAACTTACATGGCATTGTCACTGCGGACTGCGGTGCTGGGAGCCGGGAGGGGGAGTACTGCTGTGGGCCCAGGCAGGCAGGCAGGCGGGCGGGCGGCTGGACGGATGAACGATTCTGTCTGCGCTGCGCGGCGCCGGCGTCTAACGTCAGACGCCGGCGCCGCGCTGCGCGCACACACACACAGTTTGAAGGCTGGCTCCAGGCAGGAATATGGCGGCTGCAGCGTGCGGCGCCCTAAAAGAGTGGCGCCCCGCGCGGCCGCTCCAGTCGAACATGCCTGGAGCCGGCCCTGGGTTTGGCCATATCTGGATGACATTGAGGTTATAGTACAGTGCATCTGGAAAGTATTCACAGCGCTTCACTTTTTCACATTTTGTTATGTTACAGCCTTATTCCAAAATTGAATAAATAAATTTTTTCCCTCAAAACTCTACACACAATGGGGGTCATTCTGAGTGGATCTCTCGCTGGCTAGTTTTAGCAGCCATGCAAATGCCATGCCGCCGCCCACTGGGGAGTGTATTTAAGCTTAGCAGAAGTGCGAACGCATGTGCAGCCGAGCTCTGCAAAAACTATTTGTGCAGTTTCTGAGTAGCTCTGAACCTACTCAGCGCTTGCGATCACTTCAGCCTATTCGTGTCCGGATTTGACGTCATACACCCGCCCAGCGAACGCCCAGCCACGCCTGCGTTTTTGCAAACCCTCCTTGAAAACGGTCAGTTGACACCCTGTGATACGAGTGTGATATGAAAGGGTGAGAGTGGGGTTTTCTGACTGACTTCCATTTTGTGCCGCAGTAACTATGCCACATAATGACAAGAGAATAGCAAGGGTGTTTGTCTCATGAAACAAGATGTTCTAGAAGAAGGATTCTTAGAATAGACAAGGACTCATGTTGTTATAGACAAGGACTCATGTTGTTATTTTCAGTTTAGACAAGGACTCATGTTGTTATTTTCAGTTAGATAAGATGTTTCAGAACCCCGGAATGTACCCACATATGGATAGATTGTGTTTTTAGTTTTGTATAAAGGACGGGGAATGTTAGGGGAATTTCGGAATCCACCTGAGACGCTAGCAGACGTGCTGCGTGTGAATACCGAATTTCCCCTTGAGACGATCGTCTTGAGATTCCCCGATCCAGAGTGCTCAAGTGACGCTACAATATTCGGTAAGATATTGATGTAGTTTCTTGATATTATACCTATATTTATGATTATGTATTAATACCTGATGAAAATACTATAAGAACTAATAAATTATTTACTATTGAGACATAAAAGTGTTGTTTGTTTTGCTGCATTAAAGTGTAAGCCTGTTCTGGGCAACAGTGAGCGCAGAATGTATTGAGCAATCTCACACACCCTAGTTCTATACAGCAAGACACACCCAGAAACGCCCCCTTTCTGTCAATCTTCTTGCGGCTGTCAGTGCGACTGAAAACTTCGCTAGAACTTGTGCATAACCACAATGGGCTTTCTACCCGGGGCATACGCATGCGCAGAAATGCTGTTTTTTAGCCTGATCGCTGCGCTGCGAACAATGGCAGCTAGCGATCAACTCAGAATGACCTCCAATACCCCATAATGACTTCGTAAAAAAAGTGTTTATGAGAATTTAGCAAATTTATTACAAATAAAAAACTAAGAAATCACATGTACATAAGTATTCACAGCCTTTGCTCAATACTTTGTTGATGCACCTTTGACAGCAATTACAGCTTCGAGTCTTTTTGAAAATGATGCCACAAGCTTGGCACACCTATCTTTGGGCAGTTTCGCCCATTCCTCTTTGCAGCACCTCTCAAGCTCCATCAGGTTGGATGGGAAGCGTCGGTGCACAGCCATTTTCAGATGTCTCCAGAGATGTTCAATCGGATTCAAGTCTGGGCTTTGGCTGGGCCACTCAAGGACATTCATAGAGTTGTCCTGAAGCCACTCCTTTGATATCTTGACTTTGTGCTTAGGGTCGTTATCCTGCTGTAAGAAGAACCGTCGCCCCAGTCTGAGGTCTAGAGCGCTCTGGAGCAGGTTTTCATCCAGGGTGTCTCTGTACATTGCTGCATTTATCTTTCCCTCTATCCTGACTTGTCTCACAGATCCTGCCGCTAAAAAACATGCCCACAGCATGATGCTGCCACCACCTTGCTTCACTTTAGGGATGATATTGGCCTGGTGGTGAGCGGTGTCTGGTTTCCTCCAAACATGACGCCTGGCATTCACGCCAAAGAGATCAATCTGTGTCTCATCAGACCAGAGAATTTTGTTTCTCATGGTCTGAGAGTTCTTCAGGTGCATTTTCACAAACTCCAGGCAGGCTGCCATGTGCTTTTTACTAAGGAGTGGCTTCCGTCTGGCCACTCTACCATACAGGCCTGATTGGTGGATTGCTGCAGAGATGGTTGTCCTATTGGAAGGTTCTCCTCTCTCCACAGAATAATGCTGTAGCTCTGACAGAGTGACCATCAGGTTCTTGGTCACCTCCCTGACTAGTGCCCTTCTTCCCTGATCGCTCAGTTTAGACAGCTAGCCAGCTCTAGGACGAGTCCTCGTGGTTCCAAACTTCTTCCATGTGGAGGCCACTGTGCTCATTGGGACCTTCAAAGCAACAGATACTTCTGCTGCACCAACAGGCTGAAAAGCTTTGACTGTTCCCAGAATGCACAGCGCCGCCTCCTCTATAACCCCGCCTCCCTGCAGAGGAGCTCAGTTTTTAGTTAACCAGCCCAATGCAGTAGCAGGAAAAGAGACGACAATGGTTAGTAGCCTCATACACCACACTCTCACGACAGGAGAAGTGTCAGCGGCTAATGCCATACCAACCCAAAGAAGCTAAGTGCGTCAGGGTGGGCGCCTTGAGGAGCCCAGTGTACCTCGCAGGAAAAGTTTTAACAAAGGTAAGCTCTTACCATAAAACTCGTTTTCTGCTGCGGGGTACACTGGGCTCCACAAGGATAGACATAGGGGATGTCCTAAAGCAGTTCCTTATGGGAGGGGACGCACTGTAGCGGGCACAAGAACCCTGCGTCCAAAGGAAGCATCCTGGGAAGCGGCAGTATCGAAGGCATAGAACCTTATGAACGTGTTCACAGATGACCACGTAGCTGCCTTGCACAATTGTTCAAGGGTCGCACCACGGCGAGCCGCCCAAGAAGGTCCCACAGACCGAGTTGAATGGGCCGTAATGTGAGCAGGAGCCGAGAGGCCAGCCCTCACATAAGCATGTGCAATCACCATTCTAATTCATCTGGCCTCCTCTATAACCCCGCCTCCCTGCACAGGAGCTCAGTTTTGTAGTTGGTGCCGCAGATAGCAGGCACATAACAGAGGGGCTGCTCCAGGCAGCCCTAAGAAGAGCTTTTTTGAAGAAAAAGTGAAGACTACAAGGGCAGCAGCGGTGTGTAAATGTCAGAGACATTCACTGCTGCAGCTCCAGCTCTCCCCAGCGGCGCTGTACACTCCCGAGCCCTGGTTGCCGGGTAACTACAGCAGGAGGCTCCGGTTTTCTTCATGGTCAGGCACCAGTGGCGGTTCTTGCCACGGGCAAGCGGTACTTTTGCCCGGGGCGCCGCCTTCCGGAGGGCGCCGCACCAGGGCAAGATCCGCCACTGTGCCCCCCGCAGTGCCCTGCTGTGCCCCCCCGCTTTGAAGGGAACCAGACGCGTAGCGTCTAGTTTCCCTTCATTGAGAGGACCTTAGTTGTGCGGTGCGCGATGACGTCATCGCGCACCGCACAGCAAAGGTCCTCTCCATGAAGGGAAACTAGACGCTACGGTCTAGTTTCCCTTCGTGTAGAGGACCTTTGCTGTGCGATGCGCGATGACGTCATTGCGCACTGCACAGCATAGTGGCACAGACACTAGGGGTCATAATTGACCTCTAGTGTCTATGCTGTTCTATGGGAGAGACGTAATTACGTCTCTCCCATAGATCGAAGAGAGGAGAAGTGCGGCGCTGCCGGCGGAGGGGGTCTGGATCAGGAACGGGGATGGTAAGTATACTTTTTTTTTTTTTCTTGCAGCGTCGTGACCACGCCCCCAATTGAAGCCACGCCCCCATGTTTTGCCCGGGGCGCCACAAGTCTTAGAACCGGCCCTGTCAGGCACACACGACGGGGGCTCTCCGGGATCGCTTTGCCACGCTTCGGGAGGTCGTGATCCGGCGCGGTCAGTGGGAGGCGGGCCGCACGTGTTGGCGGTGGACACTGTGGCAGTACAGGCGATCCCACTAGATCACCAGGGCATGGGCGCAGGTCAGGTTTTCTCTCTAAACCATTTTAATAGTAGCCCACAGTACCCGGTAGGTTTGCCAGCAGGGGGATAAGGCTTAGACCTAAAGCCCCTCCCCCAGCCCCAGGGCGCCATTTCCCTCAAATGTTCCCACCCCAGAGCTGCATATCTGTCTCTCCCTCACTCCCTGTCAGTGTCTGGGCGCCATTTCTCTCAGCTTCACTGTTCCTGGGACTGCTTGGGCAAATCCTCCTGTGTAAAGCCGCCTGGTTGTCAGTGCTGTGACTTTACATGACACTTAAGTATTGTACCTGCCTTTTAGACAGTGTTATTTAAGAAAGAGTGCATTTAGTCAGGGTTTTCTAGTACAATTACCCTGTGATATACATCCAGTTCTTACTGTGCAATGTTATATCTATTGACTACATAGCTATATATAAGCTAGTCCAGTGCAGTATTATTGTTAGTAATAACCTCTGCATTGTACAAACTGTGACTACCTGTGTGTGCATAAGCTCGCTGAGTGGTGTCCATTTCGTGTGTCTCACTCAACTTGCTATCCCTATATTCTATAACCTGAGGGGGCTTGGTGCGTCAGGTTTTATATTTATATAGGATTTTCACAAAGATATACTTTAATACGTATTTTTCTCTGTAATTTTAGTCACCATATCTCTCCTTTATCTCTGCTAGTGCCGACTACACTGCGCAGGGGTTTGGGTAAGAGGTATTGTGCTGCTGCCAATTGTGCTGTGTTACCTGATACTGCAAGTTACATCATGTCTGCTTCTGAGGGTAACAGTTCTGGGGCTGAACACACTGCCAGTGTTGTGAAGCCACAGATCCCTATGAGGAGAATATAGCAGCTGTGGGCTCTGGTTCTGGGGGCACCTTGCCCCCCAGTGGGACTGTGGCAACGGAGGTACATAATGACCCACCGTGGGGCGCTTTTTCCACGCTTCTACATACGCTAGTTAATAAACTAACACCCCCTATGGGACCCCCTATGCCGGGACAACTTATCTGCTCAATTGAAGAAGTTGAACCAGTCCCTGACTACTAAAATGTCTGACCCTCGCTCGCCCAAGCCCAAGGGGTCCTCTAAGCGAGCTCTTATCTCCTCACAATCCACTGCCGTCACTGACACCTCGTCTGATGAAGACGGCACTTACACTGACCCCACAGATTCTGACACAGATACTGCTGATGGGGAGGGTAGTTCACATGTGGATGTTCCTGATCTTTTGGAGGCTATTAAGTTGATTTTACAGATTACGGATGATCCCGAGCCATCCGTCCCTCCTAAGAAACCAGATAGGTTCAAGCGTCATAAGGTGGTTAAACAAGTTTTACCTCACTCTGACCACCTAGTGGATATACGTCAGGAACCCTGGAAAAACCCGGGTAAGAAGTTTGTGCCTCAAAAGAAGATGCTGGCTCGCTACCCCCTCGCACAAGAGCTGTCTAATAATTGGGAAACGCCTCCTCCAGTAGACTCACATGTGGCTAGGATGGTGATTTCCTCAGCTCTACCTGTCACTACCATCACGTCTCTAAAAGAGCCTACGGATAAACGTGTGGAGGGTTGTCTGAAAGCGATTTACACCCTCACGGGTGCTGCACAAAGGCCCACTATTGCAGCAACATGGGCTGCAGAGGCTATTGAAGCATGGGCCTTGGCGTTAGAAGCTGAAATCTCTTCTGACCGTGCTAGACAATGCTTGTCATATATTGTCACAGCTTCTCGCTATATTAAAGAGGCGGCTTCTGATGCCGGTATCCTAGCAGCCAAGGCCTCTACTACGTCAGTCCTGGCTCACTGGATATTGTGGCTGAGATCCTGGTCTATGGATCTGGACTCTAGAAAAACCCTGGAGATACTCCCTTTCAAGGGAGATATTCTGTTTGGGGAGGACTTAAATAAGATAGTGGCTGACTTGGCTACTGCCAAAACTGCCTGTCTGCCAAGTACCACTCCTTCTGTGTCAAAGGCTAAAGGTACATCCTTTCGCCCCTTTCGTCCTTCAGGTAAAGCAAAAGGTCAGGCGCAGTGGTCGAAGTGGGGCGGTATACGGCGGTATGGTATACCGCCACTTCTTCCACTGACCCGGAAATGAGCCCATGAAAGTGAAGCAGGAGGCGAGGGAAGTGGCATCCTGCTGCACATGGTGCTCCACGTCCCTGCGCGACGGCCGGCGGCTATGTAGAGCGCTGTATAAGCTCACAGCCGCTCACCACTGCCAGCCGCCCGCGCACGTCGCTCACCAGCCGGCCGCCGACCCCGCTCACCAGCCGCCCGGTGCCAGTTCACTGCTGCCAGCAACAAATAAGGTAATGTTCCCCTGCTGTCACCTCTCTCCCTGCTGTCCCTGTCGTCACTGTCCCTGTCGTCACTGTCTCTCCCTGTCGTCACTCTCCTTGTCGTCACTGTCGTCACTCTGCCTGTCGTCACTGTTGTCACTCTCCCTGTCGTCACTGTCGTCACTCTCTCCCTGTCGTCACTCTCTCTCTCTGTCGTCACTCACTCTCCCTGTCGTCACTCTCCCTGTCATCACTCTCCCTGTCGTCACTGTCTTCACTCTCCCTGTCGTCACTCTCCGTCGTCACTGTCATCACTCTCTCTCCTGTTGTCACTCTCTCCCTGTCGTCACTCTCGTCACTCTCTCCCTGTCGTCACTCTCTCCCTGTCGTCACTCTCTCCCTGTTGTCACTCTCTCCCTGTCGTCACTGTCGTCACTCTCTCCCTGTCGTCACTGTCGTCACTCTCTCCCTGTCGTCACTGTCGTCACTCTCTCCCTTTCATCACTCTCTCCCTGCCGTCTCTCTCTCTCCCTGCCGTCTCTCTCTCCCTGTCGTCTCTCTCTCTCCCTGTCATCTCTCTCTCTCCCCCTGTCTCTCCCTGTCGTCAGTCTCTCCCTGTCATCACTCTCCTTGTCGTCACTCTCCCTGTCGTCACTGCCGTCACTCTCTCCCTGTCATCACTCTCTCCCCCTGTCTCTCCCCCTGTCGTCACTGTCTCTTCGTCGTCACACTCCCTGTCGTCACTGTCTCTCTCCCTGTCGTCACTGTCTCTCTCCCTGTCGTCACTCTGGCTGTCCCTGCTGTCACAATTTCAGCTCATTCAGTGTGCTACAATGTGAATTTCGGCTCATTCAGTGTGCTACAAGGTGAATTTCGGCTCATTCAGTGTGCTACAAGGTGAATTTCGTCTCATACCGTGTGCTACAAGGTGAATTTCGTCTTATTCAGTGTGCTACAAGGTGAATTTCGGCTCATTCAGTGTGCTACAATGTGAATTTCGGCTCATTCAGTGTGCTACAATGTGAATTTCGGCTCATTCCGTGTGCTACAAGGTGAATTTCGGCTCATTCATTGTGCTATAATGTGAATTCCGGCTCATTCAGTGTGCTACAATGTGAATTTCGGCTCATTCAGTGTAAACAATGGAAAGATAGTGTGTTCAAAGCCCGCGCACAACTGCTTGAGACATGTGTACCCTTCACCTTATTAAAACAGAGTCACAAAAATGTATACTAAGCTTGATATAGCAATCCGACTCCTTTTTCCCAGGTTGTTCACAGAGGTAAACTTGAAAGTTCGTTTATTTCCAAATCACAGTAATTCTGTAAAAATAATTGTGTTCCAGACCAGTGCTTGATGGCAGAGGTGAAGGAGCCACAAAAAGAGAAACGATAATAGTGCAGTGGTAAAAACAAAGCTGGTGTTTTTAATACAAATCGCACTTACAGAAACAAATAATTAAAATCACATAAAAAGGACCCAATGGCACACAGGCAGAGCCGGCCCTAACCAATATGATGCCCTAGGCAACCTTTTTTGCTGGTGCCCCCTAGTACCGCCACTAGTTCTGCAGGAGATGCCTGGCATGAGTCATCTGGCAGCTCTGCTTACGTCTGGCGCCTTTTGTTTATGAAAATGCATCTTATTTGCATTACTATGTGGCTAGGATGCACAAGCAGCTTCTGCTGATTAAAATAATATGCAGCATGCCTATATTCTATGTGTGACTGAGGCTGTATCTGCATACAAAATGTTACATTGCAGTGTATTCCTGGAAATCACTGTAATGTAGCATTTCGTATGCAGATACAGCCGCAGTCACACACCGAATATAGGCATGCTGCATATCATTTTAATCAGCAGAAGCTGCTGGTGCCCCTAAGCATACCAAATGCCCTAGGCATTTGCCTAGTTTGCCTATGCCTAAGGCCGGCTCTGCACACAGGAACACAGCACAGAAGCTCACGGACATCCACAGATGATTTCCAAGTGGTAACGACGGCCTCAATACCGGAATTTGAATTCGCCAAGTCCTCGAGATGTTATGCAACGTCCTTCAGTGTCCACAAGAATGGGTAGTCCACAGCCACACTTATTCAGTGTGCTACAATGTGAATTTCGGCTCATTCAGTGTGCTACAATGTGAATTTCGGCTCATTCAGTGTGCTACAAGGTGAATTTTGGCTCAAGGTGAATTTCGGCTCATTCAGTGTGCTACAATGTGAATTTCGGCTCATTCAATGTGCTATAATGTGAATTTCAGCTCATTCAGTGTGCTATAATGTGAAAGGGGCACCAGTACTAGATAGTATAAGGGGTTCTACTACACGGGGCACGCCCCTTTTGGGCGATCACGCCCCCTTTTGGATGACCACACCCCCTTTTCTGGAACGCGTGCCAAAGGCGCGCGCATAATTACATCCTTGACTTTTGCATACCCCCACTTCAAAATTTCCACTTCGACCACTGGTCAGGCGTACAACAAGCAGACCCGCACTTCCAAACCTGGTAAGCCAAAGCCCAAAAGCGCCTGGGTCAGCCAGCTTCCAAAACCGATAAGCCTGCCGCAAGACGGGGCGGGCCTCCCCCTGGGGGATCCCAGGGTGGGGGGCCAGCTTCTAGGGTATACCCAGGAATGGTTGAAGACCACTTCAGATGCCTGGGTACGGGAAGTCGTCACTCGAGGTTACGCCATAGCCTTCAAACACCAACCCCCTCATCGATTTTGCCGGACAGACGTCCCGTTGGACCAGACAAAGGCAAACACTCTACATTCGGTGGTACAGACCCTCCTGGATACAGGAGTCGTAGTACAGGTGCCTCTTGCGCAGAGGCACCGGGGGTACTATTCTCCGCTGTTTCTAGTCCCGAAACCGAACGGGTCCTCCCGGCCCATTCTCAACCTCAAGGCATTGAACAGGTTTGTGAAGGTTTCCAAGTTCTGGATGGAAACCCTTCGCTCTATAGTTCTGGCCTTGGAACCTGGGGACTACATGGTCTCCCTGGATATACAGGATGCTTACCAGCATATTCCTATAGCAGCATCACATCAGAAATACCTGAGGTTTGCGATTGGCAACCTCCATTACCAGTTTCGGGTGTTACCTTTTGATTTAACTATGGCTCTGCGAGTCTTCACCAAGGTCATGGTGGTGATGACGGTGGTACTCCGCCGTCAAGGGGTCAGGATACTGCCGTATCTGGACGACTTGTTAATCCTGGCAAATTCCCCAGAACTTCTCCTACGTCATCTGGATATGACGGTCCGGATTCTACAAGCCCACGGATGGCTCATCAACTGGAAGAAATCCTCCCTGGTCCCTGCTCAGAGCATGGTGCACCTGGGAGCGCTATTGGACACTCACAACCAGAGGTTGTTCTTGTCTCAGGAGAAAGTCCTGAAGCTTCAGGACAGGATTCGTTGCTTCCTTTCTCGTCCGCAAGTGTCGATACATTCGGCGATGCAGATGCTGGGCCTCATGGTCTCAGCATTCGACATGGTGGAGTATGCTCAATTCCATTCTCGCCCCCTCCAGAGGCTAATTCTAGCCAAGTGGGATGGCCTGCCTCACCGGATCAGGTCTCACATGATCTCATTGACTCCGGAGGTCCGTCTGTCGCTGCACTGGTGGCTCCAGGACCAACGATTGTGCAGGGGCCGTCCCTTCTGGATATCCGACTGGGTCCTGTTGACGACAGATGCCAGTCTCAGAGGTTGGGGAGCAGTGCTGGAGCAACACTCCCTTCAGGATCGGTGGACCAAGGAGGAGTCATTACTCTCAATCAACATTCTGGAGTTGCGGGCGGTCTTCAATGCATTGAACCTGGCTCAGCATTTAATTCAGAACCGTCCTGTTCAAGTACAGTTGGACAATGCCACAACAGTGGCTTACATAAATCATCAAGGTGGCACTCAAAGCCGTTTGGCAATGAAGGAAGTCTCACGGATTCTACATTGGGCGGAACGCCATCTACCGGCCATATCGGCAATATTCATTCCGGGAGTCCTGAATTGGGAAGCGGACTTTCTCAGTCGTCACGACGTACATGCCGCAGTGGGGCCTCCATCCAGAAGTGTTTCAACTCCTTGTGGAAAAGTGGGGCCTTCCAGACGTAGATCTGATGGCGTCTCGACACAATCACACGGTTCCGGTCTTCGGAGCAAGGACAAGGGATCCTCAAGCAGCATTCGTGGATGCGCTGGTGGTGTCGTGGAGGTTTCTGCTGCCGTACGTATTCCCTCCGGTGTCACTCCTGCCCAGGGTAATTCGGAAGTTCAAGCAAGAAAAAGCAATTCTGCTTCTTATAGCTCTGGTGTGGCCCAGACGGCACTGGTTCTCAGACCTGCAAGGCCTATCGTCAGAGCGTCCAATTCTACTTCCACAACGTCCAGACCTCCTCGTTCAGGGCCCCTGTGTTTACCAGGACCTAGCCCGGCTGTCTTTGACGGCGTGGCTCTTGAAGCTTCCGTCTTAAGGGCTAAAGGGTTTTCTGAGGCGGTCATTCAAACTATGTTGCGGGCCCGGAAACCGGCTTCGGCTCGGATTTGCTATAGGGTCTGGCATTCTTACTTTGTTTGGTGCGCATCTAACGATTATGACGCTTCCAAGTTTAGTATAGCCAAGTTGTTGGCTTTTCTTCAGCAGGGCCTGGACTTAGGCCTGCGTCTGGCCTCCCTCAAGGTTCAAATATCTGCCTTGTCGGTGTGGTTTCAGAGAAAAATTGCGACCTTACCTGATGTGCATAACTTTACTCAGGGTGTGTTGCGTATCCAACCTCCCTATGTCCCGCCTGTGGCTCCTTGGGACTTGTCGGTGGTTTTGGAGGCGTTACAAGAGTCTCCGTTTGAACCTCTTGGTTCAGCCGATCTTAAGTGGCTTTCCCTTAAGGTGGTGTTTCTGCTGGCTATTGCCTCAGCTAGAAGAGTGTCGGATTTGGGTGCCTTGTCCTGTAGTTCCCCTTATCTGATATTTCACTGTGACCGGGCGGTTCTTAGATCTCGTCCCGGATACTTACCTAAGGTGGTTTCTTCGTTCCACCTTAACCAGGAGATTGTGGTTCCGGCACTTGTTTCTCCTGATCTGTCTTCCAAAGAGAGGTCTTTGGATGTGGTACGGGCTCTCCGTATCTATGTGAAGAGAACTGCTTCTATTAGGAAATCTGATTCTCTCTTTGTGCTGTTTGGATTTCACAAACGGGGCTGGCCTGCTCACAAGCAAACTTTGGCCAGATGGATAAGAATGGTGATTGCACATGCTTATGTGAGGGCTGACCTCTTGGCTCCTGCTCACATTACGGCCCATTCTACTCGGTCTGTGGGACCTTCTTGGGCGGCCCGCCGTGGTGCGACCCTTGAACAATTGTGCAAGGCGGCTACGTGGTCATCTGTGAACATGTTCATAAGGTTCTATGCCTTCGATACTGCCGCTTCCCAGGATGCTTCCTTTGGACGCAGGGTTCTTGTGCCCGCTACAGTACGTCCCCTACCATAAGGAACTGCTTTAGGACATCCCCTATGTCTATCCTTGTGGAGCCCAGTGTACCCCGCAGCAGAAAACGAGTTTTATGGTAAGAACTTACCTTTGTTAAAACTTTTTCTGCGAGGTACACTGGGCTCTACAAGGCGCCCTCCCTGACGCACTTAGCTTCTTTGGGTTGGTATGGCATTAGCCGCTGACACTTCTCCTGTCGTGAGAGTGTGGTGTATGGGGCTACTAACCGTTGTCGTCTCTTTTCCTGCTACTGCATTGGGCTGGTTAAATAAAAACTGAGCTCCTCTGCAGGGAGGCGGGGTTATAGAGGAGGCGGCGCTGTGCATTCTGGGAACAGTCAAAGCTTTTCAGCCTGTTGGTGCCTCGGATCAAGATCCTACTCTACACCCCTATGTATATCCTTGTGGAGCCCAGTGTACCTCGCAGAAAGAGTTTTAACAAAGGTAAGTTCTTACCATAAAACTCATTTTTTTTTTGTACCCTTCCCCAGATTTGTGCCTCGAGACAATCCTGTCTCGGAGGTCTACAGGCAATTTCTTTGACTTAATGCATGGTTTGTACTCAGACATACGCTGTAAAGTGTGGGACCTTATATAGACAGGCGTGTGTCTTTCCAAATCATGTCCAATCAACTGAATTTACCACAGGTGGACTCCAATTAAGCTGTAGGAACAACATACAACAAACGAAATAGCAGCGCTTTTCAATCAATAAAATGAACACAAGTAGGTTAAAACAGTGGAATTGATTGAAAAAACATGGAGATGAATAGACTGAGGGTGGGAAGAATCACCAAGGGGCTACTGAGATAATGTGTCCATTCCTTATTTCATGTGGCCTACAGATGAACGTGGTGGAAAAAAGGAGGTAGGGCTGATAGCACAGTCCTGATGGTGATAATTACCACAATGGTTACCGCTGGAGGAGGGTTGTCTTTAGTATGCCGGCGGTCAGGCTCCCGGCGACCAGCATACCGGCGAAGGGAGCCCGACAGCTGGCATACCGACACTTATTCTCCCTCGTGGGGGTCCACGACCCCCCTGAAGGGAGAATAAAATAGTGTGCACCGTGCCCGTAGCGTGGCGAGCGCAGCGAGCCCGCAAGGGGCTCATTTGCGCTCGCCACACTGTTGGTAAGCCGGCGGTCGGGCTCCCGGCGCCGGTATGCTGGTCGCCGGGAGCCCGACCGCCGGCATATCGTAGTGAACCCCTGGAGGAAAGGAGTCCTCTGGATAGCGTCCCTTTATATGGGTGGAATCTCTGGGATCCTAGATCCTCACCAGGTTGCGGAATCCTCAATGATGAGTGGAAAAAACAAATGTCTCCAGTGGGCGGATGCTGTTTGCCCAATCATCTGTGGATTTTCGCCAAAGTCCACTAAAGGTCAGGATGTAGCCCGTGCAGCTTCCAATTGGCAATGGTGATCTGGAGTGTAACCTAACGCGTTTTGCTGTAGAACCTGCAGCTTTTTCCACCACGTTCATCTGTAGTCCACATGAAATAAGGAACGGACACATTATCTCAGTAGCACCTGGTGATTCTGGTTGTTGTGCAATTTTATCTAATTTTTAACCAATCTTCTTGATTCAATACATTGTTTGTATTTTTTATTATTAAATAACCTTTTTCTTCCCTCCCTCAGTCCATTCATCTCCATGTTTTTTCAATCAATTCCACTGTTTTAAACTACTTGTGTTCATTTTATTGATTGTAAAGCGCTGCTATTTCGTTTGTTGTATGTTGTTTCTAGATTTACAGGACTGACTAGACCTGTTTTTTTAGCAACTGTTCAAATTAGCACAGTAGCCCATTTCGCGCCTGATTTAACCTCGGTTAAACCCCCTGTTTGCTAAGCTGTAGGAACATCTCAAGGATGATCAGTGGAAACAGGGTGCACCTGAGCTCAATTTTGAGCTTCATGGCAAAGGCTGTGAATACTTATGTACATGTGATTTCTTAGTTTTTTTATTTTTAATTCATTTTCAAAAATCCACCAAAAACTTTTTTCACGTTGTCATTATGTGGTATTGTGTGTAGAATTTTGAGGACAAAAATGAATTTATTCCAATTTGGAATAAGGCTGTAACATAACAAAATGTGGAAAAAGTGAAGCGCTGTTAATACTTTCCAGATGCACTTTATAATAAGAACATCCAGTAAATTTTACAATTATTCATCTTCTTGCAGAAACATGACTGGATTGTGAACAGGTCAAAAGTAATCTTGTTCCCTCACAGCAAATATAATTTAAAGGTGTACAAATAAATGCCATACAGAATCAGTAATGTAACTGTTGGAGGAAAGGTGTGTATTACATCAGTACAGGACAGTACAGTACAGATTCATCACAGGTCAGCAGTGAGGAAACCATGCATTAAAGCATTTAAGTTTTCAACCTGTGGCCCTCCAGCTGCAGTGGAACTACACATCCCAGCATACCCTGCCACAGTTTTGCTTCTAAGGCATGCTAAAACAGAGCAGGGCATGCAGGGATGTGTAGTTCCACAGCAGCTGGAAGGCCGCAGGTTATAGACCATACTTGCCTACCTGACCCTCTCCATGAGGGAGAAAATGCTCTGTTCCTGGACTTTCCTGGTAATGTATGATTGCCATCACCTGTGGTGAAAAACCTTTCTTATCAATTAACTAGCTCACCACAGGTGATGGCAATCAGTGGCGTAACTACTGCCCCCGCAGTCCTCGCGGTGGCTTGGGGGCGAGGGGCTGCGGGGGCGCCACTGACTTAGAACAGATTGACATGCGGACGAGCGTCCGCATGTCAATCTGCGGTCTCCTCTCCCTCCCTGCTGTGTTGGAGGGACACGGAACGCACATCGCGCGTCTCTCCTGTGTCCCTCCCTGGCTCTCCCCCGGCCGGTCTAAGGAAGTGCCGTTCGTGAGCTCTGATTGGCTCACGAACCGGCACTTCCTTTATTAGACCAGCCGGGGGAGAGCCAGGGAGGGACGCAGGAGAGACGCGCGATGCGCTCCGTGTCCCTCCAACACATGGGGGGGCCGGGGGAGCAGGCACTTGGGGCATATACCTGGCACTGCGGGGGGCAGATCTGGCACTGGGGGCATATACCTGGCACTGTGGTGGGAAGATCTGGCACTGGGGGCATATACCTGGCACTGTTGGGGGCAGATCTGGCACTGGGGGCATATACCTGGCACTGTGGGGGGAAGATCTGGCACTGGGGGCATATACCTGGCACTGTGGGGGCAGATCTGGCACTGGGGGCATATACCTGGCACTGTGGGGGCAGATCTGGCACTGGGGGCATATACCTGGCACTGTGGGGCAGATCTGGCACTGGGGGCATATACCTGGCACTGTGGGGGCAGATCTGGCACTGGGGGCATATACCTGGCACTGTGGGGGGAAGATCTGGCACTGGAGGCATATACCTGGCACTGTGGGGGAATATCTGGCACTGGAGGCATATACCTGGCACTGTGGGGGCAGATCTGGCACTGGGGGCATATACCTGGCACTGTGGGGGCAGATCTGGCACTGGAGGCATATACCTGGCACTGTGGGGGAATATCTGGCACTGGGGGCATATACCTGGCACTGTGGGGGCAGATCTGGCACTGGGGGCATATACCTGGCACTGTGGGGGCAGATCTGGCACTGGGGGCATATACCTGGCACTGTGGGGGCAGATCTGGCACTGGGGCATATACCTGGCACTGTGGGGGCAGATCTGGCACTGGGGGCATATACCTGCACTGTGGGGGGAAGATCTGGCACTGGAGGCATATACCTGGCACTGTGGGGGAATATCTGGCACTGGGGGCATATACCTGGCACTGTGGGGGAATATTTGGCACTGGGGGGAGCAGGCACTGAGGGGGCATATGTGGCACTGGGGGGGGGGGGGTATATGTGGCACTGGGGGCATGTACCTGGCACTGTGGGGGAATATCTGGCACTAGGGGCATATACCTGGCACTGTGGGGGAATATCTGGCACTGGGGGCATATGTGGCACTGGGAGCATGGCCCTAGCAACAAGCACTACCCCCTAGCAACGAGCATGACACCCAGTGCATGAAACCTGGCAACGAGCATGGCACCCTGAGCATGAAACCCCTGGCACCGTGCATGGAACCAAGAGCATGAAACCCCTGGCAACGAGCAGGTAATTTAAAAGTAATTAGAAGCCTTACTGTAGAACTTAATGTGTAATGGGCATTACGGTGTGTGGCATAATGTTTCACGGACATTGCGGTGTGTGTCATAATGTATCAGGCATTACAGTGTGTTGTATACTATATCACGGGCATTGTGGTATGTGGTATAATGTCTCAGGATCATTGTGGTGTGTGTCATACTGTGTCACAGACATTGTATGTGCTATAATGTATCAGGGGCATTGCAGTGTGTAGCATAATGTATAACGGGCATTGCGATTCCTGTCATAATGTGTCACAGGCATTACGGTGTGTGGCATAATGTGTCTGGGGCATTACAGTGTGTGCATATTGTGTCATGTGCATTATTGTGTGTGGAATAATGTCTAAGGGCCATTGCAGTATGTGGAATAATGTATACTGGGCATTACTATAAGGAGGAAAAATGACAAATAATGTAAGGGGCATGAATCAGGATTATTTTTCTTTCCTGTGGTGGCCAACGTCTGGGCGTGCAGGTTGCAAAACTGGGGTATAAGGTAGTCTTTTCCTGCAATGCCACGCCCTCCACGCAAAGCCACGCCCATTTCGACAAAGCCACACACCCTTTTTGCCGGCGCGCGCCTGCGGCGCGCGCATTTTTTTACCTTTACTAGTGCCAATTACGGGGGGTATGGGGGGGGGGGGGGGGGGGGCGCCGAAGGATTTTTTGGCTCGAGGGAGAAAAATTTCTAGTTACGCCACTGATGGCAATCATACATTACCAGGAAAGTCCAGGAACTGAGCATTTTCTCCCTCATGGAGAGGGTCAGGTAGGCAAGTATGTTATAGACCCATGCATTAAAGGAAAGAACACTGACTTCTATGTGCTATTACAGTGAGAGGGTCTGATTCTTATTTGGAAGTAAAGCAAAAAAAAAAAAAAGCAAGACACTGTGCACCTGGACAAGACCATGTTGTGCTGTAGATGAGAGATTTATATGTGGGTGGGGTGTGTCCAAACTGAAATCTAAATTGCAGTGTAAAATAAAGATGTCTAACATGTCTTGGCTACATGCAAGAGCAGCCAGTATTTACCCTGCACAGAAAAAATGTAAATGCATTTGCTCCCCATACATGGCAACATGGTTTGATGTTTTGTTTTTCAAAGGGGCAATCATTTACAAGGCATGGTTTTGCCTTGCACATGAGTGCCCCTTTAAAAAAATGTCCAAGTTCGGCTGGCATCCCACACGGCTGCCGAACTCGGGACGAATTACATCCCGCCCACAGTAAGACAACCTAATTATGTTTACCTATTCTAAATCCTCATAGAAAGCATAATGACAGCCTTATATTTCTTGCACTACTTTATCCAACAATATTTAAGATTAATAACTTCTAGGAGATAGAAATTCATATACTCCAGTGGCAATTCTGTATAGTCTTCTTTAAACATCTAGGAAATAATATACAGCAGTGTTTCACAACCTCGATCCTCAAGGCACACTAAGATGCCAGGTATTAAAGATATCCATGCTTGAGCACAGGTGATTAAATCAAAATACCTGAGTTATTAATTAAGTCACCTGTGTATACCTATCCTTAAAACCTGGACCATTAGTGTGCCTTAAGTACCGAGGTTGGGAAATACTGATATACAGGGTGAAGCAGAAAAAAACTCCCAGGCCAGCATGGAAAGTGATAAAATGGATAAAGAAAAAGTTCCAGCCAATCAGCTCCTAACTGCCATTTTTCAAACACAGCCGGTGACATGGCAGTTAGGACCTGATTGGCTGGCACTTTTTCTTTATCCATTTATCACTCTCTAAGCTATGATGCATCTGATATTGTGATTTATTGGCGTATAGCAGCCTTCAGTTCATTACAAATCTTGGTGGATGTGTGTAGACCTCAACGCTCAGATGGCCCCGCTGGCTCTGTAGAGACCTTTCATGAAGCTGATGAGGATTGTTTTCTGCCCAGTAATGAAAATGTTGCTTGTCAACGTAGCCAAATAAATGATAGTGAACTTAGTCAGGGAATTGCAGCGATGACACCAGAAATGACCCGCTGAGTGATGCGAAACTTCAGACATTGACTATATATGTGTATCATGAAAAACTCATCCCGGTAACTATAGACCAGTACGTTTGACATCTATAGTGGGGAAATTACTGTAAGGGATAATAAGGGATAGCATACTAGAGTACTTGAATACCTCCAAGGTTATTAATAGGAATCAGCATGGTTTTGTGAGGGACAAGTCATGTCAAACTAACTTAAATAACTTCAATGAGAATGTCTAAGAAAATCTTGACCAGAGAAATGCAGTGGACCTGGTCTATTTAGATTTTGCTAAAGCCTTTGACACAGTGCCACATAAAAGACTGATCTTCAAATTAAGAGAGCTTGGTATAGGAGACACTATCTGTACTTGGGTAAGTAATCGGTTGGATAACAGGGAACAGCGTGTGGTGGTTAATGGGATTTTTCTTACTGGGCCTCAGTGCTCAATGGAATACCGCAAGGGTCAGTACTCGGCCCATTACTGTTTAACATTTATTAATGACCTAGGAGTGGGTCTTGAAAGCACAGTGTCAGTTTTCGCAGATGATACTAAACTGTGTAGAGTACTTAATTTAGACATGGATGTTGAGTCTCTACAGAACGACTTATTTAAACTGGAAGTTTGGGCAGACAAATGGAGAATGAGGTTCAGTATAGAAAAATGTAAAGTTCTGTACCTTGGGACTAAGAACATTGATAATAGACTTAGTAGCAGATCCCAACGTCAAAGTGCAGCAACAACAGCAAATAAAGTGTTAGCATGCATAAAACAGGGAATTGAGACAAGGGATGAGAGTGTAATCCTGCCACTGTACAAATCATTGGTACGACCACACCTTGAATATAGTGTTCAGGTCTGGGCACCGCATTATAAAAAAGATATCTTGGAACTAGAAAGGGTTCAGAGGCGAGCCACCAAACTGATCAAGGGGTTAGAGGCACTGGATTATGAGGAAAGGCTTACTGGGTTAGATATGTTTACACTCGAAAAGAAGCGTCTAAGAGGAGACATTATTAATATTTAGAAGTATATAAAGGGACAATACAAGGATCTATCCGGCGATTTGTTTATTGAAAAGGCTCTACACAGGAAACGTGGGCACCCTCTGGGGGTGGAAGAGAGAAAGTTTCAAACTGAACAAAGAAAAGGGTTCTTCACAGTAAGGGCAGTAAAAATTTGGAATTCTCTGCCAGAGAAGGTAGTAATGGCGGACTCAGTTAATATGTTTAAAAATGGATTAGATCAATTCCTAGCTAAACTAAATATCCAAGGATATAGCATTTAAAGGAAGAGAATGTTAGAAAAAGCAAGAATTATAGCTATTATTACCTATAAACATAACTTAATCTGGTACAATGGGTAGAAAGGTAACAGTGCGCTGCTAACAGCTGCTAGTCCGGGTCTCACTAAACAAAGGTATCTCCTCCCTCTAAATCAAACAGACAAAAAACAAACATATAGGATACCACTGAAACAGCGCTGTGTAGGGGTCAAAATTGTTTGTCGTTCTCTTGTAGTCTCTTTCTTTTGACTCAGTGAGTACCCAAAATAGAAAGAGATGTACAAAACATAGTGTATTACCTTTTTTAAAAATGTCATAATAACACGTCATGACAATACATTATAACAATCCATGCCAATTTGATATATGACACAATAGAATAAACCAGTGTGTGCCAAATTTATCATTCAGCATAAGCTAGTGGCATTGCAATTGGACCAAATCCTGTAAAGGTAAGGACAGTGGCTAATTACCAAATGCAGGTAAGAACTGGCAACGGACAGTTCTTTAAAAGCACGTGAAAATCAGATCTTCCCAGCTGCAGCAGGGTAATTTCTCTGGTGTCAGTCCGCCTCTCTGGTTTGGCAAAGGTCGTACCACGTCCTCTTCCTCTCAGGCTTGGCCACTGAGGCACCCACGCGTTCCGACCCTACCTGGGTCTTTCTCAAGGTAAGCTCGTTTCATACCACTAGCCTATGCTGAATGACAAATTTGGCACACACTGGTTTATTCTATTGTGTCATATATCAAATTGGCATATTGATAAAAATTAACTATTTTATAAGATAAGATCTTGGTTGCAGGATAGAAAACAGAGAGTTGTAGTAAATGTAGTGCATTCACAGGAGGGAAATATTACCAGTGGCGTACCCCAGTGTTTTTTAATATCTTTATTGGTGACATTGCAAGTGGTATTGAAGGGAAAGTATGCCATTTTGCAAATGACACAAAGGCATGCAACAGGGTAGACACGCCAAGCGTGGTAAAACATGATTGAGAATCTAGGTAGACTAGATGAATTGTCAAGAGTGTGGCAATTACGGTTTAATGCTGAAAAATGCAAAATCATGCACTTGGGACTGAAAAATCCAAAAGCTAAATATAGTATTATTGGCACTATACTGGAAACTACTGAGGAGGAAAGAGATCTACGAGTCACTATTTCAGGTGACTTAAAGGCAGGTAAGCAATGTAACAAAGCAATGAGGAAGGCTAGTCAAATGCGTGGTTGCATAGAAATTGGAATCAGCAGCAGAAAGAAAGAAGTAATAATGCCACTGTATAGGTCATTGGTACGGCCTCATCTAGAATACTGTGTTTAATTCTGGATGCCGTATCTTCAGAAGGATATTAACACATAGAGACTGTACAGAGAAGGGCAACTAAAATGGTGCATGGCCTTCATCACAAACCATACCCAGAAAGACTATAAAAATCTCAATATGTATAGTTTGGAGCAGAGAAGGGAAAGGGGGGACATGACAGAAACTTTCAAATATATCAAGGGTTTTAACAAAGTCTAGGAGGGAAACATTCTCCAAATGAAGAGAAGTATTAGAACACAAGGACATGCACTGAAACTGGAGGGATGTAGGTTCAGGGGAAATTTGAGGAAAAATGACTTCACAGAAAGAGTAGTGGACAAGTGGAATAGACTCCCATCAGAGGTAGTAGAGGCTAAGACGGTAGAGCAATTGAGCCTGACCTTCGTAAAGGGCAAAAACAGTGGGGAAATACTGAACCCTAATAATTGTCAAATTTGTTAGAAGGACCGTGGCTGTTAATGGCCATAAGCAAAGTATCGGAGGCATTTAAATGGCATTAAATCAGTAGCGGATTTACTGATAAGCGACCAAAGCAGTTGCTTAGGGCCCTGCGACTCCCAGAGGGCCTGCTGACGGGGTTCATTCTGGGCAGAAGACACGTTATTGGCGCTGGTGCCTGTCCAGCACCGCAATGCAAACTGTACTACAGTGGAAACTGAAAATAAACTACAGCTCCCAACAGCCCTTGCGCGATCAAACTATTTTTCGTCACATGTCAGTCTGATGTGGCCACTCAGGCCGCCCCTTGCAGCTGCATCAACACCACGAATGAGGTTATTGGGGACTGGAGGATGCAGGGAAGATGTGAGTGAGGTTATCAGAGAAAGAAGGCAGCAGTGAGGAGGTGAGTAAGGTTATCAGGGAAAGGAGGCATCAAAGAGGAGGTGAGTAAGGTGATTTGGGCTAAAGGTAGCATGGAGGAGGGGTGACATTATATTTACAGGATACATTTGAATGCACTTTTAGGTAATCATTACAAGGTGATATTACATTATTTATGCAGAGTTCCCAAGTAGACTTTTTGGTCAATGTGGATTGAATTATAGCTATATTGGAGAGCTGAAGAGCAATGCTAACATTGCTATAGCTTAGGGGAAATGAGTGGCTTTCAGACCAGTCACACACAGCTGCAGTCACCACTGAAGATACTGATGCAGAAGAAAGTCCTTGACAAATAGGAAAAGGTAATAAACTTATTACAGAATCTAATCTTACTCCTAACCTGGGCCAGAATTACCACAAGGCAATATAGGCACCCGCCTAGGGACATGGGGCCTAATTCAGACTGGATCGCTGCAGACAAAATGCCAGTTGCATACAGTGAAGTTACTGTGCATAAGTTGTGACATGTTCGCTAAAGGTCCAAAAAAATGTGCCAGTCTTCCTCTGTGTCCTGGCAGTGTTCAGGGGCTGGTTTTTAAAACATTGCCCAGTGTTAATCAACTTATTCAGATATATAATACCCCTTTTCCACATAAACCCTGGCTTTAAGCTAGGACCCGGGACACTGAACACTGGTTGAAGCTGGGGGTTTCAGTATTTACCCCCTTTCACACATGGGTGATAGATCCGGGTTATTCCCTGATCATCACCGCTCACACTAGACCTTTGTCTTGCAGTGATCTGGGTCTTTTTGCTTACAGTGGGCGCTTGGAGATGATTTCAGTAGCACTTGGAGATGATGTCATCTCCAACTGCTACAGTGCCCATTAATCAGTTCCTGTTAGGCATGGCCCCCAGGTCATCATGACCCGGGTCGTGCCTTTAACACTACAAGTGACCCGAGTTAGTCCAAGGAATAACCCTGGTACTTAGCAGGGTCACTGACCCGGTTCACCCAACCTGGGTTGGGTCTGTGCACACCTAGCCAAGACCCAGGTCAAACCACATGCCCTAACAAACACCTGGGTCGAAAGGCTATGTGAGGAATTCATTACCTGGTGTAAAGTACAGTAGGTAGCCTTGGGCTTTAATGCCCGTGGATATATTTAATTACACTCCTGCATTCCCCTTGTAAACACCCATTAAGTACCGTGCTATTGTACGTTAATACACAGAGGGGGTCATTCCGAGTTGATCGATCGCAAGCAGTTTTTTTAGCAGCCATGCAAATGCATTGTCGTTGCCCACTGGGGAGTGTATTTTCGCTTTGCAGAAGTGCGAACGCTTGTGCAGCAGAGCGCCTGCAAAATATTTTTGTGCAAAACAAGACCAGCCCTGTAGTTACTCTTCGTGTGCGTTGATTCTAACGACGGAGGGACGACTTTTGACGTCACACACTCGCCCAGCGAACGCCCAGCCACGCCTGCGTTTTTTCTGCCACGCCTGCGTTTTTCTAAGCACTCCCTGATAACGGTCAGTTGACACCCAGAAACGCCCACTTCATGTCAATCTTCCTGCGTTCGGCTGTGCGACAGGAATGTTCATTAGACTCTGTACAAACCCACGATGCTCATTGTACCTGTACGACGCATCTGCGCATTGCGGTGCATACGCATGCGCAGAAATGGAGATTTTTAGCCTGATTGCTGCGCACAACGTCAGCTAGCGATCAACTCGGAATGACCCCCAGAATCCGTGAAAGGTCACAGATTTCGCCAGTGCTGTAACTAGACATTTTAGCGCTGTGTGCAAGAAACGGCCTCGGCGCCCCCCCCCCTATGCAAAACAGGGGCACTGCGCCCTGTAGGTGCGCAAAAAAAAAATTATAGGGGCGTGGATTCATGGGGAAGGGGTGTGACCACAAAATAATACCAATTCATTTTACTGTGCACAGTAGTCTCTATTATTCAAATTACGCTGCACAGTAGCGCCACTACACCAGGTAGAGCCCCTTTTACACATTATGGCAGACAGATTCACCTATTAACACTGTACGGCAGACAGCGTCCCCCTTTTTACACATCACGGCAGACAGCGTCCCCTTATTACACATTACAGCAGATTGCGTCCCCTTATTACACATTACGGCAGACAGCGTCCCCTTTTTACTCATTACGGCAGTGTCCCCTTATTACACATTACGGAAGACAGCGTCCCCTGTTTTACACATTAATGCAGATTGCGTCCCCTTATTACACATTACGGCAGACAACGTCCCCTGTTTTACACATTACAGCAGATTGCGTCCCCTTATTACACATTACGGCAGACAACGTCCCCTGTTTTACACATTACAGCAGATTGCGTCCCCTTATTACACATTACGGCAGACAGCGTCCCCTTATTACACATTACAGCAGATTGCGTCCCCTTATTACACATTACGGCAGACAGCGTCCCCTTTTTACACATTATGGCAGTGTCCCCTTATTACACATTACGTCAGATAGCGTCCCGTTTTACACATTACAGCAGATTGCGTCCCCTTATTACACATTACGGCAGACAGTATCCCCTGTTTTATACATTACGGCAGACAGCATCCCCTTATTACACATTACGGCAGACAGCGTCCCCTTTTTACTCATTACGGCAGTGTCCCCTTATTACACATTACGGAAGACAGCGTCCCCTGTTTTACACATTAATGCAGATTGCGTCCCCTTATTACACATTACGGCAGACAACGTCCCCTGTTTTACACATTACAGCAGATTGCGTCCCCTTATTACACATTACGGCAGACAACGTCCCCTGTTTTACACATTACAGCAGATTGCGTCCCCTTATTACACATTACGGCAGACAGCGTCCCCTTATTACACATTACAGCAGATTGCGTCCCCTTATTACACATTACGGCAGACAGCGTCCCCTTTTTACACATTATGGCAGTGTCCCCTTATTACACATTACGTCAGATAGCGTCCCGTTTTACACATTACAGCAGATTGCGTCCCCTTATTACACATTACGGCAGACAGTATCCCCTGTTTTATACATTACGGCAGACAGCATCCCCTTATTACACATTACGGCAGACAGCGTCCCCTTATTACTCATTACGGCCGTCAGTCCCCCTTATTACACATTACGGCAGCCAGTGTCCCTTTATTACACATTACGGCAGCCAGTGTCCCCTTATTACACATTACGGCAGCCAGTGTCCCCTTATTACACATTACGGCAGCCAGTGTCCCCTTATTACACATTACGACAGCCAGTGTCCCCTTATTACATATTACGGCAGCCAGTGTCCCCTTATTACACATTACAGCAGCCAGTGTCCCCTTATTACACACTATGGCGCAAACTGTCCCTACACACACACACACACACACACACACACACACACACACACACACACACACCTTGTCACTTCCAGTCACACCACACACACACATCCTCCCCCACCACCCCTCGTGCCAACTTTACATCTGGGAGAGGAATTGCAGGGGAGGGGGGCCGGGCTGCGGCTAGGCCATCATCAGACTTCTGTCATCCACAGTAACAGTGAAGCCGCAGCGCTGCGGCTTGAAAACCTCTGAAGTTGAAGCCGCCGCTGCCGCCGCCGCCCGCCTACCCATCCGCCCGCCTTCCCGTGTCCAGCTGAAGCCGTCGGCTTCAGCTAGACACAGGCGGGCGGGCGGGCGGGCGGCGGCGGCTTCAACTTCAAAGGAAGTTGCGGGCGGGCAGCGGCTGCAGAGAGACACGGGCGAGCGGCGGCGGGGGCAACTTCAGCAGCATCCTACTTTTGAAGGATTCTATAGTTGGGGCCTCTCGCACTGTGCGGGGAAGTGAGTTCCATAGAGTCGGAGCCGCATGACTAAAAGCTCGACCCCCAGATGAATTACGGTAGATTCTAGGTACTGCTAAAAGTCCTTCATCTACAGATCGCAGTAATCGAGTGGGGCAGTATGGGGTCAGAAGCTGTTTCAGGTACCTTGGGCCTTGGTCATGTAATGCTTTGAAACTCAGTAAGCCAATCTTGAAGATTATTCGCCATCGTACAGGCAGCCAGTGAAGGGAGTAGAGGATGGGTGTTATATGGCTAGAACGGGGCTGGTTGGTTAATAGCCTGGCAGCTGTGTTTTGCACCAGCTGTAAGCGCTGCAATTCTTTTGCTGGTAGACCAAGGTAGAGGGCATTACAGTAGTCTAAACGAGATGATACAAATGTATGGATGACTTTTGGCATATCATCTGAGGGAATTAAGTGCTTGATTCTGGCTATGTTCCTCAGGTGAAAGAATGAGGATTTGATTGTGGCTGATATCTAATGTGTCACTGGCCTAGACTGAGGGTGTTGTGAACTCGGGGATTCTTCCGATGGTTGGGAAGAGGAACCACAACTGAGCTGGAAAAGGGAGGGCCTGATATAGGATCTCCTCATACAGGACGCTGACAGTGGAGTTTGATGAAATATGAAAGAGCTTTATTGCAGAGGAAAACAACTTAAAGTCAAATGCCAAAAAGGAATAAATGAAGGGAATGTCCAGACCCACTGAAGGGTGAGCAGTATTGGGGATGCTGGAAATTAAAGAAACTGTGGGTGATGTTTAAAAGTCACTGATAACTTGTGGAACTTATGAATGAAGATAATTGGCACAGATGGTTGAAGAACTTGTGAACGGAGACTGAGACGCTGATGATGTGAGAAACTGAAGTGCAGGGGTTTTAGACGCTGTGGATTTGTAGAACTTGTGAACGGAGACTGAGACGCTGATGATGTGAGGAATTGAAGTGCAGGGGTTTTAGACGCTGTGGATTTGTAGAACTTGTGAACGGAGACTGAGACGCTGATGATGTGAGGATCTGAAGTGCAGGGGTTTCTGACGCTGTGGATTTGTAAAACTTGAGAACGGAGACTGAGACGCTGATGATGTGAGGAATTGAAGTGCAGGGATTTCTGACGCTGTTGGATTGTAGAACTTGAGAACGGAGACTTGAGACGCTGATTCCTAGGAGCACGGATGACTGGAGCGCAGAGAGATTACCGGCTGCTGAATACACTGAAGCTGGAGCAGTGAACTGGCAGCTGGAAATGCCAGAGACACTGCAGTACGACTGCAGGGATCCTTGCCGGGAACAAGAGCACTGGCATCTACGTCAGGGAAAGACGATACTCAGGCACTGAAGCTCTGTCCGGCGTCTGACTTTGAATCTCCCGCCAGCGCTGGATTGGCGGAGCAGTCTGATGACGTCACCTGCCCCCCGTCCACGTTATGCCGGGTGTCACCCATGCCCCGGAGAACCGCCGGTAGCCGTGCCAACCAGACACCGGCGCCCGTGGCCTACCGAAGGCAGAGGCCGCAACACAGACCAGCAGACACGCAGGGGTAAGCGCGGCGAACGCCGCCTCAGATGTGTGACAGTACCCCCTCCTCCAGGAGTGGCCTCTGGACACTTTCCAGGTTTTGTTGGATGTCTGGAATGGAACATCCGCACCAGTCGGGGAGCCGAAACTTTAGTAGCTTTGACCCAGCTCCTTTCCTCAGGGCCAAAACCTTTCCATTCCACCAAATACTGTAGATTCTTGTGAAGATAACGGGAATCAAGAATAGCTTTGATCTCGAAGTCCGTACCCTCTTCAGCCTCTGCAGAGGTTGGCCTTGGGGACTTGGAATGAAACCGGTTCAAAACAAGAGGGCGAAGAAGAGAGACATGGAAGGCATTTGGTATCCGGAGATGGGAAGTGAACCCCAATTTGCAGGCAACCGGATTCAAGACTTGTAACACGGGATAAGGACCGATGAACCTTGGAGCGAACTTCATAGTGGGCACCTTTAAACGGAGATTGCGGGTAGAGAGCCATACCCTGTCACCAACCTTGTATTGAGGAGCTGCCCGTCGCTTCCTATCCGCAAAGAACTTATAGCGACCGGAAACTCTCTTGAGGTTGGCATGAACTCGACTCCAGATTTGACTGAAATGTCGGAGAGTAGAGGCTGCAGCAGGTACTTCTTCTGGAGGACAAATGGGTAATTCCGGAACTTGGGGATGAAATCCGTAATTAATGAAAAATGGAGACTCACCAGTCGAAGAGTGATATGGATGGTTATGGGCGAACTCGGCCCAAGGCAACAACTCCACCCAATTATCTTGTGAGGGAGAGAGATAAACACGGAGAAAAGTCTCTAAATCTTGATTAACGCGTTCAGTTTGCCCATTGGTCTGTGGATGATAAGCAGATGAAAACTTGAGTTTTATTTGTAGAGCCGTGCAGAGATCTCTCCAGAATCTTGCCGTAAACTGTACCCCTCGATCCAAGACTATTTACAGAGGTAACCCGTGCAGGGGGAAGTGTTCCTGAATGAATAACAAAGCCAACGTAGAAGCTGATGGTAATCCGGTCAACGGAACAAAATGTGCCATCTTAGAGAATCGGTCGATAATCACCCAGACGGTGTTATGACTCTTAGAGAGAGGTAATTCAGTAACAAAGTTCATAGAGATATGAGTCCAAGGCCTCTTGGGAATGGACAGTGGGTGCAACAACCCCGCAGGAGGCAGACGTAGAGTTTTGTGCTGAGCACATTGAGGACACGAGTTGACATACTCTTGGACGTCCTTCTTCATAGTGTCCCACCAGTAAGATCTTCGCAGAAATTCCCACATCTTTTGAACTCCCGGATGGCCAGAAAACTTGGAAATGTGAGCCCACTTCAACAATCTTGGTCGAAATTTAGCTGGCACAGACATTCTTCCAGGAGGAGGACCCAACGTAGTGGGAGCCGCAGAGATAGAGACGGGACTGAGGATCAATGCTTTTTCAACGGTATTCTCCTCATCCGAAGCCATTACGGAACGGGATAGGGCATCCGCCTTGGTGTTAAGAGTTCCAGCCCGGTACTTAATGACAAACGAAAATCGAGCAAAGAAGAGCGCCCATCTTGCTTGACGAGGATTCAAGCACTGGGCCGTCTTGATATACAGTAAATTCTTGTGATCCGTAAAAATCGTAATTAAGTGTTTAGCACCCTCCAAAAGATATCTCCATTCTTCCAAGGCAGATTTAATTGCCAGCAGCTCTTTGTCTCCAATGGTGTAATTTAATTCAGCAGGGGAGAACTTGCGAGAATGGAAACCACACGGATGTAACTTCCCATCTGGAGCGTACTGCGAAAGTACGGCACCTATGCCTACCGTAGAAGCATCAACCTCCAGAAAGAATGGTTTTAGGAAGTCTGGCTGCTGAAGTACCGGAGCTGTCATAAAGGCTGCCTTCAACTGAGCGAACGCTGCTACTGCTTCGGAGGACCAAAGGCTTGGGTCAGCCCCTTTCTTGGTTAGGGCAGTAATAGGCGCCACAATAGTAGAGAAACCCCTTATAAATTTCCGATAGTAATTTGCGAACCCTAGAAATCGTTGCACTGCTTTCAGAGAAAGAGGCTGAGTCCAGTCCTGAATGGCAGAAAGTTTCTCCGGACCCATACGCAACTCTGTTCCTGAAATAATGTAGCCCAAAAATGGAATAGATGGGACCTCAAAGGTGCACTTGGAAATTTTGCCATAAAGATGGTTTTCTCGCAACCGAAGGAGAACCTCCTTAACTTGTATTCTGTGCTCAGAGAGATTCTTCGAAAATATCAGGATGTCGTCCAAATATACCACCACATTTAGGTATAACATGTCCCGGAAAACTTCATTAATGAATCCCTGGAAGACGGCGGGGGCGTTGCTGAGGCCAAACGGCATTACCAGGTACTCATAATGCCCATCCCTAGTATTGAAGGCCGTCTTCCATTCGTCCCCTTGTCGGATACGTATTAGGTTATATGCTCCCCTTAAATCAAGCTTAGTAAAGACTCGAGCTCCACGAACTCTATCGAAAAGCTCTGTGATGAGCGGCAGAGGATACTTGTTCTTAATGGTGACTTTATTTAGACCACGATAATCGATACAGGCCTCCATCTTTTTTCTTCACAAAGAAGAAGCCTGCTCCCGCTGGGGAAGTGGAGGGACGGATGAATCCCTTCTGCAGATTAGACTTGATATATTCTGACATGGCTTGAGTCTCAGGAACTGACAAAGGATAGGTACGACCTCGAGGTGCCATTTTCCCCGGAAGAAGCTCAATGGGACAATCCCAGGGTCTATGCGGAGGTAATTTATCGGCCGCCTGTTCCGAGAAGACATCTGTAAACTCCCGATAAGCCTCTGGAATAAGCTCTACGTCTGACTTAGACGATGCACGAAGTGGGTAGACAGGAGTAAGACAATTCGAGTGACAGAAAGGACTCCAAGAAATTATCTGTGTCGACCTCCAGTCGACATGAGGGTTGTGAAGCTTGAGCCAGGGAAGACCAAGGACGAGATCGTGAGACATCTCCTGAATCACAAGGAACTCCAAATGTTCTTGGTGCAAAGCTCCCACTTGCAGCTTAATTGGCATGGTATGACTTGTAATCAAAGCATTAGGAATTTGGATACCATTAATAGCAGTTATCGTAATAGGTCGTTCGACCGACTGTAACATCAAGCCCAAACTCTGGGCGCAGGAAAGGGAAATAAAATTCCCCGCAGCTCCTGAGTCCAACAGAGCCTTAACGGTTTTGACTTCTGACTCAGAAAACAAAGACACTGAAAGTAGACAGTCCACTGCCGGAGAAGATTGAGAAACAACCCCTAGCTTGACTTCTCCGGAACAAGCTAGGACTGCCCGTTTCCCGGGCGAGACTTGCAAGATTTGAGAAAATGATCCGCGGCTCCACAGTAGAGGCAAAGTTTACCCTCACGCCGACGCTGACGCTCTTCTGGGGACAGTCGAGACCGATTAATCTGCATGGGTTCATCTGGACTGGAATTGACTGTCTGCTTAGAAGGAAGAGATCGGATCCTCGACCGGTCAGACTGACTACGTTCACCAGCTCGTTCCTGCATACACAGAGTGAGATCAACTGTTCCAAGGAATCTGGCAAATCTCTAGTAATCAATTCGTCTTTTAAACGATCCGAAAGCCTGTTCCAAAAAGCAGCCCGAAGGGCATCATTATTCCAGCTCAGTTCAGAAGCTATAGTTTGAAAGTGAATTACATACTGTCCCACTGTACGAGAGCCTTGTCGAACTCGGAGTAAGTCAGCTGAGGCAGCAGTCGTCCTGCCAGGCTCATCAAAGATCCTTCGGAATGACGCCAAGAAGTTGGTATAACTGGAAACTAACGGATCAGAACGCTCCCACAACGGTGACACCCACTCCAACGCTGAACCCTCAAGTAATGAGATAATGTATGCCACTTTAGACCGATCAGTAGGGAAGTTGTGTGAGAGGAGTTCGAAATGCACCTCACACTGATTGAGGAATCCACAGCTATTTTTTGGATTACCGTTATAAAGAGGAGGAGTGGGAAGCTGAAGGCGTGACCTGGTTCCAGACAAGGAGGAAACATTGCCAGAAACAACCACTGGAGCGGATACTGGAACTGGAGCTGGAACCACTGAAGCCAGCGAAGTCTGAATTTGATCCAGCCGACCAGATAACTCCTGGAGATAATGCATCACCTGATTCTGTGCTGCTTCCTGACTCTGTACTCGGGAAACTAGGTCCTGCATGGCGCTTGCCTCTGGGTTCCGATTCCCCGGGTCCATGTGGCCTGAGTATACTGTCACTGGCCTAGACTGAGGGTGTTGTGAACTCGGGGATTCTTCCGATGGTTGGGAAGAGGAACCACAACTGAGCTGGAAAAGGGAGGGCCTAATATAGGATCTCCTCATACAGGACGCTGACAGTGGAGTTTGATGAAATATGAAAGAGCTTTATTGCAGAGGAAAACAACTTAAAGTCAAATGCCAAAAAGGAATAAATGAAGGGAATGTCCAGACCCACTGAAGGGTTAAGTGAGCAGTATTGGGGATGCTGGAAATTAAAGAAACTGTGGGTGATGTTTAAAAGTCACTGATAACTTGTGGAACTTATGAATGAAGATAATTGGCACAGATGGTTGAAGAACTTGTGAATGGTGACAGAGACGCTGATGATGTGAGGAATTGAAGTGCAGGGGTTTTAGACGCTGTGGATTTGTAGAACTTGTGAACGGAGACTGAGACGCTGATGATGTGAGGAATTGAAGTGCATGGGTTTTAGACGCTGTGGATTTGTAGAACTTGAGAACGGAGACTGAGACGCTGATGATGTGAGGAATTGAAGTGCAGGGGTTTTAGACGCTGTGGATTTGGAGAACTTGAGAACGGAGACTGAGACGCTGATGATGTGAGGAATTGAAGTGCAGGGGTTTTAGACGCTGTGGATTTGTAGAACTTGTGAACGGAGACTGAGACGCTGATAATGTGAGGAATTGAAGTGCAGGGGTTTTAGACGCTGTGGATTTGTAGAACTTGAGAACGGAGACTGAGACGCTGATGATGTGAGGAATTGAAGTGCAGGGGTTTTAGACGCTGTGGATTTGTAGAACTTGTGAACGGAGACTGAGACGCTGATGATGTGAGGATCTGAAGTGCAGGGGTTTCTGACGCTGTGGATTTGTAAAACTTGAGAACGGAGACTGAGACGCTGATGATGTGAGGAATTGAAGTGCAGGGATTTCTGACGCTGTTGGATTGTAGAACTTGAGAACGGAGACTTGAGACGCTGATTCCTAAGAGCACGGATGACTGGAGCGCAGAGAGATTACCCGCCGCTGAATACACTGAAGCTGGAGCAGTGAACTGGCAGCTGGAAATGCCAGAGACACTGGAGTACGACTGCAGGGATCCTTGCCGGGAACAAGAGCACTGGCATCTACGTCAGGGAAAGACGATACTCAGGCACTGAAGCTCTGTCCGGCGTCTGACTTTGAATCTCCCGCCAGCGCTGGATTGGCGGAGCAGTCTGATGATGTCACCTGCCCCCCGTCCACGTGAGGCCGGGTGTCATGGCGGCACCCATGCCCCGGAGAACCGCCGGTAGCCGTGCCAACCAGACGCCGGCGCTCGTGGCCCACCGAAGGCAGAGGCCGCAACACCGACCAGCAGACACGCAGGGGTAAGCATGGCGAACGCCACCTCAGATGTGTGACATGATGTTTAAGTGTCAAGCATATATGTATGTATATATATAGTCCACAGCGATGTCCGGAACTCCCACACTGAAGCAGTTTGTCCCGGTGCCCGAATAGTGATAATGTAATAGGCAAAGTAAAATAAACGGCACTCAGGAACTCACAAATCGTTTGAATGTGGTCTACGTTTCGGAGATCTTTAATCTCCGTCGTCAGGACATAAAATACAATAACTTACAACACATACCTTAAATACCTCACCCAGGTGTTCAAAACGCCCACGGCCGCATCCCGTCGCTGTCCCGCTGACGTCACCGGAAGTGACTTCACACCCGCGTCACCAGCTGACCGAACCGGGAGGAGGGGCCGGGGCCATGCAAATGCAATGTGTATCCCGTCACCATGACAACACTGCACAGGACGAAAAACGGAAAGGAACAAAATCACAGTTATAGGAGCAGTTTAGGCATACTAAATGATAATACAAAACAAATGTATATATATCGGCAAGAGAGCTAGGTCACTATAGGAACCTAACAAAGTGATATGATTATACACACCGTAGCACCTACAAGAAAACTGACTATAGTGGATTGAAGCAAAACCCAATAGCTGGAACTAGGAGCCTAAAAAGCAACTGTACGAAAACTGCTCATTAAGGCCAAAAGGCTGCAAAGTTTGCAGCTTATAAATCCACTTTGATTCAAGGCGTAGTAATAAATTACCCCTATTCCCTCCTCTAGTGCAGGGGGGGAACCCAGTCTATCATTTTATACCTCAATGTGGCTAAGCCATGATGGAAATCACGAAAATGTCTGGCTACCGGTTGATCATTCATTTTGGCTCTGGTGCTCGTGCTTGCCTCAGCAGATTCTATCGCTTTTCTTATACTGGATCTGTGGGCTGCCATTCTTTCTTTGAAACTACGGATTGTCTTGCCGACATATAGTAAGCCACATGGGCATTTAATGTAGTATACTACGTGGGTACTTGAGCATGTTAAGGGGTAATTGATCCTAAATTTCCTGCCTGATCGTGGATGAGAAAAAACGGCCCCTGTTTCTAGATATTGGCAGGTAGTGCAATTAATGCATTTGAAATTCCCCGGTTTTCTAGACAGAAAATGAGTTTGTTGATTACCTACAAAGCCCGTGATATCATTATGTACCACGGCGTCTTTAATGTTACGGCCTCTGCGAAAACCTGGCATCAAGGATTTGTTAAGTAAACCCGGTAGAGTGGGGTCACTATTAACGATGGGCCAGTATCTTCTGGCTGCTTTCACGAATGATTCTGAATTGGATGTATATTGTTGTGGCCATATCATTTTATTTTGAATGGTGGTTTCCTTTTTGTACCTCAATGCCTGTTCTCTGGGGTATGACAATGCTTTGTCCCTGGCTTCCCTAAGCATCTTTGGGGAGTATCCTCTCAAGAGGAACTTATTCAACATCAAATTAATTTGTGTCACCGCATCTTCATGTTTAGAGCAGATGCGGATGATGCGCAAGAACTGTGAAAAAGGCAGTCCTCGTTTAATGGATGTCGGGTGCTGGCTATCCGCATGTAGATATGTGTTTCTATCTATCGCCTTGTGATACACGTTAGTCACTATTTGGAGGTCGACCAGTGAAACTGAGACATCAAGATAGTGAATATTCCGTGTGCTGTATTCGTAAGTAAATTTGATATCCTCGTCTTTAGTATTCAAAGACGTAAGGAATTGTCTGAGATCCGGTTCTGGACCATTCCAGAACATGCACACGTCGTCTATGTAGCGACAATAGAACGTGATAAATTGGTTGGCATGTGCATCAGCAAAAAACAACTCATTTTCCACTGAAAACATAAAAATGTTTGCGAAGCTCGGTGCCACGCAAGAACCCATTGCACACCCGAGTAGCTGGATGTACAATGAGCCGTCAAAAAGGAAATAGTTCCTTTTAAGAGTCAACTCCACCAAAGTAAGAAAAAGATCCAGATCGGGACCTTTATAGTGAATATTGTTGGTTAAATGGGCCCTAAGCGCTGAAAGACCGCGTTGATGAGGAATACTGGTGTACAAACTGACCACGTCAATAGTACACATGATCGTGGTTTCTGTCACTGGACTCAAGCCCTGTAATTTCAAGATAAAGGCAGTGGAATCTTTGAGGAAACTTTTTTCAGCTTGTACAACTGGCTGAAGGAAATAATCCAGGAATTGTGACACAGCATATAGCAAAGAGTCTCTGGCCGCAATTATCGGCCTACCTACCTTAACCTCATTTTCCAAACGATTAACAAATACTTTGATGGCAGTATTTGAATACTGCCATCAAAGTATTTGTTAATCGTTTGGAAAATGAGGTTAATAAAGTAAGTAATATGGAGATTAGACACCATAATCTCACATTGCCAGAACGCAAAGCCCTCCCAGCCCTCAGCTCTTGCCAAGATATAGTCATAAGGGTGGCGGATAAGGGAGGGGGGCTTGTTGTGCAAAACCTGAGTGATTATAAGATAGAAGCACTCAGGCAGCTCTCAGATACAAAAGTTTATAAACACCTTGATCACGACCCCACAGTGAGATTTCAGCAAGAATTACACCAGGTTTTGGACACAGCAGTAGCACAGGGGCTATTGGACAGTAAGACTAGAGATGCTCTGAGACAGGACTGGCCTAAGATACCGGTCTTTTACCTGATTCCTAAATTGCATAAAGATCCACAAAAACCGCCAGGTAGGCCGATAATTGCGGCCAGAGACTCTTTGCTATATGCTGTGTCACAATTCCTGGATTATTTCCTTCAGCCAGTTGTACAAGCTGAAAAAAGTTTCCTCAAAGATACCACTGCCTTTATCTTGAAATTACAGGGCTTGAGTCCAGTGACAGAAACCACGATCATGTGTACTATTGACGTGGTCAGTTTGTACACCAGTATTCCTCATCAACGCGGTCTTTCAGCGCTTAGGGCCCATTTAACCAACAATATTCACTATAAAGGTCCCGATCTGGATCTTTTTCTTACTTTGGTGGAGTTGACTCTTAAAAGGAACTATTTCCTTTTTGATGGCTCATTGTACATCCAGCTACTCGGGTGTGCAATGGGTTCTTGCGTGGCACCGAGCTTCGCAAACATTTTTATGTTTTCAGTGGAAAATGAGTTGTTTTTTGCTGATGCACATGCCAACCAATTTATCACGTTCTATTGTCGCTACATAGACGACGTGTGCATGTTCTGGAATGGTCCAGAACCGGATCTCAGACAATTCTTTACGTCTTTGAATACTAAAGACGAGGATATCAAATTTACTTACGAATACAGCACACGGAATATTCACTATCTTGATGTCTCAGTTTCACTGGTCGACCTCCAAATAGTGACTAACGTGTATCACAAGGCGATAGATAGAAACACATATCTACATGCGGATAGCCAGCACCCGACATCCATTAAACGAGGACTGCCTTTTTCACAGTTCTTGCGCATCATCCGCATCTGCTCTAAACATGAAGATGCAGTGACACAAATTAATTTGATGTTGAATAAGTTCCTCTTGAGAGGATACTCCCCAAAGATGCTTAGGGAAGCCAGGGACAAAGCATTGTCATACCCCAGAGAACAGGCATTGAGGTACAAAAAGGAAACCACCATTCAAAATAAAATGATATGGCCACAACAATATACATCCAATTCAGAATCATTCGTGAAAGCAGCCAGAAGATACTGGCCCATCGTTAATAGTGACCCCACTCTACCGGGTTTACTTAACAAATCCTTGATGCCAGGTTTTCGCAGAGGCCGTAACATTAAAGACGCCGTGGTACATAATGATATCACGGGCTTTGTAGGTAATCAACAAACTCATTTTCTGTCTAGAAAACCGGGGAATTTCAAATGCATTAATTGCACTACCTGCCAATATCTAGAAACAGGGGCCGTTTTTTCTCATCCACGATCAGGCAGGAAATTTAGGATCAATTACCCCTTAACATGCTCAAGTACCCACGTAGTATACTACATTAAATGCCCATGTGGCTTACTATATGTCGGCAAGACAATCCGTAGTTTCAAAGAAAGAATGGCAGCCCACAGATCCAGTATAAGAAAAGCGATAGAATCTGCTGAGGCAAGCACGAGCACCAGAGCCAAAATGAATGATCAACCGGTAGCCAGACATTTTCGTGATTTCCATCATGGCTTAGCCACATTGAGGTATAAAATGATAGACTGGGTCCCCCCCTGCACTAGAGGAGGGAATAGGGGTAATTTATTACTACGCCTTGAATCAAAGTGGATTTATAAGCTGCAAACTTTGCAGCCTTTTGGCCTTAATGAGCAGCTTTCGTACAGTTGCTTTTTAGGCTCCTAGTTCCAGCTATTGGGTTTTGCTTCAATCCACTATAGTCAGTTTTCTTGTAGGTGCTACGGTGTGTATAATCATATCACTTTGTTAGGTTCCTATAGTGACCTAGCTCTCTTGCCGATATATATACATTTGTTTTGTAGTATCATTTAGTATGCCTAAACTGCTCCTATAACTGTGATTTTGTTCCTTTCCGTTTTTCGTCCTGTGCAGTGTTGTCATGGTGACGGGATACACATTGTATTTGCATGGCCCCGGCCCCTCCTCCCGGTTCGGTCAGCTGGTGACGCAGGTGTGAAGTCACTTCCGGTGACGTCAGCGGGACAGCGACGGGATGCGGCCGTGGGCGTTTTGAACACCTGGTGTTGTAAGTTATTGTATTTTATGTCCTGACGACGGAGATTAAAGGTCTCCGAAACGTAGACCACATTCAAACGATTTGTGAGTTCCTGAGTGTCGTTTATTTTACTTTGCCTATGTATGTATATATATATATATATATATATATATATATATATAATCCCACATATATCGGCACTCAATAAACCACAAATAAATACCTAGGTGCTGCAGTCCATTCACATATGCATTGAACATGTAAATCCCAAATAAAAAAGGACGGCACTCACAGGATTTTTGCAGAGCATGTATTCTCCAATAATAAATTCTCTTTAAGATTCCATCAACGTTTCGGTGTAAGTACACCGTCATCAGGATGCATGTAGACAAAAGAAGTGACAAACATAACACACAAAATGACTTACCCAGCTTATAAAGGCACCAAGCACCAAACGACCCCACCGTGTGTGAGTGCCAAGACGGCCGCCGGCGCAGCGCGACGCACCCCAGGGACGTCACCGTCCGGCGCACCACCGTGACGTTGCGCCGTTACTGAGGCAACAAGACGCAGCTCCGTCAGTTGCCAGGACGCGAGACGCGTCACTGCTATTCCGAACCCGGTCATGCTAACCCCCCAGCCCAATCACCAGCGCCCGCAAACGAACTGTTAAAAGAAACACCCAAGTGAACAGCATAGATAAGGGGTTAAAAACACACTGTAAAACAGTGTGTGGGTTGGACTGTAGAGCCCAGAACAAGGATACAGGAAACTATAAGGTAACCGGTATACCAAATATAGACCATATATGAGCAAACAGGTTAAACAGTATTAAAGATAAAGATAAACCAGTTAAGATAAACTATTCCAGCAGATCTTTTCATTCAGGCCCTTCGGAGCCACAATGTCCAAACGGATGATCCATCTTGCTTCCATAATTAAGCATTTCTGGTTCCTATCACCCCCTCGTCTCAGTTCTGGTAGGTGATCGATGATCATGTATCTCAAGCTAGCAAGGCTGTGTTTCCTATCAGCAAAGTGTTGTGCCACAGGTTGTTCACTTTTACCGGACATCAGTGCAGCTCGAATTGCTGATCTATGTTGATTAGCACGTTCCTTAAAGGGACGGATCGTTTTGCCCACATAGTAATAATCACACGGACATCTGATGAAATACACCACATGCGTGGTTGAACAGGTTACTGCATGTTTAATAGGAATAAACTTCCCGCTGTGTGGATGTCTAAATGCCGTCCCAGTGTCAAGATGGTTACAGGTAGCACAGTGTATACACTTATAGCATCCAGCCTTACGTGTGGTAAGAAAACGGGGAGTCATGCGTCTGAAGTCAGTGATATCAGTCCGTACCACAATGTCTCGGATATATCAGCGGGAACTATATTCCTGTTAAACATGCAGTAACCTTGATGGAATCTTAAAGAGAATTTATTATTGGAGAATGCATGCTCTGCAAAAATCCTGTGAGTGCCGTCCTTTTTTCTTTGGGATTTATATATATATATATATATATACACTCCTCGCTGCAGTCCGGCACTCTCTCTCCACCTGGGTGCTTGCTCGGGTGCCCTCCTCAAGGAGTATCAATCCTTATACAGCCAGAAACAGGAGGCGGCACTCAGAGTCTCAATAAATTGGTGTAAAACGACCCGTGTTTATTTCAACGTTTCGGGGGTCGTACCCCCGTCTTCAGGAAACACAATACAAGCGTGACACACAGTGTACAAACCTTAAATAACTCACCCCTCCATGGAACGCCAGCCTCCGGTGCGAAGGCGCCGCCCGCGGCCTCGGGTCCCGAACTTCCGGTCACGTCTCTCACCTGTCCCCGGAAGCTGCGTCACCACGCAGCCCGGCGGCGCCCTGCAGCGGCTGTTGGCATGGAAACATATCATTAACTCCATGGTAACGATCTAAACAATATGTGATAAAGTATGCAACATTAAAACAGTACAAAGTCTGCTGGCACATCGCTAGCAGGACTAAATAGTTATAGTGCAAAAAACTGTCATTTATAAACAAACACAAGTGTATCGAGTAAAATGAATTGTGACTTGTAAGACACACTTGGGAACGCTGCCCAAGTGTGAAGCATAGTGTAATAAAAAGACTGTATTATTCACTTGAACATGCAAGTAACTAACAAAGCTGCACACTTAAATATTGAAAACGTAACTCCCGTTATAATGGATACTAGCTCAATAATGCTGATTTTGTGCAACTACCATATCTAGCTGTTCACTATGGGGCATAATCGCCTCCTATCTAAAAACAACTACATTAGGTATTCTAGATGGCTCCCCCTGAACTTACCATGGAGTTAATGATATGTTTCCATACCAACAGCCGCTGCAGGGCGCCGCCGGGCTGCGTGGTGACGCAGCTTCCGGGGACAGGTGAGAGACGTGACCGGAAGTTCGGGACCCGAGGCCGCGGGCGGCGCCTTCGCACCGGAGGCTGGCGTTCCATGGAGGGGTGAGTTATTTAAGGTTTGTACACTGTGTGTCACGCTTATATTGTGTTTCCTGAAGACGGGGGTACGACCCCCGAAACGTTGAAATAAACACGGGTCGTTTTACACCAATTTATTGAGACTCTGAGTGCCGCCTCCTGTTTCTGGCTCTATATATATATATATGTATGTATGTATGTATGTATATATATATATATATATATATATATATAAACACACACAATTTACTGTAGACTTGTCAGACATGCGGGGCGGACTAGCTCTGTGCTGGGCATCCCCCCACATTTCTGACAAACTGATCGTAGATGTGACCCCCAGCCTCCCGATTGTCCGCCGGACACTGCAGTACGGGAGGTCTGCCATGCTGTAAATGGATGTCGGGTTGGATGACCCGGCTTACCCATTTATACCGCCTCCTACCCCGGGTCTTAATCATGTACAACCCTGCTTTCAAGCTAAATTGTATTCCCGGGAAAATGGACCCTGGGTTTAGGAGAAGGACCCTTTTACACCGCCTCCCATGCAAAATCTCGGGATATTTCAGGCGGTGTAAAAGGGGTATAAGCCAGCCACAGAGCCTGTGTAAGCCTATTAGGGTGGCCAATCCCAGGATCAGGATTGGCGGGATCCCGGGATATAGGCCTAAAGTTGCCCAGGAATCAGTCCTGGGATTGGAGCTTGCAATCTTGAGGATTTCGGGATTAGAAAGCCCCCTTATTTTTTCAACGCCAGGCAGCGTTGAGCGTCCTCAGGAGGCTCAGATGCTGCCCAGCTCCCTCCTCTCAGCTCCCCCTACCCCCAGCTGTGCACACAGCGCAGCGTGATGTGAAGTCAGAGGTCACGCTGCATAGTCTGATGCCAGCCACCCGCGATGCCTGGATCACACCTTGCGGCCCACCGCCTGCAGCAAGTGAACCTGGGCGCACTCCCAGAGGATGGTGAGTAGTTCTGTGGGCTGGGCGGGTCCGGGAAGGGGGTGGGGGGAACTGAAGATTTTAATTTTAATATATTCAGTCCAATCCCGGGTATCCCAGGAATCCCGAGATTAATCATTTTTCAATCCCGATACCCGGGATTGTAAAAAAGGCCCAGGATTGGCCTCCCTAGATAGTATGGTAAGCCCAGCTTTAACCCATTTGGGACATCAGTCTTGTTCCTTACTGATTCTAGAACATGTCTCTGTGTTGTACCTGCTCTGAGTGTATTGTGGCTCATTCTGCTTAAAAATAGTAGTGTTCATTCCTTTTAATTACTTTCTATTTCAACCGCTGCCTCTTACCCAGTGCTGCTGCTGCGGTTCCGAGACAACACATTGCAGTGCTGCTGGGACCAGAGGACATTTTTTTATATAACCAAAGCTATAGCTGAGTAAATATTGACTAAGTTAAGATGTGCTTCACAGATAAATGAGCTGCATGACGCACTTAGGCAGGGCTATATGTCAGGCTGATAATATACAGACTATTTATTATCTAGCCAGGGTAACGCTGAGCTCTGCACCTTGCTTATTTAGATGTACTGTAGATGGGAAGAGAAGAGGACCGGGTCGGGCTGGCCCACAGGGGTACAGAGGAAACCACCGGTGGGCCCCACTGCCTGGGGCCCCACTCCTTCCTCTAGGGATCAGGTTCTAGACTGTGCACTTGTATTATACATAGTAGATATGTTGCATTACACTGCACAAGTCTATTGTGTATTTCAAGCCTCTGTGGGGGCCCTATCACTGCATTTCCCCGGTGGGCCCTTCATGCACCAGTCCGACACTGGAAGAGGATGTGGGGTTCCCCTGTCGTAGAAGAACACCTTAGATGTCAGTGCTGACTGCTCTTAGTACTGTAAGACACAGTGCGCGCACACACACACACAATGCCAGTTTCATACAGTGAAGTTATAGTGCATTGTTGCGACATGTGCGCTAAAGTTAATAAAGAAAATGTGCCAATCATCCTGGCAGTGTTCAGGGGCTGGTTTAGAAAACATTGCCCAGTGTTAATCAGCTCATTCAGATAAATAATACCCCTTTTCCACATAAACCCTGGCTTTAAGCTCGGACCCAGGACACTGAACACTGGTTGAAGCTGGGGATTTCCGTATTTACCCCCTTTCACACATGAGTGATAGATCCGGGTTATTCCCTGGTCATCACCACTCACACTGGACCTTTGTCTTGCAGTAACCTGGGTCTTCTTGCTTACAGTGGGTGCTATATGATGTCATCTCCAAGTGCTACAGAGCCCATCAATCAGCTCCTTTTAGGCATGGCCCAGGTCATCAGGACCCGGGTCGTGCCTTTAACACTATAAGTGACCCAAGTTGGTCCCAGGAATTATCATGGTACTTAGCAGGGTCACTGACCTGGTTCACCCAACCTGGGTTGGGTCTGTGCACACCTAGCCAAGACCTAGATCGAACCACATGACCTGGCAAACACCTGTGTTGAAACACCATGGTGAGGGAATTGATTACCTGGTGTAAAGTATAGTGGGTAGCCCTGGGCTTTAATACCCGTGGATATATTTAATTACACTCCTGCATTCAGAGCCAGCCCTATGCATAGGCAAACTAGGCAAATGCCTAGGGGTACAAGCAGATTCTGCTGATTAAAATGATACGCAGCATGCCTATATTCTGTGTCTGACTGCGGCTGTATCTGCATACGAAGTGCTATGTTACAGTATATTCCTGGAAATCACTGTAACATAGCATTTCATATGCAGATACAGCCACAGTCGCACACAGAATATAGGCATGCCACATATTATTTTAATCAGAAGTTGATGCTTGTGCATCCTAGTTGCATAGCAAAGCAAATAAGATGCATTTTCAGCAAAAAAATGCGCCCAACATTACCAGAGGTGCCACCTGACTCACGTCAGTCATCTCCTGCTGCATGGCGTATGGAGGCAAGATTTATGAGGACACATCTGTATCCAAGCAGAGGTCACAGTGTTAGCGGCTGTGTGAGTGCTGTGTGTGGGTGGGTTGGATGTGCAATTGTGTTTGACATATGTGTAAGGGGCATTATGTGTGTCATGTGTATAAATGCATTAATGTGTGGTATATGTGTAAGGGACATTGGGGGTCATTCCGACCCATTCGCACGCAGTGGTTTATCACTGCGGTGCAAAGGGGTCCGGAATGCGCATGCACGGCGGCCGCAATGTGCTTGCGCGATGTTGCCCGGCGACAGGGGTCACCAGGTTACATTGCGGCTAACGAAGGAAGCGGTCGCAGAGCCGACCGCAAAGAAGATTGACAAGAAGAAGGTGTTCCTGGGCGGATCCAGACCGTTGGAGACCGTTTTCGGGGAGTGGTAAGGAAAATGCAGGCGTGTTCAGCAGAACGGAGGGCGGATGTCTGACGTCAAAGCCGGCTCCAGCATCGCAGAGATCGTCGCACAGAGTAAATATGTCCAGGGCTGGTCTACTTCTGCTTGAATTTTTTTTAGCTTAGCAGGGCTGCACAAGCGATTGCAGCCCTGCTAAGCTAAAATATACTCCCCCATAGGCGTGTACTAGTTGATCGCAGCAGCAGCAAAAAGTTGCTGGCTGCGATCAACTCGGAATGACCACCATTATGTGTGTCATTATGTGTATAAGGACATTAATAAAGTGTGTCATATGTGTAAGGGGCATTACTGTGTGGTGTTATGTGTATAAAGTCATTGCTAATGTGTGGCATTTTGTGTATAAGGTGATCTGCTGTGTGGCATAAAGTATAGAAAGGACACTACTGTGTGGGCTAATGTGAATAAAGAGCAATATGGTATGGTGTAATGTGAATAAGGAGCAATTCAGTGTAATGTGAATAAGGGGCTCTACTGTGAGGAGTAATGTATATAAGATAAAGTGGTACTACTGTGTGGTGTAATGTGAATAAGGAGCAATTCAGTGTGATGTAATGTGAATAAGGGGCACTACTGTGACGAGTAACATATATAAGGTAAAGTGGTACTACTGTGTGATGTAACGTGAATTAGGGACACTGTCGCATGATATAATGTGAATAAAATTGCACTACTGTGTGGCGTAATTTGAATTGGGGGTACTATTGTGTGGCCATGCCCCTTCCCAGCAAGAACACGCCCCTTTTTGGGCTGTGCACCGAATGTGTGCACTGTTCCTCTTTAAAATATAGAGGGTAGGAGCACCAAAATGAGGACTGCTATGGGTGATGGTTGATAGTGGTGCGGAAGGGGTGCAGGGTCAGAGGCAGAACTAGCGGCGGTGCTTGGGGGCACCAGCCAAAATCTTGCCTAGGACATCATATTGATAGGGCCGGCTCTGCCTGCATTCCCCTTGTTAACACCCACTAAAGTACCGTGCTATTGTACGTTAATGCATAGAATCCATGAAAAATTAACATATTATTCAATAACACTGTCACAGCACCCATTAACCCCCTCAAGTTAAAGGAATATTATCAACCTCCTGAAAAAAAATCCTTGATAACTCCTAGCTTTAATGGTAATTAAATATCCCCAGGGATCAATTAGCTTGTGGTAATCTACCGAGGCTAATTGAATTCCTCCCTATGGGGGTAATTCCAAGTTGATCGCAGCAGGAATTTTGTTAGCAGTTGGGCAAAACCATGGGGGTCATTCCGAGTTGTTCGCTCGCAAGCGGATTTTAGCAGATTTGCTCATGCTAAGCCGCCGCCTACTGGGAGTGAATCTTAGCATCTTAAAATTGCGAACGATGTATTCGCAAAATTGCGATTACACACCTCGTAGCAGTTTCTGAGTAGCTCCAGACTTACTCGGCATCTGCGATCATTTCAGTGCTTGTCGTTCCTGGTTTGACGTCACAAACACACCCAGCGTTCGGCCAGACACTCCTCCGTTTCTCCGGCCACTCCTGCGTTTTTTCCGGAAACGGTAGCGTTTTTTCCCACACGCCCATAAAACGGCCTGTTTCCGCCCAGTAACACCCATTTCCTGTCAATCACATTACGATCGCCAGAACGATGAAAAAGCCGTGAGTAAAATTCCTAACTGCATAGCAAATTTACTTGGCGCAGTCGCAGTGCGGACATTGCGCATGCGCATTAAGCGGAAAATCGCTGCGATGCGAAGATTTTTACCGAGCGAACAACTCGGAATGACCCCCCATGTGCACTGCAGGGGAGGCAGATATAATATGTGCAGAGAGCGTTAGATTTGGGTGTGGTGTGTTCAATCTGCAATCTAATTTGCAGTGTAAAAATAAAGCAGCCAGTATTTACCCTGCACAGAAATAAAATAACCCACCCAAATCTAACTCTCTCTGCAAATGTTATATCTGCCTCCCCTGCAGTGCACATGGGAGGTCATTCCGAGTTGTTCGCTCGCAAGGCGATTTTAGCAGAGTTGCTCACGCTAAGCCGCCGCCTACTGGGAGTGAATCTTAGCATCTTAAAATTGCGAACGATGTATTCGCAATATTGCGATTACACACCTCGTAGCAGTTTCTGAGTAGCTTCAGACTTACTCGGCATCTGCGATCAGTTCAGTGCTTGTCGTTCTTGGTTTGACGTCACAAACACTCCCAGCGTTCGCCCAGACACTCCTCCGTTTCTCCGGCCACTCCTGCGTTTTTTCCGGAAACGGTAGCGTTTTTTCCCACACGCCCATAAAACGGCCTGTTTCCGCCCAGTAACACCCATTTCCTGTCAATCACATTACGATCGCCAGACCGATGAAAAAGCCGTGAGTAAAATTCCTAAGTGCATAGCAAATTTACTTGGCGCAGTCGCAGTGTGGACATTGCGCATGCGCATTAAGCGGAAAATCGCTGCGATGCGAAGATTTTTACCGAGCGAACAACTCGGAATGAGGGCCTTGGTTTTGTCCAATTGCTAATAAACTTGCTGCTGCGATCAACTCAGAATTACCCCCCATGTGTGAAAGGGATATCAGTGAAGGTCAGGAGTTTCAATCCACACTACCACTTATTGTTTCGGGAGGGATTTTCATTCAATGCAAACATATATATACAATTTACTGTAGGCTTGTCACCAGTGGCGGATCTTGCCACGGGCAAGCAGGACTTTTGCCCGGGGCGCCGCCTTCCGGAGGGCGCTGGCGCCATCCGGAGGGCGCCGCACCGTGGCAAGATCCGCCACTGCTGCCCGCTGTGTCCCTGTCCGCCTCCGCTGCCGTCCCCGTCCCCATCCCCGTCCCCGTCCGCCTCCTGAAGGGAACTAGACGCTATGCGTCTAGTTTCCCTTCCTGGAGAGTAACTTTGCTGAGCGGTGCGCGATGACGTCATCGCGCACCGCACAGCAAAGGTCCTCTCTACGAAGGGAACTAGACTCATAGCGTCTAGTTTCCCTTCGTGGAGAGGACCTTTTGCTGTGCGGTGCGCGATGACGTCATCGCGCACCGCTCAGCATTCAAGCGGCGCTTTTAATGTACTGGGGGCGTAATTGACCACGCCCCCTGTATTAGGCCACGCCCCATTTCCTGCCCGGGGCGCAGAGCGCCCTTGAACCGGCCCTGCTTGTCACTAAGATAGCGTCACATACATTTGCTTTCTGTTACAGAAGCCTGCTGAAGAGAAAGATGATGATCTGATGTCAGCTGACCCTATGGGTGAAATACTCATTGTTTAGAGAGAAGAGAATCTACACCAGAGGTTCCCAAACTGTGTGCCGTGGCTCCCTGGGGTGCCTCGGGACACTTGCAGGGGTGCCCTGGGTTGGTGGTCCAGGACCAATTCAAATTATTCATGGTCAATATAATAGGTAAAAACAGTGCTGGTGGCTGCCAGTCATAAACTATAGGGACAAACAGAAGCAAATCTTCTCCCTCACCACACAACTGACCCTAAGGATGACATATAAACGCGATCTACTTAATGTAATATTTCTTTCTAAATTTCTCAATAAGAAATTTCTCTGACATCCTAGTGGATGCTGGGTACTCCGTAAGGACCATGGGGAATAGACGGGCTCCGCAGGAAACTGGGCACTCTTTAAAGAAAGATTAGGTACTACATCTGGTGTGCACTGGCTCCTCCCTCTATGCCCCTCCTCCAGACCTCAGTTAGAATCTGTGCCCGGCCAGAGCTGGATGCACTTAGTGGGCTCTCCTGAGTTCACTAAAAAGAAAGTATTTGTTAGGTTTTTTATTTTCAGTGAGATCTGCTGGCAACAGACTCACTGCTACGTGGGACTTAGGGGAGAGAAGCAAACCTACCTGCTTGCAGCTAGCTTGTGCTTCTTAGGCTACTGGACACCATTAGCTCCAGAGGGATCAAACACAGGGCCCGACCTCGATCGTCCGTTCCCGGAGCCGCGCCGCCGTCCCCCTTGCAGAGCCAGAAGACGGAAGATTCCGGAGAAAATCGGCGGCTGAAGACTCCGGTCTTCAATAAGGTAGCGCACAGCACTGCAGCTGTGCGCCATTGCTCCCACAGCACACCACACGCTCCAGTCACTGGTGGGTGCAGGGCGCTGGGGGGGGGGGGCGCCCTGGGCGGCAATTAGTATACCTTAAGTGGCAAAATGCACATAATACAGTTCTAAACTGTATATGTGCCTAATCCCCCGCCATAATTATTATTAAAAAAGCGGGAGAAGCCCGCCGCTGAAGGGGCGGGGCTATCTTCCTCAGCACAGCCAGCGCCATTTTCTCTTCACAGCTCCGCTGGAAGGACGCTCCCCAGGCTCTCCCCTGCAGTATACTCTACAGAAAGGGTAAAAAAGAGAGGGGGGGGCACATAAATTTAGGCGCAAATTGTGATATAAGCAGCTATTGGGGAAAATTCACTTTGTGTATAGTGTAAATCCCTCTGTTATATAGCGCTCTGGTGTGTGATGGCATACTCTCTCTCTGTCTCCCCAAAGGACTTTGTGGGGTCCTGTCCTCAGTCAGAGCATTCCCTGTGTGTGTGTGCGGTGTGTCGGTACGGCTGTGTCGACATGTTTGATGAGGACGCTTACGTGGAGGCGGAGCAGGAGCCGATAAGTGTAATGTCGCCCCCTGCGGGGCCGACACCAGAGTGGATGGATATGTGGAAGGTATTAACCGACAGTGTCAACTCCTTGCATAAAAGGTTCGATGACGTAACAGCTATGGGACAGCCGGCATCTCAGCCCGCGCCTGCCCAAGCGTCTCAGAGGCCATCAGGGGCTCAAAAACGCCCGCTACCTCAGATGGCAGACACAGATGTCGACACGGAGTCTGACTCCAGTGTCGACGAGGATGAGACAAATGTACAATCCACAAGGGCCATCCGATGCATGATTACGGCAATGAAAAATGTGTTGCACATTTCTGACATTAACCCGGTTACCACAAAAAAGGATATTATGTTTGGGGAGAAAAAGCAGCCAGTGACTTTTCCCCCATCTGATGAGTTAAATGAGTTGTGTGAAGAAGCGTGGTGTTCCCCAGATAAGAAACTGGTGATTTCTAAGCGGTTACTAATGGCGTACCATTTCCCGCCAACGGATCGGTTACGCTGGGAGACATCTCCTAGGGTGGACAAGGCGCTCACACGCTTATCAAAAAAGGTGGCACTGCCGTCTCAGGATACGGCCGCCTTAAAGGAGCCTGCAGATAGAAAGCAGGAGGCTATCCTGAAGTCTGTGTATACGCACTCAGGTACTATACTGCGACCTGCTATTGCTTCAGCATGGATGTGTAGTGCTGCAGCAGCATGGTCTGATTCCCTGTCAGATAACATTGATTCCCTTGACAGGGATACTATTTTGCTAACCATAGAGCATATTAAAGACGTAGTCTTATATATGAGGGATGCACAGAGGGACATTTGCCAGCTGGCATCTAGAATTAATGAAATGTCCATTTCTGCCAGGAGAGTATTATGGACTCGGCAGTGGACAGGTGATGCTGATTCTAAAAGGCACATGGAAGTTTTGCCTTATAAGGGTGAGGAATTGTTTGGGGACGGTCTCTCGGACCTCGTGTCCACAGCAACAGCTGGGAAGTCGACCTTTTTACCTCAGGTTCCCTCACAGCCTAAGAAAGCACCGTATTATCAAGTACAGTCCTTTCGGCCCCAGAAAGGCAAGCGAGTCAGAGGCGCGTCCTTTCTGCCCAGAGGCAGGGGTAGAGGGAAAAAGCTGCACCAGACAGCCAGTTCCCAGGAACAAAAATCCTCCCCTGCTTCCACTAAGTCCACTGCATGACGCTGGGGCTCCACAGGTGGAGCCAGGTGCGGTGGGGGCCCGTCTCCGGAACTTCAGCGACCAGTGGGTTCGCTCACAGGTGGATCTCTGGGTTCTACAAGTGGTATCTCAGGGATACAAGCTGGAGTTCGAGACGTCTCCCCCTCGCCGTTACTTCAAATCAGCCTTGCCAGCTACTCCCAAGGAAAGGGAGGTAGTACTGGCGGCAATTCACAAACTGTACCTCCAGCAGGTGATAATCAACGTCCCTGTTGAAGGAGTAACCCCTCCTTCAACAGGGACGGGGTTACTATTCCACAATGTTTGTGGTACCGAAACCAGACGGTTCGGTGAGACCCATTCTAAATTTGAAATCCTTGAACACTTATATAAGGAAGTTCAAGTTCAAAATGGAATCGCTAAGGGCGGTTATTGCAAGCCTGGAAGAGGGGGATTTTATGGTATCACTGGACATCAAGGATGCTTACCTACATGTCCCCATTTACCCACCTCACCAGGAGTACCTCCGATTTGTGGTACAGGACTGCCATTACCAATTCCAGACGTTGCCGTTTGGTCTGTCCACGGCACCGAGGGTATTTACTAAGGTAATGGCCGAAATGATGATACTCCTTCGAAAGAAGGGAGTTATAATTATCCCGTACTTGGACGATCTCCTTATAAAGGCGAGGTCCATGGAGCAGTTGTTGGTCGGAGTAGCACTATCTCAGGAAGTGCTACAACAGCACGGCTGGATTCTGAATATCCCAAAGTCGCAGCTGGTTCCTACGACGCGTCTGCTGTTCTTGGGTATGATTCTGGACACAGAACAGAAGAAGGTGTTTCTCCCGGAGGAGAAGGCCAAGGAGTTGTCATCTTTGGTCAGAGACCTCCTGAAACCAAAACAGGTGTCGGTGCATCACTGCACGCGAGTCCTGGGAAAGATGGTAGCTTCTTACGAAGCGATTCCCTTCGGCAGGTTCCATGCAAGGATCTTTCAGTGGGATCTGTTAGACAAGTGGTCCGGATCGCATCTTCAGATGCATCGGTTGATCACCCTGTCCCCGAGGGCCAGGGTGTCTCTGCTGTGATGGCTGCAGAGTGCTCATCTTCTCGAGGGCCGCAGATTCGGCATTCAGGACTGGGTCCTGGTGACCACGGATGCAAGCCTCCGAGGTTGGGGGGCAGTCACTCAGGGAAGAAACTTCCAAGGACAATGGTCGAGTCAGGAGACTTCCCTACACATAAATATTCTGGAACTAAGGGCCATTTACAATGCCCTAAGTTAAGCAAAACCCCTGCTTCAAAACCAGCCGGTGCTGATTCAGTCAGACAACATCACGGCAGTCGCCCATGTAAACAGACAGGGCGGCACAAGTAGCAGGATCGCAATGGCAGAAGCCACAAAGATTCTTCGATGGGCGGAGAATCACGTGATAGCACTGTCAGCAGTGTTCATTCCGGGAGTGGACAACTGGGAAGCAGACTTCCTCAGCAGGCACGACCTCCACCCGGGAGAGTGGGGACTTCATCCAGAAGTCTTCCAGCTGATTGTAAATCGTTGGGAAAGGCCACAGGTGGACATGATGGCGTCCCGCCTCAACAAAAAGCTAAAAAGATATTGCGCCAGGTCAAGGGACCCTCAGGCGATAGCTGTGGACGCTCTAGTGACACCGTGGGTGTACCAGTCGGTTTATGTGTTCCCTCCTCTTCCTCTCATACCAAAGGTACTGAGTATAATAAGAAAGAGAGAAGTAAGAACTATACTCATCGTTCCGGATTGGCCAAGAAGAACTTGGTACCCGGAACTACAAGAAATGATCTCAGGGGACCCTTGGCCTCTGCCGCTCCGACAGGACCTGCTACAGCAGGGGCCCTGTCTGTTCCAAGACTTACCGCGGCTGCGTTTGACGGCATGGCGGTTGAACGCCGGATCCTGATGGAAAAGGGCATTCCGGTGGAAGTCATTCCTACGCTGATAAAAGCTAGGAAGGATGTGACAGCAAAACATTATCACCGCATATGGCAAAAATATGTTGCTTGGTGTGAGGCTATGAAGGCCCCAACAGAGGAATTTCAGCTGGGTCGATTTCTGCACTTCCTACAGTCAGGAGTGACTATGGGCCTAAAATTGGGATCCATAAAAGTCCAGATTTCGGCCCTGTCGATTTTCTTTAAAAAAGAACTGGCTTCACTGCCTGAAGTTCAGACGTTTGTTAAGGGAGTGCTGCATATTCAGCCCCCTTTTGTGCCTCCAGTGGCACCGTGGGATATCAATGTAGTGTTGGATTTCCTAAAATCACATTGGTTTGAGCCACTTCAGACCGTGGAGTTGAAGTATCTCACGTGGAAAGTGGTCATGCTTTTGGCCTTGGCTTCGGCTAGGCGTGTGTCAGAATTGGCGGCTTTGTCATGTAAAAGCCCTTATCTGATCTTTCATATGGACAGGGCAGAATTGAGGACTCGTCCCCAATTTCTCCCTAAGGTGGTATCAGCGTTTCATTTGAACCAACCTATTGTGGTGCCTGCGGCTACTCGGGACTTGGAGGATTCCAAGTTGCTGGACGTAGTCCGGGCCCTGAAAATCTATGTTTCCAGGACGGCTAGAGTCAGAAAAACTGACTCGCTATTTATCCTGTATGCACCCAACAAGCTGGGTGCTCCTGCTTCTAAGCAGACTATTGCTCGCTGGATCTGTAGCACAATTCAACTTGCACATTCTGCGGCTGGACTGCCGCATCCTAAATCAGTAAAAGCCCATTCCACAAGGAAGGTGGGCTCATCTTGGGCGGCTGCCCGAGGGGTCTCGGCTTTACAACTTTGCCGAGCTGCTACTTGGTCAGGGGCAAACACGTTTGCAAAATTCTACAAATTTGATACCCTGGCTGAGGAGGACCTTGAGTTCTCTCATTCGGTGCTGCAGAGTCATCCGCACTCTCCCGCCCGTTTGGGAGCTTTGGTATAATCCCCATGGTCCTTACGGAGTACCCAGCATCCACTAGGACGTCAGAGAAAATAAGAATTTACTCACCGGTAATTCTATTTCTCGTAGTCCGTAGTGGATGCTGGGAGCCCGTCCCAAGTGCGGACTTCTGCAATACTTGTATATAGTTATTGCTTAACTATAGGGTTATTGTTCTGAGCCATCTGTTGAATGAGGCTCAGCTATTGTTCATACTGTTAACTGGGTATAGTTATCACAAGTTGTACGGTGTGATTGGTGTGGCTGGTATGAGTCTTACCCTGGATTCCAAATCCTTTCCTAGTAATGTCAGCTCTTCCGGGCACAGTTTCCCTAACTGAGGTCTGGAGGAGGGGCATAGAGGGAGGAGCCAGTGCACACCAGATGTAGTACCTAATCTTTCTTTAAAGAGTGCCCAGTCTCCTGCGGAGCCCGTCTATTCCCCATGGTCCTTACGGAGTCCCCAGCATCCACTACGGACTACGAGAAATAGAATTACCGGTGAGTAAATTCTTATTTTTTTGGCCTAGGGGTGCCGTGAAAAAAATTCTGATATTCTAGGGCGCCGTGATTCAAAAAAGTTTGGAAACCACCGATCTACACACAGAGGGGGTCATTCCGAGTTGATCGTAGCTGTGCTAAATTTAGCAGAGCTACGATCAGGCACTCAGACATGCGCCTGCGTTGGCCAGACTGCGCCCCCTAAACGGCGGCTTAACACCGCCGTCTAGCCCCCTCCCGCCCAGCGACCGCCTCTGCCTGTCAATCAGGCAGAGGTGATCGCTAGGGAGCAACGGCCTTTGGCCGTTCAGCATGCGCCGGCGCATGCGCAGATCCGACCCGATCGCTGTGCTGCGATAAACTGCAGTGAGCGATCGGGTCGGAATGACCCCCACAGGCCCTCATTCCGAGTTGATCGCACCAAGCAACTTATTGCTGCTGGTGCGATCAACTAATCTCCGCCTATGGGGGAGTGTACTTTAGCATAGCAGGGCTGCGAACGCTTGTGCAGCCCTGCTATGCTAAAAAGGTTTCTCACAAATCAAGACCAGCCCTGGACATACTTACCCTGTGCGACTGATCCAGCGATGATAGGCTCGGCTTTGACGTCAGACAACCGCCCTCCGTTCGCCTGGACACGCCTGCCTTTTTCTTACCACTCCCGGAAAATGGCCTCCAACGGTCAGTTGACGCCTCGGAACGCCTTCCTGCAGTCAATCTTCTTGCGGTCGCCGCTGCGACTGCTTTCTCCGCTGTCAGCGTTGTTACCAGGCGACGGCTGTCGCCGGGCAACGACGCGCATGCGCAATGCACATGCAGCGCATTCCAGACCCGATCGCACCGCTGCAAGGAAGTGCAGCGTGCGATCGGGTTGGAAAGAGGGCCATAATCTTCACAATTATTTTCTCCGTGACGTGACCTAAAACGTTGACACTATAAGGGCTTTAATCATGTTGAAATTAAATACTGGATGACCTGATATTTTAGCAAATTAAACATTACTGGTATACTACACTTATCTTTATTATTTTTATGTGTCAGTTTATTTTATTACAGGGAAACAAAGCTTAGTACAGTAAATGTGGGGGAAAACGTGCAGGTCAGGAAACATTGGAGCCATGCATGTAATATGATTGGTTGCTTTTCTGTACTGTCACTATTAAAATATTTGTATTCTCTGCCATTGTGTGTGTACATTGTGTTGTGTATGATATGCACTGGACTGAAGTAAATTAAGTCCAGTACAACAGTGTTTAAAAGATCACAAGACTTCAGAAGCTGTAGTCTAGTTAATGCACTAATTGCTCAGTTAATAGGTTTAAACCAAAATGGTTCTTCCAGGATTCATATGACAAAAGTGACTGAATAAAGAAAGCTGAAGTTGTACATTTAATGGCATTTATTATTTTGTTGCTGTTTGATATTGTACACAGATTCCAAGAACCGGTAGTTCTGGTTTACATAGAACACTGCAGAATAGCACATAGCAGGGACGTGCAGTCAGGGGAGGCATGGGAGGCAGTGCCTCCCCTGTGATTAATTATTAAAATAATAAAAAGATAGTTATGACACATATTCTGTGTCATAAGTATCTTCTTTATTGAATCCTAATAATTTTACTGATTTAAAGTACTTTGGGAGGCACTGATAGCAGTGCCTCCCGTGGATAATGAGAAGGGGACAGAGCGGGGGGTGGAGCCTAGCACTGGGCTGTAAAAGCCCATGAAAAAACATAGGGAAAGCGGCACTGTTCCAAGTGCCTCGCTGACAGGAACACCACCCCCATGTCAGTGAGGCACCTGTGATTAGACAGCGGATCCAGGGCTGGATCCGCTTGTCCAATCACCCACATGCGGCGCTGGAGGCGGCGGGTCCCGGCGCTGATGATAGCCGGGAGTAGCGGTGGGCCTTCAGTGTGTGCGGCTCTCCCCCCCCCGTCCTCCTGCTCCGGGTCCCGCTCACCTGACTACCAGCAGCGGCGGTCCTGCGGAGTGTGCAGCTCTCCCCTCGTCCTCCCCCTCTGGCTCCGTCCTCCCGGCTCCCGCTCACCTGACAGGCAGCAGTACTGTGCGGCTGTCCTCCTTTGCCGGCTCCAGCAGCAGGTTAGTTCGCGTCTCTCTCTCTCTCTCTCTCTCTCTCTCTCTCTCCTCTCCCCTTTCCGGTGGATCATATGTTAGTATAATGTTCAATTTTACAGGTGCCTCTACCCCTTTGGATTCTACTGAACAAGTGGACGTGACCGGCGTGGGATGTAGGTAAGTAATCTATCTCATTTTTACAGGTACCCCTATTGGATTCTACTGGAGAAGTAGACGTGACCGGCGTGGGATGTAGGTAAGTATGTGTGAGTGTGTAAGTGTGTTTTAATAAAATTTTACTGTCACGGTGTGTGTGTTTGTGTTTTTATTTGGGTATTTTTGTTGTTGTAGAACTACAGGTACCAGCGAGCCCGTTATTTCCCCGCTTGCTGGTACTTGAGGTTCTCCAAGTACAAGCAAGCGGGGAGGCTTGCTGGGCCTTGTAGTTCCACAACAAAAAACAATATTCTTATTTTACAGACATGGCTATCAGCTCGGCACCCACCGCCCTGGGGTGCTGGGGACAGCCTCGGGCTTCACCCCTGGCCCTTGGGTGCCTAGAGGGGGGGACCCCTTGATTTAAGAGGTCCCCACTCCTCCAGGGTACCCCGGCCAGAGGTGACTAGTTCGGGGGGTAATGCCACGGCCGCAGGGACCTACATAGAAGTGTCCCCCGGCTGTGGCATTATCTCTCTGGCTAGTGGAGCCCGGTGCTGGTTTTAAAAATACGGGGGGACCCCTACATCTTTTGTCCCCCGTGTTTTTGGAACCAGGACCGGACTAAGAGCCCGGTGCTGGTTGTCTAAATACGGGAACCCCAGTCCAATTTTTTTCCCAGTATTTAAACAACCAGGACTGGCTCAAAGAGCCCGAGGCTGATTATACTTAGGAGGGGGGACCTCACGCTTTTTTTTTTTTACATTTTTTAACCCATTCAGACCCTTCTCCATTAAGTTAATGGAAGCCCTGGACAACAAAATTGCATTCATGTCCTCCTCCCACTCCCTTCCCAGTCCCAAACACTAATTTTATTATTTTTTTCTATAAAAATGTACAATATATCAGAAGTATGATGAGCAGGCAGGCAGCGGGCATTGGCGGCATCGGACTGAGATAGAAATTAGTGGCGGAGGGCTGGGTCAGTTGATTGTGGGCGAGTTTGTAAGCCATTGGCGGTGGCAGCGGGTACCGTCTCAGAGGCAGTAGCGGGCATTGGCTAGGGGTCATCGGCAGGATTCGGCGGATATTATGGCTGTAGTGCCTCACTAGCCACTGACCTCACCGCACGCCACTGGCACATAGAAATATCAAATGTACTGTACTATCCTAACAATAAATGAGGCACTACTACCTCACACAGATCTAGCTTGCTACACCAGAATATACTCCACCTACACTATGATACTGCTGGATATTCTGTTCAGTACTTGTCCTGTGGCGTAAGTTCGTCCCAGTTGCTCGGAGGCAAGATAAATATTGGTGCCCCACCATATACAGATAAATATATGTATGTATGTATATATGTGTGTGTATACGATACGATACATTTATTGTCATTATCAAACAAATTTGACAACAAAGTTCAGTTTGTATAACACACCAAGGTAGGAGTAAAATTAGGTAAGTATATGGAGTGTTCAGGAAAAAAAATGCATATATATTTACATTTCATTGTCATTTTGAAATCTCCACTTGTCTGCCATACAAGCACGCTTGGATCTATTTGTGAATTCTATTGTGGAGGTTTCTTTTGTCAACATATTTCAGAACAAAGTCTGTTGTACTATTATGATAAAACTTTATACATGAAGTTTTCTTCACCCAACTGAGTTGGATATAAAAGTCCCTTAGTTTTTATAGATTTTTAAGGATTTTTATATGGTCATCTTGGATACATTTCAACACGAGTGTTTGTGACCAAACTTTCCGATTAGTTGGTCATTTAAAGAGGCACACAGAGGTAACTGTATGACCATTGGTGCACACTAATTGCAATTCCATCTTTTCATCTCGACATTTGTGGAGAAGTGCCCCTGATGAAGACGTAATGACAAAATGCGTAGGGTTTGTCAGCTATGAGTTAGTAATCCAGATCGTGAAGATTTTCCCTTTCTAAGCTCACACCTTGTTAAGGTGAGGGAAGATCGAATTTGCCATCAACACATTCTGGATACCTCTCACTGATATATATTTTATTCTTGTACAACATTACACAACAAACTTCAGTTTGTATAACACCCCAAGGTAGGGGTAAAATGAGGTAAGTATATGGAGTGTTCAGAAAAAAAGATGCATATAGATTTACATTTCATTGCCATTTATTTTAAATCTCACATTACTTAGCAGTCATACAGAGGATTAGAAACCATGACCTGTTAAACGGAAGGCAGACACCAGACACCTCACTGATCAAGCTATATGCTCCTGCGTAGCAAGCCTGCAGATTCTAATTATATGAAGCTACTTAGAACTATCAATTCAAACCATTGCAACTAGGCAGATGCAGCCACACACTACATAGATCTGCTCAGTCGTCACAATGCTGATTATTTCTTTGACAATTATTTTACAAGTGTCATACCCAGGACTAGAATCCCTATTACACTGGAAACAGGCGCCTTACTGATGGAGCTATTTGCTCTCATGCTTCCTATACAGGAGCAAATAGTTCCTTCGGTAAGGTGACTGCTTCCAGTGTAATAGGTCGTGGGTTCTAATCCTGGGTCTGACACTTTTAAAATGTGCATCTATAATAAAGAGGGTGTGACTTGTCACATGCAGGGACTAGTGATGGAGGGGAGCTGGCCACGGAAGAGATAGCAGTGGCTGTCAATTAACCTAATTTTATGATGTCGCTAAACACGGAACAGGAGGAGAGGTGTCCCCCTACAGAGCAGGAGCCCGGCGGCAGCCGACTCCATTGTCTCCTACAGTAACGCCTCTACTTGTACCAATGCACTTCCCACTTGTTTTCCAACTGCAGTCATCTGGGCACAGTTGATTATTTGGCATTAAAGGCAGTGCTGTTTCTAGTGGAGGGCGAGCCGTGCTCCGGCACTTGCTAACTCTTCTATCCTGCTCCCCCTCCTCCCTGCCATAGTACTCTGCTCAGGGGGCAGAGTTTCGCAGAATGACGTGCTTGCCGAGCAAAGTACTATGGAAGTGAGGAGGGAGAGCAGGGTAGCAGTGCTGGCAGGTAGTGCTCTCCGCCAGCGAGTACACACCCCTGGCAACGAGCATTACCCTTGGCAATGAGCATGACACCCAGCACATGGAACCCCTGGCAACGAGCATGACACCCAGTGCAGGAAACCCCTGGCAATGAGCATGACACCCAGCGCATGAAACCCCTGGCTACGAGCATGACCTCAAGTGCATGAAACCCCTTGCACCTGCAGGTAAATTAAAAGTTAATAGAAGCTTTACTGTAGGGCATAATGTATCATGGGCATTGCGGTGTATGGCATAATATGGGATAATATGGTGCAGGGGGCATAATCAGGTCCAAGGAGTATTTCTATGTCCCCAGCATGCAAAAGAAAGGAATGCAGATTCTGCTTTTTAGCAGAATCTGCAATCCGTACTGAATAACCACCCTTGTCTGTGGTTTGGATAATCCCTAGGATTACTAACTTCTCCAATCTCCACTTTAAACAAGGTGAGTGAAAAATAGTCCAATAGATGCAATATTGTTACTTTCTGTTGAGTGAGTAAGAGTTGGCCTACCCACTTCCTCTTGTGAAGCAGAAATCAAAGCCGAAATAGTTAGTAACTATGGGGCTGATTTATCAAAGCTTTGAGAGAGAAAAAAGTACCAACCAATCAGCTCCTAGTAGTCATTTTTCAAACATATGACAGGAGCTGATTGGCTGGAGCACCATTTTTCATACACAAAGAGTTTTAAATAGCTAAAACTCATTGATAAATGGGCCCCATAGCCTGTAAATGTTGAAAGAAGAGTGTGCTACTGTGCAGACTCCAGTCTTCCTGTCCTGTAGGGAGGCTTCATGCCCTATACTAAGATGGCCATTGAGATCACTTATGAGCATGTGCAGGTACCATCTTGTCCTTACTGTGAAGAGTGATATGATGGGAGACAGAAGTCTTACAGTAGCTCCAGAGAGACCTGCAATTATCTGCAATACACCACATTTTCAAGCATCGCCTGCACCGCTACCCATTTGCAACATACACTTACTGACTGGTGAGCTGTATAAAACCCCACTTCACTCAAACTCTGTTACATCACCAGTGTCCATGTAACAGTGAGTACAGCTGTACCTGCTGTCTATCAATAAACCCACACCACTGGTTATGTAACTGGGCTGTTCATAGCTCCCCCTAAATTTGGAGAGAGTTGAGCTCAGTCTCTGTCTGTCAAAAAAATTTCAATGAAATGCATGTGTACAGTATAAAGAATTACACTCTCTACTGTGAAATATAAGAATATGTCATCCTGGTGTTACAAAGCCTTTTGCTCTTATTTGGTAATGAAACTCTCTGGTGGTTCTAATATGCTTTATTCACAAAAGGAGGTACATTATTTAAACTATCACTCCCAGTGGTATATTTAAGTGACAGCTTTTCAAAGCAGCTTGTTGTTAGTCACGAGATTTAAAACGGCAATACAATTACATGCAAAACCAGGCGTGTCTTCTATTTAATGTCATTGATGATGACCCAGAACCTGTTGTTACCTCTAAGAAACCGGATAGATTTAAACGTCAGAAGGCTATTCAACAAGTTTTACCTCATTCTGACCATTTAGTTGACATACGTCAGGAATCCTGGGAAAATCCAGGAAAGAAATTCCTCACAAGAAGATGCTGGCTCGCTATCCCCACGCTTCGGAGCTAAGTAAGAATTGGGAAACACCACCACCGGTGGATTCGCAAGTGACGCGGCTGGTGGTGTCCTCTGCTCTGCCTGTAACTACCTTCACCTCTCTGAAAGTACCGACCGATAAGCATGTGGAGGGTTGCTTAAAAGCTATTTACACCCTTGCAGGAGCTGTGCATCGGCCCACTATTGCAGCTACTTGGGCTGCAGAAGCTACTGAAGTGTGGGCTCAGGAGATGGAAGCGGAGCTGCCGTCCAATTTTTCTGATAATGCTAGACAATGTCTCTCGTATATTATCACAGCATCTCATTACATTAAGGAGGCGGCTTCTGATGCCGGTATTCTGGCGGCCAAGGCTTCTACTACGTACATTTTGGCTCGCCGGATTCTCTGGTTACGGTCCTGGGCTGTGGATCTGGACTCTAAGAAAACCCTGGAGGTGCTCCCTTTTAAGAAAGACATTCTTTTTGGTGAGGATCTCAAGAAGATTGTGGCTGACTTAGCGTCTGCTAAGATGGCATGTCTACCTAGTACTGCTCCTTCGGTCCCGAAGGTTAAGAGTACTTCCTTTCGTTCCTTTCGTCCTCTAGGTAAAGCAAAGGGTCAGGCGTACCCGAAACAGGCTTGCACTTCCAAAACCACTAAGCCCAAACCGAAACGTGCCTGGGCTGCTAGTCAGCCTGCTTCCAAATCAGACAAGCCTACTGCATGACGGGACGGGCCACCCCCCCGGGGGATCCAAGCTGGGAGGCAGACTTCTAAGGTTTACCCAGGAATGGTTGAAGACCACTTTCAACGCCTGGGTATGGGAAGTCGTCACTCACGGATACGCCATATCCTTCAAGAAATGTCCCCCTCATTGATTTTGCCTGACAGACATCCCTTCGGATCAGGTGAAGGCAAGAACTCTTCATTTGGTGGTACAATCCCTCTTGGACACAGGAGTGGTAGTGCCAGTGCCTCTGGCTCATAGAGGCAAGGGGTACTATTCACTGCTGTTCCTAGTCCCGAAACCAAATGGTTTCTCCAGGCCCATTCTCAACCTCAAGTCCTTGAACAAATTTCTGAGGGTCTTCAAGTTTGGTATGGAAACTCTTCGCTATATTGTTCTGGCTTTAGAGCCCAGGGACTATATGGTCTCCCTGGACATACAGGATGCTTACCTCCATATTCCTATTGCCATGTCGCATCAGCAATACCTGCGGTTTCCTATTGGCAACCTTCATTATCAATTTCGGGCCTTACCTTTCGGACTGACCATGGCTCTTCGAGTATTAACAAAGGTCATGGCGGTAATGACGGCCCTACTCCGCCGTCAGGGTGTCAGGATCCTGCCGTATCTAGACGACTTATTGATCCTGGCGAATTCCCCAGAAATTCTCCTCCGTCATCTGGATCTGACGGTCCAGTTTCTACAAGCCCACGGGTGGCTCATCAACTGGAAGAAATCTTCCCTGGTCCCTGCTCAGAGCATGGTGCACCTAGAGGCATTGTTGGACAGTCACAACCAGCGGTTGTTCTTGTCTCAGGAGAAGGTCCTGAACCTTCAGGACAGGATTCCATGCTTCCTCTCTTGCCCGTGAGTGTCGATACACTCAGCGATGCAAGTACTAGGCCTCATGGTGTCGGCTTTTGACATTGGTAGAGTACCCGCCCTCTGCAGTAGCTGATTCTTGCCAAGTGGGACAGCCTGCCTCACCGGATCAGGTCTCACATGGTCTCCTTGTCTCCGGAGGTTCATCTGTCACTGAACTGGTGGCTACAGGACCATTGATTGAGCAGGGGTCGTCCCTTCTGGATCTCCAACTGGGTCCTTCTGATGACGGATGCCAGTCTGCGGGATTGGGGCACGGTGTTGGAGCAACACTCTCTTCAGGGTCGGTGGACCAGGGAGGAGACTCTCCTCCCAATAAACATTCTGGAATTGCGGGCAGTGTTTAATGCTCTGAACCTGGCGCAGCATCTCATACAGAACAGGCCTGTTCAAGTACAGTCGGACAACACCACTACGGTGGCGTACATAAATCATCAAGGCGGCACTCGAAGCCACATGGCAATGATGGAAGTGTCAAGGATTCTTCAGTGGGCGGAACGCCATCTGCCAGCCATATCAGCTGTGTTCATTCCGAGGGCCCTCAACTGGGAAGCGGACTTCCTCAGTCGTCAGGACGTACACGCCAGAGAGTGAAGCCTCCATCCAGAAGTATTTTAAATCCTAGTGGACAAGTGGGGCCTACCAGACGTAGACCTGATGGCATCTCGACACAATCACAAGGTTCCGGTCTTTGGAGCAAGGAAAAGGGATCCTCAAGCAGCGTTCGTGGACGCTTTGGTAATTCCATGGAACTTTCGGCTGCCGTACGTGTTCCCTCCGGTGTCACTTCTGCCCAGGGTGATAAGGAAGTTCAAGCAAGAAGGAGGAATCCTACTTCTGATCGCTCCAGCGTGGCCCAGACGGCATTGGTTCTCAGACCTGCAGGGTCTCTCGATAGAGCATCCTCTTCTTCTTCCGCAATGCCCAGACCTCCTCGTTCAGGGCCCTTGTGTCTACCAGGCTTTGGCCCGGATGGCTTTGACGGCGTGGCTCTTGAAGCTTCAGTTCTGAGGGCCAAAGGATTTTCTAAGGCGGTCATTCAAACCATGTTGAAGTCCCGTAAGCCGGCTTCGGCCTGGATTTATCATAGGGTCTGGAATTCTTACTTTGCTTGATGCGCTTATAACAAGCATGACGCTTACAAGTTTAGTACAGCCAAACTTTTGGATTCCCTACAACGGGGCCAGGACTTAGGCCTTCGTCTGGCCTCCATCAAGGTTCATATTTCTGCCTTGTTGGTATGTCCTGCCGGTGGCTCCCTGGGATTTGTCGATGGTTCTGGAGGCCTTGCAAGAGTCTCCATTTGAACCTCTTCAATCTGTGGACCTTAAGTTGCTTACTCTTAGGGTCTTGTTTCTGCTGGCTATTGCCTCTGCTAGGTGGGGTTCAGACTTGGGTGCCTTATCCTGTCGGTCACCTTTTCTGATTTTTCACCGTGACCGGGCGGTTCTTCGGACACGCCCTGGTTATCTACCTAGGGTGGTGTCTTCTTTCCACCTTAACCAAGAGATTGTGGTTCCGGCCTTTATCTCTCCGATTTATCCTCCAAAGAGTGGTCTTTGAATGTGGTACGGGCTCTCTGTATCTATGTGAAGAGGACAGCCTCCATCAGGACGTCTGATTCTCTCTTTGTACTTTTTGGTTTCACAAACGTGGCTGGCCTGCGAATAAGCAGACCTTGGCCAGATGGATTAGAATGGTGATTGCACAAGCTTATGTACAGGCTGGTCCTGATACCATCAAAGCCCATTCTACTCGGTCTGTTGGACTTTCTTGGGCAGACCTCCGTGGTGCGACCCTTGAACAATTGTGCAAGGCGGCTACGTGGTCCTCAGTGAAAACGTTCATAAGGTTCTATGCCTTCGATACTTCCGCCTCCCAGGATGTTTCCTTTGGACGTCAAGTCTTTGTGCCCGCTACAGTGCGTCCGCTCCCATGGGGAACTGCTTTAGGACATCCCTGATGTTATCCCTGTGGAACCCAGTGTACCCCGCTGCAGAAAAGGAGATTGATGGTAAGAACTTACCCTTGTTAAATCTCTTTCTGTGAGGTACACTGGGTTCCACAGGGCGCTCACCCTGACGTACTTAGCTTCTTTGGGTTTGTATGGCTTTAGCCGCTGATACCATCTCCTGTCGTGAGAATGTGGTGTACGTGGACACTAACGGTTGCCGTCTCTTTTGCCTGCTACTGCATTGGACTGGTTAATGAAACTGAGCTCCTGTGCACGGAGGCGGGGTTATAGAGGAGGCAGCGCTGAGCATCTTGGGAACAGTCAAAGCTTTTAGCCTGTTGGTGCTTCAGATCAAGATCCTACTCTACACCCCAATGTTATCCCTGTGGAACCCAGTGTACCTCTCAGAAAGAGATTTAACAACGGTAAGTTCTTACCATAAATCTCCTTTTATATATATATATATATATATATATACACTGCTCAAAAAAATAAAGGGAACACTAAAACAACACAATGTAACTCCAAGTCAATCACACTTCTGTGAAATCAAACTGTCCACTTAGGAAGCAACACTGATTGACAATCAATTTCACATGCTGTTATGCAAATGGAACAGATAACAGGTGGGAATTATAGGCAATTAGCAAGACACCCCCAATAAAGGAATTGTTCTGTAGGTGGTGACCACAGACCACTTCTCAGCTCCTATGCTTTCTGGCTGATGGTTTGGTCACTTTTGAAAGCTGGCGGTGCTTTCACTCTAGTGGTAGCATGAGACGGAGTCTACAACCCACACAAGTGGCTCAGGTAGTGCAGCTCATCCAGGATGGCACATCAATGCGAGCTGTGGCAAGAAGGTTTGCTGTGTCTGTCAGCGTAATGTCCAGAGCATTGAGGCGCTACCAGGAGACAGGCCAGTACATCAGGAGATGTGGAGGAGGCCGTAGGAGGGCAACAACCCAGCAGCAGGACCGCTACCTCCACCTTCAGCAAGGAGGAACAGGAGGAGCACTGCCAGAGCTTTGCACAATGACCTCCAGCAAGCCACAAATGTGCATGTGTCTACTCAAACGATCAGAAACAGACTTCATGTGGGTGGTATGAGGGCCCGACATCCACAGGTGGGGGTTGTGCTTACAGCCCAACACCGTGCATGATGTTTGGCATTTGCCAGAGAACACCAAGATTGGCAAATTCACCACTGGCGCCCTGTGCTCTTCACAGATGAAAGCAGGTTCTCACTGAGCACATGTGACAGACGTGACAGAGTCTGGAGACGCTAAGGAGAACGTTCTGCTGCCTGCAACATCCTCCAGCATGACCGGTTTGGCAGTGGGTCAGTAATGGTGTGGGGTGGCATTTCTTTGGGGGGCCGCACTGCCCTCCATGTGCTTGCCAGAGGTAGCCTGGCTGCCATTAGGTACCGAGATGAGATCCTCAGACCCCTTGTGAAACCATATGCTGGTGCGGTTGGCCCTGGGTTCCTCCTAATGCAAGACAATGCTAGACCTCATGTGGCTGGAGTGTGTCAGCAGTTCCTGCAAGACGAAGGCATTGATGCTATGGACTGGCCCGCCCGTTCCCCAGACCTTAATCCAATTGAGCACATCTGGGACATCATGTCTCGCTCCATTGCACCACAGACTTTCCAGGAGTTGGCGGATGCTTTAGTCCAGGTCTGGGAGGAGATCCCTCAGGAGACCATCCGCCACCTCATCAGGAGCATGCCCAGGCATTGTAGGGAGGTCATACAGGCACGTGGAGGCCACACACACTACTGAGCCTCATTTTGACTTGTTTTAAGGACATTACATCAAAGTTGGATCAGCCTGTAGTGTGTTTTTCCACTTTAATTTTGAGTGTGACTCCAAATCCAGACCTCCATAGGTTAATAAATTTGATTTCCATTGATCATTTTTGTGTGATTTTGTTGTCAGCACATTCAACTATATTAAAGAACAAAGTATTTAATAAGAATATTTCATTCATTCAGATCTAGGATGTGTGATGTTAGTGTATTAGAATGCTTAATTTTTTGTAGACACTCCCTTACTAATCTGTGTAAGCCTGAATCTTCAGTGATGGTCTGTGCCTGGAGTTGGTGATGGAATAAACAGCACAGCAGTGAACTCACATGTCTCTGTGTCCTGATGACTGGATTTACAAACATATGAACAAAACATGGTGTCAGAAGAAGTTTAACTTGGACTGCTAGTGCTCTCAGAGTGTGAAAGAATCCTGCAGAAGTCTGTAAGGCTGTGATTCTCTGTGTCTGCAAAGCCTGCCGTGTGCTCCTATCTTCAAACAGTGAGTAACCATGGATAAACTAGCTCCTCCAACCGGCATGCTGATGTCTGGTAACTTGTCTGAAAACTGGAAAAGATTTAAGCAAAGGTTTAATATATATCTTGCTGCATGTGGAGCTGATACAGAGGCTGACAAATCGAAGGCATACATTTTCCTCCATGTGATAGGAGAGGATGTGCTGTGGACAAAAGTGAAGGTTCCAAAAGTCTGATGGATGAAGAGATAGAAGCCTATGTTAATTTGATCGTAGCTTCTCTACCAGTGTCTTTTGCAAGACAAGAACAGATTAGTAAAGAAACTGAGACAGATGACACAATGAAAGTGTTGAAAGATATCATTCTGAAAGGTTGGCCAGCAGAAAAACATGCGTGCCCGCTGTCTATCCATGATTATTGGATGTACCGCAGTGACCTTACAGTTGTCGATAGTATTATTTACAAAGGCAATAGGTTTGTCATACCTGCACGACTAAGAAAAACTATGCTGTGCAAGATACATGAAGGCCACTTAGGAGAAGAAAAATGTAAGCGGAGAGCGCGTGAAGTTATGTATTGGCCAAGAATGAACCAAGACATAGCACAGACTACAGCTACATGTGAATTATGTCTTACGTATAGATCGAAACAACAAGTCGAGCCACTGAGTCCTCACGCAGTGCCAGAGAGACCGTACCAGAAAGTTGGCACAGATTTGTTTGATTGTAATGGGAAAACGTACATTGTCGTGACTGATTATTACTCTAACTACCCTGAGGTGAAGACACTACATACAACTACTAGTAAAGCCATAATCAATTGCATGATGTCAATCTTTGCAAGGCATGGTGTTCCTATGGAAGTGTTCACTGACAATGGTCCTCAGTTTTCCAGTGCTGAATTTAGACAATTTGCTGATGAGTGGGAATTTGTCCATACTACGTCAAGTCCCCACTATCCATGCTCAAATGGGTTGGTGGAAAGTTCAGTAAAAACTGTAAAGAGTCTCATGAAAAAAGCTCAAGAAGGTAAAGAAGGCTGCCATTAGGTACCGAGATGAGATCCTCAGACCCCTTGTGAAACCATATGCTGGTGCGGTTGGCCCTGGGTTCCTCCTAATGCAAGACAATGCTAGACCTCATGTGGCTGGAGTGTGTCAGCAGTTCCTGCAAGACGAAGGCATTGATGCTATGGACTGGCCCGCCCGTTCCCCAGACCTTAATCCAATTGAGCACATCTGGGACATCATGTCTCGCTCCATTGCACCACAGACTGTCCAGGAGTTGGCGGATGCTTTAGTCCAGGTCTGGGAGGAGATCCCTCAGGAGACCATCCGCCACCTCATCAGGAGCATGCCCAGGCATTGTAGGGAGGTCATACAGGCACGTGGAGGCCACACACACTACTGAGCCTCATTTTGACTTGTTTTAAGGACATTACATCAAAGTTGGATCAGCCTGTAGTGTGTTTTTCCACTTTAATTTTGAGTGTGACTCCAAATCCAGACCTCCATAGGTTAATAAATTTGATTTCCATTGATCATTTTTGTGTGATTTTGTTGTCAGCACATTCAACTATATTAAAGAACAAAGTATTTAATAAGAATATTTCATTCATTCAGATCTAGGATGTGTGATGTTAGTGTATTAGAATGCTTAATTTTTTGTAGACACTCCCTTACTAATCTGTGTAAGCCTGAATCTTCAGTGATGGTCTGTGCCTGGAGTTGGTGATGGAATAAACAGCACAGCAGTGAACTCACATGTCTCTGTGTCCTGATGACTGGATTTACAAACATATGAACAAAACATGGTGTCAGAAGAAGTTTAACTTGGACTGCTAGTGCTCTCAGAGTGTGAAAGAATCCTGCAGAAGTCTGTAAGGCTGTGATTCTCTGTGTCTGCAAAGCCTGCTGTGTGCTCCTATCTTCAAACAGTGAGTAACCATGGATAAACTAGCTCCTCCAACCGGCATGCTGATGTCTGGTAACTTGTCTGAAAACTGGAAAAGATTTAAGCAAAGGTTTAATATATATCTTGCTGCATGTGGAGCTGATACAGAGGCTGACAAATCGAAGGCATACATTTTCCTCCATGTGATAGGAGAGAATGTGCTGTGGACAAAAGTGAAGGTTCCAAAAGTCTGATGGATGAAGAGATAGAAGCCTATGTTAATTTGATCGTAGCTTCTCTACCAGTGTCTTTTGCAAGACAAGAACAGATTAGTAAAGAAACTGAGACAGATGACACAATGAAAGTGTTGAAAGATATCATTCTGAAAGGTTGGCCAGCAGAAAAACATGCGTGCCCGCTGTCTATCCATGATTATTGGATGTACCGCAGTGACCTTACAGTTGTCGATAGTATTATTTACAAAGGCAATAGGTTTGTCATACCTGCACGACTAAGAAAAACTATGCTGTGCAAGATACATGAAGGCCACTTAGGAGAAGAAAAATGTAAGCGGAGAGCGCGTGAAGTTATGTATTGGCCAAGAATGAACCAAGACATAGCACAGACTACAGCTACATGTGAATTATGTCTTACGTATAGATCGAAACAACAAGTCGAGCCACTGAGTCCTCACGCAGTGCCAGAGAGACCGTACCAGAAAGTTGGCACAGATTTGTTTGATTGTAATGGGAAAACGTACATTGTCGTGACTGATTATTACTCTAACTACCCTGAGGTGAAGACACTACATACAACTACTAGTAAAGCCATAATCAATTGCATGATGTCAATCTTTGCAAGGCATGGTGTTCCTATGGAAGTGTTCACTGACAATGGTCCTCAGTTTTCCAGTGCTGAATTTAGACAATTTGCTGATGAGTGGGAATTTGTCCATACTACGTCAAGTCCCCACTATCCATGCTCAAATGGGTTGGTGGAAAGTTCAGTAAAAACTGTAAAGAGTCTCATGAAAAAAGCTCAAGAAGGTAAAGAAGGCTGCCATTGGGTACCGAGATGAGATCCTCAGACCCCTTGTGAAACCATATGCTGGTGCGGTTGGCCCTGGGTTCCTCCTAATGCAAGACAATGCTAGACCTCATGTGGCTGGAGTGTGTCAGCAGTTCCTGCAAGACGAAGGCATTGATGCTATGGACTGGCCCGCCCGTTCCCCAGACCTTAATCCAATTGAGCACATCTGGGACATCATGTCTCGCTCCATTGCACCACAGACTGTCCAGGAGTTCAAGAAGGTAAAGAAGATTTCTACAAAAGTCTTTTAATCCTCCGCAGTACACCTTTACAGAATGGACTTTCTCCTGCACAAATGCTGATGGGAAGGAGGATTAGAGCAAATCTCCCGATACATGATGAACTGCTTAATACACATAACTCAGCGTTGGTCAGACTGAGTAAGAAACGTCAACAGGCGAAACAGAAACTGTTCCATGACAGGCAAGCAAAATGCTTATCTGATCTAATATCGGGTGACCAAGTCCGTCTCAGAGATCATGAGAAAGGTATTTGGGTGCAGAAAGGTATTGTGCAAGCACAAGTAGCACCAAGACCTTATACTATACGTACAGAGCGTGGAACGGAAGAAGAAATCGGATGGATTTAAGATCTCAACCTAACTATAATGAAGACAACATGACTGAAGAATACCCTTCATCTGACATGTATGATGATCCTGATAATGGTGAACAAACCACGATTCTAGAAAGGTCCAACATGGTCGATAAAACACAGACTCTGGGGTATATTTACTAAAATTCGTATTTGTACCGATTTGGAGTGAGATTCATCACGAATGACATCGAATGTGTAATTGTGCAACTTTTTGAATTTTTTACGACTAATTTACTAAGCTGTCGTATTTTTCTTTTTCGTGATTTCCGATGTCGATGTCATTCGTAGTTTTGTAAGGTAGAATGCGGCCGATTTAGTGGTTTTGTGGCCGTGTTATGTGGTTTTTTTACGACTGCGTCACATTTTGGTTACGGCAGTGTTCACTGACGCGTTTTTTTCCTAAGTTTCGTTTTTGTCACTCGTCCGTGATTGGTTTGATTCGTGATGGAGGAGTGTCTGTGCACATTACTATAAAAACGCCCCAAACCGTTAGCACCTCGTGGGTTTAGCTAGTGGAGAGGTGAGAGGAAGGTGTGTTAGGAGTTGGAGAGTTGTTTGGAGTTTGTGGAGGATTTGAGGAGTTTTTTTGTGATTGTTGAGTGCTGTACTGTGTGTGTAAGTAGTCTTGTCATACTTGTTGTGTAGTTATTTAAAAGTTTGTTTATTTTTTTGTCATTGTTTTTTATTTAACGTCTATTGTCATTGTTTGTGAGTGAGTGAGTGAGTGAGTGTGTGTGTGTGTGTGTGTGTGTGTGTGTGTGTGTGTGTGTGTGTGTGTGTGTGTGTGTGTTTGGTGTGTGGTGTGTAGTGGTAGTGGAGGAGTGTGTTTATTGTTTCTTTTTCTCAGTGTTATTTGTTGTTTGTCCTGATTATGTCCCAGTCAGAGGTGAGTGAGGTGGAGGAGGTGAGTGAGGTGGAGGAGGTGAGTGAGAGGGAGGAGGTGAGTGAGAGGGAGGAGGTGAGTGAGAGGGAGGAGGTTAGTGAGGTGGAGGAGGTTAGTGAGGTGGAGGAGGTTAGTGAGGAGAAGGGGGTGGCTGCTGCTGAGGCCTCCAGTGATAGTGATGGTGTTGTGGCTCCGCAGCCACGCACCACTACAAAGACTGGCCGCAATGTCAAATTTAGCTATGCTGAAAATATGGCTTTGGTGCGGGAGCTGATGAGGCATCATCGGCAGTTGTTTGGCCATGATGCTGCAAAGGTGTCGTCACGCAGGAAGAGTGGTCTGTGGGGGAAGGTCATTGCGGCTATGAATAGTGAGGGTGTGGTGAGGCGGACCGAGGACACGTGCCGTAAGCGTTTTTACGATATAAAGCGCCGTGTCAAGGCGAAGATGGCCAAGGAGGCTAAATCGGCCCGCCAAACTGGGGGTGGACCCCCCTTCCGTGCATCTTACCGTGATTGGGAGGAGCCTGTGCGTGCACTCATTCCGCAAGAAGTGGTTGGTGGCACTTATGTCCGGGATTCGGATCGGCCAAGGCAGGATCGTGAGTTATTTGCGTTTTTTTTTAAAAACAATTTAAGCATGCGTGCTTTGTCCTTAGTTATCTGAAATGTCTTCTTGCTAATTGTGGTTGTCAGTTTGTTCATTCTTCTAATGTATTGGTGATGTAGTGCAGGCCTGGCCAACCTGTGGCTCTCCAGCTGTTGTGAAACTACAAGTCCCATTATGCCTTGCCACAGTTTTGCTATTAGGGAATGATAAAACTGTGGCAGGGCATGCTGGGATGTGTAGTTTCACTACATCTGGAGAGCCACAGGTTGGCCAGGCCTGATGTACTGGGTTTTTTTTTTTTTTAAATATTACTGGTTGCCTTGGAGTTTTTCTAGTGTTGTAACTCAAAAGTTAATGTTTGTAGGTGTGTTGTAATGATTTTTAATTTTTACATTGTAAACAAAGGATTTTTGTAAATACATTTCATCTAATTTATGATTATTGTGTGTTGTTATGGGTTGCCCTTTGTGTGCTTGATGTGTTTTTGATTGCATATTTGGTTGTGATGTTTCCAATTTTTCCTAGATATTTTGGACTAGTGTTTTATTATTATTATCCCAAATTGGGTCCTTAGCGTGCAATATTGTGGTTGTGTCAAGCTACGACGTTTTGTTTTTAAGTAGTATAATTGTTTGCATTATGCGCCTTTGATTTTTTTTCTTTTTACAAAATTTATGCTAATTTAAAGAATACGCAACCAATGACGTCAGGCAGAAAAGCATAAGCATCGTTTAGTTTAATTCTCATCAGGTACCACATATGTTTACATCACAATAAGGAATTTGCAAAAACATATCACCAAAATAGTATTTTCATAAGGACATTCTTCATATTTCTACAGTACGCCAGAGAAGCAGCACAGCCAGGCCACAGCCAACACTGCCGAGAGATGCAGATGGTGGCAATGCCGGTAAGATTTAACTGTACACACATATTCTGCAAACACATTGAAACACAAAATGTTAATGTTTATCTTATCACACAGGTTCTTCTTCGGCAAATCCACCAACACTAAGGCGCCCATCACAGAGCTCGGTTACTGTGGCAACGAGGCCACCCAAGAGACGCCGTCTTGAGGCTCCAGCTCCAGCACCAGCATCACCACCCCAACAGCGCATCTCCGCAGTGTCGGCCGTGCCACCACTAGTTCTATTGGCCAGCCCCCAAAGTGAGGATCCACAATCCCCGCAGTTGTCTGGTGAGTAAACATAACAATTACGTGTAAATAAGTAAACAAACAGTGTTGTTGATTTATTAACCTGGAGAAGGCATAAGGAAGTGAAAAAACACTGATATGTGCAAGGTGATAAAGGCAGCAGTACAAAACAAACACAACTGTTAATGTACATATTGGATCTGTTTGCCTTGTGCCTTTCTCACCTTGCACATATCACTGGTTTTTCACTTCCTTATGCCTTCTCCAGGTTTATACATCTGCCCCACTGTTAGTACATCGAAAATTATAATACACTAATGACCAGTCATCCTTGCAATAATCAACAACAACAAGCAGTTGGTGTTAAGGTATTTTTAGATGGATAATTGTCAGATGGGATATTGGCCATATCAACACTTTTTTGACACAAAATTTTTGAAGGTAAAAAAAACAGAAATGTTAAGTCTCATCCAATTGTTTTGCATGGCCAACAACACCACTTCTAAACATAGGGCACCTTAATACTTCATCCATTGTTAATGTGTACATTTTAGGCCACTATATTTTTTTTAGTTTTTGGCAAAACACTGACTGCCTTGAACAATGTATGAGTGTATTGGCCAACACATTTATTGTATTGTGTGTGTTGTTCCAAAGGAAGCTTCATACCCAATATGTAAATGTAGTACTTTGTATTTGTTAGAGTTCTTCGTGTTTAAACATTAATTATGGCTCAGAATCCTACTATACCCCCAAAAAACAAACAAATGAGTAGTGAACGTTAGAAGCCACATATTTATAAAAAAAGGTGAGCTACATAGTTAAGTTTATGCCACAATCTATTTAGCAATTACAACATTAATATTAAGAAGTAATGCATGTTGAGGTAAAGCTATAGTAAGACCAATGTTACATATTTACTAAATAGTGGCTATCTTCAACCCCATACAGACCCAGGCATCATCACCGAGGATGCCCAGCAGGAACGTGACCAGGAGACCTTCACACTCCACCTGCAGCCCATCGATCCGACTCAGACAACCGCGCCGCAGGACATACCGCAACCACCCCAAACATCCCACAGCCCCCAATTGAGCACAACGCAAGTTGACACAAAAATGGGCCCTGAGTTTTGGAGCGGTTGGTCGTCACAACAGGCGCAATACTGCGCAAGCCTCAACACCCACAGCCAATACCTGTCAAGTCTGCCCCATCATTTGCCTAGACTGAGTCGCAACTCAGGCAGACTTATAGTGCAGGTGGGCCGAATTGCGAACTCCATGGAACAGATGAGGGCAGACAACACCCAAATGCAGTCAAACCTCCAACGCATCTTGGATGATCAGCAGCGGCAGCAACAATCACTTATACAGATCATACAACACAATCAAATGATCAACGACAACCTCTCACGCATGATAGCTAACAACACTGCCGCTAACACTCAGCTCACAGCAAGCTTGAACAATCTAAGCCAAAGCCTTAGTGTGTTGGCATCACACCATGCCACATCTAGTTCTGGGACAACGACACCAAGCCACACCCCAGTTCATTCCCCAGTCCGACGCTCAAGTCGAACCCGCACCAACGAGCCAGCACAATCCTCGGCACCCAGCACACAAAGAAAAAAACATTAATAATGTTCGGTCAGAATATATTGACTATTACAGTGTTTTTTGTTTTAGATTGGTCGCAAAAAGTTGTGAGTTAAAATTAATAAATTGTGAACACGCAATATGTGTATTGTTTAATTAGCTCCACAAACCACATGCACATTAGTTTCTTGGGCCAGATGTGGATTGTTAGAAATATATTGCCTGCCCCTAGGTGTACTCAACTCAACATGTGTGTAAGCTATGTCACCCAGCACATTGTCCATGGCCGCAAGATTAGATAAAGCTACCCTGACTGCATAACACTGCGACTCCTGGGTAGGGAAGCAGAGAGAGGCATCTATGTAGCCGTCCAAGACATCCAAAACCTGAGTGGCCCTTCAAAAATTAAAGGTGAGTGTCATGACCTGTAATCAATACAATACTGTTTTCTATTACATTACAGAAGCTCCACTTAGACATAGATGTAACAGGGTTATAAGTAATTTTCATATGTATGAATATATATATATAATATGTATAAAAGTATTTAAGAAATATAAACTATATTTAGTATTGACCATAATAATGTATGTGTATATAATATGAATTTATATAAAGGAAGAAGTTTCTAAAGTGTATTTATTGTGCGGGGTATACAGAAGGGAGTGAGAGGTGTAGTATAATAATAAAGTGACAGTGGAGACAGCTGTGTGTGCTGTAATTACCGGGCTGAGTGCAAATGATGCGCGAGGCTAAATTATAATAGCTGCCAAGTAAGAGGGTTTTTTTCCCCCCGCGTGCCGGTAGATTGTACCGTGTGCAGAAGGGTCACTTCGCGCAGGTAAAGGAGGCCGTGTGCAAAGAAGTAGTGGTCACCTCGCGCCGGTAAAGGAGGCTGTGTGCAAAGAAATGGTCCCCACGCGCTGTTAGAAGAGGGCGTATAAAAGACGCTCCCCGCCGGCGGTCAGTCAGTCTGCAGATCCCCCTTGCAGTGCTGGCACCTAGGTTCCTCCGGTGGCCGCTAAGAGCTGTAACAAGCTGTAAACATTACAGCGGCGGCCGGGGAGTCAGGGTAGCACAGCCAGACAAGGAAGCTTTAGCACTGGAAAACGGAGCGGCGGGGCTAAGAGGCAGGAAAGGTCACGGAGGGAGCCCACCTGTCCTCTATCACCAAGCTGTCTGCTCCGCTCCAGAGAGTGCGCTGCTAAGGTGCCCCTGCTCCCGCTTTTAGATGTACACATTAATGCGGGTAGCAGGAGGTAGCGGGCGGCGACGCTGACGAGAGTCTTAACATCTCCCACTTCAGCTGCGGAGGCAGGGAGAAGAGGAAGCGCTACATACCTAAAGGCATTAGTGAATGGGGCATTCCAAGAGCAGAAAGAGAGGTGGCGCTGCCAGCAACGCTTAGCCAGTAAGGAGAGTCGGGGGAGGAGTTGACAGCACCGCTGATGAATAAGAGGATGTGTAAGTGAATAATTAACACCTGCACAATATTACACACCTAAACGCAACTGAAGATATGAAAGATATATAGCTGCACTCATATAAGCTAGACTGTGATAGGTGTGGGCACTTCACTAATTTTAAACCCCTTAAAGACTATGAACCGGGATATGTATATGAAGTAAGGGGTATAATAACAATAGACTTGGAGCAGCGGTAGTGCATATAGAGACAAGCCCAGGTGGTAAAGGAAAAACATTGAACTAGACTTTAATCCACTTACAGGTGGGAGAATATAAAGATTTATGGGTTTTCTGTTATCAGGACCACTTGGAGAATATTACTAGAGACTGGATGTAGCCAGGAGATAAAGAACTTGTAGTAACTCACTACTAAACCCATGCTAAATTACACTGTGAATTTGGGAGTGTAATTATATCCATAGACTGCACTGCCGTAGCTATAGGGACAAAGGAGTCACTGGACATAAAAGTCTATAAATATAAGTGGAGATTCCTGCCCATATAATAGGATGGAGATTATAATAATATATATTTATATACACCGTGGGGACGAGACTGTATATACCACTGAGCAGGAATGAACATTCAAGTAATTTAAACTTCTATATTCTATTGCCATGGTGCAATTGGAGCAAGGATGCAGTTTATTAATTCAGCCAGTCTTTGTACTGTTTAAGAAAGACGATATTCTAGCCTGAGCTGAAGGGTTATTACTAAAGGACTAAGAAAGGTTACATTATTGATACAGATTCCTATTGATACAGACTGTGTGAACTTTAAATAAAAAAAAGGAAACAACTGTAACCAATGATAAAGGCTGAATAGGACCCTAGCAAGCTATCTAAGTAGTATATTAATGCCAAGTGGAAACTAAATAATATACTCCACTACTTGTAACGTACTGCATCTGTTTGTTGGCTAAAGACAAAGAACCCAGGGAAAGGAGGATTGTCTATTTATTCCTAGTAAAAGAAATGAAATCAACCATAGGTCTTACATTGGAAACTCTCCACTATTTTCAAAGGATAACAGTTCTTTATGTACTTATTGGGCCCCAACTGCGCAAATATTTTATGGACTAAGAGTACCCGGGTAACTCACTTTAGTATATACTATTGTTTTTTTGTGATGCATACAAAACTTAATGTATAGGGAAAACTGTATTGTTTAGTTGGATAAGTATTGAAATAAGGAATTGATTACATGGTTAATGTTAAGAGTATATTAAAACAAACCTATTATACTTACCATAAAGTGTTGTGTTGGTACCAGCGGATTCTGAGACCCTGGAATAAGAAGAAGAAGAACAACAGGTATTTAATATTAAAAGGACTTAAGTAATAAAAGCATACCTATTAAATAATACCTCCTTTTCATACAAGGCTTACCCAGGCAAGCCAAATTAGAAATTAGCTTGGGTGGAGGCACAAACTTATATTAGTGACCCACATCTAGAATTAAAGTAGGGTTACATAGACGTGTATGTATGTTTTAACTCACCAGAATTAAATATTTTTAAAAGGTGGCCTGTGAGATACTAATTACATTGCCACTCACAGGCTGGAAGCTGCCGGTAGCCATAAAGTGCAACACAGGCAGGAGTTTGTGCAGGCCTGAGACAGAGCGAGCGTACTGTCTCAGGGTCTAGGGTCAGTTTGACAAGGTCATACAGAGGGAAAAAAATTATTACATTTAGTCTGAGCATCTGTATAACATGGTCATCAGCAATTTTTTTATCGTTTAAAGTCACACAAAAAAAAACAAGCCATGGCCAGCCTATACGGAACATGTACAACCTGCTTACCCTGTTTATTTTCCTGGCCAGGGTTTATTGTAGCCTCATGGAGCAATATCAGGTATCCCCCAGCAAACAAGACAGCAGTACTACACACAGTAGCAGCCATTTCAGATTGAGAGTGGTGAAAAATGTGCTTGGGCCCCTTTTAAAGGTCCAAAAAGTCAGGTGTGACTAATGTAGAATTGACAACACATGTAAACACGCTTCTCAAAAGCAGGTCTACTTTTTTTTAGGCTTTTTGTACGATTAGTAATTTTTTGCGTCCGCAAATCCATTTTCACGGTTGAGATTTCAAATATGAATGCTTAGTAAATGACCGAGTTCTAGATCTAAACAGCCGCGTTTGACCGAAGGTGTATTCATTCGTATTTTTACTACACAGCCATAATAAAAATACGAATGCCCTCATCACTGACGTGATTTGAGTTTAGTAAATTCCTGAGATGACACTTTGGAGAAAAAACACCATCTCGGTCAAAATCGGGAGCTTAGTAAATTTCCCTATGTGTATGAAAGACCCAAAAGGGAAATACGCAGACCTGAGAGACTCATTAAAACATGAAGGTTGATGTTCTTAATATGATGTTGTTAATTGTTGCATTGAAGCGTACAGGGCTTATCTTTAAAGAAAAGAGGATGTGATGTTAGTGTATTAGAATGCTTAATATTTGTAGACACTCCCTTACTAATCTGTGTAAGCCTGAATCTTCAGTGATGGTCCCTGGGACCAGGGGGATGCTGAAAAGTGGGTGGTCCAGTGTGCAGTGTGCCTGGAGTTGGTGATGGAATAAACAACACAGCAGTGAACTCACATGTCTCTGTGTCCTGATGACTGGATTTACAAACATATGAACAAAACAGGATGTGTTATTTTAGTGTTCCCTTTATTTTTTTGAGCAGTGTAGTTATAATAACGAAGTAATGTTTATGTAGTGTTAGAGTTTATCTAGTGTTATCCTATGCGGGGCAGATCGATCATAGGGATCACAGTAAAGATTCCAGGTGGGTTGATGTGCACATGGGACCTGCTTTGTTTGTCGACATGTGAGGGGTGGTGCTGCTGCCATGGTTACACGGTATACCTCTGGTACTGCCCATGTGAGGCCACTTCTACAATTTTTTTCCAGGGCCACTTTCAGTTCCCAATTTGCCCCTGCCCGAGTTTGAAAGAAGCTGCAATGGAATATGCTAGCACTACTAATAAATAAATGAATATATAGATGGTACAGTCATGAATTCTAAAACCTCTTGGGGTCACTGGGCCTTTCAAACAGCAGTGGAAATTTGAAACAAACTGTAATCCCCCCCCCCCCCCCCCACTGTGGGATCCAATTTGTTTTATCGTTTTCTGCGGGGGCCAATGTGTGTGTTTTTGCCTTTGGGGACCAATGTGTTTTATTTTTATCTCGTGCAATCTTTTTCATCTGCACTTGCGTCTGAGATGCACCGCAATGGTGTTTGTACAGAGTTGCAGTACAGAGTCAACAGTGATTGCATATAGAGACGTTGAATAGCTCTAGCATAGGGCTGGTGAAAGTTCCAATGGTGTGACCAATGGTGGTGTCTGGAGACACACAAATCATGATTACAGCATCTGTGATGCCCACTTTCAGTAGACGCTGAAAGTGGGCATCGCAGTCATCGCATATTTGGATGCACGGATGTACACTAGGGAACTGCATTGTAGCTTCATTAGCATATATTCACAGACACAACTGCAGCAGAAGATGAAAGGAAGGCTGCAACTGCGTCCAACTCATAATCAGACCTTATGAAGACTAATCCTGCATCCTCAACAGACCCCACCCCACACAACAGACCCCGCCCCCATAAGGGCTGCTTTCATAAATTTCCTGGGCTGGTTTTCCATCTCAATCTGCCCTAGATCCTACCCTAACTCTAACCCCAACCCACCCTGTACTGTCGACATTGTGACTGTCATCATTATGTCCGTGTTTGAGATTCTGTCTATGTCTAAATGTCAACATAAGTTCTGCAATATAAAACATAGAAATGTTCGTTATGAGTTTTTCACTATTTTGGGGCATATTTAGTAAACTCTGCATTTAAAACTATCTCTCCGCTGCTGTCACCCTCGACTCCCTGCCTCTACTCCCCCCCCCCCCTCATCGTGCTCTGGTTGTGTATGCCCTACTGCTGCAGCGCTGCCCAGCGCCCTGCTTCCTCTATAGTTGCGGCTGTCGCACCCGGTTCCCTGCCTCCTCTATCATAACTGCTGTCACCTTCAGCTCCCTACCTCCACTGTTCCCCCTGTGGTCCCACTGTGCTTGCCCCTACTGCTGTGGCACTGCCCGGCTCCCGGCTTTCTCTATTACCACTGCTGTCACCCCTGGCTCCATGCCTCCTCTATTACAACTGCTGCGACCTCCAGCTCCCTGCCTCCATTGTCCCCCAGCCCGTTCTCCCACAATGTTTGCCCCTACTGCTGCGGTGCTGTCTCGTTCCCTGCCTCCTCTTGTACCGCTGCTGTTATCCCAGGCTACCTGCCTCGGCCTCCACTGTTCACCCCATGCTCCTGTGTGTGTTTGCCCCTACTGCTGTGGTTCTCCCTGCCTCCTCTATTGCCTCTGCTGTCAGTGACCCCAGAACCCTGCCTCCTCTATTACCTCTGCTGTCAGTGACCCCAGAACCCTGCCTCCTCTATTACAACTGCTGCCACCCCAGCTCCCTGCCACTGCTGTCTCCCAGCCCGTTGTCCCACAGTGTTGGCCCCTACTGCTGCAGCGCTGCCTGGTTCCCTGCCTCCTCTTCTGTCACCAGGGATGGATTTAAGGGTGAGGGCACCCCTAGGCATGCACCCTCCCCCCACAGTACAGTAGAAATATTTAGCAGTTACTGGTACATTTCGGGCTGACAGTACTGTGGAATCGATGTCAAGTTCAATAAACCAAGTAGAATGATTTAAGGATGACGTCAGTATCTTACGATTGATCAATCGGAGCCTATCAAAACACAAGTCAATCCACTGGCGTATCTATACTGGGTGCAGTGTGTTCACACGGGCCCCCGGGTGTCCAGGTGGGCCCAAACCGCACACCCTGCACCCATTAATTTAAATACCCTCCAGAGTCCCGCGGCGCCATTATCCCCCCAGAGTCCCGCGCAGAGCCGGCCATATGCATAGGCAAACTAGGCAATTGCCTAGGGCATTTGATATGCCTAGGGGCATCATCAGCTTCTGCTGATTAAAATGATATGCGACATGCCTATATTCTGTATGTAGCATTTCATATGCAGATACAGCCACAGTCTCACACAGTATATTGGCATGCTGCATATCAGTTTAATCAGCAGAAGCTGCTTGTGCATCCTAGCCACATAGCAATGCAAATAAGATGCATTTTCATTAAAAAAAAGTGCCCCACGTTAGCATTGATGCAAGATTTGTGAGGACACATCTGTATCCAAGCAGAGGCAGAGGTCACAGTGTTAGTGGAAGTGTGAGTGCTGTGTGCATGCGAGAGGGTTGGTTGTGCAGTAGTGTTCAGAATATGTGTAAGGAGCATTATGTGTGTCATGTAAAAAAGCATTAATAATGTGCAACATATGTGTAAAGGGCCACTATGTGTGTCATTAAGTTTATAAGGGCATTAATAATGTGCGGCATATGTGTAACAGGGTACTAATGTATGTGTGTCATTATGTGTATAGGGGCACTAATAATGTGCAGCTAACGTGTAGGGGGCACTATGTGTGTCATTATGTGTATAAGGGCATTAATAATGTGCGGCATATGTGTAAGGGACATTATGTGTAAAAGGGCATTAATAAAGGTTGTCATAATGTGTAAGGTGCATTATGTTTATAAGGACATTAATGTGTCTCATATGTGTAAAGGGCATTACTGTGTGGAATTGTCTATAAATGCATTACTAATGTGTGGCATTATGTGTATAAGGTGCTCTACTATGTGGCGTTGCAAATAGAAAGGGCACTACTGTGTCGTCTAATGTGAATAAAGAGCAATAAGGTGTGGTGTAATGTGAATAAGGAGCAATTCAGTGTGGTGTAATGTGAATAAGGGGCTCTACTGTGAGGAGTAACGTTTATAAGGTAAAGTGATACTACTGTGGGATGTAATATGAATTATGGACACTATCGCAAGATAAAATGTGAATAAAGTTGCAGTACTGTGTGGCGTAATTGGAATTGGGGTTACTATTGTGTGCGCATGTCCCTTCCCAGCAAGAAGATGCCCCTTTTTGGGCTGTGCGTCAAAAGTGCGAACTGTTCCTATTTAAAATATACGGGGTACAAGTACTGCTATGGGTGAGGGGTAATGGTGCTGGGAAAGATGTGCAAGGTCAGAGGCAGAACCAGCGGTGGTGCTAGGGGGCACCAGCCAAAATCTTGCCTAGGGCATCATATTGGTTAGGGCCGGCTCTGGTCCCGCGGCACTATTTTCACGGTGATTTGAGCATGCGCAGTAGGAAAATCACTGGGAAATTGACCGCCGCTCCATTTTCCCAGAGATCTGCGCAAGCGCTGTAGACTCTGGGACAGCGCTAGGGTCCCCTAGGGACCTTAGTGCCCAGAGTTTACACAGCGCTGCCGGCTAGAGAGGAGGGGGATGCCCCAGAGTCAATCGTTTGTGTGTCAGATGTTTACTGGTCACCAACAGGCCTCCCAGCCTTTATAACATGCATAGAACATTTGTGAGTCATGCAATACACAAAGGATCATACAGACAATCCCTTATCTCACCGCTATGTGTAGAGATGTGTGAGAACTACATGGCAGTTCAGCTTCTGCACCTGCTAAACTACTCCCTAACTATCCTCATTGTTCCTGAAGGCCACAAAGCGATATATTTTATCTGAATACTTCCAACACTATGAAACTAATGAAACTATCTATTTGGTTACTGTCAGAAATCATGTCTTGTGTTCTGAATAATTCATTTACTTAAAGCTATATTACATGAAGTAACGTCTTTGTCTTTACAAGATGGAGTCTGTATGGGTAAATCTTAGATCAGATCTATCAGCACCAACACAAGCATCCAAGTGCCGCCCCCAAACAATTGCCGACCCTAGGCCAGTGCCTCACGTGCCTAATGGGAAATTCGCCACTATCTGTCACCCGAGGCTCCCTGCCTTCACTGTTCCCCCTGTGCTCCCACTCTGTTTTCACCTAATGCTGTGGCACTGCCCGGCTCCCTGCTTTCTCTATTACTGCTGCTGTCACTCCCTACTCTCTGTCTCCGCTGCCCCCCACTACACCCGTGCTCCCGCTGTGTGGTTCCTTGTCTCCACTCTTGCACCCGCTGATCTACCTCCCAGTCTCTGCCTTCTGTCCCCCTGCTGTTGCCAAGCCTCTTCTCACACCCTTGATGTTAAAAAGAATTAAAAGAAAACTTACCTGCTCCAGGCTGCTTATAATTGGTGACCTCCTCTGTTGATGTGTGAAGTAAGTTGAGGAGCCGGCCGGCACTTTCACAGTATCTCAGGTGGCTGCAGTCAGTGCACACATCAGCTGGTCGGGTCACAGAGAAGAGGTCGCCGATCACCAGACTGTAGGTGCAGGTAAGTTTTATTTTATTTTTTTTCTCTCCTTCACCTACATATGTGATCAGCCTGTGGTCTATTTAGACACACTAGGCTGACCACAGGCACAGGGTCCAGGCTTTGTTCTGCCTGTCAGATGTCAGGCAGAGTAGTGAGGACGTCGGGGAACTGGAGGGGACCCTGCATAATGCTATCTAAAGATAGCATCATACTTGCCGACATCCTGGCTGCTCTCTCCGGGAGAGAGCAGCTACTGTAGGTCGGCTTAGCAGGGGGGAGGGGCCGGGCTATGATGTGCAGAGGGGCGGAGTGAAGGTGGAACGGGGCGGGATCGGAGGCGGAACGGTGGTTTGGCTACCACGGCTCATCATTTAAGCCACGCACCCCGCTCTGTAATGGCGATATTACCAGCATTATACTGCAGGGGCGGTGGCTATGCTGACGCGATTCAGCAAGAATCGCGTCATCGACTGCCAGGACCACCCATTTTACTCACTAAGTGGGCGGCCTGGCAGGGGGGACTTTAAAAATCTGGAGACATGCCTCCTCTTCCGGGGGTGTGGGGGGTGGAAGGGTCAATTATCGGGAGCCTCCCTGCCATTCCGGGAGAGTAGGCAAGTATGGATAGCATTATTATCGCAGGGCTCCCTCTGGAATGTTTTTTACAATTCAACCTTGGTAAATCTGAAGCAGGTCGCATTTCCTTACAAGTATGGGAAATGCCATATGCTTACTAAAAAATGCAATATTAAGGGCTTGGATGAGAATTTTGCTAATTCTCCAATTGCCATTAGTACATACAGTGCATCCGAAAAGTATTCACAGCGCTTCACTTTTTCCACATTTTGTTATGTTACAGCCTTATTCCAAAATGGAATAAATTCATTTTTTCAATCAAAATTCTACACACAATGGGGGTCATTCCGAGTTGATCGTAGCTGTGCTAAATTTAGCACAGCTACGATCAATCACACTGACATGTGGGGGGACGCCCAGCACATGACTAATCTGCCTCACATGTCAGTGCCGGCCCCCCCGCAGAAGTGCAAAGGCATCGCACAGCGGCGATGCCGTTGCACTTCAAGAGTAGCTCCCGGCCAGTGCAGCTTTAGCGTGCTGGCCGGGAGCTACTCATCGCTCCCCGGCTCGTAGCGGCTGCGTGTGAGGTCACGCAGCCGCTGCGGCCTGCCCCCCGTTCGGTCCGGCCACGCCTGCGTTGGCCGGACCGCTCCCACGAAACGGCACCCAAACGCCGCTGTTCCGCCCCCTCGCGCCCAGCGATCGCCTCTGCCTGTCAATCAGGCAGAGGCGATCGCAGCCCTGCTCGGCTGCGACAAAAAGCAGCGAGCAAATGGGTCAGAATAACCCCCAATACCCCATAATGACAACGTGAATAAAGTTTTTTTAGATTTTTGCACATTTATTTAAAAAAAACAACTAAGAAATCAAATATACATAAGTATTCACAGCCTTTGCCATGAAGCTCAATTGAGCTCAGGTGCATCCTGTTTCCACTGATCATCCTTCAGATGATCCTACAGCTTAATTGGAGTCTACCTGTTGTAAATTCAGTTGTTTGGACATGATTGTCTATATAAGGTCCCACACTTGTCAGTGCATGTCTGAGCACAAACCAAGCATGAAGTCAAAGGAATTGTCTGTAGACCTTCGAGACAGGATTTTCTTGAGGCACAAATCTGGGGAAGGTGACAGAAAAATATCTGCTGATTTGAAGGTCCCAATGAGCACAGTGGCCTCCATCATCCGTAAATGGAAGGAACCACTAGGACTCTTCCTAGAGCTGGCTGGCTGTGTAAACTGAGCGATCAGGGGAGAAGGGTCTTATTCAGGGAGGTGACCAAGAGCCCAATGGTCACTCTGTCAGAGCTACAGCATTCCTCTGTGGAGAAAGGAGAACCTTCCTTAAGGAAAACCATCTCTGCGGCAATCCACCAATCAGACCTGTATGGTAGAGTGGCCAGATGGAAGCCACTCCTTAGTAAGAAACACATGGCAGCCTGCCTGGAGTTTGCCAAAATGCACCTGAAGGACTCTCAGTTCATGAGAAACAAAATTATGTGGTCTTATGAGACAAAGATTGAACTATTTGTCGTGAATGCCAGGCGTCATGTTTGGAGGAAACCAGACACCGCTCATCACCAGGCCAATACCATCCCTACAGTGAAGCATGGTGGTGGCAGCATCATGCTGTGGGCATGTTTTTCAGTGACAGGATCTGGGAGACTAGTCAGGATAGAGGGAAAGATGAATGCAGCAATGTACAGAGACATTCTGGATGAAAACCTGCTCCAGAGCACTCTTGACCTCAGACTGGGGCGACGGTTGATCTTTCAGCTGGACCAGGGCCGGATTATAGGTGGGGCGGATGGAGCGGTCATCCAGGGGCCCCCACACATGCAGCATACACTCTCCCGACCCAACCTGCTCTGCACCCTCCCTGGCCGGCTCCCGGAAGCATCACATCATCACATAGGCTTTCCCCTCCCATACAGGGCCGTCTTAGCAGCAGTGTGGGCCCCTGGGCACAGCAATACACTGGGGCCCCTACCCATCCTCCATGGGTGGGGGTGCTATTAGCGGCAGTTTTGATGTCCCGCAGGCGGTAGGGGGTGTACTATCTTCTGCTCAGCATGTAGGACATGGAGCAGTAATTTCTGCTAATTACTCCTTTACTGCACAGATGGGGCGGGAGGGAGATCACTAATCTGTAGAAGGGGGCATTGGGCTGAATGAAGGGGCCCCGATACATGACTTCCAGGGTGCTATGGGGTGTTTAATACATAAGGGAGGGGTTGATAGTGGAGTGGGCTTAATTTTCATAATTTTATGGTGGGGGCAGCTTGCTTGACTGCAGATATCTCAAGTTCCTGGAAAAAGATTTCTTAGCTTTGAATGGGATAAAAATTAGTGTCCCACCTATCAGGAGGTACTAGGGACACCTGTCAGGAGGTACTGGGGACACCTGTCAGGAGGAACTGGAGACTTGGATACTAGAGTTCAGGAGCCAGTGCAATCCACCAACAAATATATAAAACTGCATATTAGGCGTGTGGAGCTTGAGCAGGGACCAGCTGCTTGAAAGCTGATATCTCTGGTTCTGGGTATAGTAGAGACAAGCTGCCAGTGTCCACCGAAAGTGAAGAGCCCCAGCTTTTCAAATGTACCCTCAGAAAAACTCTAAGTTATACAGAGCCCGAGATATCTGGCTGGGAAGAGCAATTAACAGGCTTGGATGGGGACCACTGCTTTGAAGTCGGATATCTCTGGTTCCCTAGGGCCGATTTTAAAAAATCTGGTACCCCTGGAAAGAGGGGACCCTCAGCTATCAGACTAGGGCCCTTATACTCCTGGGGCCCTTGGGCAAGAGCCCATTGAGCCCATACGAAAAGACGGCCCTGCTCCCATAACCCATACACCTGGAAGTAGAGCTAGTAAACACAGAAGAATTGATTACAAACCAACAAATTAACAGGTGGCGCTTGACAATCAAATGAAATTAAAAAAACATTTATTTAAATACAATAAATAAGGTTACAACACACTCCCGGGAGAATAAAATAATATGACAATTCGCAATAATAAAAATGTGCACTATGGTAAGGCTTCTTATTCAATTCCTCAGGTAACCAATTATAATTAGTAAACTTAAATGCACACAAATAAATAGCTGCGCCTAGAGGATTTTAGCTATCTATGGTACACTTTTGGTGCAAGTAAATTAAAATATGAAATGAATATATAATTGATTGATTAATGTGATTTCATAACATGAGTCACTCACGCCTTGGTATACCAGAAGGTGCTGTATACGTCACAAATCCATTGCAGTAGATAGTTAGTTGTAAGAATGCATAGGTGAATTACCTCCGCTGGGCAGGAGCCTGTTCTGTCCTTGCTCCCTGGTGGCGTCCCGCTATGCTGTCAGTGACACACACCAGAGCCTCAGCGGGTAAGATGATGCTGCACCGTGCAGTGTGCCTCAACAAGCTGTGCAGGTAAATTACACTGCCTCCGGTACCTCCGTACTTTGCAGACAGGAGGCTGTTAGGGCTGATATTCCGGAGTACGCCGGTCTGCGCCGGGCTGCAGGGAAACGGCACCCGTGATTACCACTTCCCCAGATGGCGTGGTTGGCCGTAGCAACTGTGATGGGGAATGTAGTGCAGATGCAGGTGCTCCCGATGGTGGTGCTGTAGAGGTGGATTGCTCTGCACGGACAATGCTATGGTGCAGCGGCTGATGGGAGTGTGAATCCTGTGTCACAGGTTCTACTTGCAAGGATTCACACTCCCATCAGCCGCTGCACCATAGCATTGTCCGTGCAGAGCAATCCACCTCTACAGCACCACCATCGGGAGCACCTGCATCTGCACTACATTCCCCATCACAGTTGCTACGGCCAACCACGCCATCTGGGGAAGTGGTAATCACGGGTGCCGTTTCCCTGCAGCCCGGCGCAGACCGGCGTACTCCGGAATATCAGCCCTAACAGCCTCCTGTCTGCAAAGTACGGAGGTACCGGAGGCAGTGTAATTTACCTGCACAGCTTGTTGAGGCACACTGCACGGTGCAGCATCATCTTACCCGCTGAGGCTCTGGTGTGTGTCACTGACAGCATAGCGGGACGCCACCAGGGAGCAAGGACAGAACAGGCTCCTGCCCAGCGGAGGTAATTCACCTATGCATTCTTACAACTAACTATCTACTGCAATGGATTTGTGACGTATACAGCACCTTCTGGTATACCAAGGCGTGAGTGACTCATGTTATGAAATCACATTAATCAATCAATTATATATTCATTTCATATTTTAATTTACTTGCACCAAAAGTGTACCATAGATAGCTAAAATCCTCTAGGCGCAGCTATTTATTTGTGTGCATTTAAGTTTACTAATTATAATTGGTTACCTGAGGAATTGAATAAGAAGCCTTACCATAGTGCACATTTTTATTATTGCGAATTGTCATATTATTTTATTCTCCCGGGAGTGTGTTGTAACCTTATTTATTGTATTTAAATAAATGTTTTTTTAATTTCATTTGATTGTCAAGCGCCACCTGTTAATTTGTTGGTTTGTGGTTTATGTTAGGGATTGGCAATTCCCTATATCAGGAGGCTGCTGACAATCACAGTGCAGTGTTTCTCACCCAAGCGCGTAGTTTTTTTCCTTTCCACAGAAGAATTGATTGCTGCCAGTCATTAGTAGCACACTCTGCTGCCGCCATCACTGTAAGTGTGTAAAATCAGGAGTGGGTGGCAGAAGGAAACCACCCCTATACTGATGGGCTTTCAAAGTAATGCGGCCTCCGAGAGGGTGCGTGGCCAATCCCAGGAGGTGTGGACATGCCCCCTCTAAAAAAATTAGCAAGTTGCTTTCTGTCCCACCTGTTCTGCAGCTTTCCTTGTGTGCTGCTGTCTCTCCCTGCACTTACTGCATTGTGCTGTCTCTCGCTGAGTCTCTGTAGTTGATTCCTGTCTTACACCTGTATAACATCCCTCCTAACTCTCTTTCTCTCTCTCTCTCTCTCTCTCTCTCTCTCTCTCTCTCCCTCCCTCCATCCCTCTCTACATCCCTCCATCCCTACTCCTCCAGCCTCTCTAATCATTCTATCACTTGCAGACTCCCAGCCCTCCACACACCTCTGCCTGTGAGAACGATGCTTCCTCTTGTACTAAACTGATAGTTGCCACTGTTTTGCGCTGAACTGCAGGTTATCTACTGCCTTAGTGCTAGTCATGCAAATTTTGTGTATGTATGTACGTATTTTGGGCTTTTTTCATTCCCTCTCTTCCCATCTTCCCTTTATTACCCATGTCCTTCCTGTCGCCTCCTATGTTTCACACATCTTTTCATGTTTTTTCTCATTCCTCACAGCTCTCTTTGTTCGCCTGAGCAAACATACCACATGTCAGGAATCGACTCACCACGGTGACATCTGTCCGCCGCTGCGGACTCCGTCCTGGGTCCCTGCGTTCATCTGTCATCCGCGTCTCTGCCATCAGACGCCATCCTGGGCCTGGGAGCGCTCCTGTGATAGCGGGCGTGTAGCACGCCGCGTTCCCGCTAGGCCGCGGCATGGGCGCCGCCATGACAGCCTCCAGCAGTCAGCATACGGCGGCCAATCCGGTGCTTGGCCGCACCCACTTTTCCTCACTCCACCAATGACTGTGTAACAAGGGGTATATATGAAGCTGCAGGATCAGTCTGCAGGCATCCTGAACTTTGTGTCACTCCTGCGACTCATGTGTAAGGATCTGGTTCCTTTTTCCTCCGTGTACCTGGATACCTACCTGCTGTTCCGTGTTCCTGGCTATCTACCTAAGACTCTGTACTCCTGGTTACTTCTCACAGCTCCGTGGAACTACAAGCCTCAGCAATACCTGCTTCCATCTACAGGCTTCACACTCACCACCATCTTTGTGTGCTTCAGCCTAGCAGTAGAGACTGACTCCAGGTGTGTTCCATCTCTCCACCTGTGATACAGCTTGCTTGCTGCCAGTGCCTCATCACCTGCACTGTGGACATTGTCAGACTCCTGCCTCTGCTACCAGGTTTGCCATACAACACCATCTCTTCAGGTTCCATGTTTTAATCTGCTCTGGTTCCCATACCAGAATATTCTCTGCCAAGTTATCACTCATCTGTTATCATCACTACCGGTTATCATTTCATCAGTCACCATTCATTCTGTTACCATAGACTTTCAGCTGCCACGCTGTACAATTGACATTTGCATTTCCTACTGTTATTTTCTGCTGCCGTTTTGTGAACCATCTGTCTAATAAATATCATTGCGCTCATGCGCAGAAACATAATCCAGCCTCCTCGTTTTCTCCCATCCACCTCCACTGACCCACTAGCGCCCCCTCCGGGGACACAGACAAAACCAAGTCTGACAGTAAGTTCAGGATCGATGGACTCGGATGGTGGACGGAGTGTGGGGTCAGAGGCCTTGCAAAATCTGGTCTCCCGTTTGGATGGTCAAGAGGCTGCGCAGCAGCAGATGTTCCAGTTCCTGCAAGGGATGTCCTCCCGGATAGATACACTACAGCAATCCCTGCCTAGTGTACACACTTCTACAGTTCCTGTTACTCCAGCACCTGCCAGTACTGTGAGTCCTTCTATGCCGGCTGCATCAGCTCCAGTGTCACGTCTGCACCTGCCCGTGCCAAGCAAGTATGATGGCAGCCCAAAGTTATGTCGTGGGTTTCTCAACCAATGTGAAATCCAGTTTGAATTGTTGTCACATAATTTCCCCACGTCAAGATCCAAGGTTGCCTACATCATCTCTCTACTTTCTGGATCTGCTTTGAGTTGGGTGTCTCCTCTGTGGGAACGTGCCGACCCTCTGATTAACAACTATGCAGAATTCGTATCAACCTTCAGACGGATCTTTGACGAGCCTGGTCGTGCAACATCAGCTTCTGCCGACCTAATCCAACTTCGTCAAGGTACCCGTAGTATGGGACAATATGTCATCCAGTTCCAGACGTTGGCCGCAGAGATTCAGTGGAACAATCAAGCCCTGGTAGCAGCTTTCTGGCATGGACTCTCTGATCGGATCAAGGACGAACTGGCAACCCGCGATCTTCCTGTACAATTGTCCGATTTAATTTCCTTGTGCATCAAGTTGGACTCTCGCATCCGCGAACGCAACAATGAACGTGCTCGGAGTGAGCCACGCAGATCAAGGATGATACCTTCCGTACAGTTCCAGTCTCCACCTTCTGATGAGCCTATGCAAATAAATAGGTCCCGCCTAACTCCTGAGGAGCGGTCAAGAAGACTTCGTGAGAGACTATGTCTTTATTGTGCGGCTGCAGGTCACCAGATTAATTCCTGCACAGTGCGTTCGGGAAACGCCAGATCCTGACTTGTAAAGGAGGAGTCAAGTTGGGATCTTCTAGACAAGCTCCTTCTAATCAAGACCTTATCCTTCCTGTGACTTTAGAGACTTCAGTTGGGCTTCAGTCTGCATCAGCATTAGTGGACTGTGGAGCCGCAGGAAATTTCATCACCCAAGCTGCGGTAAATAAATTTTGCTTGCCTGTATGTGAACTTTCTTACCCAGTCTACATTACCGCAGTGGATGGTAGCCGAATCTCCAAGGGGAATATTTCTCACCAAACTGCACCAGTGGTTTTGGGAGTTGGGTTCCTACACTCAGAATTAATAAAGTTCTTAGTCATTCCTCAAGCCACCCAGGAGATCGTTTTGGGCATGCCCTGGCTCCAGCTACACAATCCACAGTTTGACTGGTCAACGTTACAACTTTCTTCATGGGGTTCACATTGCCATCAGTCCTGTTTAGCCCAAGTTTGTCCAATCAAGTCTACTGAAGTAAAAACCCAGTCAAGTCTTCCTGCGGCTTATCAAGATTTCTCTGATGTCTTCAGTGAAAAAGCCGCGGATGTCCTGCCGCCCCATAGAGAATGGGATTGTCCCATCGATCTCCTTCCTGGCAAGAAGCCACCTAGGGGGCGTACCTACCCGTTATCTGTTCCCGAAACTGAAGCGATGAGCGACTACATCAGGGAGAATTTACAGAAGGGATTCATTCGTCCTTCATCATCACCCGCTGGTGCAGGCTTCTTCTTTGTTAAAAAGAAGGATGGAGGACTGCGTCCATGCATTGACTACCGGGGTCTCAATGACATTACCATTAAAAATAGTTATCCATTACCACTCATTACCGAATTATTTGACAGAGTTAAAGGAGCCCGCATCTTCACCAAGCTAGATCTCCGCGGTGCCTACAACCTCATCAGAATCCGGAGTGGTGACGAATGGAAGACAGCTTTTAACACTCGAGATGGTCATTACGAGTACCTGGTAATGCCATTCGGGTTGAGTAATGCCCCAGCAGTGTTCCAACACTTTGTGAACGAAATCTTCCGTGACGTTCTGTATAAATACTTCGTTGTTTATCTGGATGATATCCTCATCTTCTCCCAAGATCTTCCCTCTCATCGTCTACAAGTCCGTGAAGTCCTCCGACGTCTTCGTGAGAACCGGCTCTACGGTAAACTATCCAAGTGTACCTTTGAAGTTTCCTCTATACCCTTCCTGGGATATATAATTTCCGGATCGGATCTCCAGATGGACCCGACAAAGTTGGAAGCCATTGCCAATTGGTCCATTCCAAATTCTCTCAAGTCTATTCAGCGGTTCCTGGGATTTGCCAACTACTATAGGAAATTTATTCGGGGATTCTCCACTCTCATCGCTCCTATTACCAACTTAACTCGGAAAGGGGCAGACCATTCCAACTGGTCAGAAGAGGCTTTAGCGGCCTTCCAGAAAATCAAGCTGGCCTTTATGTCTGCTCCAGTTCTGTCCCAGCCAGATGTAAACAGACCGTTCGAGTTGGAGGTGGATGCCTCTACAGTTGGAGTTGGAGCTGTTCTCTCCCAGAAGGGAACTGATGGGAAAATCCACCCCTGTGGATTTTATTCTCGTAAATTCCTCCCTGCAGAAGCTAACTATTCCGTTGGAGATCAAGAACTACTGGCGATTAAGCTGGCCCTCGAGGAATGGAGGTATCTCCTGGAAGGGGCCAAACATCCGTTCAACATCTACACGGATCATAAAAATCTGCTATATTTAAAGGCAGCCCAGTGCCTTAATCCTCGCCAGTCCAGGTGGGCTATGTTTTTCTCACGTTTTAACTTTAAGCTTCATTTCCGCCCAGGTTCGCAGAATGTTAAAGCTGACGCCTTATCCCGATCTATGGAATCCGTAGAGGAAACGTCTGACTCAGTTCCACATTCCATCCTGAGTCCAGTGGTATTTGCTGCATCTCAAGTCTCCCCAGCTCCTCCTCCTGGTAAGACTTTTGTTTCCCCAGAACTCCGCCCCAAGTTGCTGTCTTGGGCCCATCAATCCAAGTTCACTGGTCATCCCGGTGTTCTGAAAACCTTCAAGTTCCTCTCTGAGACATACTGGTGGCCAAAGATGAAAGCTGACATCAAGGATTTCGTGGCATCCTGTCCTAAGTGTGTGCAGCACAAGACTCCTCGTCAGTCTCCAGCAGGTCAGTTACAACCATTGTCTGTTCCTAGTCGCCCTTGGTCACACCTGTCCATGGACTTTATCTCCGACCTTCCTCCTTCTCAAGGATACAATACCATCTGGGTTGTAGTGGACAGATTTACCAAGATGGCCCATTTTGTTCCTCTCCAGGGTCTCCCTTCTGCCCCAAAACTTGCCCAAATCTTCCTACGGGAGATTTTCCGCTTACATGGTCTACCCTCAGAAATAATATCCGACCGAGGTGTACAGTTTGTAGCGAGGTTTTGGAGGGCTCTCTGTTCTGCCATGCAGGTTAAACTGAAGTTCTCGTCATCTTACCACCCTCAGACGAATGGGCAGACAGAGAGGGTAAATCAAGAACTAGAGACATTTTTAAGGTTGTATGTTTCATCTTCTCAGGATGACTGGTTTGATCTGCTCCCATGGGCCGAGTTTGTCCACAACTTCCGCTACCACACTGCTACTGAGACAACTCCATTCTTTGCAGTGTATGGGCAACATCCTCGTGTTCCAGATTTCCAAGAACTCCCTCACATGGATGTTCCTGCTGCCACTACTGCCCTGAGTCAGTTTTCTTCAATCTGGAGGAAGATTCACACTTCTCTCAAAAAGGCCTCCAGCCGGTATAAATACTTTGCTGATCGCAAAAGACGTGCAGTTCCTAGCCTGAAACCTGGGGACAAGGTTTGGCTGTCTACCCGGAACCTCCGTCTTAGGGTCCCGTCCATGAAATTTGCACCACGTTTCATTGGTCCCTTTCCTGTCGAAAGAGTCATCAACCCTGTGGCCTACAAGCTGAAGTTACCACCTTCTCTGCGAATACCTAATGCTTTTCATGTTTCTCTCCTCAGACCTTTAGTCCTGAATCGTTTCCAAAGAGCTCTTCCAGTTGGTCCCAAAGTTCGAACTCAGCGGGGCGTGGAGTTCGAGATTGGCAAGATTCTGGATTCCCGTTGCCGGTATGGACGTCTTCAATATCTTGTCGATTGGTCCGGTTATGGCCCAGAGGAGAGAAGTTGGGTAAATTCGTTGGATGTCCATGCTCCAAGGTTGGTCCGTGTCTTCCATAACACTCATCCTTCCAAGCCACGTGGGTGTTCGGTGCCCACCCTTAAAGGAGGGGGTACTGTCAGGAATCGACTCACCACGGTGACATCTGTCCGCCGCTGCGGACTCCGTCCTGGGTCCCTGCGTTCATCTGTCATCCGCGTCTCTGCCATCAGACGCCATCCTGGGCCTGGGAGCGCTCCTGTGATAGCGGGCGTGTAGCACGCCGCGTTCCCGCTAGGCCGCGGCATGGGCGCCGCCATGACAGCCTCCAGCAGTCAGCATACGGCGGCCAATCCGGTGCTTGGCCGCACCCACTTTTCCTCACTCCACCAATGACTGTGTAACAAGGGGTATATATGAAGCTGCAGGATCAGTCTGCAGGCATCCTGAACTTTGTGTCACTCCTGCGACTCATGTGTAAGGATCTGGTTCCTGTTTCCTCCGTGTACCTGGATACCTACCTGCTGTTCCGTGTTCCTGGCTATCTACCTAAGACTCTGTACTCCTGGTTACTTCTCACAGCTCCGTGGAACTACAAGCCTCAGCAATACCTGCTTCCATCTACAGGCTTCACACTCACCACCATCTCTGTGTGCTTCAGCCTAGCAGTAGAGACTGACTCCAGGTGTGTTCCATCTCTCCACCTGTGATACAGCTTGCATGCTGCCTGTGCCTCATCACCTGCACTGTGGACATAGTCAGACTCCTGCCTCTGCTACCAGGTTTGCCATACAACACCATCTCTTCAGGTTCCATGTTTTAATCTGCTCTGGTTCCCATACCAGAATATTCTCTGCCAAGTTATCACTCATCTGTTATCATCACTACCGGTTATCATTTCATCAGTCACCATTCATTCTGTTACCATAGACTTTCAGCTGCCACGCTGTACAATTGACATTTGCATTTCCTACTGTTATTTTCTGCTGCCGTTTTGTGAACCATCTGTCTAATAAATATCATTGCGCTCATGCGCAGAAACATAATCCAGCCTCCTCGTTTTCTCCCATCCACCTCCACTGACCCACTAGCGCCCCCTCCGGGGACACAGACAAAACCAAGTCTGACACCACATGGGGTACAAGGCACCGCCGCAACTTTTTTTATGTGACAGTCACAGCAGCTGTTGTGGGTGGCCTCTTAGCTCCCATCTTCCTCCTATTGCTCCCTGTTCTTCCCCCTCTGTGTACCCCTCATTTGCCCCTGTCTCCCCACCAGGGGCGTCAGAATGTTTTTAGGTGGGGGGGGCAAGATATAGTTTCCGTTTGGCGCCCCTAAATCGCGAAATGT